>NC_132937.1:83555096-84192804 GCF_034638445.1 Ciconia boyciana
TTCACATGACTAGTCAAAGGTATTTGCCTTCACATTTTTAAGACAACAGCAGCAAAGTTCTCAAAGGAATACTACATTAGAATAAAATGTTATACTTGGCCACTTCTGAAACTTGTTTTGAGGTCTGTACAGGCAACATGCCTCCAAACTAAGCTAGTGTTCAGCCAGTTAGAAAAAAATAAAGGAAAGTGTGACTAAAGATTTGTAGATGTATCAAGAAAGGTACGTGTCTACTCTGAACTATAGTATCAACTATATTTGACCAAAAAATATCCCCCAAAACCAAGCCATTCTTCAAAGAAATATTAATCCAATGGATTTAGAGAAAAAATAAGCAATAACATGTTTCTGCCCATGGCTTGCTTAATATATTCTATTCAAAAACACTGAAATACTAGAAGAACTGTGTAGGTTTACAATATGAAACATAAAGTGTTTTTTTCATGTTACCATGTACAAAAGCTAGTACTGTACATGAAAATACCTGAAAGACCCAGAATGTCTTAAATTCTTCTTAACTCAAAGTTAATAAAAGTTTACTTATGCAGTCAGCCCCAGCTATCCAAAATGCATAAAAGCCAATAAACTGATGGCCATGCCTTTTTCCTCAGAGCAGCCTGAAGCACATGCAACTTGGGCTTCAGCCCATGAGGTGCCGAACATGTTGGTCCTGAACCAATAATGCACTTAAACAAATTATTAAATCCTTAAACAACCAGCACTAGACAGACTGGAGTTTCTTCAGCCACTTCTGCTTTATGCCAGCACACAGTCTACTCCTAGTTCTTGTACAAGTAACCAGAAGAGACAAATAATTCTGTTCTTCTCAAGGAAGGACACTATACCTAACCTCATCCAGTGAAAAAACTCATTATAAGAGTTTATAGTGTTCTAAAATATCCATAATGTTATACAAACACACATCCATTAAACAGAGGCCTCCCTCCTCTCCCCCGACATGGTGAATTCTCTCCTATATAAAGACTGTCTTCAAGGTTCACCACAATTGCAAAAAAATTTCATTTATGGTTTGAAGGTATTATTCTTAAGCAATGTTCTGTAATTTTACATAGACATGTCCAAATCCACTTTGGAATATAAGATCTTGTATGTCTTTTCTATCACTTGATGCCTGAAAAAAAAGAGGGTAGTTCTGAGTTTGCTTTTCTGCTTCAATTTCTTCCCGTGCTCTCAAGGCTAACAGGCTTTATCTGACATGAAGGTCACACCTGAGAGTGGGATGACAATGAGAAAACATCAAGAATCTACCTTGTAAACTCTGTCTCAGGAAAGAATCTATTTTAAATATACCTGATCATATCACTATCAACAAATTACCACATACCTGCACAAACTAGGTCTAGTGAATGAATGATAGTGATAAATGAAATCCTAAGTACAAACTATACTACAGTCCTAGTGAAGCCCTTCCATGCCAAGAGAACCCTTGCAGGTTGAAATCATAGTCTGATCCATTAAGAGCAAAACAGGTCAAAGCAAAAGGAAAAATACTATTTACATGTGCCCAAAGGTATGCAATAGCTTTTTGATTTTACTACATTAAGAAATTTGCTTCTGAACCCTCTCAACTTTAAGCAGCACTGCTAAAGTAGAAAGGGAAAAAGTCATTAAAAACCACACCAAAACCAGTTGTGAATGTTGCTTAAATTATGCATCAACAAATGTCAGAGCAAGAAATCCAACTTTAAAAAAAAAAGTGAAACGTATTTAAGTTGCATATTCACGGTCTTTTCAATACCTACAAGAAAAACATGGAACTAAGTAATGTGTCAGTTCTCACTGATGTTCTTTCCTTTCCTCATTTTAGGGCACACCAAAAGCATTGGTTTCATTTTATAGTTACTTGGCAGTCTTCTAACCAAGAAATTACCATGGCAACAGAGTATTCTAAATGTTAATTTTTGGTGCTATTTGGCAACAGAGAGTTTTAAAATTCAAAACACCTGCAGCTTTAGCACGTATTAGCCAGAACTAACAATAGTACATAATCTTTTGAGTGAATAATCTAAGTGAAAAAATGTTTCTGGAACTTCATTACAAATATTTCTCTCTATTATCTGGAATGTCAGCTTGAAAGATCTAACGATTTTTAGATTCTTAGGAAAAGTTAAGAATTGCCAAGTTTACTTTTTTTTTCTTTTTTAGAAAAAGAATCACTATATTACAGTATATATTTTCCACATGTCAAAATACCTCTGGAAATAGCCAGTCTCAGACTTATTACAGCTTCATATATTTGTATTATAAAAACATATATAAGTAGGGAGGTAAAGGCAGCAGGAACAACGTAAACGCACCTACAGTGGAGTATCAGGGTTCAGTTGTTCATTTTGAGCACAGTTTTACACAAATATATATCCACAAAAAAGAGAAACCTCACACATCCTAACCCTACAAAAACCACAACAAGGTGAGTTTTCAGCCAGATCAGTTTCCTGAACTGTTTCCCCTTATGGTCACATGAACGCTAGCTAGTTCCAGGGCAAAAGAACGAAGTGAGGATGTACAGAAGGAGACAGAGAGATGGGCTACAACAAACCAGACTACGATCAGTGAGCTATCCCTGTATTTAATATAAGGATCATATCCCAGCATAGAGAGTGCTAAGGAACTCACAGTTTCTTCAGCTAGTGTCTGTGCCATACCAATGTAGCGTTAATCTTGCCTTTGCCATCTTCGGCTACATGCAAACAGCTTTGAACCAAGTGGACTGGATTATACCACAATACATCTAACAAAATTTAGACAAGTAAATGAAACATGAGGCAACTTTTTCTGGATTAAAATATAGCACCCTGCTGCCCAAAGCAGGCAGAAGTGCCATCACTAGCTGGAGGCACCCGCAAAACAAAACACCCGTAGCCTCTCAGGCCTCTGGACACTCAACCTGTTGGGTTCCTGAGGGTGGCTGCTAAGGATGAATGGGAAAAAGCACACTACCCACTTGGGAATGTTTCCACCTTTCTCACAGGAAAAGTAATGCCACACTCTTTGTGAGTTACTGTCAAACCCTTCCTCCACAGACTGCCCATGCTGCTTTCTTTGTACTTTCTCAACTGAAGCACTGAAATACGAGTTTCTTTTTTCAATATAGCACCGTATTTCCTCCTGCATGGAGAACAGTTGTCATTTCTAGCATAATTTCTCCAAGTGGAAACCACAATGAGTACTCGGACTGCTAGCAAAGATTTCATTTTCATCCGAAGGTTTTGAAAAGCAATTCCAAATATCTCAGATAGTTGGGAGGGAGTAAGACTAGTCTAGAATTACTTGCTTATTGCCAAAGACCAAAATTTAATGGATTTACTGCTTCAAAGTTGGTGTCTCGCTGTATGGAGTCAGGCTCTATATAGTACTTCAGAAAGCATTCGAGCTCTCAAGTCCAAACCAGGACCATGAGCTGGCTAGACACATTTCTAAACCCTAAATAAACAGCAGTAGTTGTAAATGTCCAGATAAGAAATAACTGTGATAAAATAGCCCAAAGATGCTATATTACATAAATGAGCGCATAGGTCACCACCTGGAAATAAAAATTACACAAGTCTTCCAAAACAGAGGACAACCTGATGGCGATTTCTAACCCTGTATTTAACTGATCAGCTGGACATGAGTTTGAAAACCCTCAGCTAGCACTCTGCTAAAAATATTTCCATGGAATGTTGCAGGGGGATGTGATCAAGGCAGTCAATGCAGCCAAGCTCAAATCAATGGATTTCTATGCCTAGGATTTCTTAATTAGAGCAGAGCTCTAGCTAGAAGACACATGTGAATTTCACGCCCCCTTATGCTTTCATTTCACAAGGAAGAAAGTAATAGCAGAAGCTACAGTAGTGACATAAGAATTATCAGGATGAACACATGTGAATAAATAATGAGAGAGTGGTGAGAGGTTTTTTCCCTTTTTCTCTTCAAATGGTGAACTTTTTAAAAGCAGATGAAATAAAGAGAGCACTGCTCCCATGGCAACATTATGAACCTCTACATTACTTGCATAATCTGAAGCACAACACCATACCTTGACTATACTGACTCGCAAACAATGTGTGTCATTTTTTGCATTAATTATACAAATCACAAACATTATCCAAACCCGTAGAGTTGAACTGCTATCATGAAAAGAAAATTGTGGCAAAACTGGGTATGACACCTTTCACATAATGAAGTCACAAATGCAACAACAGCATTGCCAGTATTAATTTGGGGTGGTGGTGTGATTGGTTTGGCTTGGAATTGTTATTCCTTTTTTTTTTTTTTTCCTTTAAAGAGGCACTGTCATGTTGCTACTTCCTCTTCTTCCAGTTTAAGTAAGATAGGCATCTTTCTGAGGAAACTGTACAGTTGTTAAAAAAAGAGACAGTCAAAAGAGGCTTACAAACTTACACCCCTGTTCTGAGGATATTTGAAAAAATATAACATGACTCAGGTTAAGGTATAGTTTTTAAAGATTAACCTCCTTTTATCTAAAAATGAGCCTGAGTAATGCTGTTAAGCACTCACCACCCTTTCACTTACCTCAATTCATAAACAACAGTATTAGCCTAACCACCAGTGTCTCTTCTGACTGCCTGGTACCAGATCAGCAAGAGCTTTAAATGCAAGTTAAATTCAGTCCGTCGGACAAAGCCCCAAAACATCAAGCGATGGGTTTGTCTGACAGAACCAAGAGATGCAAGACTCCTTGCTACGTAAGCCAGTGAGAGGTCTGGTAAGTACCAACTCCTTTGCAATAGAATGTAAAACTGAAGCATTTTAATAGATATCACTCCATCTTGCAAGAAAAGCAGCAGCAGAACAACCAGTTAGCAGCTCAACTAAAAGGACAAACCAGTGCATCAGATCATTTTCCCTTATTCTACCTCAGTTTGACTGCTTCAGTCATGGGGTATCAGTGATTTGAAAAAGTGCACTGTAGAAATGTTTACAAGAGGGGAATGGTAAAAGAGTAAATAAACTTTGGCAAACTGTAAACACAGCGCTGTTTCCCTTATATGCTTCTCTACCTTCCCCCATTTACATTTACTTCCACATAGCACTTGCCTGTTGAGTATTCATAGAATCATAGAATAGTTTGGGTTGGAAGGGACCTTTAAAGGTCATCTAGTCCAAACCCCTGCAATAAGCAGGGACTTCTTCAACTAGAAGAGGTTGCTCAGAGGCCCGTCCAACCTGACCTTGAATGTTTCCAGGGATGGGACATATACCATGCCTCTGGGCAACCTCTTCCAGTGTTTCACCACCCTCATCATAAAAAAATTCTTCCTTATACCTAGTCTGAATCTACCCTCTTTCAGTTTAAAACCATTACCTCTTGTCCTATCACTACAGGCCCTACTAAAAAGTCTGTGTCCCCATCTTTCTTATAAGCCCCCTTTAAGTATTGAAAGGTCACAATAAGGTCTCCTTGGAGCCTTCTTTTCTCCAGGCTGAACAACCCCAACTCTCTCAGCCTTTCTCCATAGGAGAGGTGTTCCAGCCATTGCATCATTTTTGTGGCCCTCCTCTGGACCTGCTCTAACAGGTCCATGTCTTTCCTGTGCTGAGGGCTCCAGAGCTGGACGCAGTACTCCAGGTGGGGTCTCACAAGAGCAGAGCAGAGGGGCAGAATCACCTCCCTCAACCTGCTGGCCACGCTTCTTTTGATGCAGCCCAGGATATGGTTGGCTTTCTAGGCTGCAAGCACACATTGCCAGCTCATGTCCAGTTTTTCATCCACCAAGTCCTTCCGGCAGGGCTGCTCTCAATCCGTTCATCTCCCAGCCTGTAATGATAGTGGGAGTTGCCCCGACCCAGGTGCAGGACCTTGCACTTGGCCTTGTTGAACCTCATGAGGTTCAAAATAACGGACTAGTAAATTGCACTTGACTAAATGTTCATTTCAAGCATCCTTGTACCATTCTTCTGGCCAACTAGCTGCTCTTTACATGCTATAGTTCACTTTCAAGGAACTACGTGACTTCGGCATTCATGGAGCATCCATCCCACATCAACAGGCCTCCAACGTCCTATGGCCAAACAGTCAGCAGGTCAACTGTCATACTGCCTCACTCTGATTAGCATGCAAGTGTGCTTTGTCATTAACTGAAGCATCAAAATTAATTTTCAAACCACAACAAAGCCGCTCAGCTCCAGCTGTAAGAAGGTCAGTCTGCCGCGCTACGGTACTAATTGGGGGTGGGATGGGAATGGGGCAATAGGGACAGTGGCAGTTGTATGCCAGTTAGCCCTACAAGAATGCATGCTGCCCCTTCTTTTTGCACTGGTAGAACTGATCTCATATTATTCATGCATTCATTTGTTTTGGAAGTGCTTTGGACAACATCCACTGAAAGCAATTATTTGGATCCAGAAAGGTGGCACAGTTTATGATGGGCTTTAAAAGCAAGCAGAGAATCAGAACCTGAGCTGACTCAAAGCTTAAGATGGAAATTCTGAAGACTGCCAGCCAAACTGATTCTTCTATGTATCATTTTGCTTTTCAATAGTTTATTTAGACTTTAAGTTCTTTGAACATTACATCAATTTGTGTAACTACTTTTATGTAACACTGATGTTATGATAAATTACTTTATTTATGTGCTCAAAAAATGAAGGAAAACATATCCTATCCTACTTTTAAAACATAGTGTCCACGTCATCTTAAAAGTCCCACTTTCTCCACTTTGTTTTAAAATTTAGATTTTCAAAATTTGTTTGTGGCTCAGTGTTCTCAATTGAGTTTATTAACGATCATTTTTGCAAAGAGATGGTGGTATTCGCCTCCTAGGTCACCAGAGAAAAACCTCAAGAACCCTGAGAGCCAATACATTACAACTTTTCTCAGCTATCCTGAAAGAGTGGAACATTAAAACTGTGTGTATTCTGGACTTAAATTTGTTAACCTTGTTTCTGAGGAAATTAAGTTTGTCAGCACATTGTTTGCCTGTCAGTATCCCTCCCCAGTAACTTTTGGGCTTACTAAACAGAAACCAAATTTGACAAATCAGCACAGGCCAGAGCTCCTACACATTTTGTGAAAACTGGTAGCCAAGTAGGAGATAAGGACTAAAATTAGCATGCCTAGCATGGAAGAAATACACAAGCAGAATTCAAATCTTTTCCATTTTGGCTGTCATTTAGTACATGCATACTCATTTGCCAGCACATCTGGCTCTGAACCAGCCACAGAACACCAGTCACATCTCCTGATTGGCCAAACAGGTGGGAAACACGAGCCATAACTACAGTTACTGATTAGCACTCAAAGAGAGCAACTCCAAGGATAATACACTAAAAAACTGTAGAGACAGAGGAATTATTGAGGATACTGGTATGAAGTTTTAAGGAATACTAGACTCAAAGCTGGAAGATGCCAGGCATCACTGGTTCTGCAACTTGAACATACAATATGTTTTATGCTTATCACATTCTTTGGACTGATGTTTTTAATCTGGTGATTGAAGCTTCAGAGGAAATTAGAACACTGACAGCTTGCTCAGCTGGATAGGAGAAGTTCTTCTGTGCAAGATAGTTCATGTAAAAAGAGATATTTTTATAGTTACTTCAGCTACCTTCAGCTTACACTAGTCTCACATGCTAAGCAGCCAGGGAAAGAACAGGAAGCCTGTGCAACATTACAGCAGCATAATATTTGTCAAATATTCATATCTTAATATTACCAGAAAATGCACTATTTTTGTGAATCTGTCATTCAACACAACCACTCATTTTGTACTAAGACTCATCCACTTAGAAATTTCTGTTTCAATGTCACTATATAGTTGTTATTATGCAGGCATAAAGGAATCATAAAGGAAAAATGGTTTAAAGTTCATTAAACAAAACTCAGTATCAGCTGAGGAGTGATCAAGTTGGAGAAATATCTATTAAATAATTTCTCTATAAATCTGAAGGATAAAAAAGTGAACTAAACACCACGATTTTTAGATTGTCGATATAGTATGTATAACCTGTTTTTGTGAAAACTGAAAATAAAGGTAACTGATCTTACTATGATAAGAAAAACAACCTTTTTGTTTTAAAATCTAAACTATTTTTCTTCAAACTCCTCCTCAGTAAAGCTTGTCCCTGTCCATACGTGTAAGAAGAGGAATAAGTACTAGGAAACCAAAAAGCAAGAAGATTCTTTAAGGATGTGAAAATTCGGGGAAGGTCTCAACTATCAACTGCTGCTGCTAAAGTGAAACTCAATATTAAGTTTAATTAACTTTTGGATAGAAGCAAACCACACCTCAAGTTACATCTTGCAACAGTTAAAGCTAATTTTCATCATATGAGTAAGTATCACCAGTACCAATGTATTTTGGAGGAATAAGCAGCTCTCCCTGTACTACACTCTCCTCACAAGCTGAAGAAATTTCTACCATGCAAGTATACTTTAAACTAACAATAAAATTTTCTCCTGTCTCTGATCTGTAACTCCCAAAAGTGTCTACTTTCTTGTCTGATGCTCAAATATGACACTTCTAAAGTTTAGACAGGAAAACAAAATTCTATGTAACTAGTGTCACAGTATCATAACAAAAACTATCACACTGGAGGTAAGTAGAGAAGCACGTCATGGAATGAGGGAATGTAAGGAAAGCAAGGAATGATGTCTAGTCCAATAAAATGGTCAAATAAAAGTTTCAGTGAGTGAAGTTCCTGGGGGGGTAGGAGGGGGGAGAAAAAAAATCATAAGCACTTTTTTTTCTATGCCTGGAAAAAAAAGCCGTGGCGATAAATACGTACTAAGGATTTAACATTCACTTTTTCAAAGGAAGAAATCCTCTGTTAAAAAAAAGAGAGAACAAGAAAACAGGGAAGGAACAGAAAAGACGCGTATGTAGTTTTACACTTTCAAAATATTTGGTACCTTGGCACACCTCCTTACAAAAACTGTCTTCTCCTTATTTAAAAAATGCTAACAAAAGCAGATTTCAGACTGCTACTAATGGACTATAAAGTCTAGCGTAAGGCTTTTCATGTGCCCTATGCTACCCCTAGCACAAGGCCACTTTGCATGCATATAAAATATACATATCAACACATCCAATGAGTACAACCCCTGTTCAGAGCTAGGGTATTCCAGTGACGGGCAAAAGCCATGGCCTCAGGGACCACACCCTGATAACCAGTGATATAAGGGAAATCCAAATTTGCATCACAGACTTTTCTGACTTACTCAAACAGGAGGAACATTCAGCCTGTGTAAAAGACTACTAGAATCATCAGAATGTGAGGTGAGCTTCTGTTGGCTTCAAACATGCTTCAAACATGCTTCAATATTATTGGCCTGCCAGATTCTCAAACAGTATATTGCTTCCCACAAAAAACCTGCTCTTCCATTAAGGTGATTTTTGCTATCATGTCTCTATGACTTATCTTTTCTGTGGGAACTCTTTCTCTCACATAGCAGTTACAGATTAAGCCAAAAAACCCCAAAATCTTAAAAAGTGAGGTATTTTAACAGCACTACCATATACCTTACTTTTCAGTCTTTTTGGAAGGACAGGAAGAATACTTTCTAGCAGGAATGGAGAATTACCTTGCTACACCAGGTAATGTTCTTTATTCCCCGAGAACAGTTTAAAAAAAAAAAATCAATTTCATTATGAGAATTTTTCATAAACACAAACACATGGAAAAGTCAGTGTTTGGGAAAAAAAAAAAAAAAAAGAAAAATCTAATAATCTGCATTCTTCCTGGAAGTTTCCTCATGACATAAAATAGAAACTGGGGAAAAGGACAAGTATGAAAAGTAGCAGGAATAAAGAGCTTAAAATATCCCTGCCAGATGTCTGACAGACACTATTCTTTTGTTTAAAAACTATACCTTCAAGCAATTAGTTCTCCATCAGGCAGTTGCCAAGACACCAGATCTACAAAAGGTTGTGTAACTACTCCAGTATTAGTTACTAACAACTTACAGCAGTGCTCGAAAGTTCCTGCAAAATCTTCTTTATTGTAACAGAACAAGTGCTCTCACATTACCCATCTATTTTAGGTATGGTATGTTTATTGTCCAGTCATTTAGAACTTCTCTCCCACACCAAGTGATGGTTCTGTTGGGGGATTCCCTTCTTCTGGAGGTTGCTACTCTCTTCTTCAGTCTCCAGCTTTTTCATACCAAACACACGTTTCCCCTCCTTATGAGCTCTCCTCATTCCTCATCCTATTTCCTCTTGTCCAACACACCTCATTACCCACCTATCATTTTTGACTGTTGCAATATTTAAAGAATTACCAGCTATCTCTTTTCCCTTCCTTCCATCATTCTCATTATTTCTGAACTGCTGCACAAGCAAGCAATCACCTTAACTGCCCTTTTGCTTTATGTCATCTGGAATTCCTGTTTTATCATGCAACTAAGTGTAAGTTATGCTCTCCTGCTCCTATGCTACTCATTTCCTTTGCAGCACTCCCCCAGTGATTTCTGCCTCTGGATGAAATCCCTTATTCATTCCTTTGAACCAGTTGCTATTCAAAACAAGTTCTTACCAGCCTCTCATGCAACCAGTCACTATTCACTCATTCCTTCCTACATTAGCATATCTGTACATGACCTCAGACTTTTTCTGATGTGCTCTCATAAAACAGCAAAGAGGAATCATAGAATCCTTTAGGTTGGAAAAGACCCTTAAGATCATCGAGTCCAACTGTAAACCTAACACTACCAACTCCACCACTAAACCATGTCCCTAAGCGCCACGTCTACATGTCTTCTAAATACCTCCAGGAATGATGACTCAATCACTTCCCTGGGCAGCCTGTTCCAGTGCTTGACAACCCTTTTGGTGAAGAATTTTTTCCCAATATCCTAAACCTTCCCTGGCGCAACTTGAGGCCATTTCCTCTTGTCCTATCACTTGTTACTTGGGAAAAGAGACCCACACCCACCTCACTACAACCTCCTTTCAGGTAGTTGTAGAGAGCGATAAGGTCTCCCCTCAGCCTCCTTTTCTCCAGGCTAAACAACCCCAGTTCTCTCAGCCGCTCCTCATCAGACTTGTGCTCTAGACCCTTCACCAGCTTCGTTGCCCTTCTTTGGACACGCTCCAGCACCTCAATGTCTCTCTTGTAGTGAGGGGCCCAACACTGAACACAGGATTCGAGGTGTGGCCTCACCAGTGCTGAGTACAGGGGCACGATCACTTCCCTGGTCCTGCTGGCCACAGTATTTTTGATACAAGCCAGGATGCCATTGGCTTTCTTGGCCACCTGGGCACACTGCCAGCTCATATTCAGCCAGCTGTTGACAAACACCCCCAGGTCCTTTTCCAACAGGTAGCTCTCCAGCCACTCTTCCCCAAGCCTGTAGCCTTGCATGGGGTTGTTGTGACCCAAGTGCAGGACTTGACACTTGGCCCTGTTGAACCTCATACAACTGGCCTTGGCCCATCGATCCAGCATGTCCAGACCCCTGCCAGTTCTTTACCCAGTGAAGAGTACACCAGTCCAAGCCATAAGCAGCCAGTTTCTCCAGGAGAATTCTGTGGGAAATGGTGTAAAAGGCTTTACTAAAGTCTGGTAGACAACATCCACAGCCTTTTCCTCATCCACTAAGCGCGTCACCTTGTCATAGAAGGAGATCAGGTTAGTCAAGCAGGACCTGCCTTTCATAAACCCATGCTGGCTGGGCCTGATCACCTGGTTGTTGTGTACGTGCCATGTGATGGCACTCAAGATGATCTGCTCCATAACCTTCCCCGCCATAAGGTCAGACTGATGGGCCTGTAGTTCCCCAGATCTTCTTTTTGGCCCTTCTTGTAGATGGGTGTCATATTTGCTAACCTCCAGTCAACTGGGACCTCCCCGGTTAGCCAGGACTGCTGGTGAAGGATTGAAAGTGGCTTGGTGAGCACTTCCGCCAGCTCCCTCAGTACCCCTGGGTGGATGCCAAGGGTATAGCTGATTCTGAAAATAATGAAGATAGCCTGTTATCACAGTAAAAATTTTGAGATGTCATCTACCTGACACATCATAATAGATACAAATTTAATGGAAAATGTTCCCCTAACACTTAGAGATTCAGATATACATACTCAGCATTTACTGGTAGCTCTATGCCAGTGGTATACTGTATGTATTGCTTATATAAAAAAATCTCATTTCTGTTTGCCCTGCTCCACCATTACCTTTAAATAATTTGTTTTCTTTAAAAGGGGTGGGCTTTCTTGTGAACACTTTCTTTCAGAACAAAATAAATGTTATTTCAATATTTTTAGTTTAAAAAATACCAAGAGTCATACCCTGAGGAATAAGTTTTGTTTTCCATTGGTCAATTCTATTTTGCTGGTTAGTTTTCATTCTCTATTGAAATTATCAAGGTCAGAATCTAGGGAAATGAGCTAAGAACTCCTGAATTGCAGAATTAAAAAGAGAACAGAAATAACGAAGGAATAAACACAATTTTATAGCCATTTTAGAGCATGTTTGGAGATTTTTATTTGAAACCGGCTTATTCTCATTATTACAGTTATTTGGCAACTGAATAAGCCAAATCATAAGATGGCACTCTTTTTCTAAAATAGCTTCCAAACAAAGAGCTATTCCAGATTCACTGCTTGTATTTGCACCTTACCTTAACACACAGTATCTTTTAGGAGAAAGACAAGCCTTAATTCCAACATTTAACTCATTAGAAACGGGAAACAAAAAGTCCCTCACATTTTATTCCTCACTCTGAGCTCCTGCTCCTACTGGAATATTACTCATTTCTGCTCCTAGTCAGGGTAATGAATTTTTGAGATTGAACTCTTTCACATTGTATCAATTTTAAAGACCTTGCAATCTAACTTCTCACCCTGCCAAGCCACTATATCTTAAATTGATAGTTGTCCAATTCAACTGCTGAGAGCCACTTTATATCCAGTGTTTGCTTGACCACAGACAAAAAGAATTTAAGCAAGACTACAAACATACAATAAACTACCTTCCAACACAACTGAATGAATCCAACCAGATCGCTAAATAGCACAGTCAAACTTAAATTTGTGAATTGGAGCCCCTAGCTTATTTTTGGTGTCATGGAGATCTCAGTATCAAGCTTACTGGTGATTAAAGTGGAAGTTCTCTAAGAGCCATTACACAAATACTCTGCTGGACCCTATTTTGACCTGTTTACTCAACACAAAAATTACAGAACAGAAAAGCATGACTCTAAGTCAGGTGATTACAGAACAGAAAATACACCAGAATAAAAATGAACAGAATATTTGCATTCTAAACAAATGATAACTGATTTACATTCTAAGTAGTTAGTTTTGAATATATACACACACACTTCATTCGGTATTAAATGCCATATGAATAAACATGTCTCATTGTGACCCATCTTTGCAACGGAAATAATGTAATGGTAATTTTTTTCATATAAAATCAGTACAAAAATTTAAAATCCCTTTCTCTTATGTGATTTAAAGGACAATCAAAATTTAGTAGCTGGCCACTTTTGTTCTGAAAACCCTAACTAAAAAACTTTTCCCTTAATTGCTCTTCACTACTGACCTCCACAGCATAAGACAAACTGAAAGGAATTTTATCATTGCCATACCAAATGGCGATTCGCAATGAACTCACAATTGATTACTATTCTCCTTCGAGGAACCCCCACTCCCCCAAGCCCCCAAATTCTATTAGGAAAAAATCCAACACCACCCCTGCCCTTCTACACCTATTTCAGCCTTGCTTCCTTCTTCATTTGGCAGCAAGCTTCAGGCCCAGCAATGCAAAGGTTGCAGAAAGATGTCTGCAATGACAGCAGTAAGCAATTAAGCATATTTACTGTAACAGAACCATTTTTTAAAATTGTATTTTATGCATGCATATATACCCATAAATTACATTTGATAAAAGACTATACTGTGTACTGCAAGTATCTCACAGTTCCTTTAAAATAAAAGTTACAAAGTTTCCCATGACTGTGTTTGCATGTTTTTTTCATTATTGTACACTACCACACCAAGGAACCACAGATGTTTTGTTTTATGAGAGCATCTTACCAGTCTACGTGGCCTACCACACACACTTTATATAAACCACTTGAGCTAAGGAAAAGTTTTCATTTCTGTCCTGAAGTACAGTAGTTTGATAACGGCTGTATACAATATTGCCAGAAGCAAAAAACTGTGTAGTTTGCCATGTTTAATTGCTTCAGTAATCTGCTGAAACAAAATCTGTGTGAACAGCAGATCAGAATTTGCTGTTAATATTAGTGTAACTGATGATGTGGCAACTCCAGAAACTTTAGAAACAGCTGCTGGAACAGTTCCTAGGGAGAGAGAGGAGGAAAAAAAAAAGCCACAATTCCTCAGAATTCTATCTCACAGAGTATAAGTTTGGAAATTTCATAAGCTTTCAAAAGACCTTTTCCTTAGGACATTTGCATGGTCTGTAAAAGAATGTCAGTAATTTAACACTTGAACTGTTTGAAGCAGAATTCAAGCCCAATCTAGCACAATTTTCTTCTCCTTCAAGAAACTGTTGTGCTTAGAATTATTTATTAGTAACACAAGTAACGCAAGAATTTTTACATGCATTTCCATAGAGCTAAAATGACTGCTGCCAAGTACTCCAGAGTTTAAAGAGAAAGTCCTGTTTGCTTTCTAACTTCGCACAGACTTATAATTTACAGAAAAAAGTAGATGCCAGTGTACTGAGAAATGAACTGATGGAATAGATTAGCTATTTGGTTTTGAATTGTGTAGAAATTTGTTTTTTCTCAGTTCTCATAACTTGTTTATATGCCTTTCCAAGACTTTAGACCAATTTCAGTGACATATAACTGTACGACCATCTTCAAGGAAGTATTTAAGACCACGTGCAAGCGAGGGATATGCAGATCTTCACAGTGCCAGAATTCAGCCACAGCTTCAATTTTGACCACAGAGCATCCTAGGGAGCTGTACTTTTTCAAAAGTATCTAAGTGCTAACCACTTCACCTTAAGAATAATTTTGAAGTGGTCACAAATTAACCTAAAGCTGACTTAAGTTGCCCAAGAGACAGAGTCTCTCTGATATAGCTTAACCATACTGGCAAATAGCTCAGAACAGTACTAGAACTGGTATCCCCCACCTGAGGAACAGTCTAGATGTTGGGGCACTTACCAGAACTGAAAAGCCTAAACTTACAGACTGTCTTCAGTGTGAGGGAGTCTAGGACAAATGCTTCTGCTTCAAGAGAGTGGCTTGGCCAGCATGCTGGATAGGTGCTGGAACAAACAAGGCTCATAAGCCAGAGACAAAACAGCAAAAGGGAACTCATCTGTAGACCAGCAAGAAGAATTTCCTCAGGGGTAAAGAGTTCTGAGTTCCAGTATTTCCTTTGAGGGAGCTCATGTATTTTATGCTAATTGTTGGATAAGCAGCCTTTGGACCACTGCCAATGACCTTTCCTATGGAAATACTCCCACTGGTGAAATGCGTGACCAGGCTTCCCTCTCCCCGTAAAATCTCCCTTCTTTGGTGGACAGTAGCCCAGCATTAGTATTTGTGATTAGTGCACTCTGCTGGTCATTGAGATCACAGGATTCAACTCATCTCAGACTGAGGGAACCTATACACCAGCTTTCTCAACTACTAGGAAGTTTTCTATCAACTAAGCCATTAAATAAAAAATTAAGCATTTTCTCCATCAGACAGAGGCATGCTTTGAAAGAAGGCATGACATTTCAAATTATGAGCAGTAAGACATCTTACAGCTCAGTCCAATACCAGATAACTGGTCAGATACCTCACCTCATGCCTCACGTCCCCTTTAGGCAGCTATAAAGTCAGCACACAGGAATATTAAATTGCCCTACAGGAACTCCTAGATTCCCACATAGCCCAGGGGATAGCACACGAAATAGATCTTTAGGGGTAGCTACTTTATTTCAAATAGAAGCCTGGATCACTGCACTGGGCTGGCTGCCCAGTATTTCAGACTGCTTTAAACACTGTAATGCCTACAGCACTCAGTCACTGTTATTTTGAAACTTTCCATCTAGGATTCGTTTTTATCACTGGTAAAGAAGTTCCAGGAATGTACTTTTTTATCATTGGTAAAGAAGGTCCAGGAATATCAGAACATACCTTAGGTAACACTAGCCATTTGGATATAATACACTAAAAAATTGAATGCTCACATCAGCTTGTTCATGATAGTGAAAAGCAATTTTAAAGAAAACCCAAGAAATAAGGCCTAAGTATTCATTTCTCTGATTACTGTGGGAAATACAACTCCTGAAAATTATATTTTGCTTTACTTATTACTGGACTGCAACTTGTTTTAAGAGTTCTTTTGCAACAGGTAAGAGACCAGGTTTTTTTCCCCCCCTTGATATACCCTTGGTCACATTTTCCAAAAATAAACTTATTTAAGAATAACAGTGAAATTATAAGATTCTTCTTTCAAGCTGATTTGTAACTACTCTCCAGTTAACTCATTATGTAACATTAACAAGATCAGATAAATATAAGGGATCCTTTGGCTTCCTCTTTGAACCCGCTAGTTCTTCTGCGCTTATAGCCTTGACCACTAGTTAATTTCCATAACATAAACACCTGACAGACAACATAATCGCATATCATATAATCATCCTGACTACTTTAGGTTTTGCTGGTTGAACACCCTCCCCAAATCTCATGCTCATTTCACAGAAATGCCACTGCCTAAAGACAAGCACTTAAATGAGATGAAGAACAGCACAGTTCTACCAGCCCCACAAGCCAACTGAACTGCTCGCTGTGGTGGAAGGGGGACGAGTCTCCACCCCTCCTCCATACCCCTCCCATTCATCCCTGGTCCCATGTTTCTGCTGCTGTCACTCTCTGTAAGACCCTGCTACCTTGAATCAGCAGCAGAAAACTACTCTAGCAAAAAATTTATTCTGCTCACAGAAGAGGGAGGCAGGACCATGTGGCTGGAACGGGTGAGGAGCAAGGAGAGTGAGAAGCCCCAGCTTCAGAAGCAGTGAGTCCAGCTGCCCACGAAACCACAGTCGGAGAATCTCACCCCTTTGGCGGCACATTGCATGTGTCTGAAACACCACACATTGAAAAGCAAAGCAATTCTTCACAAAAAGCCTTATATTAAAGGCCTTTCAATGTTAAAAACTGTCCCAGTTCCTATAGTCTAAAATGTGGGGGGAAAAAAGTCATTAATAAACACAATCTTGAAATACATGTCTAAATTGTCATCATAAGTCAATGAAAACGCAGAGGCGCGTATTACATCTCAGTGATGTGGCAGTCATAATGCTGAATAAGGCTGAAAATAAGGAAGATCTTAAGTAACTGCAAATAAATACCATGGAGAAGTCTTAACTCACTTTGTATGGAATGCTTCTCTGCAAAAATGGTGATCATTCAATGACAAAAAAAACTTTTAAGTTATTTCATTTGGGATCAATTTAAAATTAACATTTACAGAAGCATGCTGGACCTACTGTATCAATAACAGAAATATATAATGCACTAAGGACTAGCATGGGAAAGTAATCAGGTTTTTCACATTTAATGCACCTTATAAAAATCATGATGCAGTTCCTGGCTATACAAGTCAATTCAGCTTCAGGAGGAAAGCATGACCCTCTAAAATTTCCCCTTCCCCATTCTTTAACAATTCCACCTGATATCCCAGTCAGACCATGTTTTTTTCACTGCTCTACAGAAACTTTGGTCACCAAAAGTGATTTACGATTAAAAGCATGTATTGGCCCTTCAGCAATTTGTGAGTGAAGGCACGTATAAATGCCATTTCAGTAACTGTTTTCCTAATTACATTTGTTATCTTAGCTCTGTCTGACCACCTAATGACAAACACAACACCTACCCATGCCACACCAGGCCAACTCAGCCTTTATATAAGCATCTCCAAACACACATTTACTTCTGGTTGCACTGTGATAAAAGACACAAATTTCACAGAATTACAGATATAACTCAGACTGCAGTTTCAGACTTTCAGAGACTGTATGTCAGTCTTTCTTCACAAGTTAGGGTTATTTCCCATGGCTTTTTGTCCAATTTTTTTCATAATCAGCCACGCTATCCATCTTTGGCTTTGCTGTACACCAGTGTAAATCCTTAGCCACATGTTCAGATTGCTTTCTGAACATGCTACTCATCTAAACTGCAGTCCAGATAACACAGAGGTCAGTATATCAGTCCTAAATCTAAAGAGTAAAAGGGCCTGAGTATTGTCACATTGACTACCACAATACAAAGTTTTGCGACCCAAAACACTACTGGATCCACCACCTTGAGCTTCATTACTAAGCTCCCTACATAATATTTTTAAAATCTGCACTTTGTTTAGCAGACTGAAAAATGTATGTACACACATATTACTCTGAAGATACACTTTTATCTTCACTCTACCTTTTAGGAAAAAAAAAGAATGCTTCAATTGTGGATGACAAGCATTATGTAGATATCAGCTTTTACTACCTAAAAACCATAGCCTTGTAAATAAAGCCCAACCTTTTCTAATTCAGTAAGAGGTCAGTAACATTTTTATAGACAGAAATTACTTTGGATACATGCAATTGATTATTAAATACAAATTTAAGAAAAAAATTCACCTGATACCAAAGTTTCCATACCCAAACAAGTTTGTCAAATTCAATTCATATGTCCCATGGACAGAAACAATTCTCAACTCTAAGATGACTTAAGTTTCCTTTACATAATATGATGCCTTACTAATATTCAACTGCAGCCATTACAGCACTCATATAGATACACATTAGAACACTTATTTTTAAAACAATTCATACAGACATCATTTGCATTAGCTTCATGGGCTTTCTGCAGCTTAATTCCTTGAGGTAGTTGTAAGCAGAATTTAATTCCAAAAAAAGAAAAAAGAGGGGCAGAGAGATAACTGTATTTATTGTGAGATAACTGTATTCGTTGTAATCATACAATATAGGTAGCAGAATATGTAAAAACAGAATAACAAAATTTAAGAGGCACGGGTTCTGAAAAAATACAAATCTGAGTTGATTCCTATTCAAAAGCTTCAGTTTCATACTACTGTATATTGCTGATCAACAATAATGAATTTTCACACTAAACATGAGCTATCTCCCTTTAAACTTACCCTGTCCATGGCAGTTGACTATTATGTGCTGCCATCTAGCAAATGTTTCCAGAAAAGTTTAACTTTGGAAGATACTCTGTGACAAGACATCTGAAAATCCTTAGAAAGCTTTTTGAAGTAGGAAACATATACAAGACAGCTATAGTTTTTAAAAAAGATTCCTTCAGCCTGCATGCTTAAAAAATTAAGCATGAGATGAGAATACAATTAGGCTTAAAACAGACAAACCCTGCAAAAGCATGATCATATGCAGTTGATACAACTGCAAAACTGAACTTTTTCATTCTACAAATTATGTTTTCCCTTGTATAAAAGAACGTGATGAGTAGGAAATGGTAAGAAATACTGCATTTTCCTCTTCTTTCTCAAAAACTCTAGTCTTCACTGTTTCACTTTGTTCTAACTTTCAACAGTCTTTACTTCCTCCACCCCAACTCTTCCTTGGGCACAGAAATCAAAATGCAATAATCCCATACAGGAATGGGATGTCTAAATTAGAAAAACATTTGTGTGTTTTAACTCTCTTCAAAGTTAATTTTTCAGTCATGCAGTCACACTGAAACTGTACCACGTTATTTGCCAGCAGCAAGATGATGGCTTCTTAAAATTACTGGACCTTGCTAACTGTGAGTTCTGCCAACATCTTGCCTTTTTTCTGTTATTATCTAGGTATAGATGCAATTAGAGAAAAAGAACATTTATACACTTCTGGCACAATACTCACTTGTTAACATGGAAATAATGTGAGTTTCTGAAGCTATTACACTGATATAAAAAAACTTTACATGAAAAAATGAAATAAATGATGAAGTGAATGTCTAAACTAATTATTCTGTGAATAGCTGAATAGTTATGACTGAATTCTTATATTTTTCTGTCTCATTTCATCTCACCACAACAACCGCTATTCCCTCTTATTTCCACCCAGGACCCTTACCACCCTACAGTAACTTCAGATCCCATTCATACAGTCACCTAAACAGACATTTTCATTCTTTGTTCTGTATTAGATCAGAACAGTTGAGAGCATGTCACTTCAGAGGCACTATTCTTCAACCAAATGATAATTTAAAAAAAAAAAACAACCAATCCAACTTTTGAGGTGTCTACTCCTTTCCAAATTCTCTGAAATTAGCCAATGAATTCAAAAGCTGTCAGAAAGGAGACACACATCACAGTCCTTTATCTCACTTCCTTGGAGGACTAGATTTTCATAATAATAATATTCAATATAATAATATTCAACTGTAATAATTTATAATAATAATATTCAACCAAAGTTTCTTTGGTGATAAGTTAAATCATCACCCAATTAAATGTCCTTTAATTTCAAAACACGTATACACTTTACTTCATTATAATATAAGAACCAAAGACTTGATTTTTACACTGTACTAACAAAACTCTCCGTTAAGAGTGTGAAGTGGTTTTTTTGTTTTCACCAGGACCATAATACCAGAACAACTCCTACCATTGAAGTACACTGAACTGAAGCTACCTACTCAAGTGGTAAGTAATTATCCTTCCCAGTCAGAAATAAGCTAAACAAGTATATCTTATCTGTACAAAGCAGATGCTGTGCAACTTTTACCTATGACAATACAGTTTAAAGGAACGCTGAAGACGCTTGTCCTGGTATCAGCTGAGATAAGAGTAAATTTTCTTTATAGTGGCTGGTGTGGGGCTATGTTTTGGACTTGTGCTGAAAACAGTGTTGATAATACAGGGATGTTTTAGTTGTTGCTGCACTAGTCAAGGACTTTTCAGCTTCCCATGCTCTGCCAGGTGCAGAAGAAGCTGGGAGGGGACACAGCCAGGATAGTTGACCCAAACTGACCAAAGAGCTATTCCATACCACATGATGTCATGCTCAGTATATAAAGATGGGGAAGAAGAAGGAAGGGGGGGACATTTGGAGTGATGGTGTTTGTCTTCCCAAGTAACCGTTAACGTGTGATGGAGCCCTGCTTTCCTGGAGATGGCTGAACACCTGCCTGCCCATGGGAAGTAGTGAATGAATTCCTTGCTTTGCTTTGCTTGCGTGCGCGGCTTTTGCTTTCCCTATTAAACTGCCTTTATCTCAACCCTCGAGTTTTCCTACTTTTTCTCTTCTGATTTTCTCCCCCATCCCACCGGGGGGGCGTGAGCGAGCAGCTGCGTGGTGCTTAGTTCCCGGCTGGGGCTAAACCATGACAACGCTCCAGAACAAAGAAGTTTTTGGACATTAATAACGATTTGTTTTGTTAATTACTAGTATCAAACATGTAACGGGAAGTAATGAAAATAAAGGTCAATTAACATTAAGAAAGGTGGCAATTTATGTTACTGAGAAACACTGGTCTTAAACTATTTGTTCTTCCTGTAAACAAAATATGAACCAGTAAAAAAAATTTTGAAACCTATCATCCTAGAATTTCTTAAGACTCCATCATTTAGCAGGCCATTATAGTTTATGATATTAATTAATAGCAGAAGTCTACCTTTGCCAGAATTAAAACCTGGAATACATAAATATAACACAGCTGAATTTACAAGGCCTTACACAGAACTACTGTAAATCCACCTCAGACAAATTAAGTTTACCAACTATATAAGGGTCACAAAGTTCTTTCTGCAACAACTACCATCATGCCTATTTGATACAGCCTAATGGCGGAAGAAATTCGTATGATCCCTAGCATTGGTTGATTGTGGAAACCCAAAGGTGCATAGTATAGAGCTGTTTTGCAATCACAGTAAATCTTTCCCTTAGCAACTTGGAAGAATACACAAGAAAAATCCAATAGTTTGTTTAGAACATTATACTTTCTAAAATCATTACTTTAGTCATGCTCAAATTCCACAATTTCACCTTTATTAGAGGAATATAAATATTTCTTACCAGTAAAATGCATTCTTATAAGGCCATCTCAGTAATAAATACACAGAGGATATCCAGGTATTGGTAAAGAAAATATTTATTTCAGATTTCATGACTAGTCACCATAGTAATTAATACAGCTCTGATGTTTATGAAAAAGCATATGTGTAGAAATGGAAAAAAATTGTTTAATATATTCACACTAGGTCTCCATCCTACTCTTAGCCAGCCTGACCTTCTGTCCTGCTTGATGAGATGGCATCCAGGATTTCAGTCTCTGTACTACCTTATGTCTCAGACAGACCTGTTATTAGAGAGTGCCTACCTTTTGTTTGAGCTCTGACGAAAGCTCCCACCTCCAGAAAACCTAAGAATTTACCTTCAGTTTCCTCTTAGGACAGGGTGGTGTTTGAACTATAAGAAGGAACAGCATCCCCAATGTTCTTACTGAAATGTTTCAATCTTTTGTACAGAAACTCATTGTATTCTATCTTTTTCTGAAGAACTGTTTGGTCATTCCTCAGTCAAATAATGCTGCTTTTTTCATCCCTTGTTATACAAGTACCTCTTTGGTGAAAGACTATGAATCACCACCTGAACTTGATCAATCAAAAAAATCCCTGCTTCAACAATGAATGAAATACTCTCTTTTTTCTTTAGTGATTAACTAGCATATTTCAATGTGAAATCACTCATATTTGACCTTACATTTGTTACTAGCAGGGACCAAAAGCTTGTAACAAATTACCCAGTAAATATCTATATTTTACGTAATATCAAACTACGTTTTTTCTGACAAATAGGCTACCTCTCACTAAATTCTTGACTTGCAAATCAACCTCTCTCAGAGTTACTATATGCCTAGAACATAAACTTACTTTAAATACAAGGATAATCTCTGAATGCTTGTATAATCTCTCATTTTGGCTCTGCTCATAACAAACAGTAACTTTAACCATACTGTGAATTATCTAGGAATCTTGGAAGTGCACAATGCCATCTGCAGAAGCTGATACAACACATACTTAGCAGAACTGTCAGCTACTCTTTAGACATCGCAGCAACAGTTTAAAGAGGCTCGTTTAGTTGTGTCAGACTTATTGTACACAATGATTTTGCAAATCTGTTGTCAAAACCTATCACAAGTGAAACACACCTAAATAACTTAACTCATGCTATAGAGCAGGAAAAAAATTCTGCAAGAAATACAAAATACCAAACTTCCTACAGAACAGGAAAAAGTTAGCTCTAACCCATTAATTTCTCATTCTCAGCCCCTCCACCTTCAAGAAAACAGGGAACATCATATCTTTGCTATCCAGGAGACTGGCAGCTGAGGCTTGGTAGGTCCGCTAGAATCACCTACAAGACTTCAGTGTAAACAAAAACAGAGTAAGACATGACATGATACGATGATGATGTGCACTCAACGACAGGATGTTGAACCAAAGCACACATGTCGACAATTGCGTAGCACCACCCTAGAAGTAGTTTATCTTCGCGACACAGATCTTTATTTTCATCACATAACCCTTTCGCTAAGAGCCAACACGGTGCGCAGCGTTTCCCAGGGGGACGGCGGCAGCCGTCCCAGGCCACATGGCGACAGCTGCGGCCGGGGCCGCCCCGGGGCCTTCCCCACCGCTCCAGGAAGCCACGCCGGCCCTGGGAAGGGTCGGGTCTGGCCCGGCCCGGCCCGCTCGCAGGGTGACACGCTGCCGCCCAGCTCTGCCACGTCCCTCCCCTACCGGTGCCCCGGCCCCCTCCAACGGCCGCTACCTCCACCTGCCCCGCCAGGCCCTCCCCGGCCCAAGCCTCCCCAACTGCCCCCGCCGGCCTGCTCCGACCGCCACCCCAGAGGACACGGGGGCGGGTGGCTCACCTCGTTGTTGAGGTTCAGTACGGGAGCCATGGCGCCGGCGCCAGCCCCTGCCCGCAGAGTTCCGCCGGCCCGGCCCGGCCCGGCCTGGTCTGGTCTGGTCTGGCCTGGCCTGGCCCGCGCCGCCGCCGCCGCCCCTCCGAGCTCTCTCCACGCCGTTGCACAGGCAAAGCGAAGCGAAACTGCGCGCATGCGCTGCGCGTGCCGTGGCAGGCCCGCTCTAGGCTGACGCTCAATGGGTAGAGCCTCTCTAGGCTCTAGGGGGAGAGCCTCGAAGGCCTTGGTCCTCCGACTCCGCCCTACCCGCGCGGCACCCGGGTGACGCGTGCACGTCTTGCTCCGCGGCGGCCCCGCCGCCCCCGGGGCCTTGCCCGGTGTCTCTCCGGAGTCCCCCCCCGGCTCCCGGTCTGAGGCGGCCGGCAGGCCCTGGGGGTCCCGCCGCCCCGCACCCGCCTGCCCCGCCAGCCTGGAGTCCCGTTTCCTTTAGAAATGGGGGTAAAGAGGGTTCCTTCTGGTTCTCGCGGGTGATAAGCGACGTGGGCAGGAAGAGGATCCGAGCCTGACCTGTCTGAGGCGCGTCAGGGGCAGCTCTTGGCAAGAGCTCGCCTCGCATGAGGTTAAACCTGAAACTTCTCACTGTTGTCTTGCATGTTATGCTGCTGCACTGCATCATCAGCTGGCTGAATCAAAGACCTGAAAAGATGACCACCTCGGAATCCTTAAACTAAAGAGTCATCTGCCCCTCCAAATAGTTTATAATCTTAGAAATAATCTGGGATTCTTGCTTTTCTCGTCTTGTTGCTGCCGTTACGGAACTAGCCTAAAAAAGATGACAAGAGTAAAGGGTGAACAGTGCTGTATTTCTAGACTCTGCCCCTGCCCCCCTTTTCCCTATGACACAAAAGCGGCCTCCATTTTCAAACTGCTTTAAAGTTTTAAGATTGATTTTTCCATTTCTGCAGAAGGCAGAGTATGGATTGTGCAGAAGTTAAGTCGTCTGAAGCTTTAGCACTGTAAAATATATACACAATTAATTTTAAGTAGCTGTAGCAAAGTGGGGCTGAGCATGTGTTTTGGACTTTGCAAGGTCTCAGTCTGAAAAGTTTGGCAAAGTTTCATGATACCTTTTCCTCATGATTTCCAGTTTATTGTGCTAGAAGGAATTGTTGATTTAAATTGTTATAAATATTTTTCTATTTTACTGAAACAGGACTTTTACAAAACTCATGCCTAAATGTAAGCAAGTCTTAGCATGTCTAGAGAATGAATCAGTTATTGTTTCAGATTCCTGTTTATCTGTTGCAGTATTCAAAAGAACTGAGATCATATTTGAAAATATTTGGGGAAATTGTTTTAAATATAAAACCTTTTTGTTTATATGAATAAAATCGGTTTCAGGAAATTCTTTGAACGTTCACCAGCGATTAGCTGGCCCCTGGATGGCACTGTTGTGCCTGGAATTCTTCTGCTTTGAAGTCTGAATATTTAAACAAATACAACTGTTGTCAGCTGTCTCTAATGCATTTTGTCTGCAGGATCGAGCATTTAGATCTTGTTACATTTTAATATTTGATTTCTAACTGGTGCTCAGGCATCTGCTGTACAGGAACTGCAGCTAAATCACCTTTGGCTGTAATTTTTATCAGGTCTTACATGCAAGTGGGATCAAGCCAGGCTAGTCCTTCAAAGTAAAACTTCCGAGTTCCATTTAGGGTGTTTCAGAAAGTGGTACTGGTTGTTCAATAGCAGTCTAGGTTTCAATTGGATCAATAAAGAGCCAACTGAAACTACTTTGAACCCATCCCTTCATAATGTAGTAAAGGTATTTTGTTGCAACCAGAGCTGAATTTCAGGTTAAACATACATAGTTGCTGGGAATGCTTTGGCTCTAACTGCAGGTGAAGGGTATTTCCCACAGCTGCTGTTTTGGAAAAATTCTGACTTGGGCAGTTATATCCAGCCTACCTAAAGTAAGCTGACCCTCATAGAGTATTATTTGCTTTTTAGTACCACTGATGGCAAGCAGCTATAGTGTTCTACATGAGAAATAGCTGCATTTGATTATGTCTGCATATAAATCAGTCTTGGAAGTGATGCACTCAATACCGTCAATATATTTTTAAAAATTAAAGAATATGATCTCATATCTAGATTGGATTTGTATGCACTGAGTGTAAAATTGGGATCAGAAACTCAATAAGGAAAGATCTTCCAAGGAAAATAAAGAGGTGCTGCCCTTTGTCTTGATCTTTCATGCAAAACTAATTCCTAGATATGCCAGTCTTAAATTCCGTTGTGCATCTTAGTAAAGAGAAAGACAAAAGTGGGACCAGGGAGACAGCTGCGGTTCTGTGACTTGAACCAGTGCCAGCCTGGCCTCACATCAATTAGAGTTGTTCCCTGTCTGTGTAGCCTACTGGGTCATAACTTCAATTTTCCTTTCCATTTCCTCTGGACACTGAAATATCTTGCTTTGGAAGTTTCTCGTAGACCCTGATGGCATACTTCTGGCCTATCTTCATCCAACAATTTTGTTTTCTTGTTACTCAGTCAGTCACTGATGAAAATATGTATTTTTGTTGCTTTCATCTTTTTAAACTTCAGTGGCCTTCCAGCGTTTAGAATTACTGTGCCTCACAGCTGGTTCATTGGCTCTTTGTCATACTATTTTTTGACTTAAATTCATTCAAGTCAAGATTTTCTTGTCAGCTTGTCACAGTCAGGATGCTTTCAGGCATTGCCCTATATAACACTTTCATACTTTGATGCTTTGTTCTGACCTTTCTTCCTTTCATGTCAGCATTTCACTCAGACATTTTGGCATGCTTTCTCAGTGTTTGAACACATTTTTCTGGACCATCTTCTCTACTTTGAGAACAGCTGGCTGTGTGAGCACGTGGCAGGGCAGCATGTATTTGTAGGACGTAATATGTTGCAGAACAATACAGGGGAGTTGGAGTGGTAAGCTATTTAAGGAAAAAGGAGGTTACGACTGGGTCCCATTTCCCTCCCTTTATTTTGGCACTTTCCAGGCTTACGTGATGTGGTAGCAGCTGTGCAGACCATCTTGGAGATACATCTGGCCTTGATCCCAGAGGCCATGCATGTAGGTAATATTTTTTGAGTACTTACTGAAATTTGTGATTATTGCAGGCACTTGCACTCACTTGCACAGTACAGACATAATGAAATATGCATTGTGTTTTGTATTGAAAATGACAATAAGTAAATTTCAGCAATTTCAATTAATTGTTCATGTTTGGTGAAACAAATTTAAGAATTTTAGAAGTTTCACAGAATGAAAGTGCCAATCATGTTAACTAGATGTTGAGGACCACAAAACCAGAAGGTGTTCTGCAACTTGTAGCTTCTTGTATAGCAGCTTGTGCTCTGACTTTTCCCAGAGGAGTTTCTTTTCACTCATACCAAGGCATCTGTTCTGGGCTTGCTCCCTTTCTTTTATTGGAAATTACATTATTTTTTTGAAATTATAATAAAACTTAAAGGATCTAGCTGACATTAGGATCCTGTTTTTTACATACCTCTCTATGTATCTGTAGTAAGAGAAAATTTCAGCATCACACAACAAGCAACTGAAATAGCCAGGTGAACTACTGAAATTGCTTATTATAAAAGGAAAATATAGGATATAGGAATTATTAAGTGATTTATGATGGGCTGCAGAAGAAAACAATGTGCATTACTCGTTTAAACTTAATGTCTCAGGATGGAGTTCACCACAAAATCATCTTTGCAGGCTCTGTTTTTCATATACATTAAAATATTCATTAAATTCAGAAATACTTTTGAAATTTAAGTGCTCACAGTGTGTCTGAACATTGAATGGATTCTAAGTAGGAAGCAATCTCAAAGTTAATTCTGTTTCTTTAATAACAGAAGGATGTGATCACTTAGGATTGAAATACAGCGAATTTCATTAAAGAGCATGTTCTAGTGTGTACATAACAAGGGCAGTAGCTGGTAGGCCTGTATGAAGACACAAAAATTTTTAGAAGTGAAGAAAGTAATAAGAAAATGAGTCTGCAATAACAAGAGGCAATTTTTCTATTGTGTCCTAAAAGTCAAAATAACTAATTTCATAAAACATTTTTATGGACTACCAAGCAATTTTTTAATATATATTTTTCAATCTTTTTCTGATGTAAATAAGAATTCACATTTTAATACAATAATTAAATTATTAACCAGCTTAATGATATATTCATATATGGCTTGTTAATGTTTTAAAAACAAGGTCAGTTGCATTTTCTGATGAATCTTTTTCTAAAGAGCATGTTCACTGGATTTTTGGTGTGAATTAGTGTCATTAAATCACCCATATTACAGCAACTACATGGTATTCACAAAACACACCCTTACAGAAATAATGAAACGAGCATTTTGTGGCATGTTGGCTTGACTGGAATAAGATCTAGCTATAACTGGGCTCATACATACATGTACGGCATGGTAGATTCTGTGTGTTGAGAATATCATACAAGAAACCTAAATGGAAAGCATTTCACATGTTAAGCATAATCTTCTTTTTTTTATATTATGGGCTAAGACTTTGTAAAAGTTTAAAATATTAAATACGGGAGAGTCTAAAACACTCCACCAGAGGAGGTACATTTTCTGGTATAGCAGTTTTTGCAGCTGCTTTGCGAAGGGTGGATTCTGTCAGTGTATCCAACTGAAGCTGCTGTTAAAAGGTATTCCAGAACAGTGGCAGTGATTGCAAAGGCATAGAGCAAAACTTCTTCAGAGAAAGATGCCAGCATTTTAATAATGTTTCCAAGACAGTAAAAAGCCTATTTCAAAATATATTAATATGCTTTTTCAAATAATACTAACAAATCGAGAATCTTCGACGTATAAAAGTAGTTTGACATTTGACAGAGAAGAAAGAGCATATAATGATTGGTTTTCTGCAAAGGATTATTGCCTTCTTGCATTTCCTAGTTTAATGCCATTTTAGAGTATCTTTGTCCTCCTTTTCATACTACTTTGTAAATACACAATGCATTGTGAACAGACATGAAAGTGCTGTTCCCCCATTTCAAATACTGTTTGCTCACATTCAAAGCAGACTCAAGCTTATTTTGCTCTGAGTTGTCCAGAAGCCATGTGAATGTGATATTTATTGGCACTGTTGTTTGCTTGCACTAGTGAGCAGCACTGAGAGACAGCCTTCAGGTTTGACACTGCTTGCTCCCTCACCTCACCTATGTATAGACGTGATAACTGTCTATACACAGTTTTCTGTTGACTCCAGTAGTGTCTTAGAAAGAATATTAAGATCTTGAAAGCAAAGATAAGAAGCTTGTATTTAATGCATAAGGAAGGCTGAAAAGAGAAGAGTGGTAAGGTGAAAATTACCTTCTAAGAAGATGATCTATGCATACAGTGCAAAGGTACAGAACTGTATTAGTCAAAGCCATGGACTATGATGTGGCAATAACTGTAATACAAAAGTGGTAACAGAAACCTTGATGAGCATACCAGCTCCATGAGTGGATAGGAAAGACCATATGTTGAAGGAAGAATCATTATGCCTTAGACAACAAAGGTCTCTGAATATTCAAGGCCCAGTATATGGGCTCTGATGCCCAGTATATGTCTATTGAAAGGATGGTGCTGCTGTCATTGTTGATTCGAGAAGGATGTGGGAGAAATGGCCGGAGGGTAAAATTAGGGTAGTAGCCTAGTTGATGATTAGACCTGACAAGATAGCAGGAAGACAGGCTGAAACCTGAGTTTGACTGAGGGGCAAGTTTGGAGTAGAAAGCTACATCTGTACGTTTCAGTCTAGATGTATGTTTCAGTCAGACTGCTGAATTTGTGATAGCAGAAAAGATTACTCAAAGATAAGATGCAGGGGGAGAAAAGGACAAAAGACCGAGTTCTTTCCAGTGCCTTGCAGGAGGATCACTTGAAAATTAAGCTGCAGAAGCACTCTAAATTAGAGGTCCCATACGCAGAAGCTGCGTGAGCATACAGGGTCAAAATTAACTGTGGGTCTTGCGCACAAACAATAACTGTGGGTCACAGCACACAAACAACTGACAAGCTGGGAAAGATGAGAGTGGAGAAGTGGGTCTGACTTGCTCAGAGAGAGGTTGTTGGAATTCATAGTAAAAGATGCACTGGGAGTGTATGTGGCATCTAGGGTGAAAGCTATATAGGATGAGTCCTAATACTGAGTCCCTGGAAGGGAATTTGGAAGTGGGCGATGGAGCTTGGAGATGGATGGGGAAAGGGTCTATGGGATAGTAGCTGGAGTGACTGATGGGATTAGTGGGGCTGTCTGCTGACTTTTGTAAAGAAAAAGCTGCAGAGAATGAGTGGGCAAGGAAAGGATAAATTGTAGTACGAAATGGAAAGTAAGTGGTATCGGGAATAGCATAGGGTCATTAGAGCAAATGTAGAGGTGTGAATAGGCGAGTAGATGAGAAACTTCTTGGATAAAATGAAAGCGAATTTAGCATCCATAGAATGTTAGTTACTTATGTGAAAATATAAAGCAAAGCGTCATAGTTTAATTGTACTCTGACAATTCAGAAATTATTTTATTCCAGAATTTAAATTTTATAAGCATAAATTTTCTGTATAGAAAAGTCCGAAGGCCAAAGTTCATCACGCCCAATGTTAGGCTTTCAAACAGGATGCTTAATCAGGAGTCAAATCAGCATTAATTGTCCCTTCTATTCCCTTCAGAGGGAGACAGAGGGACACTTCCAGAGAGCACTTAAGCTTATCTAAGATCTTGCTGCTGAGGATAATAGAAGTCTAGGGTGACTAGATTCTTAACTTAAATGCCTCAATTAAAGATTAGTTAGGTAGGATGAATCTTGGTGGCATGGATATACTTGTAGTTGTGAAGAAAAGCTCAAAAATTTGAAAAGTGTTGTTGATATTTACTGTCTACCTAAGTCTGAAATCCTAAACAGATATGATTTACTCCAGATATCACAAGGTGTTTCTTGAGTACTCCCAGTGGTAATTAAAAGTCACTGTTTGAGTCAGTGTCATCTTTCATCAGGTTAATGTACAAAAGCAGTTGGGGGATTGGAGTCTTACAGTGTAATCCAAGTGGCATCTGACTAATAAAGCTTGCTCTCTGTTTTCTTTCCCCTTTAAAACTGGTCTAGGAGTTAAGTCTGTGGAGCTGAGCAGAATTCAGCCAAGATTCCTCCCTCAGAGGAGTTGGGTCAAAGGAACTCATCAAACTCCACAGACTAGAAGGTGACTTAAAGCTGTCTGGTGGAGCCTGCTCGCTTTTTAAGTGAAGCCTTAGTTTGGTAACTCAAACTGTTAGAGTTTTTCATAATCAGAGTTTAGAGGAGTACTGCTTTGGAATTGTGTATTTGCACAATATGCTAAGAATAGTTTTACTATATCGATAACAGCCGTACAAGAACAAATTTGTAATGGTGTAAGTTCCCTGAATTTCTTTCAGTCTACTCATTAACACTTGCTTTTACCAGAATGTGCAAAGGATTGTTGCATTTTAACCTAAGCTTCTTAAAGGGATTGTTACCTCATATGCTGTTCTCAAAGTAAATTTATACTAGAAAAAAAAATCACATTTTTTCCAAAGAAAAAATCAGCAAAATGTAAATAAAAGTCTAGAATGCAGTATAAGTCTTCTTAAAGTAATTAGTTATTCACAGTAGTTCTTGGAACGATCACATTTTCTGTCACTGGTCTTCTGGCTTTAAAGAAACAGCTGCTAGCACTTTTGAGCATAATCACAGAACTAAAGGATGTTCTAAAAAAATTTGATTAGCTAAGGACATGAGTAAAAGTTGCAGTATTAGGTGCATACTGTATTTTATGTTCTCATACATATTTCATAAACTGCCCTTGTATGTCTTCACCTGGCCATCTGGTGCAACTTTGAATAGGAAAGTACATTACTAGTCAATTCAAAGATATGTATAATATAACAGATGGATTGTAGCAACTTCAGAGCAGTAAGTTCTACTTGTAAGCATGTGAGTCCAATCAATGGATACTCATTTGTAGTAACAAGTTTTCAAAGATGAATGCATAATTTATTTCATTAAAATGAGCAAAAGGTTAAAAGTAAATTTTGGATAAACTCTCTTCAAAATGCGGTTTATAAAACAGGCTGCTTTTTGTTTTATGCAACTTACAGGAACAAAAAAACTGGGAGACTTTATGCTTTCAATTTTTTTGTGTGTGGTCCTGGCTTAGAAGTAGTTTACAATTTGTCTTAGAAAGCAATCTGAAGCTAATGTTAATACATAAACACAGTTTCATGATGTAGCTTTGAGAGCAACAGTGTGTAGTGGAAATGCTGACTGATGAATCTGTAACTGCAGCAGCGTTAGCAGAATCGTGTTTTGAGGTTTTTATAAATGGAGTTGAAAAATACAGATGAAAAATGAATGTCTTCTTAATTTACAAGGTTGTCGAACCAGCAAAAAGGGTTTCATTTAAAAGCACTCTGTATCATTGCAAAAGAGTACATTATGTGATATACCCAGAGTTTATGTAACATGTGATCCTTTGGCAAAGATTAAACTTACTGAGCTTTCAAGCCACAAAATGATGGAAAAAATCTGCTGTGTTTCTAATGTTGAAGCAATTGTTGAATGTTTGCTGTGAAACCAGTAAAAACTGGACATAATTTCCTGAATTCCGAAGACTTAATATATATTATTGTTAACTTCAAATACATCTTTTCTCTGTTACAGCAATGTTTCAAAGTAACATCAGTGGTTACACGCTAGTTTCTGTATTCAGTTTGAGTAGAAGTGGTTTTGGTTTGAAAGTGATGATAAGGGAATCACTGCTGTAATATTTATGCTACAGACACAGATATTCCTTATTTTTGAGCTTCCAGGAAATTTATGGTGGTGACTTCATGTTTCAGTTTTGTTGTGTTTTCACTGAAAAAATTAATTCTTTGTGGGAAGTTATGTACAAAATTTCTAGCAATAAACAACTTGTATTTCTTAATCTGTTCCACTGATTACTTCCAATTGGTGAGATAATTAAATCTTTTGGTTATACTTTTCTTTTGGATTTGGCTGCTTTTGAGAATCTAGCAAAGTCACACATTAACAAACTCACTAAACTTTTACTCACTTTCAGTATTACCAGCAGAAACCAAAAAATGCAGAGTTGTTTTTAAAAGAATCTTTCAGAAATTTCCAATTAGGAAAAAAAAAACTTCTTTAATGTCACAAAGAGAGAACTGTTCTGGGATTCATGAACATTGGAGCATGGATTCTGAATATAGCTACATGACTCCTGAGGTAGGCAGCATTGTTTTTTCAGTTTTGGGGTTTGTTCTCTAGGTAATTAATAGAATCATAGAATCATTTAGGCTGGAAAAGACCCTTAAGATCATAAAGTCCAATAGTAAACATTGCCAGCTCCACCACTAAACCATGTCCCCAAGGGCCACTGTAACCAGATGTAACCAAAATGATTAGTTCGTTCTTTGTAACTAAGCAGCATAGAGATAGGAGCAGTTTAGACAATACTTTAATGTTGTGTTTGTACACCTGTGGCTATGGATATGCTACTATGCCCACAGACAATTGGATGAGGAGTAGTACGGTCATGCTGCTATCCCAGTACAGCCCCAGCCTATCTTGACAACGAGTCGAGGGAGGTTAGAATAACTGGTTTGTTAAGGGTGCCAAATCATTGTTAAGGACCACGCACCATGAAGAAGGGAAGCAAGTTACATAAGCAGGGTGGGATTGCGCTTGTCCAGAAGAAGGGGTCAACTAAAGGACACACCTGTACGACCACCAAGGACCACCAGAGACCCCCACAGAAGCCCCTCAGAGCTCAAGGACGCATGCACAATGACCATGCAAATATGATAATTAGTTCCAGGAAATAGAGTGAATATGTATGGTCATTCCGGGAAATTTGATGCATATGTATGTAATTGGACAATATAAGTTTCGTCTGATGCAACCTGCGGTATGCACGCTAGGTGGAACGATCCCCCGTGCATCTGGCGCCGTAATAAAGAATGCCTGCTTCTTAATACTACATTGGTGTTAAGGAGTTTGATTCCAGATTTCGGTGACACCACGTCTACACGTCTTTTAAATACCTCCAGAGATCATGACTCAACCACTTCCCTGGGCAGCCTGTTCCAGTGCTTGAGAACCCTTTTGGTGGGTTTGGTGGGAACCCTTGAGAACCCTTTCCTCCTTTTCTCCAGGCTAAACAACCCCAGTTCCCTCAGCCACTCCTCATCAGACTTGTGCTCTAGAGCCTTCACCAGCTTTGCTGCCCTTCTCTGGACACGCTCCAGCACCTCAATGTCTCTCTTGGAGTGAGGGGCCCAAAACCAAACAGTATTCGATGTGCAGGCTCACCAGTGCCGAGTACAGGGGCACGATCACTTCCCTGGTCCTGCTGGCCACGCTATTTCTGATACAAGATGAGGACCCCCTTCCAGATGACTTCACACACCCCATCCCCTCCGCAAAGCACAACTTCCCCATGTTACACAGCTCCTGCCACGCAAAGGCTGCCCACGGCGGTGCGCGCATGCCCTGCGCTGCGGGCCAAAGCACCGTAGCAGGCTGCCCTCCCAGGGTGCCGTGTACCAGCAAGGCCCAGCCCTGGTTAGTGTCCCATTTCCCCTGTGCTCCCCACCAGCACCCACAGCATTGGCGCTCTGCCATCAGTGCCCTGCCTGCCTCCTCCTGCCCTTGCCTCCCACCACCTCCCAGGACATCGCCTGCTCCATCCGGCCCAGGTCTGGGGACTTGCTCCAGCCCCTCAGAGGGGACAAAGGAAGCCCCCCCTGCCACCTTGGCGGGGCAGAAAGACCTCCTCATGCCTCCGTCCACCCCACCCCAAGGAGGTGGAAGATGCGTCTGCCAGCCTACGGGCCAGCACTGGAGGCACCGATGCTGCCGACCGCGATGCTGGCAGGACAAAAAGGAGGTGGGAGATGGCCCTGCACCCATTAGCACCCATCGGGCCAATTCCCACATCATGTGTGAGGAGGCTTTAGAAGGAGGACAACAAAATCCGGGACACGAGAGGAAGAGGAAGAACCCCAAGTGGAAAGAGGCAGAGCCAAAAGGGTGTCCCCAGGCAGTCTCCCATCCCAGTACTAACTGGGCCCGACCCTGCTTAGTTTTCAAGACTGGGCACATTAAGGGTAGTGTGGCTGCACACACTGTCCCCTGCCAGTGCTGGCAGCAGTGCTGGCCTAAGCCCCCCCACCCCGCCCTGGCCCTGCATTCCCCACCACCAGCCTTCCCCCATGGCTGCGCACACCCTCCCTGGGGCATAGGTGAAGCCTTCTCCAGACAACTAAAAGAAGCCTCATGTCCACAGCCTCTTGCAGACTTGAATTGCCCCACTATCTGCTGCAGCGATATAAACCGCAGCTGTCAAGCACTCCAGGAGATTTTTGGAGGGCGCTGATGTTAATTCTGTAACACAGGTGATTGAGGAGCCAATGATGGAGGATGCTCTGCTGGACCTGATATACACCAGCAAGGAAGAACGGGTGAGCAAGCTGAAGGTCGGGGCAGCGTTGCTAGCAGTGACCACGAGATGGTGAAATTCAGGATCCTGAGAGAAGGGAACAAAAAAACTAAGCAGGATCACAACCCTGGCCTTGAGGAGAGCAGCATTTGGCCTTCTCAGGCAGCCGCTTGGAAGAATCTCCTGGGGATACAGTCCTGGAGGGGAGTCCAGGAGAGGTTGATTTGTGAGGTATCACCACCTCCAACCTCAAGAATGAACCATTCCAACACAAAGGAAGTCAGGCAAAGGCAGCAGGAGGCCTGCAGGATGAACAAAGAGATCATGACCAACTCAAATGTAAACGGGAAGCGTACAAGGTGGAAACAGAGGAAACAGATGGTCTGGGAAGAATATAGAGACACTGTCCAGGTGCGCACCTGTAGTTGAATATGGCGAGGCACCTAAAGGGCAACACAAAAGACTTCTGCAGGAATATGAGCAGCCAAAGGAACACTAGGGAAAATGTCCACCCCTGATGGGTGGACAGGAGATTTCTGATAAAGGACATTAAGAAGGCCAAGGTAATCAATCATTCTTCATTGCAGTCTTTAGCGGTAAGAGCAGCCTTCAGGAATCCCGGGTCCCTGAAACCAGTGGGAAAATCCAGACCAAGGAAGACTTGCCCGTGCTGGAGGAGGATCAGGTTAGGGAACATTTAAACCAAGTGGACGTACGCAAGTCCATGGGACCTGTTGGAATGCACTCAGAGCTGATGAGGAAGGTGGCCATTGTCACCAGTCTCAGTCATTTTTGAAAGGTCCTGGCAGGACCAGCCTGGGGGGTGGGGGAGCGGGGGGAAGATTCCTGAGAGCTGGGAAGAAGCAAACGTCACTCCTATCTTCAGGAAAGGCAAGACGGAAAATCAGAGGTACTGCAGGCTGGGCAGCCTCTCCTCAATTGCTGAGGTGATGAACGGAGCAAATAATACTGAAAACCATTTACAAAAATATAAAGGACAGGCAGCTGATTGGGCACAGTCAGCATGGATTTCCAATGAGGAAATGAGGTTTGACTAGCTTCATAGCCTTCTACAGTGAGGTGACTAGCTTGGCGGGCAAGATGAACGGTGGCTGTTTATCTCGACTTCAGTAAAGCTTTTGATACCGTATCCCTGTAACATCCTCACAGACAAACTGAAGTAGTGGGGACTAGGCAGAGGGACAGTGAAGTGGATCAAAACTGGCTGGACTGCTGAGCAAAAGGGTTTTGATAGCAGCACAAAGACCGCCTAACTGGAGGCCAGTAACTGGTGGTCTAGTGCAGAGTTCAATACTGGGGACAATAGTATTTAACGTCTTCACTAAGGATAGGACAGAGCACGTGCTCAACAAGTTTGCAGAAGATAAAAAATTGGGAAGAGTACACCAGATGGTTGTACTGCCATTCAGAGGGACATGGACAGGCTGGAGAAATGGACAGAGCGGAAATCTCATGCAGTTTAGTGAAGGAGAATGTCAAGTGTTGCCCCTGGGTAGCAGTAAACCCTTGCACCCATCTGTGCTGGGGGCTGACGGGCTGGAAAGCAACTGTACAGGAAAGGACCTTGGTGTCCTGGTGAACACTAGCTGACCATGAGCAAACAATGCAGCCTCATGGCAAAGAAGGCCAGCACTCTCGTGGCTTAGATTAGGGAAGGTGTTGCCAGTAGGCTGAGGGTGGTGATCCTTCCCCTGTACTCAGCGCTGGTGAGAGACATCTGAAGTGCTTGGTCCAGTTCTGGGCTCCCCAGCGCAAGAAAGATAAGGACATCCTAGATCAAGTCAAGTGAAGGGTCATGAGGATGATTATGGGACTAGAGCATCAAGGAGCAGGTGAGAGAGCTGGTACTGTTCAGCCTTGAGAAGGTTCAGGGGAATCTTATCAAGGTGTATAAATACCTGATGGAAGTAGTGGTGCCCACTGATAGGATAGGAGACAGTGGGCACAAACTGGTAATAATAACAAAATCCTGTGTATAAGTAAGTTTTAGGTGTTTATTTTTCTATTTTGTAACAGAGCATAGGTAAGTGATGGAAAAAAGGTTCTATGCCGTTCCTAACTGATCAGTGTTCATGATGCAAGTCTCAATTCTTTGGGGTTTTTTGAGCAATTTTAATGTCATATATTGGGGGAACACATCAGAGGTAGAATCTAGTATTTTGGTCATCTGGCTTTCTGCTAGAATGTTAAAGAGATGCTAGTCAACAGACTTGAATGATTTGTACAAAAGAGAATGCATTCCTGTTTCTGATTTTTCATTTTCTGACACATAATTTTCTAAGAAGGTGGACTTTCCTTTCTGTAGCAAGTGAGTGGAGGAATATGCTAGAACATGTAAGACTCAGGGACAGTATTACTGCATAAATAGTTTGGGCACCTGCCACGGTTTTCTTCACATTCTCTGAATTAGGCCTGGCTTTTCAGTCATTGAAGAGTAGACTGAGTACAGGCTCTGCCTGGTGATTGTCAGGGATTTCTTGCTTTTTCTTCCTGTCTTTTCAAATAGCCTAAATTATACACATCTGGTCTTGGTTCTAACTTGCTCTATCTTTCATTTCTGTAACAGAACCCTGTCTTTGATGCAATAAGCTGTGAAACAGAATGTGTAAGTGGTAACGTCTGTTGGGGTTTTTTTCATTTTCTCTTGCAAATGCATTGAAGTTTTCAGCTAGCACTCCAGCAAGTTTATTAAGCTCTTCATTTTAATTTATAATAACTGTAGGAAGGATATTCTAATTTCTTATTTGCTTTTTTTCTTGATTTTGTAGCATTAGCAAATTTGTTAAGCCTGCTAATAAATACGTTATCATACATTAGTGTTTCTTTTTTATCACTGTTTTACTTCTGTGTATGTGTGCACATGTGCCCCATGGACCCGTGGCTTTGTTTTGATACTACATGAGAGAATAAAGAGAAAAGTCTTTTGTACTACTGAGAAAAATTTACAGGAATTCATTCACAAGGTCTTCATAAGGCTGGTTCAGCAGCATCTGCGTAGCTGAGTTAGTGCAGACACGGCTCTGCTCAGGTTTTTTTTCTTTTGAAGCAAATAGAATAGGAGAGGAGCTAAGTGAATTCCTTGGCCTCTCTGTTGCTTCTGTTGCAACAGAAAACTCCCAAAAGTGTTGGCAACAGTGGCAGGCAATTGTTCAGTCACAATATTTTGGGACTGGTTGTAGGCTTTTGGTTTTTATTAGTTTTGGAAACCAGTGACTGGCTTGATATAGTAAGTAAATAAGCATATAAGTTCTCCTGAAAATGGTCACCATAAGTGAATATCCATATGTGGATGGCAGTTATGGTGATACAAGGCTCTGAATGAATAGCAGTTATTTTATGAAGAAATGCATGCACATAGTGATCTTGTCTGGTTCTCTGCCAATGAACGTACAAAATCCTTACAGCCTGTAATAGTATCTTGATTAATACCTGATCGTAATTCTTCCATTCATGGCAGTCATGCCTGGAAAATGAACAAGTATATTCAGTTTGTTCCAATCAGAAAGAAGCACATTTCAAGAGCAATTTTCAAATGAATATATGAATAAGAAATCCTGTGAAATTATTTCACATCCTCTGATTTCTTGCTGTCCAATGATGCATACCCACCTCTGGGATAATTTTAGAGAGAAGGACAGCCATAACGGACATGTTAAGAAGGTCTTTTCAGACTACTCAGGGTTTAAGAATTTAACTTGTTAAGGTCCTCAGTGGCTTGTTCAAAGTTCTTGCTCAAATTTTTGATCAAGCCAAGGAAATAAATTTGGTTTTTCTTTGTCAGCTTCATGGCCTATCTACTGCATTAACAACATTTGAACCACTGGTTTCCAAAGGAAGGTTATGTCAGTCCTTCTTCCGGTTCCTCATTATTTTATTTATAGGTGAAAGGCCTGACTCTGCATGACTGTTGTACAATGCAATTGTTTTGGAAAGTAGATAGAAAGTTGATTGCTCAGCCTCCATGACTTCTCTGCATGACTTCTAGGGGGGTAAAGAATGCTAATGGATTCTGATTGTACTCTTCACCCTGACATGGAAGCTCTTGGGGAAAGGAAGAAAGGTCAGGATAGTCCTTAGCCACTGAATTGTTCTCTGCAGTTACTGGCAGCAGGCTATCAGGATGCTTTAATTTATGTGAGGGTCAAGTAAGCCAATTGCAGGGCTGCTGGAAGTTCAAAACTGGCAAAAACTCATTGCTGAGCATAGCTCAACTGGGAACCAGAAAATCTAGGCTGAAATCAGTGTAGCTGAAATCTGCAGCGCATAAGCACCCTTGTGCGTAGGCTTCACACATAAAGAGTTTAGCTTCAGCTCATGTAAGTAATTCATCCACTTAGCCAGACCTTTTTTATACAAATTAATTTCAAGTCTCTTGTTAAAGCTCACTGATTAAGATTACTCTAGAATCCTGAGTGGTTTGGGAGGGGCAGAAGGTTAGTCTCATTATAATGACCTGACCGATGGGATTTTTCTACTATCTCTAGGAGGTATTTCTTTTAGAGATGATGAGTTTGTTTATGATACCATTAAAATGAAAAATCGGTGAAAAAGACCAGAAGCCAATTTCCACACTGCTTTTTGAATGATTATAAAGTCATTAAAGTAATACATGAGCCTCCATGGACTATGCAAATACAGCAAAAGGAATGAGGAGATTCACCTTGCATGCACAGCCTGAAAAATGCTGTGTGAATAATTTATTTTTGTGGCCTGATGTCAAACCTGGGAACTCAAAGGAAAAAAGTTCAAAATTACCTGATTATAAATTTAAAATAGTGGTCAACTACATCAATTTTGCACTCCCCATTTAAACTACATCTTTCCTATTGTGTAGAATAGCATTTGGAAGAGCATCTAGAAAAGAAAATTTTTTCTTGCTACACCTTTTTTTTTATTATTGTCTGACAAATTATTGAAAAGTTATCAATAAATTACCACCACTTTGTTCAAAGATGTTGCTGTACAGTCTTTGTTTTGCCATATTGTTTTCGCAACGGATGTCTGAATGGTTAAAATTCCCCAGTTGCTGCCATGTGTGATGCTTTGAATGGTTCTATTATTGACTCATAAAATGCCTGCTCCACCTGAGGTCCCTGATTTTGGTTGTTTGTGGTAGATTGCTCTTGTAACATTGTCACTACTGAGTGATAAATTCTCATTTTCTGATTTTATCAAAATGTAGATATTTTCAGCAGGTTTCCCATTGCATCCTGAACATTAGAGAAAGCATATGTGTTCTTGATACACAAGAAGATATCTCCTCACATTCTTCGTTAACATTAATATTAATAACATTAATATTCCAGTCATTTGAATACTTCCATCAAGTCTGTTATAGCAACTTAATTTTTTATTTGATCATGCATTAGGAATTGCAGTTTCTCTTGGCTTGTCCTCATAGTTCTTGTATATGAACTTCTAAGCTATTCTATGAATTGATCTCGTATCTGCCTTCTGAAGTGATACAAATTTACTGTTCAGTACAGCAAGGTCTAGAGTCCAGGTTTTGGTATTCTCTGTGCTATATTCCTTAAGGAATGGGCTATAGAGTCTTCTCTGTCTCTCACTTTCTCTGTCTCTCTGACCCAATAAAAACATTCATGGATGTGCTGGTTTTGGCTGGGATAGTTAATTTTCTTTATAGTAGCTGGTATGGGGCTATGTTTTGGATTCGTGCTGAAAACAGTGTTGATAACAAAGGGATGTTTTAGTTGTTGCTAAGTAATTTTTGCACTAGCCAAGGACTTTCCAGCTTCCCCTGCTCTGCCAGGTGCACAGGAAGTTGGGAGGGGGCACAGCTGGGACAGCTGACCCAAACTGGCCAAAGGGCTATTCCATACCACATGATGTCATGCTCAGTATATAAAGGTGAGGAAGAAGAAGGAAGGGGAGACATTTGGAGTGATGGTGTTTGTCTTCCCAATGAACTGTTATGTGTGATGGAGCCCTGCTTTCCTGGAGATGGCTGAACACCTGCCTGCCCATGGGAAGTAGTGAATGAATTCCTTGCTTTGCTTTGCTAGCATGTGCAGCTTTTGCTTTACCTCTTAAACTGCCTTTAACTCAACCCATGATTTTTCTCACTTTTACCCTTCTCATTCTCTTCCCCATCCCGCCAGGGGGGATTGAGTCAGCAGCTGTGTGGGGCTTAGTTGCTGGCTGGGGTTAGACCATGATAATGGAGCAACTTCAAAAAGAAAAAAGTCCACTTTGGAATGTATCCTAACATGATGTTTAGAATACTATCGTAGGAAATAGCTGTTCTGGTGCCTGTGGTGAAGGATAAAGTAGAAATAGATGCAACCATTGGACTTTGAGTAAACGATACAATCTCTTCTCCCTTGGTTTCTGAACTCCAGTTTCTATTCCTCCATTTTTCTTATTTGAAATAAGTAAGTTTAACCCAAATTTTTTGATAGCTCCGAGTTGGCTACAGCTGGATTTTTTCAGCAAATAATTTATTAAAATTTGGTCATCCCTGCAGCATGTCATTTAGAGCCTCTGTAACTAAACCTCTTTTGTTGTTATGTTTGTCAGTTCAAATGGCAAGAAGTGTTAAATGCATTTTGAACATGTTCAGTAAATTGAAGAATGATTGTACTGGCAGCAGAAGTCAGTACTTCCTCTAATGGTTTAAAAGCTGAAAAAATGCACAAATCTTGCAAAAACTTATTTTACAGGACTCCCAGAAGGCTGATTTGCAATTAGGATAATGCATCTAAATGAAGAAATCCTACAGAGTTTGTTATTGGCTATTATCAGTAGGAGGTCCAAAAAACACCCACATTCATTTACATGGATGTTCAGATACATTTTGTAGCATATTTTTATTGATGCCTTGATGCAATGGATTTTCAGTCTGCTTAAGTCAGCAGAGAGAATGTAGTTTATAATAATTTTAAAGGAATACTGGCCAAATTCTGTCTGCTTTATGAATACAAATCCATGAAAGTGCTTGTTAACATATGGTGAACAGGTGTTATGTCACGTGTCTGATGTGTGGTAATTCTACATGATAGGAATATTAGCTTGTGAAAATAGTTAGCTGCATGGTACGGCCATGGGGCACACCACATGTACTGGAACAGTATGTGTTTTATTTCTCTTACAAAATAGAGTAAAAATGTAAAGCTGATATTTGTAACTTTATGTTATGCAACTACTAATTAAGGTGGATATGGAAGGAGAAGTTCTCCAGCTTTTAATATCACTGAGCAATGCCTTCAGACATCACTCAACAGTCAGATCTAATCATGTATTACAGCTGTTCTTATAAATTTTGCCCACTAACAAATAAACAGCCTGTCTTCTACCACCAAAACCTGGAAGCACCTTTGGGAAGGAAATATTCACTGATTGAAGGACACTTTTAGGTGTGTCCCATCTCTTGTTGTGTTGATACTGAAAGCCTTTTATTTTTATTTATAAGAAAGAAAATTAAGACTATTGTTGAAGTTATTCAAGGACTTGGTACTGCTAGAAGGGACAGCTTTCTAAAAGTTTACACTATTTTTCTGAAAGTTCACACTGTTTAAGAGAATTATTTATTTTTCAGTCTTCAAGGGAAATCTTGACAGCAGGGGTGAGATGCAGAGATGTTCAGTTCACGAGAAATGCCTTTTTTAAGTTAACAAAACTCTTAACACTTGTGTATCATTAGCTGATTTTACTGCCCTGGAGTTTTTCTCTTAACTGTTTAATATCTGAGACCCAGAAAATATCTGAGTAAATTAAAAATCTATGAATAATTTGTTGAAAGTTTAATTCAATCACAAGATCCTTGATATTATTTAAAGTTATGAGAAACCGGTCATGTGTTTTTACTTTGTTTTAAAAGTAAATATTCTCTAATATTACAAGTTTAACATTTTTTCTTCCAAAATTTAGGCTCTGTTTTATTTAGAATATATAATATTTACATATGTATATATAAGCACATATGTATAAAATACATGTATGCATGTAATGTAGTGCTTAGGTATGATCTTGACTTTAAGGATGTATTTCACAGTTTTTATGAATAGGGAGGGACTTAGTTGTAAAACTGCTTTCTTTCATGAAGGCCTTATAGCTTTGTATGTTGGTAGAAATTAGTTTTGTATATACATCCTTAAATCCTGTGCTTTCTTGGGAATAGAAAAGTTTTCTTTAAAAAGTCCACGAAAGTTTGTCTAAAGGTTAGTTTAATATTCACCTCCTTATAAGTAAAAATAAATTACAGCTAGAACTTTGGGATTTTCTAAAATATGTAAAATTGATCCTTCTATCTACAAGCCACTGTTATTCAGGTTTAGCTGTGAACACCAGCTCATGTCTAATCTCTAGTTCTCGACACAACAAGAAATGTGAGGAACAGAATTGTACTAACAATAATATTACTGTTGATTCACTCCAAATTGCTTGATACCAGGGTGATTATTGCAGCAGCCTTCTGTAGGAGAGCTGTTATTACAAATGATTGTTGCCAATATGGTTTGTGGCAAAGAATATGATGGGCTGAAAGCAAAATTGCATCATCGGATTACAGCAGCTGAAGTTAGAAGGTAGAGTTTAAAAATTACTCAAATGTTTGAACTTTTTTAGAGCAGGCCTCTTCACTACTGCAGAAAAGGTGGCAAAACTCAAGATTTGTAATATATGAAGTAGTGAGATATATCCTGTAATACAGTTTAACCAGTATAATAAATATATGAATGTGTATATGAAGTAGTCAGATATATAACCAGATACAGCTCAACCAAGGTAAGAAATATGTTTCTTCAGTTGTTCCTTTTTAATTCTTTAGAAGCTATGATAGCAAGCAGTAATGGGACTGAGGTGGCATTCCCTTCAGAAAAATATAACTGGACAAAGTGCCCTTGAAAACCCCTTAGGACAGCCTAACCAATGACCTGCAGTCACCTGGATGCAACATAATATAACAGAGTCCTCTTGCAAGGGGAGAAAATGAAGGAGCAAGTATTCCATAGGGCATGTTCTCTTCCCAAACTCATGTATTGTATGGAGCAGGAAGTATATATAATGGTGTGATAGAAAAGCTGTCTTGCTATACATGCTCTGAGATCCTTACTGGAGACGTCACTGAATTCATCTAACTAAAATGGGCAGTTAGCTTGCCTGTATAAAAACGGTGCACGAGTATCCTTAGTTGGGTCAGTCTACATTGCAACTTTTGAAACAAAATAGGACTTTCAGTTCAGAAAAGTCTTAGTGGTCATTAGTGATTTAATATTATGGTATTTAGTTTACTTTACAGGTACTAAAACCATGGTAGTCACAAAAGCTCCTGCTGGAGCTGCTGGAAAGTTAGCATTTCATTGCTAACTCTCATTTTAGTTATGTTTTTGCCTATGAATTTAATTTCAGAATGATTTGCTGTCTAATAACTTTCAAAATTGTATTACCAAGCTCTGTATTATTAGATTATAATGTAATTATGTAAATCATAAATTAATTAGTTAATAAGTAATTACTTACATACGGAATACTGTTTTCAGTACTTCATAAGGTTACTTTTAAACACTGATGTGTTACTAATTTCCATCACCATACTGATACATGCTTTGTTATAATATATTTTCATGACATTCTTGGGGTATTCAGGGTGCTGAAACAAAGAGTTGTTGGGACATTGAATATTGTTTCAACACTTTTTCCCAACATCTGTTTCTTATTTGAACTTTCTGTACTCCCTTATTTCCCTGCCCCGTCTGGGCCTCACTGTGAAATGGAGCTGCCAAAAGGAAAAAGAAATAAAAAGAAGTTTCTGGTCCCCTGAAACTGTGGTCAGGCAACAATGTTCTGCAATATTTTCTTTTCACACCACCAGACATGCGAATGTGTGCTTATCTTTTTTTCTACATTTTTTCTCTCAGGAAAAACTCTAGCCAATAGATCTGCCAGTCTATTGATTTGGACTAAGTCATCCTTCACAGGAAAATCACTTACCAGGACTCAGTGGGCAGCAATCCTTTTCAGAGCGCTTACCTCAGAAGAGCCAAGATGCTCCGAAGAGTTGTCAGGACGTGGCACTCTGCTAGAGCTGGTCCAGCTTTTGCTCCGAAGAGCTGTCAGGACGTGGCACTCTGCTAGAGCTGGTCCAGGTTTCACTGAAAAGAACTTGCAGTACTACCCATGTCCCACCTCATCAAGTGTCCAGTGGAAACATTTTAGGAACATGTTGTTTCTCAAGGAGATTTTGTGAAACTGACATGTCTCTGGATTTTCTTAAAAAAAAAAAAAAAGCAGATGAGTATTATCAGAAAATTCTAAATAGTTTTTACATATAAATGGGGTACAAGAATAAAACTGTATAGGATATTTTTCTAAAAGAGTGAAATTTTTTCGTAGAATTCTGTGAAGCTGAAATTTCTTTAAAGCACATTGTCAGGTCACTCATGGGCTGCCAAGAAAAAGGACTCTGACACTGGGAGTCTGACATGAACTACTCTGACACTAAGAATGCACTTAAGTGATAGCAAAGTTGGTGTATTTGCGGCATGGTCCAACACAGAAAGTGAAATCTGCACTAGGAGTTAAAAGAGTGTACTATGCACAAAGTATAGTAAGAGAAGACAAATGGAGGCTAGCAACTGTTTTGTTCAGATAGACACTGCTTTGAGAGATACCAGTCAGCTCTCAGCTTTTTTTTTCAAACTACTATATGGTGGTATTTCAGTGTTCCAGTAGTCAACAAGGGAAGAAAAGACTAATTTGAACACATTATGCAATGCCTTTGCATCCAGGGTCTTTTCTGTTTTCCAGTTCCTTCTACAATGACTTCAAATTTTTCTCTCATGTAGCACCAGACAGCTCAAACAGAAAAGTTCATATTGCATTGTGGGAAATGTTATTTTGAGAGCCTCTGCCAAAATGGAATGGAAGCCTGACATATACTTTCCGTAACGCAGTATGGTGCCTGGGAAATGCTATTTAATATTTTGTTATTTCAAAAATAAGAATGTCCTTTTTGGTGCAGTATAAAATGTATGAGTCAGAGAGACCTACAATGAAATATTTGATTTTGACTTTACATCAGAAAATCAGGTTTTAGGTAAAATCATTCATGTGAAAAATTCACAATGAGCTTTAGTATTAATATTAATTAAAAACCTGTTTATTCACTAAACATGGAGCTGTGGTAGCTTTAGTAAATTTTTAATTGAATCCAACAGCCTTCAGGAAGATCAACATTTCAGTAGAAACTGGTGATCTAACATCAGTCGTGTTCTTTCTAGTAAAAATCAATAAGGAACTTATTTCTAAAGACTACATACAATTTCTGTCATAGACATGTTTATACTATGAGCATTGTGAATACTTACACTGCATGGAAAAGAGAAGAGTCTTGCATGTCAACCATAAACATGCAAAACCAATGAATCACAGCCTTTCCTTTCCCCCCTGCTCTCAGCCCCTACTTACAGAATTCAGTTCTTCCAAATTTTGATCTTGAAGCATTTGTAGTCATTATTTCCTCTACAACTACTTAGTCTGAAAGTGTTTTTAACTAGAAGCTGATCTTTTCAGGCAATAATCAGATTCTGAACTGCTACTCAGTCAGTTCCATAGATGGCATCTGCCTAGTTTCGTGCTCAAATGTGGACCAATTTATACACCTACACTCTGCAACTTTGTTTTCACAGTACTGTCTTGCAAGCAAGACAATACTGTCCTCTGTAGAGGTGTGCCAACAACTGTATATTAAAAGTCATCTGCACAGTTTGGAAACAATAGCAGACAAGGTTAAATGATTTTACCAGTGGTCAGTAATCCTACCTTACTGCTATAAAATAGAGAAAATCCTGTGGAGAGCAGGTAGGGCCTTCTCATTTTCTGCTCAGAGAAGCAGAGAACTGAAGTGGTATTTCAAAAATTGTTAAAAATAGGAGAGGCCAAGGCGTCAGTCTCAAATACTAGTAGGCATGAACCCAGAAGGAAAAGTGGTCATCCTGCCAGATGTCATGGTTCTTACAGTCCACTCCATGTGAAAGGATAGTGTTGTGTACTTCATTGCCTTCTGAGAAACACTTCATTGCTCTTAATAGCACTGAAGAATAAAACCTCATGAGTACTTTTTGAGGCTGTTAGGCAGTTATGATCATCATTGTTCAGGTGTGGAAAACATCCCAAGGTTATGAAGGATCTGAGACAGAGCTAGGGAAAAGACTGAAATTTGTTGAATTCCAGTCCTTTGCCTTAACAGGAGGAAGATCTTTCTGAGACTGTATCTCCTACTTCTGGGTGTTTTCTTAGTACAGAGCTGAAGAAAGAAAAAAGTTGTTTTGATTAGTTAATTACTTCAAACTTTTTCTGTTAGGTCTGAATCTCCTGAAGGTAATGTGTGGGCCGACTTGCACATCCTGTGTTACTGGATGGACATCAGGACAAAAACACTGGAAGGATACAGTAAAGAAAGAGTAAAAAGACTTTTAAAGAAAACTTGCTTCAATAGTTCAGGTCTCAGTAGCTGTTGTGAAAATACTATGTGATCAAAGTCTGGGACGTACTACACCACAGACTAAACTAGTGGCATGTGCCATTGAGGCTACTGTTATTGTGTGCAGGAACTTCCTTGCTCAGTGCTGTAAGTGTAATGTTATCAGACTTAGCATCTTGAAATTCTGAATTTTATTACTGCCTAGTGCAGACTAGCAGTGTTTTCAGAGACCCCATCAGCAGTTCTGCTCAGACTGTTGTATGACAGCTTTCCAGATGGTGCCAGTCGTATCACTGGAAACGTAAAATTCTCACACAGGATCTGAAACACAAATGGTGACTTTTTCTACTTTAGCATTTAGTATGCCATGGAGAAGAATGTGATTTTAAAACAAGATATGTGTTGCAAAGCTGACTTTTGTGAGGTAGAGCTATGGAAAGAGGTTTAGCAGCATCACCTAGAATTTCTCCTGGCCTTCCTCCTGTTGAAGAGCTGCTTTACTAGTTTTTGGAAAGAAATGAACTGACAGCCCTGTGCAGAGTGTGCATGAAAAGATAGTGCTGATGCTACCCAAGTACAGTCTTTTTATTCAGAGAATCTAGGGTTTGTGATTTATTATTAAGACAAACGAATGCTAAAAGGAGATTGCCCTCCATTTATGTTCCTGTGCATTTAATGAGCACATAAAGTACCACTGAAGCAATTCTCTTATAATTGGGCTAGACTATTGCATAGAGCCAAAATAAACTCTTAGATATTACATGCTGTATGTTTACAGTTATGAATTGTAATTTTTTTATATCTATCAAGATTTTTAAGTGGAAATTTTCATAGAAAGCTGTTGAATTATAAAAAATCTGGCACAGAACAAAGATGTATCCATGTTCCATGGGCTCTAAGTTTTAAAAAGCAGAAGATGTGTTTGTCTTATTAACTTCCTTAAATACTTGATTGCACATTGCCTGTGTTGGAGAGCTTCCAGTTCAGCCAAGGACACTGAACTATTGCTTGAATAACAGTAGCTTATAGGAGGTTTTGAAGACTTCCACAGTGTGTATGTTAATAGGATTTGTGACTACTGTTGAAGGAAAGAGCACTTTTCACTTGTCCCTCCACTGGTGCATAATTATCAAAGTCAGGAAGACACATTTTTCTTTAGAAACCAATTTAAAAAAAAAAATTAAGCAAAATGCAGTATTCTCTTGCAGTTACTCTTAGGCTGCGTGCCTGTGCTGTTTTGCATGTAAAAAAATCCTTTCATCTAGGAGGCATTAGTGTAAAGTTTAGGCAGGCATCTAGTGTTTCTGATGATGTGTCATTAATAGCTTCAAGCAAGCACAGGTTATAAAGTATTGAGTCAGTTTTAACGTGCTCCTAAACTCTTTTGCTCTCTCTCTCAGAAATGCACCAAAATGCAGTACTAACAAAAGCAAAAAGATCAAAACTTCATAATTCCCAAACAAATAATAAATCAAAAGCCCAATACTTAGAATGAGTACTCCTTCTGAAGTGTCAAAGAATTCTTGTATTTCAAGGTAAACAGGAAATTATGCTGCAATATTTTTCTGCTTTAGCGAGAACTCTTGTATGTACCTGTGTATTGAGGTAAAAGTCATCAAGTCAGTGGTTAGGAGATGTAAACCATATTTTATGGAAAGAGTCCTATAAACAGCTTGCTGGTATAAAACTTATAGTAATACACTAGAAAAAATTATAGATTTATTTACAAAACATTAAAAGAGAGGAAACTCGAATATCCTTTTGAGGCCATGAGGCTAATTTATTATAATATGTTGAAGTGCTAAAGTAGACATGTGATACAATTCTTCCCTGTCATAATATGTCACAATGAGTACCTTGTCAATTTTAGCTAATTACCATTGCCAGTAGTCCCGGTAAGACACTACTTTACTTTAAAAATAGCTGATGATCTCATGGATACTGGAAAACTAAACTCCCATGCTGCTATATCTATCTATTTTTTCCATCTATCTACATGGAATTTGTAAGAAAAGTTTAAATTCCTGTAATTTTTTGAACATAATTGTAGTATCTTAGCGATTGCATATTTCACTTCTGGCTGATGAATTTAAATACAAATCCATTCAGTCTTCTCTGAGTTATTAGACTCTGAACATGCTACATAGGGAATAAACTCAAGCAGTGGAGGAACTATTGCGTTTTGCTTCTTATTTTGAAATGCTCAATTCTGACTAATCTTAGAGGTTTCTTGGCAGTCTTTGCTGAGGGATTAATTCAGCCTTTGTTTTACTGTCATGTATGAGATTTAATGAGTGTATCACTCCTTTCAAAGAACACCTTTCTATAAAAGGTAAATCCACTACAAGTTGTTCCCTGTATGCTTTCATTCATTTGGATTCTTTTTCTTCACTAAGAAGACTACTGCAAAAAGCAAACACATTAACCAAAACACCATCAAACATTGTTAATTAATTAATTTATTTATTAATTGCTAGCTAAACAGAGCCTTGAAAAAGAATATTAAACAGTTTCAAAGTAAAAAAAATAAAACAAGTGAAGCAGATTAAAATGAAAGAACAAAGGCAGAAGTCAAGAAATGACATCACATTGCCAGTTAACTTTCTGCCATTATTTAAGTGCAAATGAGTAAAGGGAAGAAGTTAGTAAGAATTCAAGGTGAAATCTAAATTAAATTGAAGGGGATAGTAAAAAATTAAATGGTTACAGTATTAAATCTAATTTTCCCCAGAGGGAAGACATGACTAAACCATACTGGCTTCGTGGGTAATAAAGCATAGGTGACAAAGGAGGTACAGTGAAACAGAGTAACATAAATGTCAGTAAATGCATATACTTTTTTAAATTGGTGGGTTTTTTTTAAAAAAAGTATATATGTACTTATGGAATAAAAAATTAGTATTTTAGGCTTGCTTACTATGATTTAATATTAGAAGGTAAGAAAGAATGAGTCATGGCAAGAATATCAACTAGGAAAGCATATGACAGAATAACTTTTCCACTTGCTTAATGTTCATCCTGAGTAAAAGACCATGCAAAACATTAGGGGCCAAATTCACATTTTGTGAAACTGTGCTGATTTATGCAGAGTCATTTTTTAGCAGTAGTTACAGAGGTTCAGATAGAAAAGGTAGGTTAGAAAAGAACTTAATCCTTTCATGTCTATAGCCAAGTCCAGAATCAAATGCTGATTAAAGCCAGCAGAGGAACTTACAGTGAGTGTTAAATTTTGCATTACAGCTCACCGCAAATGACATAAGCTTGAAGATCTCACCTAAGACCTTAGTAAATAATCACGATCAGCACATCTGTGTAGGGCCATTATAAATGATACTTTTATCAACGTGAGTAAAGTGTGTGCTTCTTGTTCCAAAGATTTTGTGATTTACACAAGACATGAGAATTCGCTACATAACTCAGAACAGCAATGAAGAACATGAGGATGTGCAGTCAGTTTGCAAGGTACAGGAGAACAGGCTGACTCTTCTAGGTGTTTGAAGCACAGATGTGCTATCTGGCACATTTCAAATATGCAGAATGGGTTTAATGGCCAGTTGTCATGCACAGACAGTTATAGATCATATATGTACTATTGCACTCATTTGTCTGAGGTGGCATTTTTCAGTAGATTAGGACTGGTGTTGGAGCCATGTGTTGGAAGGCATGAAGGCTTAAGCAGGCAAAGATGTAACCCTGAAGAATTGGAAAGATAGTGATGTTACTGGGGAAGAACAAACAAGAAAGGAAATTAAGGAGGATGACATAGGCTTATGAGAAGTCAGAAATTGTATCACAAGAGGTAAGAAGCCAATAAACAGGTAAAAAGAAAGATGTCCTCTGATTTGTACGTGTGAAAGATAATTCTGATAGTGACTTTCTAAACTGAAAAGGGACAAACAAAGGTAATAATAACCTAGACAAGTGGCAGTACAATTGTTATAGAAGATGACCAACATCTGGCAGGAGAGTTTTAATCGTAGAGATTACAAAATACCCTGAGTTTTGAGGAAGTTAAAAGCAAACAACAGCAGACTGGATATGGGAGAGGAGACAACAAAAAGATTGTAGTTAAGGAGCTCTACAGAAGAGCTCTATTGACTGTTGAAACATGTTAAAACTTTCTGTTTGAATTAGGCATAACACTGCAAACTCTTGCTAAATACTGACTACATATTGTAATATATTTGATATTTTGTAAAGGTGGCACCTTTGGAGAGCTCAGGGAGAGCTGATTAAGATAAAAAATTGTATAAACAGCAAAGTAATGAGAACATCCAATTATCGTGGAAGCAAACGCTTCCTGGGTTTAGCTGTCAAAACTGACAAAGCTGAACAGTCTCTTTACTGCTTACATAGCTTATTATAATGCTTTAATAGTTCATGGCAGGAGATAAAAATGAACTTCTTTTCCAATCAGTCACAGGAATTTTCTTGGGTGACAGCGTAGTGACATTCTGTGCTGCAACGGTCAGTTAAATCTTTGTGAAGTTATGATATTAATCTCATTTGCATTATTTGACCTTTATTACATTTGTGGAGTTTTTTCCTACAAAGCTACTGGGTTTGATTTCTTCTTCTTCCGAGATCCTGGGCCCTGACCTAGTTGTGACACCATGATTCTGAAAATAGTTACTTACCCACTTTGGGTAGCTGAGATCCACGAGTGAAAATGTGAACTGAACAAGAGTGCATGAATTATGTGCATTAATTCTGGCTCGTTATCATTTGGCACTTTGGCAAGTTTTGAGTTCTAGAATAGTCTAGATAAAAACATTTCTTGAATTAAAGGTATAGTGAATTTTGACAATGCCATAGAAAAGGTCCACAGTTTGCTTAAGAAAGTCCTGTGCCTGTCATGGGTTTTGAGTTCTCACCGTTCATTATAGCGGCAGCAAAAACACATGCAGTGGCGCAAGCAAACATGCTGCATTTCTGTGAGCCCCAAGGGTCTTTTTGATTCTTGTTATTGTAGATACTGGAAGTGTGGACCAGTTGAAATTGTACACATTTTTTCTGTTGACTACAGGCCTGTGTTTAATGTTGACATATGGGAGATTAATTTAAACCCGTGTACTTCCAGCATGTGATTTTGGATTTTATCCTAACTTGTCATATCTCTAACAGTCATAAATAAAAAGTCCAGACCTAACTGCTTTTGAGCATGTAAGACCAGATCTGTTTTGAATACAGGTATCAGGCAGCAAGACAGCTGGCAGCTCCACAAGGACAAGGAGGCCGGCAGCGCCATGCCACACCAACAAGGGTGCAGGCCCACCACCCCAGCGAGGAGAGCGGTGCGAGGTCAGGACAATGACCAGGGACAGCCAAGGGACCTGTGACCACCACACCAGCCCCAGCCAAGGAGCAGGTCCAAGGCCAAGCCAGGAAGCCGAGCCAGCGGGTCGGGGTCAGCAAGGCACTAGGCTGGGAACAAGCAGGCAAAGAATGAGGGCCTGAGCTGAAATGCATCTTCTGAGTGAAGTCAGGGAGGCCCCAGGGAGGTTCCTCGCAGGTTTTTCCTCCCAGCTCTTTCCCAGCAGGCTGCCCCAAGGCCATGGGGCTGCACCTTGCCAGGGCTGGCCGTGAGTACGAACCCCTGGGAGAGGGTAGAGGCTGCTCTGCACCTCAGCCCGGGCTCTGACACCGCAAGCTTATAAATTCAGATATGGTGTCAGGTCTTTGTTCACTTTGCTGATTTCAAGTGTGTATTTAGATGTATATCCCAAGGACAAGTGTAGAGTGCAAGCTGTTTTCATTGAAATATGGACTGCTAAGTTTTCATCATTGCTGGTTTTGCATGGTGCTTCAATTTCTCTTTATGGTTCTCATGTGTTCACACATTTCATGCTCAACCCCCAGGTCTTTTTTTCCTCCAGCAGTTATAATTGCCATTAGACATTGTAGAGGACGCTCTGCTGAATAAATAAAGAAGTTGCAATTGTGTAACTGCATGAAACTCCACATATGAACAAATCATTATTAGCTCCATTTTGAGTAAACTTAAGTATACTTCTATTCTAAATTAAGTCTCAGTAAAGCAATGTTTTTTTATTATCTACATGAGTTCTAAGCTTTGTCTCTTTATTTACAGAAATAAGGGCTTTTTAATGTTTGCTAATAATGCATAGTTAAAACTACAGGGAAGTGGTCTGGAGTGATGTGGATCTGCAAATCAGTTTGTATTTCGTCTTAGGTATTGACTAACTTTCAGTTGCGGAATGGTAACTTAGCAGCATACAAACCTTGCAGCAAACCTATTTTGCCTTAAAATGAATCTCAGATAGGTTATATTATTGCTGTTGATTAGAAAGAATAAAAGCATAGTTTGCAGTTAGAGAAACATAATAAAATAATATTTACAGATTTCCTTTTCAGAATAGAACTGCATTTTAACTCTACTTTTAAAAATAATACCATTAAGTTAGAATAAGAAAACAAAGAAGTAACTGGGACCAAATTTCCTTATTTCTTGTAAGCAGCTGGTGGAACCAATGCATTCAATTCAAATTTCTGTAGAAATTAGTCCAGCTTGTCTCCTCTCATGTTGCAGAACAGTACGTTTTGCACCCAAATTTAATCTATATATGAAAATAATCAAAAAGTTTTTAGTCCTTGAGATAATGTATACATTTTAGATTGGTGTGATTATCAGAGTTGTGGATGTGCTATTTTACTCAGTTACAACTATGATCGCTAGTATGAATGCAGTGCTTTATCCCTCTGTGTTCTGAGAATACACATCCACTCAGAAAACCTTTTGTACCATAAAACTGCATTTATATTTTGGCAGATTTTCCTTTTCCAGCTATAATGGTACTGCTACATCAGTGCAACTTGGATGTTTTACAAGTGGTGTTTGTCAATTAAAATCATGGTGACTGCTTTATGCAAGCACTGAAAGTATGGAGTGATAGATGGGCACTGCCTATTAGTGTGTTCACTGGCAAGGAACGTGCTGAGCCAGTTATTTTGGATAGACAATATCAGATCTTAAACTACAGATGATCGGCATGTTTCTGTTTATGGAGAGTAATGTCTTTTCCTGAGTTCATCTATCAAATGTTTATGGTTATAAAGATTTTGATTGTACTGGAATTTAATTAGAAGCTCTATGTCGCCAATCTGGTAAAATCACTAGATCTGCATGGAGACTGTGGCTTCAGGAATAATCAGATCTCTAGAAGGGAGATGTTAAGAAACAAATATCTAAGACTGATACACAATTTTGTGCAGCCTGAAGAGAGAAACTTTGTTGTATTTTGTTCAAGTATTTTGTTCGTCACAAATTGACATACCAAAACCCTTCACAAAACCAGCATTAAATAATTTGTGTTATATTCTCAATTCATCTTTTGCTGAGGGTATAATTGTCCCAGTTATCTGCTAAAGCTGATTTATACATTCTTGAAATCTCTAGTGCTCTTTAATTATGTATTTACACAAACAGTATTATGTCAAGCCACCTAATCTAGTGTTTCTGATAGCTGTTGAAGACTGTTAACAGATGATTCTCATCATAAGTCACCATGACCGAATATTGACTAATGCATAAATGTTGTATACAAATTTGTTAAACACTTTTTTTTAAAGCAGGGATTTCACTAGGAAAGAGTACATCACCCTGTTTTCTTCATTTGTTCATTCACACATAGATAAATCTCTATCAAATTTAGAACAAGGCAAATTCCAATGTAATTTCTTCTTATGTATCGGAAACAAGGAGGCATGAAGAACCTCTTGCAGAAGAATGCCCTAGGATATGTATTCCTAAGTGGGCATTGCAGATTCATGGTAAGTATTGACTATTTTTTTCTGCATGGAACACAAAAATTTGGCTGTAACCACAGTCAGAGCAAAAGGGGCAAATGTTTAACCCTCCATACTTCATACATACTGCTCCCACAACAGCCATGTGAGGTGTAATAATGTCGCGGATGGAGTGAGGGTACACTTCACTCGTAAGAGAGAAGTAAAAATATAGTTTATTGATACAGAATAGGGAGTTAACAAAGTTCAATGCGACAGTGTTTTAACAAGATTCGATGGCGAGGCACACTTGATTATTTACTGCATAGAGGACAGAGTCAGACAAAACTGACAGGGAGACCCTCCCGTTGAGTCATGAGGTTTGGAAAAAGATCCCCTTGCTTTCTAAACTCCTTCTCAGAGAGGAGTCTAGGTGCGGCTAGATCCAGTCCTAGTCCCAGACTTGGTCAACGGTTTATATCTAAAGGATTATATGTGTGCGCAATCAATCCTTTATATCACTGAGCTAAGATTTCAAAGTTTAGCATGCTGTTAGTCACTTACCGAGGATCTGTTGCAGCAAGGAATCTCTCAACCTCAAGGAATAACCTTGAGAGGTGTCCCTGCTCAAGGGGAGATCCTGGCGTGCAGCCCGCTGCTGTGCAGGAGAGCTCAAAGGGCTCTTGGGCTGCTCACTATTTATGGGGGATAAGATGATTGACCCATAGTCATATTTGCATGCCGACCACAGGTTTTAGTTTCTTCGGTGGATGCATTGCACAATAGCCCTAGGCTATTGTGTTGTTATCTGTCTCCTGAATCCACTTTGAGCCGATGGTGACCAGATGCATCCATTACAATCATCACTGGTGATTATCACCTAAGCAGGGTTGCAGGAGACAAAGGTTGGGGCAGGGGAAGCACACCGTCGCAAATAAAAAACTAGCAAAGTTTTTGCCAGGTCTGAGTTGAAAAATGCAGATGCTCTTTGGATAACAAGGAAGACAGAAGATTCACAAGTGTAATGCCATGAAACAGATCCCAAGATGATGCTCCTTTTGTCTTTACTGTTGTCTTCTTTCTGATACCAGCCACGTCTTCCCATCCCCTTCTTCACTAAGTAAGCAATAAAGTAATCTGACTTTTTTACTTGCCATGTAGCCAGTTTGCCACATAGCCAGCTCAGCTCCGCAGACGGTGGAAAGGAGATGGCCAGGAACAAGAAGGGAAGGAGATGGAAGAAGGGATGGGCAGAGCCCTCCTGGGGTCTGGCTGCAAAAGCCCAAGCACATGGAGTCCTGGGAGGAGCAGGGCCAGCATTGCTTGCACAGCGAGGTGGACACTAGGCCAGGTACAGGATGGCAGCCCTCTCAGTGTAGGGGCAGAGTGGCTACCTGGAAAGCACAGTGTTGCAGTCAACATGAGAGACTGACCGTCTTGGAAGTGGCCTTCAACCTGGATCTGCCCAATTGTGAGAAAGACTGGCAATGGTTACACAAGGCTGCTTGCCTCCAAAGTCCACTGCAGGCATCTCTCCTGAACTGTGGGCCCTGCTGGAGCCCACACACAGCTTTGGCCCTCACTGAAGTCTCAATGTTTTGTGCAGGATAGGCAGGTGCCGGGCTGAGGATGGCTGCAGAGGGGGATCTCTCCTCCAGGAACTTCCAACCTTTCTGCAAGGGTTTGGGGCATGCTCCATGCTGCAGCCCACTAGCTCTTGCTTTATTTAGATTTGGACTTCTGCTTTTAGTTGCTTCTGGGTGAATCTGCATCTAATGGCTCCTGTTAGGTGTTTCCTGATTATCTGGCTCTTGATTAAGGAAAGTCTCCATCTTTAGACTTAGCTAATGCATGATTTGCATATATCAGATGACTGGCTGTGTGGGAGCATTTCTCTTGTTAACAGGAGTCCAGCAAACAGGAACAACTAATAGTGACTTTGGCAGTGAAGGTCAATGTAAAGGGCACTAGAAACTCTGCTTTAGACAGCATGGGATTGCTTGACACTGTGCAGTGATGCAGTGCTGATGTGCCAGGATGATCCCAGCACCAGCTAGAGAAGCTGTCCTGACACATCAGAGGCATTTACCTAGCTGGAGCTGTGGAAGGAGGATGTTGCTGTCCAGGTCTTGGGGTTCAGGAATTGCCTGTTGCCTCTCCTCCTCTGGAGGAGATGCTGGTCCTGGTGGAGTTGCAGAGGAGGAAGCTGTGGAAGAGGTGAGCAGACTGTGTAGTGTCAGGGTGGGCAACGAGGAGGCTGACAGAGTCTTGAATTTCCTTCCCACCAGAATGATCCTGTGGTCCTCATACAGACTGTCCATTTTGTTGGCTCTGGCAAGGCACAGGGGCAGGGAAAAACAACAAGAAGGGTAAATTCTTAAACTGTCCCATTGCAAATTGCCAAAGCTTATGAGTGAGGAATCTTAGGTAGAAGAGAGAATGTGGACAGGTCTGACAAAGCTGCTTGTGTTATTTGGAGTCAGCTTACAGTAACCCATTTCCAAGAGGGATGCCTGCCTTATTGCTGCACAGTGAGGTGCCCTTCAGCTTCATCCTATAAAATGCTAGGCTGCATCTTTGAACATCTTCAACTTTCGCTGGCTTTACTTGGAGAAGAATATTCATTACTTCTGAAGTCTCTATGCACTTTAAATAACTGAGATGAGAGAGTCTGAAAGTCTATTTTTCCAAAGCAGCCAGAATTTGGGAGGATAGGTGTATAGCAAGATTTCTATGGTGGCATTCCTCCCCCCACCCCTGCTTCTTTTGTGCTTCTAAATGGCAATTAGAAAGGTTGACATTTCCCCCCTAACACTGGAAATGGCTCATACAGTCTTTGCAAATAGATCTTGGGCAGACTGGATGTAATAAATGGAGACTTAAATGAGACTCATGCATGATATTTCTACATTATTCAGTGTTCAATCATCCTGGCAGAGTTATGATGCTAATAATGATGTTCATTTGTTATATACCTGACAGTTTTCAAAAGCAAAGACAATTAAGACAAATCGTGTTCAGAGGGAACAGTGCTGTTTATGAGGATAACTGAGACTACACTTGGATGCTCTGGGGATTTTGAGGATAGTAGTATGTAGGTCAGCTCTGGCAAGTAAACAAGAATGTCCCCAGAATTATTCCCCTATTCATGAAATACTATATAAAGCATAAATTATATACATTGTTACATAAATTGACAAGAATTCAAATCAATTTTGGTACTGAAGCTCTGTTACATGTTTCTCAGAATATCCTTGCATCTCGGCAGTCGTGTATATCACTCACTGTGTATGTTTGAATGGAAAATATGAAGATATTTACATTCTGTTCCTTAGACTGTCAGTTTAAAAGCCTGCCTGCTATGATACAGTTGGATAAGCTTAGTTGTTAAGGCGTGGAGAGCAACTGTCAAATCAGAAATCAAATCAATTTAACTGAACAAAGTGAAATGTTATTGACCTCTCCAAAGAGTACTTTATATTTCAGTATACTGTCAAGGAAAAACTAATACAATAATGTGCTTTTCACTAATATAATTCTGGTAAATGCCACTTTAAAATAAATTAGCAAATTACTCTTTTCTAGATGAACTCCATTATTCATTCAGCTATTATTTAAGAATCCCATAAAGGTTTACCAAACAGAATAACAACTAAATGGTCAGGCATTAATTCACATTTCTCTAAAAGAATTTAATATTGCAAAGAGGTTCTATATCAGCATCATTGACAAACAGCCTTGCATATGAGTTGAATAGATAGGAAATTAGAAGCAACAAGACAATGTTATGTTATTAGAGTACTTCAGATCTGATCAGAGGAGGTATTATGTGGTCTGTTAATGTGTAACAGTGTTGATCAGATCTGATTAACTTAGCAGAGGCCACTCACTGAGCTGTAGGTTGGTAATAGTTCATGCTAGACTGTGGCACAGATCAAAAAATAATTTCTCACAACTGATTTTGGATCTTAGGTTGGATCCCATGTAGGAAAAATTCTATTGCCTTGATTGAAAGAAGAAAGCTTTACAAGTACTCCCACTGAAATAAACAATATGTGGAACAGGTACTACTCATGGGAAGTAAGACTAGAAAAAAACTGCTGGATCATGAGTCTTAGTCCGTGGAAAGATATTAGAGTCTAGGTCTTGGTGCAGCCTCCTCTTCACACTTTCTGGTTTTTATTGGACAGGCTCAGTTTTACTTGAAAAATTATCTAACAGTGCTTTGATGCATAAGCAATCACAATCTATTTTTTACATTTATTTTAATTCTATGTGTTGTGAATTGGACGTTTTTCTTTCTTTTTTTTCCTGGAATTACAACTCTTCTGGATCTGGCTGGGGTGGAGTTGATTTTCTTCATAGCAGCCCTTATGGTGCTGTGTTTTGGATTTGTTACCAAAACAGCGTTGATAACACTAATGTTTTGGCTATTGCTGAGCCGGGTTTGCACAGTGTCAATGCCTCCTCTGTCTCTCACTCTGCCCGACCAGCGAGGAGGCTGGGGGTAGGCAAGCGACTGGGAGGGGCCACAGCTGGGACAGCTGACCCCAACTGGCCAAAGGGATATTACATACCATATTACACCATGAGCATCATTAAAACTGGAGAGGAGATGGGTTTCGGGTAGGTAGCCATTGCTTAGGGACTGGCTGATCATCAGTCTGCTTGTGGGAGGCTGTGAGTGCCTTTGTATCACTTTTTTTCTTTTCTTTTTTTTTTGTTTTCTTTCTTCTTCTTTCCTTCGCTTATAAAACTGTCTTTAACTCAATTATGGTCTTTCAGTTCTCTCCTCCATCTTGCCGTAGGGGGAAGTGAGTGAGTGACGGGGTGGGGGCTTACCTGCCAGCCAGGGTCAACCCAGCACACAGTTTGTTGATAAATAGGAATGCTATTTTGAGAGTTGAAATAGCACTAAACTTCTCTTCTGACTAAAAATCATTTAGTGTAATATTCACAACTTAACCAGATCTCAGGTATTCCATTGCCAATTTTTTAAATTTTTTTTTAGTGTCAATTATTTGTCCAGGAAATAGTGGAAATGTAAAAACTTTGTATTGTATCTAGCAAAACACTTATACCTTTATTTCACTTCAAACTTAGCTAACAGTCTCAAAAATAAGATGAGGCTTAATGTTTGATTCAATGACAGTGGAATTACTCATAAAGTTAAGAATGCATTTTAATATTTTTCTGGATTAGCACCATGCAGCATGTATCCTATCCAATCTGTGGATCTACAAATAAGGTCACTTTGAAGTACATATACTTACAGGAGTGAAAGGAGGAATTTTAAGAAACCAGGAGTATTTAACCTTAATTTGATAAAAAGCATAAAAAGAAAAAACCTGTCTCTGTGCAGTTATATCCACTTGAGTGGATTGCAAATGAGTGTCTGGCTGAGCTCCATATCTCTTTTCATTACAATTTCAGCACTGTGGGATAGTTAAAGAGTAGAGGAGAAACATCCAGTGTTTAAAGTAATGTTGCTTATATTGCTGCTTAGCCAAGGAATTAATAGCTGGCTTCTAGGGAACATGGCTGGCATCTGGTTCATGGCACGATAGAGAGTGCTACTACAGAAGCTAGAATACTAGTTATCTTATTAATAAGTTGCTCTCATGTGCATATTTATTATGTACTACATCTTCTGTCAGGACTATTCTTCCTGTGCAGAAGCTTTATTTATGGTTCTAATTCCTTTTGCATTATTTATCTACAGTGACCAAAGATGAATACTGAAAGGTAGATGTACTATATAAAATAATGCCTGGCTGATTGACTGACTGAATCAATATTCATATTTAACCTGTATGTAACACCCAAGGTCCCCTCAGGGCTTTCCTGTAATTACAGGAAGTAATAAAATATTGCCTTAAAGAGCCAAGGTAAATGCTAAATCCTGAATTTATTATCCTGAGAACTCTGCATCAGCACTCCCTGATCTTAAAAGTGCCAAAGCAAAAAGCTTCTCACGCATCACATGGTTTAGCAATAGCAACCAGGGATTTTTAACAATCTGGTGGAAAGATAGCATGGAAAAGGTAGATGTATGGAGAGAAGACAGTAATATGACTCTACTTCAGATTGAATTTGTTGCTAAGAGGAGTATTTTTATGGCTTCATTTTCATCACAACTCACACCCCTGCCCATGCTGTCACGGCAAGTCATTGGGTGTTGTTGCCATAGTGACAGCAAATGGGGGAAAAAAATCTGCTTTTTTCAAAATGAGTCTGACATTGACAATGATCATGTCAAAATCATTGGTTTAACTCTAATACAACTCCACCACTGTAAACCAAATTCAATTTCCCTGAAGCTAGTGAAGTTGTGCTGCTCAAAAATTAGTCAAAATAAGATCACAGTCAGGTCCAAAAATGAGAAGATTGGAAGGACTAGAAGTAGACCCAGAAAAACCACGTGTAATGGTGGAGTAGGTTTCATAATGACAATGGATGCAAAATGATATCTTGAGTTAGAAGTTCAGATCCAGACCCACATTTTGCAGCTAGTCACGTTTCCTTCAGTGGGCCTGCTGGAAGTTGTGGGTCTGGACACTGTCAGTCCCTATAGCTGAGCTGCCTCTCCAGTGCAACACCTGGTCTGGGAGCTCTGCTCTGTCATCTCAAGTACGAACTTCTTTAGAAGAAAGGGATATATATAGTATAATAGTGAAAAACTAACAAGTTGTTCTGGGCTAAGAATTGCAGATGCAGTTTTAAATAACGTGTTTCAGACAGGTTTATACATGCCTAACAAGTTGTTTCAGTGGCTGGCTGGCTGGAGAGGTTTTGTATTATCAAGAAATGAAATACTTGGTGCTCTACTGTAACTGCAGATTTTTTTCAGTGTAGTTACCACTTTTTTTCTCAACTCAAAACCCTGGAATCTACTTTGCATTAAGTTTTACTGTTCTTCTTGCACCCCAACATTTATCCTGCTCAATATTGAATTCTTGATGTTTATTGTAACATTTTATGGCTTTGAAAGATGAATACAACTGTCAACAGATTGCTTCATGTTGCAGAAGCAGTGACAGAAGTGTCTGAATGGAGTGACTAACTAGAAGTAGGAATGTGCTACAGGCTGGCTCTCATAAACATAATTTTCTTTACACATACTTACAATCCTTTAAAACTTGTAATGCCCAGTATGGAGAACTGCCAAGCTATGTCTAACATGCCCACTGGGGCTTATGCAGCCCAATGGCTTGGTATTTCTATCTGACAAATCACTGTGTCTCTGATCAAACTGTCAAGTTGTATACAACCAATTTTAGTGAAGAAGGAAACAATTAGCTCAAATAGAATCTCAAACAGCTCAAATGTTGGCAGCAAAGGTGATAGAATCAAGGATTAGTTTGCAAATTAATGAATTAAGACATGAGCACTCAGCACTGAATATAAAAGCTATTTGGTGATCCCAGTTTTGCTCTGGGATTGAGCACTTTGCAAGAATTCTCAGCTTTAACCACAGCCCAGCAGTGGGGAGTACATTTTATTGGGCATTCTGCCCCATACTTCATTTCTAGCTCTTAGGGAAGGAGAATATTAAATCCTTCTCATTTTTCTTAGAAGTGGTGAACTCCTTGTAACTGTTAGTTACTCCCATCCATCAAATGACAACTAAAGCTGGATATTAAACTCCTGTATTGTTTGCTTTTAAAAATGTAATCCACTGGTGTTTGTTACACTAATAAGTAACGATAAGTTCACAACAATGTGAGCAGTAGATTGCCATACAAATTTATTTTGAGTTCATTATAAACACACTGGAGAAAATCAAGGTATTACAAGTGATCTGGGACAAATTTAACATAGCATGTTTCCCAACTATATCCAATACTAAAATCAATAACCTGTGAATATATGAAAAGACTAGTATAGAAGACCTTGAATGTATTGTTTTCTGACGTCAGAACTTCAAAAACAATGTTATAGAACATATACACAATGGTAGAGTGGTGCAAATGAGGAATTGAGTAACAGTGAAATTTCAAGTAATTTCATGCATGTGAGAGAATAAATGAATAATCATTTGCTGATGATAGATATGTCACAGTTATAATGATTTCTTGTCCACAAAATGGCTAGTAAGAACATTACTTTTCTGTAACATTACTTCAGGTAACATCTATAGTTTCTTCAAAAAACGTTTTTATTCCTTAAATAATTGTTAGCAGTCTTTCATTAAATATGAATTATTTTAAAGATAATTTATCTTGTGTAACTTGATGCCACTTTAAGCAAAGACTTGATCCCACTTAAATAACTGTGATTTTTGCCATTTATTTCACTCTAACCAGAATCCTACCAAAATAACTCTTCTTGCCGTACACACAGGACTGCATATAAGCTGGTCTGGGACAAATTTTATTTGTTTCCGTGATCAATAACCTCCTCCTTGTTATTGTTGTTATTAATATTCAATGCATTTTTAAAATGCAGGAATGAAACTAAAGGTCAAACTTTCACGTAGTGAATAAGCAAGGAACAATAGCGGTGAGACATCTTACAACAAAATAAAAGATGAGCTAATTCATGTCTACAGAAAAAAAGATAAAATATAATCACTATTAATAATTTTCTACCCTCTTCAGAAGGTAATCTTTTAATAATCAAGACACCTTTCTTAGTACTATCCTGCAGCTTAAAATAATTTTCCCAGTTTTTGATTTATGATAACATGTGATTTATGATAAAATGTGAAGTAAACTGTTTTTCTATGAGTATATTACTTTAAATATTTTTGTATCCATGTGCTGTTTTGACAGATATAAGAAATGCTTAAAAATTACAGAGGGGAAAAAATGCAGTTTTCAGAAATATTAAAGCTTTATTAACTTCAGTTATGAGAAGCTTTTTAATAAAGAGATTCCAGGATGGTTTCTCTAACCTAAAATTTTGCTATTATTTAGAAATATGTAAACTAATCTGTGTCAATGTATTTAATAAAAGCCTGCAGATATTTCTGTATTGTTATTTGTAGAGCTTGAGTGTTTTTGAAAATCTCTTTATGTTCATATGAGATTTTCTATTTTGCCTTTGACTTCAATGTACAAAGAAATTGACATGTAGAGCCAAGGGAACTGAAGTTTCTAAACATTTGATCTGAAAACTGCAAATATAGTTAACTGCACTCATATCTGAGTTTTGAAAAGAAAATGGACTTGGTAGCTTCTTTCTAGATTTGCACTTAAGGGCTTAAAAGTTTTATTTTTTATTATAATCAGACCATGAAGACAAGCCTTCAAGATAAAAATCTTGTTTTTATGAGCTCTTAAACACATTAATGATTAAAAAAAAAGCAAGAGAAATGCTAATGAGTTACATTTTTATGACCTTATCCTTTAGGAAAAATGCTCTTGTAATTAAATGGAAATGGATGATGATGCATTCTCTTTTATGGGTGTTTTTCTTTGTTTTAAAATCTACTATATTAATATTCTCTGACATTTTTCAAAATTATGACTCAGTGTTTATCAATCTACCTTTTGCATTAACCAGTAAGAGTTTTTTCAAGAATAAATAGGTAGTCCGTATTGTGAGGGATCACAATAACTATAGCAAAAACCCAATAGTATACAATATAAATACAACTAGTTGCTGTGTAGTTTCTGTGTGATTATGCTGTTTTAGAACAGATATTTACTTTGGTTTTGGTACAGATTTACTTGAAATTGCACCAAAAGTTCAAAGAGAAGCAGACCTTCTGAGAACTAAAATGAATTAAATGAGATCTTGGTTGAAATTCATATGACAATATACAAGTGGTTTATAGAATTTGTTTATGCAAAACTTCAGAAGAGAAGCCAAGTATGTATAAAACTTCCATTTATAATTTTAGACAAAATAAATGAACAAAGTGTAGGTTCAAATGCAGAATTCTGTCATGCTACTCTTTTGTTTAAAATACACAAACCTGGTTTTCCGTTCTTAGCGCTGAGAATATTTTAAGGAGGAATATGCATGTCAGCATCTGTTAAAAATTTAAGCTTATACTTTTAAGAAGATTTTCAAACAATTACTGTATATTGTAATTACTTCCTTCATCCCAGATAATTATTATATGACAAAAAATACTATTAATGTACCATTACTGATAGAAGGGATGTATGATTACGTTGTGCCTCATTGCTCTGCCACTATGATATGTGCACCATGTTGATGGATCTTGCCCTTGTCATATCTCCACATAGTACATTCAAAACAGAGGTTAATCCCAAATCTGAACTTCACGGCCCTATTCATCACCATGTATTATTCATTTTCTGAAAGTAAATGTCAGAATTAAGAAAAGTCTTGGCATGTTTTAAGGTAGATTTCGGAAGAAGTTGCAGATAACTACTTATTACCCATGTCCTGCTGGGAGTCATTGCATGGATGTATGTGGCATGTCAGAGAGAAGTATTTGTCATGGCAATTCTTATTAAAGGCAATAGGCAGAACTTTCCACATTAAAACTCTAACAGTTCATTGCCTTGAGCATCAGCTAATTCATGTTTCTGAATCACAGAATTACACAGAATAATTTTGCATCTAGTGCTTCTAGTCATGCCTATTTAGCTCAAGTTTTGTCTTCTTGAATCAAATGTAAAACTTTCCATAAGTGTCACTTCTGTCATTGAATGACCTTGACCCTACTGTTTTATTAGCAGGTTTGCCATATTTGCGCAGAGTTGATCATCAAGTATTCAGCTCACATTTATAGGGACAACACCAAAGGGGCATCTGAGCTGACAGTTTACACAGCAGCATTTCCCTCTGACACATGAAATGATAGAAGTTGGAAAATCATTTGGCCATGCCCTCGGCTCTAAATTGGCTCAGTTCCATTCACACCAACTACACTAGGCTGAATCAATGCTAACAGAGAAGTTTTCTTAATAAAATGAACATAATCTTTCTAAAATAAAATGAAAAGCCCTAATAAAGGCTTTTTAATGTGTGTGTTGTAACCTCTGTCCTCACTTGTGTATGTACTCTGTCCTTCTGTAAGTATCTGGCTACTGACACATACCTCCATTGCTAATGATAGGAAGTCTGATCATACAGACATGGTGGCAAACCTATCAGTGGAGAAACAAGAAAGTATGGTTTTCTCACTGGTGGAACAGAGCTTCTGGTTGTCAGAGACAGAAGAAACATATCTTACTTTGGTAACTTGTTTGGTCTCTTGTGCCTTTACTGTCCCCTGTCCTCCCAGCAGCAGAGAATTCTGAAGAGATCGGGATTTCAAGTACTTCCATGTTTGCATATGAATATGAAACAGGATAAGCATATTAACTTTCTACAGCAGTAGAAGACAAAAAAACCCAAAACACTGACAGATTCCTTTGTGCCCTCTCACCAGTGAAAAGTGTGGCAGCAAAGAGTTTGCCCTTCTCCCACACACATGCATTGACTTGTAGGTTCTTCTGCTGGGATGGCCCACTCTTTTGTTGTGAAGGAAAGTTGCAAAACATTACTGAAAGTTTTGATGAGGGAATTGACATGGTAACAGTGCACTGATGACAGACTGAATTAATTTTCCTATGGAAAGCCTGGCAGATGCAAGATACTAATTGTGGAGCACCAGGGGAGTGGTGCACTATAAACTTCTCCTGGAGACTGCAACCAGTTTCTTTTTTGTTTATTTTTATTAGTTTGTCCCATGTGTGGGGGAAATCAAAGAAGATACTCCATTTTCAAAAAAACTTAACCTTTTCAGCTGTAATCCAGTGTGCAACAAAGTATGGGATGTCACACTGAAGTAATTAGTCACACATCTCAATAGCTTGAGTAACACACAAACAGGTTTGCAGGTTGGTAATATGCCTCATTGCCTACAGTGAGCATGGATCTGGCTGTGTATGAACACGATGTTCTAATTTTGTAAATGGCTCTCTGAAAAAAATGAACCAGTTCCTATGCAAGAGAAGCTGTAATATAATTGCACATGTAAAATGGGCCTAATGATGTCTTCACACTCCATTATCCAGAGCAAAAACATTTCTCTTGTGTCCTTCTGTAGCCTCTCAGCCTACTTGAAATAAAACAACCTGGAGTAGCTTCCCTTTATAGTAACATCATTATTTAACAATTAATCTGAGAAATGTTTTTAAATCTCTCACTTTTTATATACTCTAGCTAGCTGACAGACCACACTGTCAGTGGCAGAGCAGGACTTGTTATGTTTTTATATCCTTGAAAATCAGATAGCAGAACTTAGCAATTCTTTCTTCCTTCTCCAGCAAATCATTGCTACACTAGACTCTAAATGCTGTTTGGAGCAGAGGCTCACCACAGCTGTTCTGTCAGTGTTCAGTAATGCTAGGCTTGAAGACGGTCTTTTGTTTTCATTACACTGTCAGCATCTTCGGGTGATATTCACCTTGCTCTTCTAACTTGGGCAACAGATGTCAGACATTTGTATCTGCTGTTTTCCACTCTTGCTTTACGTGATAATGTCACTGACTATATTGCATGGTTGCTGCTGCTCTGCTGTCTCACTGGCCCCCACCTTTTCAAAACCTCATCTTTAGTAGGTTTTGTATTGTTTTTGCTTTTCTCTCCTTTTTATGTGCCATATAGAAATGGGTTGATCATGCTCAGCATTTTGTATAGACAATAGTGAGTGAGCTCATTGTAACTGAACTTTATAAATATATATAAATATATGAAATTTGAAATGTGTTCCTCAGCACTCTGCTGTGGGGCCAGTTCAGCGAAAATTCACACATGTACAGTTCAAGGTATAGTCAGTTACATAATTCTTGTTCAGTTATAAAATTAACAGCTCTCCATATCAAAGGCTGTGAAGGTTAATGTATTTAATTTTGGGTTTTGCATGCCATTTTCTCATGTGAGCTCAGTATCAGCTGCCTCTTTTGTGTAACTTGTGACTGATTACTGAGTGGATTACTGTCATTAGGGTACTGAGGAAGCTGTAATGGCCCAGCATCCACAGAGCTGATAGATATGTTATATCCTCATCCAGCTCAGGTGCTAGATTTGTCCAATACAGCCAGCTTCGTGTTCTCCTCTTCCTTGGTGAATTGGTCCACCTAAGAGTCATGTGGCAGATTACGTTAAATGATTTACTGTATGTTCTTTACAATGTGCTGAATTCCTCTCCTGTGCCACTTTTATACTAGTATAATTCCACTGATTTTACATTTGTTCTTGATACCTGTATAAATGAGAAGTAAATGAGTCCCAGTGTCTCTGTGGCATATCTTTCTTTTATTTGTGGTACTTTCCATTTATATTTTTAAACATTTCAAGTGCTGGAAAATGATTAACCTAAGGTATGTAAATTGGTAGCACTGTATTCTGTTTTTCTGTTATTTAAGGAACACTATGGTGTACCAGTGCCAACTCCTGTTGGCTTATAACAGGGGCATATTCATCCTATTTTTTGTATGAATGAGAAACATGTGTTGTTTTGCTCATTTGCAAGATCTAGAAGGGGGCTAGATGGAGTAACAGATATTCCTTCTAACACTGGTGAATCTACGCCTGGCCCAGAGTAAGGATTTCCAGTGTCTTGGCTTCTGGTCACAGGAAGCACAAAAAGGTGCTGTTTCTGGAGGAAGTTAGGGATGTTTTTGTTTGAGTAATGGTACCCGTTACAAGCTGATGGAATTCTAAGTGATCTTTGCAGGTGCAGTCATCTGGTTTGGTCAAGAGGCTTGGGGAGCACAAAGGTATGAAAAAAATATCTAATGCCTATTTTTGTGTTGGTGAGGTTGAAGATTTATATTGCATTAATACAATGTACAGTAGAAATTCATAGCACAAATAAGCATTGATTAGTATTAAAGTACTTTCAGCCTAGTGTGAAGGAATGAGGTTATGTTTCCTTCCAGTTTTTTCTTTAGGTGCATACACTGAGACAAAAGGATTTCCCTAGGTTTTCTAAAGAAGTTTAACTATCTCATTAATTTTAATTAAATAATTGTAAAACAATATTCATTTGAACACTAAATCAACTGCAAACTAAAGACAGTTGAGAAGGACCATGCTTTCTGTCTTTTCAGTGTGCAGAAAATGGTATCTGGCTTGCCTTCAGCGCAGCTAAAAGGCTTCTGTTTGAACTCTGTATGAACAGCCTCATAGGGAGTTCTGAAAAATGACAGACATCTGAAAGATTAAATTTTAATTTATTCCCATCACTCCATGTATCCTCTGGTGTATGACAAGAGGAATTGCATGTGGTACAGTGCTAATCCAGTGTTGGCAGCACTTCCAGTTACTTAGTGAGAGATATTTAGAAATGTTTCCTAGTGACTAAATCTGAACTTTTCAAACTCTTCTCCATTAATGGGAAATTATAGCTTACAACTTCATTTTACTTCATCTGGTATTGTTTCTTCACAGATATTTTAAAAATGGTGGGGAGGGACTTTTCTACTTCTTATTATGAAGTAGTAATATCTCACAGGTGGACAAAAAATGTCACTATGGTGACAGGGAAGTCGTTGTCTTTTAGGATTCAGCATAGTGAAATAATGTACATATGAAACCCAATGATTTCTCTTTGTGTAAGCCTAGTTAGGTTTCACATTTCCATGCTGGGGTAGCCATTTGCAATCTGCTATTTTGTACCACTAACATCTCTTGACCTTATCAGGAAAGTTATTCCTTAAAGATTAGAGAACATTAAGAGCAATCTTTGACAAATTTAGTGACAGCTCATCTTTTTCAGCTTTTTCAGAAAGAAAACCTTCTGGTACCTGTTTATTTTCCACTGGTAAACTTAACATTTTGCTTGTATCATTCCACTTTTATGCAGTGCACCGAAGTTAAGTGTTCTGCCTGTTTGTTCCTTGTAGGTAATATGACCTTAAAACTATTATAGAAGTCTCTTAAAAGTAGTAGACTAGATTCTTTAGAAACAGGACTTTTATTTAGGTAAAGTCATGCTAGTGAGAGGATACAAAGATGAGTAACAATCCCCCTCCAAAAAAAAGCCATTAATCATTTAAGTGAAAGCATAGTAAGAAATGGAATAAGAGTAAAAAGAGTTAAATAGGTAAAACATGCATTGCAACTCTGAGCCTTTTGGTATGTGGCCTCTCAAGTGTAATTGGAGGCTCAGTGTTATGTGCCTGCTCTCCCTGTACTATTTGGGGGCTGCAAATTGAGGAAGGTCTGGAGCCTCACAATCTGCTAGGCAAATGCTCCCTGAGAGTCAGCAGCCAATGAGGAAACATAGAGACCATGTTAATCTTAAATCTTTTCCTTTGGTTGTCTTTTGCAAAACAGCAACATTGGCCCTGAACTTTCTCCTGAAGTTGTAAACTTTATTTCTAAGAGCTGAACAAGCCTCAACCTGAGGTGTTCACCTTCTATAGTAGCCACATTCCTTTTAAAACATGTCAGGTATTACCAGCTGTATCAATGCCCTATTGTATGGTGCCTCTGCACTTGCTTGGATGAAGAAACTGCTATCCTGAACTGCACAGGATGGAAATCCAACCTTCATATTTCCATGCTAGCATTTAAATCAACAGCCTTCCTAGCTATTCTGACTGGGAATCTTGCCTCTCTAGTCAGCTGTTACTTGTCTGTGGACTTCAATTAACAGATGAGGTAGCTGAAGTTTGGAATTTTGGTACATAATTTCAGGTACCTAAGTCTGGTACTTAGGTGCCATTTTGGGCATCTAGGTCCTTTTTAGATCTGGATTTAGAAGTTTTATTATATTTCCTGCACTGCAGAAGAGGAGCATATGTGGATGTTCTTTGTAGTTGTCTGTCATTTTTAAGAAGGCTCTGTAATCTTTCAGATCAGCTGTTTTTCAGGCACTTTTTCATAAATTCTCCTCAGTTACAGTGATCATCATCAGCTTTGTAGATTCTGTAATCAAGAAAGAGGATCAACCGATATTATTCATTAAGTATCTTTACTACTTCAGATGCCTGAGCAACCAATGTGTTCTTTATCTGTTCACCTAGCTCCATCTTTCTGTCTTTTCTGGAATAAAATCTATTTTGCATTATTTATATGACTGTATTTTTTGTTCTATATATCTCTGATAAGGAGACGGTGATAAAAAGTCTGCCATTTCATATGAACTTCACGTTTCCAAATTTGAGCTGCTGGCTTTTTTTCAGATGCTCTGCTTCCAACCAACAGCCTTTGAAGTTATTGATTCTGTTCCTCTGTGGCCATATGGCCATTCACCTCATGTGATGAACAGAACAAGGATCCATAATTTCTACTAACTTTAGTTTTCCTTTTTTTTTTTTATTCTGCAAGTACAAAGTATCAGAAGGATGTAATATTACCATAATTATGAGAGGTGTAAACAAGGACCATGCTTTATTCATAAGGAAGATGTTGTTATTTCAGTGCATTAACATGTCTTCTTTATACGTGACATCAAATAGGCTATATGTCCTATCATCTTTTCATTCTTTTTCATCAGTAAATTCATAGGCATTGTGAATCTCATACTGGATTTGTCAGGGACCAGCAAGGGAGAAGGAGTTGGGTGTGACAACAACCAGCAGGGCGGGCAACCCACCAGCCCAGGCCCTGTCTGTGGTCCCTGAGGAGGGGAGAGCCCCTGCACAGGGCATCAGGTGGGTCCACTACGAGGAGGCAGGGCTGACATCTGGCCAGCCAGTCAGCCTGTGGTGAGGCCCGGGTGGATTGGATTGATAGCTGGGCACAGACTAGACTATTCTAGACTATTAGACTGCAGGCTGTTTCTTTTAGAGTATTTTAGACTACAGACTCCTTTTTTTAGACGGTCCTGTCATATATGTGTCACGTTGGCATCAAAGCCTTTTGTTATCTGTTGTCAATGCATCATAAAAATATGATACATTAATATGTTTCCTTTTTATTCTTTTTATTTTCTGAAGGAATTCTCTACAAAGACATTTTGCCTCTCTCAGAGTTCACATTGTAAATTGCAATTCTTGTTTGTTTTTCTGCAACATTGTATTAATTCTCTGTAGGAGCTTTTGGGTTTTATCTACATTAAGGTCTTCTACCAGCATAGCTACATTTCCTATGAAGTCCACTATAGACATAGCCTATTTGAGGTGGGTTTTTTTTTTCCCTCTCTTCATCATTGATCACCTTTATCTGTTAAGCTGCAGAGTGGCGTTCATTAATTTGTTTTCTCAAGTAACAGTAATAATTCTCGTGATCACTTCATTTTGTTTCTTCAATCAACTCTTGGACACATGCTTATATCAATAAAAGTAGGGTTATCCATAAAGCATACTTTATAAAAATTCAAAGTTTTTAATTGTGACAGGCAGCATTCATTTCATCTCCACATCTTTTAAATATGCACCCACCTACTAAGAAGTAGAACTGATTGACTGGCACATCTGTAAGTTTTCAGGGAACCTCTTCCCTACACGAAAGTTTGTGCAAAATTTTCTCGACTGTGTCTGTGGCTGATCAGTGTTTTGAAGATCTTCAGTGGAGAAAGAGGAGTATTTGACTGATCAGAAGTGCCCATATTGCTGCCGCTGCCTTTCTGCATAATTTTTTTCAGGTAATTATGTTTCTTATTTCATACTACTACTAGCTATTCAAAGGTTTTATTTGTCAGTTTTGGTCTTCTGTTACAGGAAAACTACAAAATTTTCATGTTAAAACCCCAATGAAACACATGAAAACTATGAAACATGAAAACTCTCTGGTTCAACCTGGAACAGCGATATACGAATGTGTTTTCTGTCTTCTGGCAAACAGCCTTACTGCTCTGATATCAAACACACACCTAAAAGATTATTAACCAGTCATAATGGGAAGAGTGGTGTGCCCTTGTATGGATTATGCAAATCACTGCACTCAAATATTTCTTTTGCTCAGAGTATTGATGAGTATCATGTAAAATTAATGAAAAATAACCAGAAAGTGATTATGCAAATCAGGTTCTCAAAATCAGTAGATTACAGAGGAGCAACTGAGAGAGAAATCAGCCAAGTTTGCTTCCACAAATGCAAAACATTTCTACTTGTTTCTGAGATAATTTAATTTCAGTATAATACAAAATGGTTTTGTATGAAACCTTCTGATTATATGGGAGACACTTGGGATGCAAAAGAAATTAAATGTGAATAACTTGCTGCAATGTTAATCACTGCAGAGAACCAAAACCAGACTGAACAATAAAATACTGCACAAATGTTAACAGGATATAGTTTCTAAGATCCTGAGAAAGTACTGGTTTGGGTTTTGGTACTGTTGTTTTGAAGTACTCTTTTTCGACACTTAAAATTCATTAGGATTCCTGAAGAATTTTGCATAATTTTTACGTTACATATATTTCTAAAGGGAATCAAGTGGGATATAGTGAATCAATTTACAGTGAATCAATTAGGATATATATATGTTGGCAGATGGCTAAGAAAATATCAAAGGTCCAAATTGTATTGCCTCTATTCACACATACTTTCCCACATCCACATGCAAGAGATGTCATTAACTTTTCTCCCACAACACTACTCCCTTTTCCGACAGCTCAGAGATCTCCATTGTAGTAGGAGCTCTTAAAGTTCCCAATTACTTTCTGCTTTTTTCTGCTGAAGCCCTTACCTTAGGATGCTTACCTTGTCAAATTTAAAGAAGTTTTGTATTTCACACTGAAAGGCTATATACACTTACTAAATACTAATGAAGCCAAAGATGGAGAGGAATTTCTGGATAGCCTAGCAGGTAGCCAGCCTTTCTCACCCATGAACTGCCTGACATTTTTATGTGTCCAGAAAGCACATGAAACATAGGCCTCAGTAAATGAAGGAATGCCAAACTGCAGCCTCACCTGACAGATGGAGTCTAGGTGGACACAGTGTGCATTGGAGTCCCAGGACAATTCAGGAAAGTCACCTTGTAAGACCGACCTTCAGGAATCCCCAGCCTCTGAGACCAGTGGGAAAGACTGGAGCAAGGAAGACATCCTTAATGAAGGAGGGTCAGGTTAGGGAACATTTAAACAAACTGGATATACGTAAGTCTGTGTTACCTGATGGGATGCACCCAGAAGCATTGAGGGGGCTGGCCAATTTCATTGCAAGACCACTCTTGATGATCTTTGAAAGGTCCTAGCCATCAGGGGAGGTTCTTGATGACTGCAAGGGAGCAAATGTCACTCCAGTCTTCCAGAAGGGCAAAAAGGAGGATCTGGGTACTGTAGGCCAGTCAGCCTGTCCTAAATTCCCAAGAAGCTGGAAAGCAGCTTTTCAGGAAAGGATCTGGTGCTTCTGGTGACATGGGACAGCAATATGCCCTTGTGGCCAAAAAGTTCAACAGCCTCCTGGACTGCGTTAGGAAGAGTGTCACCAGTAGGTTGAAGAAAGTGATGCTTTCCCTCTACTCAGCCCTAGTGAGACGTATCTGGGGTCCTGGGTCCAGGTCTGTGCTCTCCAGTACAAGAGAAACATGGCCAGACTGGAGGAAGTTCAATGACAGGCCACGAAGATGGTTGAGGGACTGGAGAATCTGTCATACAGGTAGAGAGAGGGAGAGCTGTTCAGTCCAGAGAAGAGAAGGCTCTGGAGGATCTTATTTCAATGTGTATAAATACCTAATGGGGGGAGTCAAGAAGACAGAGCCACACTCTTCTCAGTGGTACCCAGTGGAAGGACAAGAGGAAATGGGCACAAATCAAAATACAAGAAACTCAACTTAAAAATGAGAAGAACTGTTTTACTATAGGGGTCATTGAATACTGTCATGGGTTGTCCAGAGAGGTTATGGAGTTTCCATGTGAGAAGACTAGACATGATCTTGGGCAATCTGCTCCAGCTGACCCTGCTTGAGCAGGATGTTTGTCTAGACAACCTCCAGAGGTCCCTTCCAAGCCCATCCCCTTGGTGATTCTGTGATGTTCAGAAACCTCTGCTAGGCCACTTCTTCTCAGAGGTGGAGACTGAGTTTACCAGGCAGCTCCAGCACCAATTTTTCCCTGCTAGCAGGCATGCAATATAGTCCCAGTATGGCAGCTGCACCACAATAGCTTGTTAGAGTTGTGCATGTCAAAAACTGTAGACTCCTCACCCTGCTATAATACTTAGGCTCTTACTTCAGAGGGTGGTGGCCTGTGACTTTCTAGTTCCAATTAGATGGTTCTTAGTGATTTTATATTAATCCTTCAGAGTGGGAGGGAGTGGAATACAGGTCTCCCATGCTGTCAGTGGCAATCATGACTGCCAACCCACATTTGCTCTCTCTTTCTTCCTCTCTTTCTTTCTCTCCTTCTCATTAATGGTTAATCATTCCACATAAAGTCAAATATCTTCAGCAAGAAGGATTGAAAGCCAATGAAGGTATGCAGTAGTTGCTACTGAGGGTGCCTTTTGGGAAATGGAGGAAGACATTTTGAATCACCTCAAAGGGTGGAACTTTCCTTTACTTTCCCTGTAAAATTTTAGATCCCTGTGTTGTTGATGAAGATGCCCTTCTAGTTATCCTATGGATAAAATGGCTATTTAGCACATCTTTGGACTGGGCTCACCAGATTAAGTCCCTAGGCAAGGCAGAGAGATGCTGAAAATTACAATCTTTACAAGGTCAAGGTATGAGACAGGCATTATGTTTCTCAGAATCATGAAGATTTAGTTGCTTCTGGACAACAAGAAGAAGAATTTAAGCATCTAAGTAACTTTCATGTAAAAGCAAAGGTGGATATTGTGTTCAGCTCTTCCAGATGACATTGGGGTGTATTTTGGAATTAGGTCCCTTAATACCTCTTTGGTGTCTGATACAACTGGTAACGCTGAATGTTAAAAAGTTGGGATTATTATTATATTTAATATTTGTTATCTTAGTATCTTAATTAAATGTTCTTAAGATTAACAAAATATTCTAAATTGATGGCAACTATTGCAAGCTGTGGTTTTGTTCATACTGAGCGTATTAAAAGACTAATACCTTCTGACATAAAAATACAAATATTCCTTTTTTTTCATTTGTTAGTCTTTTGAGCAGAAGAAAAAATAAATCAAGCCTCTCTAATTCTGAAGTTTAGCCTCTGTAGAGTAACCATGCACAAACTCAGGAGTTTTCCTGTCAAGACAAGAACCTGGAGTAAGCCTTCACTTTGAAACTGTATTTTCTACATTCCTCCCTGTCTGAAGATGCTCTTATCACTGGGGAGCTCCTTTAATATTTTATTTGTTCTTCCTTTGGCAGGACACCTAAAATCTCATCCAATACTTTTTGCAGGAATTATACATTAAAACAGTATTCTTTGTCTTCCCTCACAAAATCAGTCATTACTCTGGGACTTTAACAAAGTTGAATCAATAACAACATAATGTGCAGTGTTATCAGCTGCTGCAACATCCTAGAACCCTTGTGTAAAGACTTATAGCCTTATACAAAAATATTTTAATGTGTTTACATGACCTTTTTGCATTTCACAATTGCTTTGGGATAAGAAAGTGAAGCAATCAAAGGAGGAGAATCTTATGGTAAAATCTTTGGAGGAATTTTAAGGCAGAATAGTTTACTTTAGCTTATCTCACAGTAAAACATACTTCTGTCAGGAAGCAAAATAAAACAAATCCAAAATATATCTATTGTTTTTATGAATGTTAAAGGCGATATTGTGATCCTCATCGATAAGAAAAGAACTGAACATTTTTCTTAACCCTATCCGGGCACTGATCTGCAAGGCTTACCACCTTATACATAAATTAGTCAATTTTGTCTGCAAAAGAACCTTATATACCCTATCGTTCCTGATTATTAAAAGCTTTAGAATATATAGTTAAAGGACAAAGGTTCAAATACTTTTTTTGTTTATGTCAGTGGCAGGATTTCAGTAACAATATGGCAAAATGCTAGGTGTCAGAGTTGAGTTTCCCCTGTTCTTTCTTTGCCATTTATTGTAGTCTTTTCTTTTAGCACATACTGTAGTTATTCTAGAGAGAATGGCCTTCTTGAACTGTGGAAAAGAAATGGATGATTATGAGGTCAAGAAAGAGAAGTCGAAAAGTAGGAAAATAAGGAAGAGAAATGCTGATAGGAAAAAGAAACATCAAATGTATTTGTATTTTAAATTATTTAGAAATAAACACTCTTTCTGCATCTATCTTCATAAGAAGAACTACATAAACACATGTTCTGAGCAAGCAAATCCAAAGAAAAATATATTTTACATTTGCAGAAGTTTAATTAAATTATTTTGTGTATAATCTAGGATTTATTCCATCTACTTTTGAGTCCTGCATATTCAATCTGAGATAGAATTTGATCAAGTCACAGACGGTACATTCTACTATTTGATATATGCATATTCCTTTCTCTTTGCCTGCACTGACTGCAGAGAAATTGTGTCTGCTTCAGGTAGAAGATCAACAGCATCCTGGTCTGCATTAGGAAGAGCATTGCCGGCAAGTCAGATGTGATCCTTCCCCTCTACTTAGCACTCATAAGGCCATGCCTGGAGTGCTGCGTCGAGGTCTGGGCTCCCCAGCGCAGGATAGATATGGACTTATAGGATTCAGTACAGGGCCGGGACACAAAGATGATGAAGGGACTGGAGCATCTGTCATATGAGGAGAGGCAAAGAGAGCTGCCTCTATTCAGCCTGGAGAAGGTGGCGGCTTAGGGGGGGATCTTATCCATGTGTATAAATACCTGATGGGAAGAAATGAAGATTAAGGAGCCAGGTTCTTCTCAGCAGTGACCACAGCAAAAGGCTGACTGGGCAAAAGGCAATGGGTACAAATTAAAGAACAGGAAATTCCATCTGAACACAAGGAAACACTTTTCCTTGTACTGACACCGAGTTGCCCAGAGGGGTTGTGGAGTCTCCATCCTTGGTGATGCTCAAAAGCCATCTGGACATGGTCCTGGGCAACCACCTCTAGCTTGCAGAGCAGGGGGGGCCAAACTAGCTGATCTCAAGCCTCAACCATTTTATGATTCTGTGATTCTGTGTAAATTGGCATATATGGGTGTTTTGCGATACTAATTTTATTAAAACTATTTTACATTTAACACAGAACAGAATTGTCTCTATAACTGTATATGACCACACAAATATGGAAATCAACAAAGTTTCATCTATTTCATCTTGCCATTTAAAACTAGTGTCATTCTTTTCCTTTTGCATTTTCTTGAAGTTTCCTAGTGCTAATTCAGCACCTTTCCACTGATAAATGTTTCACAGTTTCCTGAAGTTAATGGTATGGTGACATCCACAATTTTCTGACAGAAATGCAGGAAGATAAGCACCTCTATGCTATTAGTATAGAAAATGAATAAAGAGTTTGTTTTCAAAATAGATACATATTTAAATGTAGTATTAGCTCAATATCTGCTTCATTCAAGATCCATGCTGTGGCATTACCACCATCAAAGATACAAATGTTTTCAAAGGAGTAGTCAGCAATGACTAAATAACTAATTTTTTTCTTCAATATACAGATACTTATGCTGCTTTTTAGAGAACAACTGGTTTTATTTGATCTCTCCTGAGATAATGTTTGTCGCTAACATTGCTTAGAAATTTTTAAGGCTTGCTTTTTCAACATTGTCATTGCTCCAGCGTACCATTAGCCAAATTCTACTTTTATCTTTGTGGGTGGGCATAGTAAATTTATGAGGTTTTCTTCATTATCGGTGCACTATTTTCAGCATTGAAAGTCCCAAGAATACAGTCTCGACTTGAGCAGCAGGGAAGTAACTTTTCATTTTTGTCCTTCGGAAAAAGATCTTTGCTTGCTGTTTTATTGCCACATATTTGTTTTTTGAAAGGTTGAACATGGAAAATCAAAACTGTCTGACATGAAAATTTTTCAATGTATAAAACGACCTCTAATTTTGTTTCAGATCCTCACATTTTTTCACTGATTCATGAGGGGTTATCTGTCTTACTAAGTGTGAGACAGATACATGCCTGATAGAGATGCACATGGCTACACATGGCCACACATGGACGGTTACACTTAACATACACCTTTGACTACTCTCTGCATTCATTATCTACTGCTGTAGCCGTGCCAGAACACGTTCTTAGATTATTAAATCCAGGAGCAGTTTCTAATAATGACTGTAAGCTGCTTCACTGAAAACTTGAAATTTCTCCTAAAGAGTAGAATTTCCCCTTTGAAGGGGGCATTATATCCAATTTAGGACTAAGGACGAGGTCTTTTGGTGTCTCTGATTCCTTACAAAATCTCTCAAAAATGGTGAATAGTTCTAAGATTGCTTCAAACTTCTAAGTACTGTAGGATGAAGTTCACCAAGTACAATTTTTCTGAAAATATTTATCTAAGTACTCTCTTACTACTGCTCTTCTCTTATTCTAGGCTGACATCTTGTCACTTTGCCATTGGTATTGGGCTTATCAATCATCTATACCTTCTTTTTATGAAAAATGAAGAAAAAACCCCCACTTCATCTTTTCTTTTTTCTTTCTTACCACTAAATTTGCCATCTTCTTGAGTAACAAATCACCCTCTCCATAGTTTTCCTCCTGACAATATCATACAAGTTTGTTGCTAGTTGGAACTCAAGTTTTGCCTTTTCAAATGTTGTCCCTAAATGCTCCCAATACTCTTTATATACACTGTTCTCAAACTTAGTTTTCTTTTGTATGGTCAGTAGAGAGTGTAGTGATACAAAAGTACAGTTATTTGATCTCTTATTATACTCTATTCTTCTTCTGCATCAGAACAGTTTGTATCTCTTAGTGTCATTTCTTAGTGTCATTTCTTAATGCCATCTTGTATAATTTGAGGAATTGCTTTTTATTCTTAATTCTTTACTTGCTTAGATTTTCTCTCCATGAAATATTATTTGCCAAATTTCTCAGTTTATTAAAATAAACCTTCTTATAGATACTTTTCTGTTTTCTCTTTTTCTCCTTTGCATGATCATGACCTCTGTGGTTCCATAGTTGATCTCAATTTTTCACTCTCAGCCAATTCCTCCCAAGTGGTCACAGTCCCATGCAGAAGCTGCCATCTTCTCTTTGGCTTCTCTTCTTTCTGAGGAGAAGCTAAGTCAGAATTTTGATCACATATTCAAGCTGCCAGCGTCTTTTGTCTTTTCTTCAGACATCTTTGGTTTTGCACACAGTCAAAGCATTAAGTATTTTGGCCTACTGTTTTCTTTTTGTCCTTCCTTACCCCTTATCACAAAGAAGACTCTGTCCCCCACTCCCCTTTATTCCCCAGTTCTTAGTCTCTCAATTAGATTTTAATTGTTCATAGTTATCTGCTAACATTTTATTTGTCCTCCTAGATTCTGGAAAAAAGTCCTTCCCATTAAGGTAGCAGATTCGTACCCAGTGATGCTCGTCCCCTTTTTTCTGAGGTGAATTTCATCATTGCCTGTCTGCCAATGATGCATCATCACATTGTCAGGGAAATCTAATCTGGCAACAGCACTTGCAGAGGCACGTGTTCAACTGCCTGGATTTTAACTATACACTAAAACAATTTGAGTTTTAGTGCACCACATAGCCAAATCCCTGGCAAAGTCATTAGTGATCACAGGTTGGAGTAGCATGTGAGGAGTTGTCAGAGTGATAGATGAGTCTCTCTAACCTTCCTAACGTCTCAGACTTGGGTTCCTGAGAAGCCACCTGCTTCCAGGTGGGGCACTGTGCCTGAATGGAGGTGGGCACTGGTATAACTGGGGTCTTCGCAGAGCTCAGGAATAGGGGGACTTCAGGGAGACTTCTTAGAAGCAGACCTGTAAACTAGTGAAGGTCTATACAAAAATCACTATTACATTAAAGCCTCATGGCATCTTCAATGCTCCCAGTATAAAATGACGTGTCAAAATGCTTGACCTCCGTAGATTTTCCATTTTCTGCTAATGTAGACATTTACAGATTAATATTCCTTTTTTTTTTTTTTTCCAATGTGGAGTATTTAAAAGTTCATATAAATCCTAAACAATTTCTATGCCATCTTTTGCATGCTTTATCATTTCAGATGAAACAGCCTTTACCAGTTAGTTGAATTATAAATCAATGTTAGACCTTAACCCAAGGATAGAACCTGACTTCTGGGGGGGGCGGGTTTAACACAAAATCACATTGTAGAGTCCTCTTGCAGAAGCTGAGCAATCCAGATAAGAAATATTGCAGCAGCTATTCTTTATCTGATGCAAAAGAAAATCATATTCATTTAAAGTTCAACAATGAAAGAACAAGAATCCTCCACCACTCCCCTGATTTTTCCACATTCTGGGCACACAGATGTTGTACTTAATAATTTTCACAGAACATGTGCCTTTGGCTTTGCCAGAGCCTGCCTATTTGCAGAAATTTCCATCAGTTGGAGAAGCTGTAGTTCAGCCCACTGGTTTCGGTCTGTTAATCTATCCAACGTTCAAGTTCCTAGTGATCAACAGACCTATGAGTATTTAAAAAATGCTAGTGACAATGTTTTAATGTTTATACTAAGTTGCACAAGGTAAACTGAAATAATGCTACAGTTATGATCAGAAACCATGTGGTAACAAAGCAAAAATAAGGAGCAAGATTTGCCTAGAATATTAATAATAGTCATAGTAATAGGCTACTGTTTCCAGAATGGATCAATTGGATGCATGACAAAGCACACTTAGTAAATTCTGTCCACTTTCCAGCTAGTAAGTATATTTCATTGAGCATAACAGATTTTTAGCTGGGTTGAAGTGGCATGCTGACAAGTTTTGAATGTTTTTGGTCAGAATACCTCCTCTGGTTTTAACAAAGCAAGATATCATCTAAATGCTATATGATGTATTTGGTATCCAGGGTACTGTTGGGTTAAATATTTTCATACCATGTTCTGCTCTTTCTTTCTAAGGACTTTTATACAATGTTTTCCAGCCGGACAGGTTATACATTTTCCAACACTATGCTTTACTTTACCTGTGCAGAAGTTGAATGAAGTATTTGCAAACCAGCCTGGCTCATGCCTCCTTAAAGACAATTTAACTAAAGCCTATTTGGACTTTAACTTCCTTCCTGCCTTGCTATCCTTTCTTGCAGGTGACAAACAGCTCTCCTTCCCATGGGTCAGGACTGTGCTGGGTGCCACAGAGCTTCCCTCACCATTACCTTCTTGTCAAAAGTTGAGGACAGTGACTATTCTACTATTCATATATGAGGAGCTGTCTTTCTTATTCCCAGAGCAATTAGAAAACAATTCCATCATTTCAGTGAGACTCTACAAACACTGAGGTTTCTTTATCAATTCATCTGGTTGGAAAGAGCTCATTCAAGTCCCTCCATGCCTCTTAAGCCCAGCTATCTGAATTTAAAAGAGTTTTAAGTGAAGGGCACTAGCAAAGCCCCCCACATTGTAATGGCACATAAAGTAAGTTGGGGTTTTTATTCATCACCATTTTCCCCTTTATTTCAGTCGATGAGTAAGAAACAAGGAGGTAAAGAGGCACGCTTTTAAGGTAAGTGAATGAATCAGAAGTGCCAGATTCACTTCTGTGTGTTTAATGGCAATGAGTTGCAAACAATTGGTGGCTGGAAGAGCCCTTGCTGAAGTAAGCTGTTGAAAGCCTACTCTCTTTCATTTTGCAAGAAAATTTGCAGCAAAATACAGAGAAGTGTATACTAAATTCTTAACTAACATCCCTTTCTCATGGAAACCATGGCTGTAGCTGTTGCAGTGGTATAATTAGAGAGAGGCCAAAAGGAAATATCTAAGACTCAATCTGCTATATTATGGGAAGTGGGGGGAAAAAAGAAATTATTAGGGCTACAGTGTTCTGAAAACAGTTTTTAAAAATGGATTATATAAGAACTTTTGTAAAAAGTTTGGGATGAGTTAGACTTTCTGTAAACGCATGTAAGTTCTCACCTTTAAAAAGTAATGGCATGGATTACTCACTGCTTTCCTAAACTGAAAATTGTTTATTAGTATTCATTACCTGTGTGATTTGAAAGCATTCTGGGAGCATGTGTTGTAACTGCAGTTGGTGAGTTGATGAGATCTATTCTACAGCTGTTTAAGAGGATTTCCTGCTGCATTTTCTACACTGTAATTAGTCTGCATAGGTTCACACAAGGGAGCAGGACAGAAAGTACTCTCTGTTCCTGAGTATATTAGTAAGTGTCCTAACTTTTTTTATATAAAAGATTTTTCAGGCACATGGGCACTGCAGCACATACACAGGGAGTTTGGTATGTCTAGGATCCAGACACATGCACAACATTCACAAAGTTCAAACTTACAGTTGTTAATCTTATGCTTGGGCACTTAGTGTTTGCACAGTAAGTCAAACACATACAGGACTCTGTGTATGAGGCTGACCTGCACATGCTTTTGTGCTGTTTGTTCTGGAGTTTTTGCCCAGATAAGAATTTTCACGTGGAAAAGGTGTCAGGTGTAATCAGGTGTTTGTTAGTTCACTTATATTTGAGCTGTGATCATTTCAGGGGCTGCACAACACTCTTACCATGGCATGAGAAGGGGCTCAGGCCAGAATGACAGCACTTACATCTTCAGCTCATAAGATCAGCTGAAGTGTTTGCCCCTGATCACTAATAGGCAGAGCTTTCCAGACACTTCCATCTCTGCAAGCCAGGATAAAAGAACCCATAACAGCACAATTCTTTCTTTTTTTAAGGACAGTGAAGGCTGAAGTCCCAGTTGCCTTGGGGTTGTTGAAGAGCATTCAGTTGCGGACGGTGCTTATCGGCATCATTCATTAAGCAATGCCTGCTCTACGTGTGTCAAGGAAGGCTGGATGGTAGACTACAAATGAAAGGCATCCCTTGCAGAATGATTTCATCTAACCAGTCTCAGCAGTTTTCAAATATGGTCCACTTTGTATTTTATAAACTAAATAAAGATTTTGTTTTTATTGCACGCATTATTTTTCCATCATCAATGAAGGTTTTTTCTTTGTAATGTGTTGAGTGAATGCATTATGTATTTTCCCCCAAAGAAAATCTTTTTAATATGGCAGTATATTTATCCATGCCTTTTACAACATAGTTATTTTGAAAATGATCTTTAATGTCCATTTAAAATAAAGTTGAGATTTGCATACACAATAAAGCATTTCTGTGAGGGATCTGAATGTAACATATTGGTAGACGTGTGTCAGAAATTGTATACTTACTTTTTATTATAAGAGGGAAGCTATGTAATAAAAAACATCGTGTATCTGTCTGGCTAGATTACGAGATAAAGAATGTAAGTGAAAATTACTGCAGTACAGTAGATGTATTTTTGAAATGTCCCTCTCATTCCCAAGTGTGTGAGAGAGATGCCTTGTCCTTTTGGATTTTTCATTTATGTTTTTTCTTTTCCTATGGAGGAGGCTAGGCTTTATTACCTAGATTCTGTTTCAGGAAGGGCCTAAATGCTGAACCATAGTCAAAGGTTTACCCAATGAGATTCTCCTGAGATACAACTTGCATTGGATATGTGAATGTATTGTTCATTTTCTGGAACATTTTCCTGTTTTAAAAAGCATTAAAACTGAAAATTTTGTTACTATTGCACAGTACCCACTCATGGCTGCTTTGGGTTACACATTATTTATACCTCTTCTCTCTTCTGTGGTGGCCTGCCCAGACAGTATCACTACATATCACTAGTTAGACTGGAAGCTAGAGTGTGAGAAATTGAACTGGGACAATGTGACAGCCATAGAAAGTGTCTAATCTAAATAAAGAAAGCATAGAAAGGCTGCAAAGGCAAAAGAACATAGAGAAATTAAGTGAGCTGCCAGATCATGAAGGACATTAGTGAGTACAACCTAAAGCTTCTGACTTCAATACATTACTTACAATACTGCTCTGCTTTGACATGCATGACTCTTGCCAAAGTTAAGTCCCCAGCGCATAATTTCCCAAATCCAAAACTCAGCCACTTAAATATCTCTGAATGTGTGCTTGAGTTCCCACTTTTCTCTTGACCCACTTATTCTTTTCTAGATATAGGTTAAAATTCAACATGTACCCAAAAGAGAGTGGAAGTTAAGATGTTGTTATGCCTGCCCTTCAGAGTGGTAATGCCATTGTCTTTGATGAACGTCCCTATTTTGGGAAAAAGCTATGTTTGATGTATTCAGAAAGATACTCTGAATGATCGTATTGGGCGAACGTGTAAACTATAAACTGTGCTTGAATTGGTATCCCATTGTTGCAATGATTGCTCAATCCTTTTGGTAGTTCAGTGGCATATTCAACTGAAATGGCATCTGACATGCAGAATGACTAATATATTGAGAAAGCTATGCTAGATTTTCTTTTTCACTATTTCTAAATGATATTTTTGTGAAGGATTGTTTTAGACATGGTACACAACTTAGAAACTGTAGCCTTTGCCTTGGTCTGAAAAAACTTTCTCAAGCCTGTTCAGTTTAGACCAAGAATTTTTTTTTTTGTCTTAAACAATAAAGTACTATACATTCAGTGTACCTAATAATTTTTAATTCAAATATGCTTCTAGTTTAAGAAATAAGAAGAATCTTAACAAAAGTAATATGTCTTGTCTCAAAATAAGTGTTCTTATTAAAAAAAGTAAAGACAAAGAAGTCCTGTCACAACTGTTGTTCCTCTCAGTAGTTTCAGCTAGAACGTGGTTTGAAAGGTAAGTAAAAATTTCTATAGAAATTGGAAAAAAACAACCAGAAGAATATGCTTCATTTTTAAGTCAGTTGTAGTCAGCAGATTCCCAAAGGAATGCAATCAAATGAACTCAGAATAGAAAACAGATGTGAAAGGAAGAACAAAGTAAGTAATATGAATGGAATAAAACAAAATGGTAGAAGGAGAGAAGAGTTAAGAGACATGAGATGAGCAACATAGTAAGCAGAAATAAGGGCAAGTAACAGCAACAGTTACCCTTGTGGAAAACAGAACAGCAATTCAGCAGTGAGAAATACGTTTCTTTCTGGTATTTCTTGATAATTAAATTCTGGAAAGTGAGAAAGTTGTGGTAAAGGTACTGGATTAGAAAAACACCAAAATATGTCAAGAAAAGAATGTGTGTACTGTTATTGCTGTGTTTACTGTAGACCCTTGCTGATTCTTTTGTTTAGTGTCCCAACATTACAGAACAGAAAGGTGACCAGAAATGTTATGAGGTGAAAAAAGAGGGAAGGAAAGCACAGAGGAATTATTTTAGGAAGCAATGCTGTGTATTTCAGAGCAGAACATATTTGGCCTTGCTAGTGACCCCTTTCTTCCTTTTGCTGGTCTCTGAATGGAGAGTTGACTGTTATGCATTTCAGATGTCCCAATGCAAGATATAGCCCATATACGGACAAAAGTAGAAGATAAAAGTATTTCAGCTTGTTGTTTGAGAGAAATATTAAAGGGAATATTGATACATTGCATATATGTTTTGGGGAACACTTCATCTCCTTCTTAGAATTGCTTTTGTGGAAGCACAGATTATTTTCCTGTCTTTCTCATGTGACAGGCAGCTGCACATGGAACTGGGTGGAAATTCCACAGCTTAATTCATACATCTTGTAAGAAAACAATTACTTGAAGTTAATACGATGGATGAACAAAAATTGGTTTTCTCACTCAGTTTTCTGTTAAACTGTTGCACTAGGTTACATTTTTTAGAAATCCTTCAAAATTTATTTTCTTCCTGACTGATTGGTCACAAATATAGCAAAATAGTCCTGTTATAATAATTAGAAAAATAAAATAATTTCTTTTTTTTTCAAGGTGAAGAGAAATACTGGATGATCTTAAATGAAGGGTAATAACAATTCCTTCCAGGCCACTAAGATCTTTCACCCTGGCATATGTCTACCTCTACAAAACAGCAGTTTGAACAGGCTGTCTGGTAAAGCCAACTTAAAATGAGACATACACCGATTAAAAAAAAAAATACCTTCACCTTTGCAGGTGAAATGTTCTTATAAATAACATTCATTGCAGATTAGTGTTCCATAAAGTTTCCAATCCCTCAAAGCGCCTCTAAAATGTTATGTTAAATCATATGTATTATGTTACATTTGCAGTAGATTATAGACTGAACTTCTAATACTTGTGAAAATGAACTAGTAATTACTCATTTCTCAACATCTTTTCATAATCTCCAGGTTGCTAGTAGCAGAATAGGGTACTTCTATAGATAACTACTAGATTTTTGCATTCTTTTCCTCCAACATACTTTTCTAGTTAGAGGAAGCAGGTTAAAAAATGTAGAATTTGATTCTCTTTTGATATCAGTAATCAATATGATGTCAACAGAGTTGCACTTACCAGAACTGAGATCACTGCTACTGGAATTTGTCACAAATGCCCCTTAGATGCGCAAATGACGTTCTAGTAGCTCAGTTATTAGTCACTCCTCTTGCAGCCTTTTTGATTTAATGATTCTAGAGTACATTATCATTTAACAAATATATGTAAATGGTGGCTATGAAATGATGGGAGGACACCTAGAAAGTAATTTCAGCCTGGAAAGATACCATGAAACCCCTTAAGATTTTAATTTCTTCGGTCTCTTTTAGTTTTGGATTTGTGTATGCCTAATGCCTCCCTTTAGTTATACCTACAGTCTGATTTAAATGCCCAAACCAATTTAGGTGCCAATTCTCTGGCCTGCAATGCCCAGCAAGCAAACAAACAAGCTTGCTCTTTCTCTCTTTCATTGACCTCTGCTTCTAAGGTATCCTGGCTGGGTGAGGATAGTGCTAGCTGATTTTTTGCTGCCAACTGCGCTATGACAGACTACTAATAAAATTACCAAGATAATATGAAATTAATAGCAATATAATTTTATATAAATTATTATCTCTATATAGGAGATATATTAAATATTTATTATATATTACATTTCTTATTTTATAATTAAGACTGTGTACAAAACATAATAAAAAGGAACAGCAGGATCAGATTCTGATTCCTTGTTGATTCTTCCATGCTTTACCTAGATGTATACAGAATCTAATGCTCTATTTTCAGTTGTATTGACATGTACTTACTTAGGACATAATTTGGACTTTGCTTTGGCACACAGGACTTAGGTATTAAGTACAACTCTCCAGTTGTCACTGCATCGTCTTATAACTGTAATTCCCTCTTTTTCCCTTCTCCAGCATATTAAAAAATTCAACTTGTATAGTCACAACGTCAGAAGTTAGGAAGTGGCAGAGTTAAAGCAGAGTACAAACTCTCTCCTACTGTTCATTTGTCTTAAGAGACACATAAGTATATTGTTACAATACTATTCTCTTGCAGAATTTTTAATTCATTCAGAACACAGGACAGATGATGCTCATGTAAAAAGCAGGTATTTAATATTTCATTTTATCTTCATTTTTCAGGAGGTATCAGAAGGAATAATTCATTTTCTGAGGCTTTTCTGTATTGATTATAACTATAATATCTGGTTCACAAACATTAATTACATGTTTCAAAACATCAGGAATCTGAAAGGGTGTTTATTCCCATTTTAGAAGCACATACGTTACAAATTTCTCATCACCACACAGAAGGGTCAGAAAGTGCATATTCCCAGTGCCCAATTTTAAATGACTAGACGTGATATTTTAGAATTTTTTTTAAAGCATTTATACAGTTTTCAGTTGTGGTTGTGACCTGTTCAGCCATTCTTAAAATCGGAACAAGTAATTCAGACACCAAAAGAAAGAAAGATCATATCTGAGAACTTATTTGGAGGAGATTTGTACAACAATACACAGGAAATTGAAAAAGACAGCTCCAGTTCTCCAGGCCAACACTGGCTGTCTTAATAGTTTCCTATTTAGCTAGTTCATTAAATGTCTTTTCAGCTTCTGGGAAAAATGAAAGCAATGAAACCTAGCTTATACATCATCTTCACTTCATGGCAAAACTCATTCTAAAAGCACTACCAATACAAAACTTTAATTGTCAATGTGAAGCCATAATAAGGTCAAATAACTTTTGCAGATAAATTCTTTGTTCTTGAACTGATTTTCAACTGTTAATTTAATGTTAAAGAAGGAAACAGAAATTCTATGGCACATTGCCACACTGACATCAGCATTATTTGTTAGATAGAATGAGAACAGACTCCACCACTTAAGTCCATGAGAGTTAACAAAATTAAGTGATTTCCACTGTACTTCATGATTTGAATGTGGAACAGCTGTAAAGACAGTTTTAGTGTATTTTGCCAGTCCTTCCACAAATGTATCCTGATAGCAGAGGAACAGTGCAGCTTAGGTGTCCTGGTTTCCCTTCAGACTCTGGAGAGTGGTGTGCTTCAGTGGGCTTTTTTATATCGACTGCCATCCAGCTCATGAGCTCTTCCCATCTGACCCTGTCTTGTCTTCTTGTTGCAGGTGCACGCATGAAAAGGATTGGTCATGCCCAGCTGCTCAGTGCATGAAGGCATGCACAGTCCATTCATCATTAGGAGACAGAATCAGTAAATAGATAAGCAGTTAAACTCCACCAGGTCTTCCCAGAGAATGTGCAAAATGATCCCTTCTTGTCCCAGGGGCACTATTTGGGACAGTCTTTGCCAGCCCCAGAAAGAGCCAGCACACACACACACAAAAGTCCAGAAAATGCAAATTGTGCAAAGCTGTAAATAATGGGATTATGATGGGTTTACAATGAAAACACTTGGGAAAATCAAGAACAGATAATGCTACATGCCCACCTATGAGCGTACGTGGAGTAAGAGGATTAAACTGCTTACAGACAAACCAAAACAGCAAATGAGTATTGGAATATCCTTTGGAAATTTTTTAAGTGAACCACTTTGACTCTTATTTTGGGATATAGTTTCTTTGTACAAATTGCAAACGTCTATATAATAACAAGCTAGTCAGACGTTACACTTCATCCTTTCATGAAAGAAGAAAAGGGGAAAACATAAAATATTTTATTCTGGAATGAAAAAAAACTAGTTTCATCAAATAAACTTTTGTGTATTTGTTCTGTCAGGAAAAAAGATCAGTATATGTTGATCTGAAAATTTTGTCTGTATTTCTATTTGGCCAACCAGCTGAAACAGCTTTAAGTATTTTGTTGCCTTTCCAATTTTGTTTACATTTTGTCCCAGTCTTAATTTCTTCTAACTGTGAAATGAAGTAAATTAAAATGTCAGCAAGTTATGAAGTAACTTTGTGATGCAGCCCTCTTTTTTTAAGGCATGTGGAGTAAATATGCAACAGAGCACAGAATGGAAATTGTCACAGCAGCATCATATCAGATGCTGTGTATGTTAGAAAACAATCCTAAACTACTGAATCTCAGCCTTGTTATTTTATTCATTATGTTACTTATGCTGAATGCAAATATATTCAATTTAATTTGCTCTAGTTGTTTTCCTGTGTTTTCAGCCTTTTCTCCCTAATTCTGGCAATTTAAACTGTATTAAATAACATTGTAGCATCACTATTCTCTTCAGAATTGTTTCTACTTTGGTGCACTCAGGTTCTAATCCCTTTTTGAAAGAGCTGTAATTATTCTACACTCAGCCACATAATACTACAGCTGTGTACTTTTTTGTGCTTGTTTCCAAATGATCCACGTAATTGTACTAATTGATTCCTTGCCCAGTTGGACATCATCAACAGATATAACATCCCAAAGTCTGTTTTGTCTCTGTTGGTATTTTAAACATGCACATTAAAGATCTGATCTATCCTTATAAAAATACAATAGCAAACAATATAGCTTCTAGAGATAAATCAGAACTAAATAGTAAAACAGTAAAGGAAAAAAAGACTGCTAAACTTTTTTGTAATATTACAGAATGCAGCAAAGCACACTGAATTCAATGTACTTGTATCATAAAATGCCAAGTTATTGTGTTACAAAATAAATATAAGTTGATTTGTCTGTTTGTATTTGTAGATGATAAAATACAGCAAGCAACACAAAGCTATGGAGACAGAAGTTGTAAGTATTGATTCTTCTCGTTTTAAATTTTTTTATCCCTTCTGGTTGACAGTTTTGATCAATCTTAATTTTAGGCAGAAGTAACAGCAGAGAATGCAAGGGAAGAGTTCCAAGAAAAAGGAAGCAACTCTCTAAAATACATATATTATAGAGCTGCTGGAGGAACATTTTGGAAGAATATTTAGTTCAGAAGGTTTTGCTCTACACAACTTTCAATGGATGGTATATGAAACAATTGATCTTATTTTCTCTCTCGTTTCTAATATTTCATGTGAATTGCTTTCAGGATGATAATAGAGAGGCTATGGGTGTCTATGCGAGCAGAGTGTGTATATTGCTCATGGCAGGTAATCACAGCACTGGGACCTTGAAGCACTTTTTCAAGTTCTTTATGTTTCTCTGGAGAGTAAAGGGTGGGCAAAAAAGGCAGCATACACAGGAATTAAGTTCAGTAAGCTATACTCTCCACTCTTCTAGACCCTGTAGTTGTTCTAAATAGATGTATTGCTAAGTCATGCCGATGGTAGCCTTTACACCATTTCAAATTCATTTTGCACTGTTCTAACTTTGTACTGACTGCACAGCCTCTCAAGGCAGCCTGTTCCACTGTTTCACTGTCTTCATTGTGGAAAGGTTTGTCATGGCAAATCAAAATTTGTGTATCTTGATGCACTAAAACAACACATGATTGAAAAACCTAGAGACCTCCATTTTGGCACATGCAGGTTAAGCTTTCTTATCTTCTCTGTAATATTTCTGGATGTCCTGGCCAGGGAAACTGGCCTGGGGGAATTCAGATCAAATAAAATCAAATCACCTTCTAATACCTATACCTTACAATTGCAAAGAATGGGATCATTAATCATAGATGTATAAAAATGAAAAATATGAAAATCCTGGAACTTTCGCACACCTTCTGCTTAGTCTATACTTCTATTTTTCATTTCCAGTGATCTGAAATAAGATTGAAATTTGTATAAATAATGTTTTGGAAGCACCACAGATCATGGAAGACATTTGGATTTAATGTCTAATCTATGAAGAGAGCTAGTTAGCATCTTTAGTACTGATGAACAACAGGAACTCTGAAAGCTAGCGTCTACTTTCCAATGCTGATCTGCACCCAAGACCAGCCCAAGGGGCCTGTGGTAACCTTACTGGACCATGAGAGTGTATTTATAGCAGATTAGATAAAAGTAGTTTGCTATATCTGGGGTTATTACTCTAGTATGGTTAAGTGCTCAGTAGCTTTGGTTTCTTCCAAACATACTGGTTTAAGTGTGTCCTAAGGGAAGTAATTAACAGTAACTAATACTTAAACATCAGTATCTTTCTTCATGTATGTATATCTTCTTTTACATTTGAAGATTTCATTCTTCACAAGCAGATTTGGAAGTGAGTCATGATGCATATAAAACAGAGAGTTGCTGTGAGTCTATAAGCATTATATGAATAGGAAGAGATCCTGTTGCTTCCAAGAATTGGACACTGTGCTAGCTGTTACAGCGACACTCCCAATTAGACCAGTTATCCACAAGATGGTGTACTAACACTAACAACTGGCATTCATTTTTCAGGCAAATTTCTTCAAAACTGGGGGAATGAGAAAGAATCCTTTCTATTGCCTGTGGAAAAAATATTCTTATGCTCAAATTTGCACCAACATCTTCTGGAAAATATATTGCTCACGTCTCTCATGAAATGTCACTGTCCCATCCATCCATCTATTTATGTAGCTGTTTGTTGACTTCCAATAGCTATAGAAAATATTAAAAATGTGTCTTTTAAATCCTGGAGCACTCGCTTGTCTGCTCAAAGATGTTTAATGGCCCAGGGTGTCACAAAGAAATTCCATTTTGTAGCTGATACCAAGAGCCTTAGGTGGTGAAGACATGGTAACCCATTTGTCTGAAATTGTTTTTCCTGATACTCCATATAGGACATATCAGCACATGACAGTGCCAAAGCTGGTCATATCCTGGGTCTTGCAGTAATTCACTGGTTTTCCTACAGCAGCATATGATAGCCCCAGACATTCACTTTTCTGGTTTTTTCTTGCATCAGAATTTGTTCAGATCATAGGACTGTGTCTGAGATTTCTTAAGTCCTGCAGATACAGCTGCCATATTAGACACAATTATTGCTAAGGAGATCTTCAGAATACTGTGTTTTAAAAACAATGGAAGCATCATTCTGCCAAGGAAGCCTAGATATATGGACCTGTATTTTTCTAAATGTTTTTTATTTAACATCTTTAATGATGCTAAATGTATATGGAAAAAGATACATGCATTCAAACCTGGACCTTCAAGATAAATGTGTGTTGTGTAAGTCATTATTTATCCCTATTTATGCTGTAGGTAGTACCTGTGTTTACCAGAGTATGTTTATAATCTAACACAAAAATAAATTTATCCAGAAAAATTAGACCCCGATCTAGTAAAACAATTTTAATAGTATGGTGAGTTTTTAGGACTCAGTACTCTGCACAGCATTAAAGGAAGTCTAGAACATTTGGTGGTTTAAGACCTTAAAGCTCTTTTAAACAATTAACATTTTCACCTCTTCACTAGTTTTGCTGAAATCATGGAGCCTTAGAGTCTGATACTCACAGAAGAACGTTTTTGGTGGTGTTTGTTTTTAAAAGTGATTGTCAACTATTTTGATGATTGAACATGAAATTAAAAATGCTGTCCGGTTTTGTGCTATTTAATACCTTGTTACACCAATATTTTAGACAATAATGACAAAAAATAATTTTCTGTGAGTCAGATTTTAGTTTTTGTCTGCTGAAACAGACAAAATTATGAGGTGTTTGGATGAATGCAGACAAAAATGTTTAGACTATCACTCCTTTGCACTGGTGCAAATGTGTACTTTATGTTAGTGAAATAGCCAGAAATATTGTGCTTGGTGCTATGCAGCCATCATCCTTCACAGGCAACAGATGTTGGGCAAATCAGTTGGCCATAAGTCAAGAGAAACTGTAGGAACCCCTGAGAAAGAGACTGGTTTTGTAACTGAGTGGCTGCAGACCACCCTGCAGCTTTGGCATTACTGCATCCAGTAATGGAAACATGTGGACCTGGTGCTGGCTGATGTTCAGGGTGAAGCAGGAGTCTTTTTTCCAACTTACCACCCAAGCGCTAGGAACCTACATTATTATCAAAGCAGTATTATCCTCTACAGTTGTGTGGAAAAGTTTGTAACTCTTTTAGCTGCTCTAATAAAGTCTGCGAATCACATAAATTTCTGAAGATGGCTATTTCTAGATGAAGAAATTTATGTGGTTAATGAAGGATGTCTCAGTAAAGATAGCTGTCTTCTTATAAATCATTTATATGGCATTGTAAATATATGGTGCTGAAGAGTAGGAGTTCCAAGCTGTGTAGTAAGCCTCCTCTCTGGTGGATTTGCAAACTGGATGTGCAAGCTAAATCGAAGACAAGCAGATCCTACAGCAAGTGAATCTCAGAGCAGACTCTCCATATGTTTTTCTCTCCACTTATAATGCTGCTTCCCATTAATAAAGGTCAGTGATTTGACTATTCCTGGCAATATCTCAATTTGGTACTGTTTTCTGTGATGCTGGAAATTAATGTAAAGCCTTGCTGTCAACAAACTTTGGTTCTTTTTCTATTAATCTAATGCTTTAGGAATACCATTTACTTTAAGATTTAAGCATCAACCGTATCTCCAGTTACATGTTTCTAAAAACACATTGATGGAGTGCCCTTTTATTTAACTAAGTAGCAGTAGTAGTCAGAAAAAAAAAAAATCTTCTAAACTAAGAAATACATGCCTTCATTAAACTTGATATTAATTCTGTATTCTGTGTTTGTAAAAAAAGATATAGAAAAATTCACTTAAGCCCATCAAAGCCGGCCTGAAAAGGCAAAATGCAGATCCAAATGTCACTGTTCTTAATTGGATACAGTCAAATATACAAGGAGTTTATCTGTAAATCATCCAGATGTGACAAACTTACAGGCCAGAGAACTTTGTTTCATATCTAGGGAAGTACATCTCCAGAAGGAGAAGTCAACCAGTTGGAAGTCAACCAGTTGTCTTTTTCATTTCTAGGCTGAATTAATATTTTTAAATTCAGAATTCAAAATTCTGTGACAAATTCAGAATTCAGTGTTCTTCTGACAGAAATGTGAGATTTTTGCTATGCCTCTGCAGTCTTCTGGTCATGGAAAGATCTAAATTCACACAAATAAAGCTATACATTAGAAATCAAGCTCCATACTAATGTACTTTTTGCATTTCCTGTGATTGAGTACTTTTCTTTGGTAAAAATTCTGAAGCTAATGAAAACATTTTAAGTTTTTTGCTGGATAAGTCAACTTAGTTTAATTGCACAACAAAGAATTGGTATTGACTTGGCACAAGTCATCAGATATAGCTGTCTGATTTAAAAAATGATACAGGTTGCACAGCAAGTTTAACCAAGCAAGTAAATAGTCTTTGGGTGGGAAAAATCTGTGGGGTTGAACAGCTGTTAGAGCCATGTAGCTATCACTGGTAGCTTTACCTGCACAAATTGAATAATGCAAGAAAGACTTATTTCTAATCTCTAGAGTGGTATAAACAGCAGGAGTTCTCTTAGATTTTCCTCTGGCTGAGAATTCCTTTGACATAGTAGTAGCAGCTGTGGGAAATCCATGAAAAACAGAAGACAAAGCTGTAATGAAAACTGAGAGCAAATTAACCTAGAATGTTCACCATTTAGAAAACAGTAATACACAAAAAATACTTTTAAAATTGTTAAAAGCCATTATTAGTATATTTTTCTTACTCTTCTTGCATAGTTAACCAGGGTTGTTACTTACATTTTAATTATTATTTAAAATGGGGGCTGTTTTTCATCTTTTACTGAGATCATTTGCTGGTCTTTTGCTGAGCTCTTCTCCCTGGTATCCAGTGATAGAACACATGGAATGGTTCAAAGCTGTACCAGTGGAGGTTTAGACTGGACATCAGGAAGCATTTCTTTACTGAGAGGGTGGCCAAACACTGGAACAGGCTTCCTAGAGAGGTGGTCAATGCCCCAAGCCTATCACTGTTTAAGAAGCATTTGGACAATGTCCTTAACAACATGCTTTAACTTTTGGTCAGCCCTGAATTGGTCAGGCAGTTGGAACGAGGTAATCCTTGTAGGTCCTTTGCAACTGAAATTATTCTATTCTATTCTATTCTATTCTATTCTATTCTATTCTATTCTATTCTATTCTATTCTAGTGATGTTTATCATTTATCCCATTGATTTCACTGGAATGATTCCTCAAGTTCATAGAAAAAGAATGAGTACTTTTAGGCGTAAAAATTGTCAGAATTCCAAAATATACCTGCATAGATTATATGAATCCTTTAATCCACATGCCATACCAGTTTTCTGTGCTTCAGTAATATGTCTTGAAAATAGCTTCTTGACATTTAAGCATTTTCTATTGACTTTAGAAGGAATAAGCCAAATACTCTTACTTCAATAAATCAGTCAGCTGCCGTTCCTATTCTGAAACAAATCCAGCTAGAAAACTAAGCTCCAAATTTCTCTACATGAATACTAAAACAAAAAAACCAAAACCAAACCAGGAGAGAGGTATGGAAGCATACGTGATGACAACATTACATGATGGAAAGTGTCTTGGGAAAATATTAGAAGCTGTAATTGTTGTGATTGCATTGAACTCAGATATCATTATCTCATTTATGTCTCTTTTAATCAGAGACTTTAACAATGCCTACATTAGAAAGAGATGCCTTGTCTGAGACTGCACTTTAAAAGAAGAGGGAAAATGAGCTTTGAACCAGTGCCTTGCCTCTGGGATGAGCTGTTGCTACAGTACTGCACTGCACATGTCTTTCCTGCTGATTGCTGTCACAGTAATTCTGAGTCAACTACTCAATGAGTACTGATTTTATTGTAAGAAAGGAGATATAAAGGTATAAACTTGTAGTGAGCCGTGCCTGGACTGGCAATAGTTAACTGCTCTGGTGACTAAAGGGCTCATTTCCTGCTCAAGCTGGAAATGAAGAAAAAAAACCAGACTTCAGGAGGAAGAAGGAACATTATCTGGGATGGAGTTTTCTCCTGCAATACCCTTAATGGCTTTTATTCCTTTCTCATTTTTCTCTTATTGGACTTTGCTGACTAGCTATCCATCCCATTAAATAATGTTATTGCTATGGTCATGATTTACAGTTACTGCTTCTACTTTTACCGCAGAGGGACTTGCAAAAATAAAGAAAGACATGGCAATTGATGAATTTACTGCTCATGTTCCTTGCAAAGCAGAAATGAACTGAAGCATTAGCAAAGAAGGAAAAATGGTGGTAGATTATTTCAAAAGTAGGCGAATTAATTTTAAAAGATTTCTCTAATATGTAGCCTTAATTAGTATCTTAAAACTAATGCTGTCACTATTTGTGGCTGTTCAATATTGCATTTTGTGACAATGTTCCAAATTCAAGCACTAAACAAAAAGATTTCAGTTTGGTATTTAAATTTTGTAGCTCAGATATGTGATTAATAATTCCCAAAATCTTGGCTATCTGCTTGGTCATGTTGAATCTGCTTGTATACTCCAAACATTTCAGTGAAATCTCAGACATCTTCCTTCAAGATATTTAATACATCCTACTTTTAAAATTTCTGTGTAGTTTCCTTTCACTTTTTATTCCCTGCACTAGAGGACCTATAAATGCAAATACCAGGTAATAAAATGTCTTAAATAGAAGACATTACATTTATGTTTTACTTTCTCATAATATTTGCTTCAGGGAAGATTATTTTTACTTAACTTATCTCATCAGTCCTACTGGAATAAGCCATAAAGAAATCATAGAGGCAGTGTTTGGTATATGACTTTGTATGAATGACAAACTTTTTTAGAATGTGTTTGACTTATCCTCTGCTGGGTCAGTGCCAGCTGAGGAACAAGATAATATATTTTAATCTTATGAATATGTATCTGTAATAACTAGATGTTTACTATTGAATATATTTTAGTATTATAACCTTAAAAGGAGAAATAGCTCCTTGAACAATGCAGCCATTGTGCTACTATGGATTTGGATCTCTTGACCCATGGAGTTGACTTTCACTCCATGACCGAAGCTTCCTCTTCAGCTAGAGCATTGAGTAGGCTCCCTCTCTTTCATGTAGCACCCTGGTTTTATATCTGTGGAAATACATAGAAATGAAAATATTAATTAGTCTGAACAAAAAAAAAAAAATTAAGACTGGTTTTAAAATAAAATGTCAAGTATTTCTTCTCATGATTTCTCATGTTATCTGTCTTGCCATTTAGGTTCCCATTTGACCCAAAAAGTTCTTGTGCATCTATTCCCAGCATTTCTTTTCAGGAAAATTGCTAAAACAACTAAATAACCACTCTGAGAAAAAAAAAATCTGACCTACCCTGATTGCCTGTGCCTCTCAGGCTGTGTGCTGGTCAAAGCTCTGAGCGCAGCCTCCTCCTGCCCCAGGGCTTGGCTTACAGTGCTCGTGGCCAGCCCTGGCAAGGTGCAGCCCTGTGGCCTTTGGGGCAGCCTGCTGGGAAAGAGCTGAGGGGGCAAAAACCTGTGAGGAACCTCCCTGGGACCTCCCTGCCTTCACACAGAAGATGCGTTTCAGCTCATGCCCTCGTCCTTTGCCCATTTGTTCCCAGCCTCATACTTTGCTGACCCTGACCCACTGTCTCGGCTTCCTGGCTTGGCCTCAGACCTGCCCCTTGGCTTTGGCTGGTGTGGTGGTCACAGGTCCCCATTGTCCTGGCCCCACACTGCTCTCCTTGTTGGGGTGTGGTGGGCCTGTGCCCTTTTTGGTGAGGGCACAGATGTTCCAACCTCACTGCCATCTTCATCTCCAGCTCCTGCCTGCCCAGCAGCTGGTCCCTCTGGTCCCTCCCTGGGCCTTCCAGTGCAAGGTGGAACCACCCTGGTTTGTTTTCCAGAACCCATTCATTGCTGCAAGGGGCAGTTCTGCAATTTATGTGCAAGCTGGAAAGGTCAGGAATCCATTAAAAATAGCACATCTCAGATCTCATTTTCATTATTTCTCCTTTATTGGAAATTTCTCTTACCCCTTCATCCTGTGGTAGAATACATTCATTTATTCCTCTGAAAAATTAAAATAACTAATTTGAAAGCTCCTTGAATCTCTAAAGTTATATGTACTTGCTTGACTTTGAAATGTTAGTATAAATTTTAAGAAATAAATTGTTAAAAATATTCATTCTGTGAGATCTATCATGAGCAGATTACATGCTTCTCCAAGGGGCTGTTGCTCTTTCAAGTGAACTTCAGAAGCCCAGATTAACAATTGGATCCTAAGGAAAGTACTCAAAAGCTGAAGTTGCTGTGTTTTTTTTTTTTATCCCAGTTGCTTAAGGCTGTACATTTTTCCCCTTTGTCAGGATAACTGTATAGTATTGTGAAAAAAATCTGTACTTTCTTCAGAGCTGTAAATTATAGAGAACTTTTTTGCTTTGTGTTGGTAGAATTGCAGTTTCTCTGTATGCCTTTAGAAGAAGAAAAAGTCTTGTCATTTATTAGTCACAGAAATTGTTTCTAACTGAAGACTACAGACATGCTTCTTTATGTGTAAGGAGCAGATTTTCTTCTAGTGGGTTAAGGCTGGAAAGCAAGGAACAAGCTGCAGTATAAAGTGTTTTTGTACTGCACTTTATTATTAAAGAAACTACTGACTTGTTTTTTGTTTGTTTCCTCCTTCATTTGTACTAAGTGGCTATAATGTATTCCCAACTGGTTTTTGTCTGCTCTTTAAAATGTCTTCAAAACTTTAAAGTAAATCTCATGTAAATGGGTTTTGTATCTACTACCTCTGTGTCATAAACTATGTCCATGAAGATAGCTGTGTAATAAAAAGGATTCAATTCGTAGATCATTGCTTTCTTGAATAAAAACAATAAACATGGAAGTCCAATAACCTTTGTAATCATTGTTGTTACCTTTAGGCATTAATATATTTCTATCAGAAATTTGTGTTTTGTTTAAAAGATTTTAATGTTATTATTTTTCATTTAATTAACAGCCTTAAGTCAAGTTCTTTGTTTCACTTGGGTTCTGATTCTGTGAAGTATTGAGAGCCTGTTATGTCCTCAAATGAAATTTGTAGTAGCAGGTAGTCTTTATGAATGCAGGTTGGGAATATATGTTCTGAAAAATGTATCTTGGCTGTGCAACATTCTGATCATTTAGAAGGGCTGGAGCGCCTACATGTGGGAAATACATTTTTATTGTGGTATTCGGTTCCCAGTGCTCTGGGAAATCTGGCAACTGGATCATTACAGAAAGTTGCAGCTAAACCCACTTGCTCCTTCTGCTTGTTATTTTCATGTATATAAATATTTATAATGACTGACCTTCCAAGAGCTAGAAAACAGTAACAATAAATAATGTAAATGTTGTCAGTTACTCCACTCTTGCTTTAAAACCCACAAACTCAGTGCTAAATATGGATTATAAACTAATGTCACCATGTTCAGGAAATATTACGGGTAAAGAACAAAAATTCTACATTGATGTCTTTAAAAATATAGTGATTAGAAAGATACTGAGATTAGAGCTTGTTGTGGCTTAACCCAGTCGGCAGCTAAGCACCACACAGCTGCTCGCTCATTCTCCCCCCAGCCCCGGTGGGATAGGGGAGAGAATCAGAAAAAAAAAGTAAAACCTGTGGGTTGAGATAAAGACAGTTTACTAGGACAGCAGAGAAAGAGAAAATAATAATAACAATAATAATAGAATATAAACAGGTGATGCACAATGCAATTGCTCACCAACCGCTGAGCGATGCCCAGCCAGTCCCCAAGCAGCGATCACTGCCCCCGGCCAACTCCCTCCAGTTTCTATATTGAGCATGACGCCATATGGTATAGAATAGCCCTTTGGCCATTTGGGGTCAGCTGTCCTGGCTGTGCTCCCTCCCAGCTTCTTGTGCACCTTGGCAGCGCAGGGGAAGCTGAAAAGTCCTTGACTAGTGTAAGCACTGCTTAGCAACAATTAAAACATCAGTGTGCTATCAATATTATTCTCAATAAATCCGAAACACAGCTCGACATCAGCTATTAGGAAGAAAATTAACTCTATCCCAGCCAAAACCAGGACAGAGCTCTTGGTCAATGATTATTGCATGTACCAGCAGCAGGGAAGAGAGCTAGTTTGGACTAATGTGAAAGCCAGAGAGCAAACAAATTTGCACATACTTTGCACATGCAAAGAGATTGCTGCCTATGGAAGAATGACACTATGAGATCTTCTCTACGTATAGCAGAAGGTCAACAATGTTTGCTCTACTTGCAGAATTATATCCACTGCTGAGGAGATAACAGAGAAGGGCTAAAATGAGTGAATCCTTAGCAATGTCTGTGACTGTGGGAACAAATGAGCAGTTGGAAGATACAGAATCAGAAGAGAAATGTCGAAGGACATGGAAGGTTGGAGAAGCTTCAAAGAAGAAAAGGAGAAGCACAGAGTAATAAGATGTGGGTGAATTTATGAAGTAAACCACCATGACTTTTTTTTTTTAGTGTAACACAGAAGAATATTGCATTTACTGCTTCAGAGAACATCAAGCTTCTGAATAACATTCTTTCTTTCCTTGCACTATGAAATACAATTTTCAAAACAAAGACTTACCTGTATGTAACCATTGTGTTCTAAAACCTACTAAACTCAATGAAGCTTCTCTCATCTTGTTACCTTGATTATTGTCTTTGCAGTTCAAGAACCGCAAAGCTCCTTGGTAAGTTATGCTTTTAATTAGAAAACTTAAGTCATCCAAACAGAGAATAGAAATGTTACCTTGTGATGTATATCTTGTGATGTTATATCTTGTGATGTTATTTTGTGATGTATAAGCATAATGCATATACGTGGTGTTTCTTTTGTCAATGATCCACAAGCTATAATCTGTTTTTCAGGCAAATGCAAGTTAAAATGATCGTGGATATTATGATAAGTTAATAGGGAACAAGAGCAATACATTGTAAGTTATAAATAATTCATCCAGCTCTGCTAGAAGTAGTCTTTCTAGAGCTTCAGAAGCTTTCTGTTTCTGCCGAAGCAGAAGTTCTATCCATTAAAAAAACCCCAAACAATTAAATGCAGCAGCTTTTTAAGGATTAAGTTCTTTGAACATTCAGGTTTAGGATAGTGAAATAAAAACAGATGGGCAAGAGTGGAGCAAATTATCTAAATTAAGCTTTTAATACTCCATGAAGTACTTTTGGGAGGAGGCTAATATACCTCAGAAGAAAATCAGGTGTTTTAGATTAAATTTCAGCTGTGTAACCCTCTAAACCTCAATTCTAAATCTAAATTTTGTTTTATACTGTAGGTGCATCTTAGAAGCAGGAGATAAGAAAGTAACACAGTAGCTCAGAGGCACTGCAAGTAGAATACCTACTTCATGCTTCTACCCTCCAGCATCAGCAAAGAAATATGCTGTTACCTTCAGGCTGTTTTCATGTTTTGCTCTATGCATTTTATAAGAATATATTTTGTCCTGGGCTTCCATTGAAACTATAATGCTGCCCCTACACACAGGTCTTGTGCCTTTCATTGCACAATTCATATGCTGTTTAGTGTCTGTTGGTGAAACTGGCTACTGCAGGCGTCGCTGGTAATACAGAGAACTGTGAAGGAGTGCACAGGTTTGGAAACCTGGTTTTGCTTTCTTGCTCTTTTTAGGATAGTAGTAGTTGAAAACACTTTAATGGCATCTTAAAATGGGAAACAAAAGCAGTCAAAGATATTATGAGACAGCTGAACCATGTGTACACTTATCTCTGGAAATGTTGAACATTTACAATTTCCATTACTTTTAATTGCTGTAGAAAATACTCAGTGACTTTAAAAATGAGACCTTTGGAGAACAAACAACAGTCTGATAATTCTGTTATCCCATCCTTTAATTTATCTGTTTTAATTCATGCTCCCTATGTACTGTCCTACCACTTAGCTGCTTTCTTTATAAACTTTCTTCAGTGCATTTGAAGCTATAAAGCCTAGATGTCAAGGGCAAATAACTCAGTAAGTAGGATTTAAATTCTGAAGTTCTTCAGCTTTCCCCTGTAGTGTCACATGGTAATTATAGTAAATTGCAGTATTTAAGTGATTGTAGGCTTTATAATGCACATTTACAAAAACAAACAAACCCAAAGTCCTCAAGAAATACTTCCACAATTTTGAAATATACTGTTCTTAAATTGTGGGTAGTATGGGCATGCAAATAACATAAAACAGATACCTATAATTTCTTGTGCTGTTTATTTGACAGCACAGGCTCAGAATCTTATGTCATTTACCTTTCTTCAGGTGACTGAAGGTGACTTAATGTAATATGAGAAACAACTTGGTCTTGTCAAATAGACAACAATGATTATATAATTTTCTTTTGTTGGGGTCTATAATACAATAAAGTATTCTCTTTTCAGTGAAATTCCATATGCTCAAAATTTCTTAGAAATATCAGACTAAGAAAAAGACTACAAACCTTATGTTGTGGTTTAGCTTCAGTTGGCAACCAAGCCCCACACAGCCGCTTGCTCACCCTCCCCCCTGGTAGGATGGGGGAGAGAATCGGAAGAGCAAAAGTAAGAACACTCGAGGGTTGAGATAAAGACAGTTTAATAATGGAAATAAAATAAAATAATAATAATAAAGAATTGTAATGAAAAGGAAAATAACAAGAGAGAGTGCGGGGGTGACTTAAACCCAAGAAAAAAAACAAATGATGCAACCACTCACCACTCTCCCAGCCATTCCCTCGAGCAGCAATCACTGCTCCTTGTCCAGCTCCCCCAGTTTATATACTGAGGATGACACCATATGGTATGGAATAGCCCTTTAGCCAGTTTGGCTGTGCCCCCTCCCAGCTTCTTGTGCACCTGGTAGAGCATGGGAAGCTGAAAAGTCCTCGACTAGTGTAAGCATTACTTAGCAACAACTAAAACATCAGTCCATTGTATCGTTCGATTTTCCTGGAGGCTGTGCACATATGCATATATGCATCCGGGAGGGGATGTGATATACCCACTGAATGCCATGCTCTTTGGCCCAGGTGTCTATGAGGTTGTTTCGAAAATGAGTCCTATTGTCTGACTCAATTCTTTCTGGGGTTCCATGTTGCCATAGGACTTGCTTTGCAAAGCCCAGGATACTGTTCCGGGCAGTGGCATGGGGCACAGGATATGTTTCCAGCCGTCCGGTGGTTGCTTCCACCATTGTAAGCACATGGCGCTTGCCTTGGCGGGTTTGTGGGAGTGTGATATAACCGATCTGCCAGGCCTCCCCATATTTATATTTCAGCCATTGTCCTCCATATCACAGAGGCTTTAACTGCTTGGCTTGTTTGACTGCAGCGCATGTTTCACACTCATGGATAACCTGTGCAATAGCGTCCATGGTCAAGTCCACTCCTCGATCATGAGCCCGTCTATCTGTTGCCTCTCTTCCTTGATGGCCTGAGGTGTCATGGGCCCACTGAGCTATAAATAATTCACCCTTATGTTGCCAGTCCAGATCCACCTGAGCCACTTCAGTCTTAGCAGCCTGATCCAGCTGCTGGTTGTTTTGATGTTCCTCAGTGGCCCGACTCTTGGGTACGTGAGCATCTACGTGACGTACTTTAACAACCAGGTTCTCTACCTGGGCAGTAATGTTTTGCCACAATGCGTCAGCCCAGGTGGGTTTGCCTCTGCGCTGCCAGTTGCTCTGCTTCCATTGCTGTAACCACCCCCACAGGGCATTTGCCACCATCCATAAGTCAGTATAGAGATAAAGTACTGGCCACTTTTCTCGTTCACCAATATCTAAAGCTAGCTGGATGGCTTTCACTTCTGCAAATTGGCTCAATTCACCGTCTCCTTCAGCAGTTTCTACAACTTGTCGTATAGGACTCCATACAGCAGCTTGCCATCTCTCATGCTTTCCTACAAGACAACCGGACCCATCAGTGAACAGTGCATATCGCCTCTCATTTTCTGGCAGTTTATTGTACAGTGGGGCCTCCTCAGCACCTCACCTCCTCCTCTGGAGATATTCTGAAATCTTTGCCTTCTGACCAGTCCACGATCACTTCCAAGGTTCTTGGGTGACTGGGGTTTCCTATTTGAGCCCGTTTTGTGATCAGTGCAACCCACTTACTCCACGTAGCATCAGTTGGATGATGTGTAAAGGGGACCCTCCCTTTGAACATCCACCCCATCACTGGCAGTTGGGGTGCCAGGAGGAGCTGTGCTTCAGTACCAACCACTTCTGAAGCAGCTCAAACCCCTACATATGCTGTCAATGTCTCTTTTTCAGCTGGAGTATTGTGAGCCTCGGATCCTCTGTATCCCCAACTCCAAAACCCTAGGACTCTCCCCTGGTGCTCTCTGCCAGAGGCTCCAGGTAGGGCCATTCTCCCCGGCTGTGGTGTAGAGCACATTTTTTACATCTTGCCCTGCCCGGACTGGCCCAAGGGCTACTGCATGAACTATCTCCTGTGTAATTTGTTCAAAGGCTTGTCATTGCTCAGGGCCCCATTGGAAATCATTCTTCTGGGTCACTTGATAGAGAGGGCTTATGATCAGACTGTAATTTGGAATATGCATTCTCCAAAAACCCACAATGCCTAAGAAAGCTTGTGTTTCCTTTCTACTAGTTGGTGGAGACATAGCTGTCAGTTTGTTAATCACATCCTTTGGGATCTGACAATGTCCATCTTGCCCTTTAATTCCTGAAAACTGGATCTCCTGTGCAGGTCCCTTGACCTTACTTTGTTGTATGGCAAAACTGGCTTTCAGGAGGATTTGGACTATTTTCGTCTCTTTTTCAAGAACGTCTGCTGTATTGCCCCACACGATGATGTCATCGATATATCGCAGATGTTCTGGAGCCTCACCCTGTTCCAGTGCAGTCTTGATCAGTCCATGGCAAATGGTAGGGCTGTGTTTCCACAAGGTGATACCCGAAGTACAGTAATGGCTTCAAAACAAAACCCAAATACCAGATTAATCTAAAGGACAGTGTTTTAACAACAAATCTCACAGGCAAAACATCAGTGATCACTGCAGAGCACAGCAAAAATCAACTCCGATCTTTAATATGTACAGCAAAAAAATGAGCATGATGCAGATCAGGTAAACTAATATCGAGAACAGATGAATCAATATAGTGACCTGCAATTGTTAACAGATATAAATTCCTTAACACACTCTGGTTAATCTGTTATTATCTCAAACCCTTTGGGCCCCACGTTGGGTGCCAAAAAGGACTGTCGTGGTTTAGCCTCAGTCGGCAACCAGGCACCACACAGCCGCTTGGTCACTCTCCCCCCCAGAGAGAATCTGAAGAGCAAAAGTAAGAAAACCCATGATTTGAGATAAGAACAGTTTAACAATTCAAACAAACCAAAACAAAATAATAATAATAATAATAATAATAATAATAATAATAATAATAATAATAATAACAACAATAATAATAATAATAATAATGAAAACAACAAGAGAGAGGGCAGGGGGGGACCAAGACCCAAGGAAAAAAGACAAGTGATGCAACCGCTCAACACCCGCTGAGTGACGCCCAGACAGTCCCTGAGCAGTGATCACTGCCCCCCGCCAGCTCCCCCAGTTCTATACACTGAGCATGATGTCATATAGTGTGCAATAGCCCTTTGGCCAGTTTGGCTGTGCCACCTCCCAGCTTCTTTTGCACCTGGTAGAGCATGGAAGCTGAAAAGTCCTTGACTAGTGTCAGCACTACTTAGCAACAACTAAAGTATCAGTGTGATATCAACATTATGTTCCTACTAAATGCAAAACACAGCACTATACCAGCTACTAGGAAGAAAATTAACTCTATCCCAGCTGAAACCAGTACACCTTAATTCTAACTTGGAGATGGCTTTGGGGTTTTTCCAATTCATCAACCAATCTCAAGTCAGTGAAGCATGTTATTTTCTCTTTTGTATTCTTGGCACATGCTAATGATGAATATGAAAGGTTGTCTTTCTCTCTTTTTGAATAAATAGGAAAACACTATAAGGAGCAGGTGAACAGATTATAGGATATACAATACGGATTTATGTCTGTCTGTGGGAACAGCAATAACATCACATCATAAACAGACCTCCTTTTTTGACTCCCTCTTCCACAATCAGATTTCTACATTATGCAGTCCAGGAAAAGGAAAAATTGGAATTAGCCACCAAGGTGCATAAGGGTAGGAGACAGAAAAAGCCTAGCAGGTGGAAAACAAAAACCAGGCTATGGTAAGAAATAACCTCCAGTTTATCCCTGTTGGGGAAGACAGTTGCAAGATGTGTGTCAACAGTCTCAGCCCATCACCATCCCCATTTTATTCAATATAACATTTGCAAAACTTTCACCTGAATTTGAAATAAAACAAATTATTGTAGGTAGGGGAGATGTTAATGATGAAGTAGATTTCAGTGATGGTATTTATTAATCCAGGAAACCATCAATGAACTTGAATATTTTATCTCCCCCTTCTTGTTTTTATTTGGTGAACTCTAAAGCAAGCAAACAAAAACATTACATGAGATTTATGATGTCAAATATATTAAAAAACAAAAAAGGCAAGCAAACTCTTGAGGCAACCAGTTGTTCTGCCACTTCTAATCCACATGAAAAGATATGTAAAAAGTTCTGGGAAGCAGTGAAAAGAAAGTGGTGATGCAGAGAAAGAGAATGATGATAATAAAGGGGGAAGGAGCATAGATGTTGAATGAGGCTCTAGGAAGAAAATCTGATGCCAATTAATATAATGCAATTGGCTGTGGTAGGACCCTACTTTCCCCTCTAGACTGATATGAAGGATTGCAAATCTTTGTCTTTCTTTGGAGCATGAAACTGCTTAAGAAGTATAAAAGTCATCTTAATCATAACTTGTGCCTGAATTCAACACAGAGAATGTGTACAGGATTAGAAAATATATTTGCACGATTATAATATGAACATACTGAGTGAGGATCATCATTATGGCAAGACATAAGCTTTATGAAACTCTTCTTGCTCCATACAATGGTTTAAGAGACTGATGAAAATACTGATTTTATTTGTTTATCCATACAATGATTAGCATGATAGGAGAATGTCATGAAGATCTTCTAAGACTGCAGTAAATGTAGACCACAGGTACTACTTAAAATTATTTTATTAGAGTCTTTTGCTGACCAGTGTACTAAACTATGAAAAATAGGGATGCCACATCAATTCCTACATATAATACATTCTGATCTCTCAAAATAAATTTGTATAAATATTATTGTGCTCATCAGTAGGTTAGTATGTGTTGAAGCATCCCTTTATTGAGTCCAGCAAATAGCTATGACATAGAGTATATGCTACTATCTTACTTATCGGTTTACATCTGCTTAGGAAATGAAATGCAACTTTTTCATGGGATTCTTTTCTGACTTGAGGAGCCGTTACATTAGATAAATACTCAAAGCATTAACTGAGTATAAAAACATAAATCAAGCTGACATCAATCAAACATGAAAACATACATCAAACTGACATGAGTTAAATTACAATAGATATACATGCAGCCTTAGACTGATTGTAATTCTTCAATGTTCTTTCTAAATAAAGAGAACTAAAGAGATGGCAATATAGAAAATTTCAGTAGGCAGGAGACTTGAAAGCATGTATAGAATTTTTACTTATACTATTTTCTCTCCACAGGTACTTTTTTTTTTGCTGGCGGCTCATGGCAGTAGCTCCAAATCATAGAATCATAGAAACATAGAATCATAGAATTGTTTGAGTTGGAAGGGACCTTAAGGTCATCTAGTCCAACTCTCCTTCAAAGAGCAGGGACATCTTCAACTAGAACAGGTTGCTCAAAGCCCTGTCAAACCTGACCTTGAATGTTTCCAGTGATGGGGTATTTATCACCTCTCTGGGCAACCTCTTCCAGTGTTTCACCACCCTCATTGTAAAAAATGTCTTCCTTATATCTAGTCTGAATCTACCCTCCTTTAGTTTAAAACCATTACCCCTTGTCCTATCACTACAGGCCCTACTAAAAAGTTTGTCCCCATCTTTCTTGTAAGCCCCCTTTAAGTATTGAAAGGTCACAATAAGGTCTCCACGGAGCCTTCTCTTCTCCAGGCTGAACAACCCCAACTCTCTCAGCCTTTCTTCCTAGGAGAGGTGTTCCATCCTTCTGACAATTTTTGTGGCCCTCCTCTGGACCTGCTCCAACAGGTCCATGTCTTTCTTGTACTGAGGACTCCAGAGCTGGATGCAGTACTCCAGGTGGGGTCCCACCAGAGTAGAGTAGAGGGGCTCCTTCTTTGTCTGAAGGATATATTAATCCATAGGTGCACAGATTTGATAAATGTTTAAAAGATAATCTGTCACTCACAGTTTATATCATAAGAATCCCTTCTTAATTCCCTACAGTTAGATTTGGTTGTACTTTACTTCTCATTTAAAAAGTGAAAATTCTATCAAACTCACTAGAGTTTATCTACTTATAATAATGGCATTAGCGCAAAGAAAAAGAATCACTCAAATAAAAATAAGAAACCCCACCCAATAAAGCCCCCTTAGTTTTCTATTTGATTATTGTGACAGCTTGTATTTGGCACAAGCCTGTCTGTGACATCATTTTTATTTGAGGATTCAACCTATACAAAGCATTTTAAGGGAGTATGTATATATCTAGAATTGAAGGAGTACATATGGTCTTACTAATGCATTAGAGTTGAAGTTTCAAAATGTTTTATCTTGTAAGGTATCATTTTAATGTTGGTAGGCCTGGTACTTAAGACTGGTTTTAGACAGCATAGTTCAATGGATAAAGCATGGTAAGAGTGCTCAGAAAACTTGGGTTTCAGTGCCATCTCTGTCCCTCTTTTGATTTAGAGGCTTGATAACTCATTTCTGTTCCACCTTTCACAGTGTGGCTGCCTTGCCTGTTTAAATAATAAAATCTTTGATGTGAAGACTGTCTCTTCATAGTCCAAATTTCAGTTGATGACATCAAATTATATGGCAAAATCAGGTTTTTGGCCAGCAGATCAGTGGTCCAATTCAAATGGATGGTGTCTGAGTCCTGGTTAAAATGAGATCCCAGGAAAATCATGTGTGTAATTGGACTGTGGTCTCATTGATTTTGTATGTTTGCATGAGGGACATGATCATACAGGTGTTCTTTTGCTGCAGCCTGTCTTTTGCAAGATTTTCTACATTCAGCTAAGGGTTCACTGACTTAATCGAGTAATTTTTTTGTGCACAGAGACAAGTATCTTTGCAAGTAGAGCGGAAGAATGTTTTTGTCAGAATTTGCTTTGTGAACAAGACCTATGTATCTTGAAACCTGCTTATCTACAGAAGAGGTAATTTTACTAGATTTATAACTATTTGCTCTGTTTTCCTCTCAGTAAAGACCAAAATTTATTCCCCCTGAAATGCTTTGCTTTTAGGCAGCCTCCTAAGCTGCCAATATCTAGGCAAGACACATCTTTCTGAAAGTTTATTTGAACTGTGTAGAAGGAAACTGACAAAATATTTGTAAGACAGTACCTCAGATTGCTTTTTTATGATAAGAACCTCAGCCATTATCTCACACTAAACAATGCCTTCCACTTTAAAATACTGAGAAGTGGAAAGAAAGTGAAGTAAGGAAGATATATGAGCTAAATAAAGGTGCACTGCAAGTGTATTTTGTCTACTATTTTTGTTATTTAGAAATTATAGTACAAAAAATTAACAACAAAAAACATCTAAAATGACATCTCTCGTACTAAAACTGGAATTAATATGGTAGATAATACATATGCATAATAAAAGTCAGGCTTATCGTAATGCTGTGCCATCTGGAACCCAGCCATTTCTTTCAGAATGTTTATCTCCAAGTGCTTTTATTTTGCTTCACTTTGCTCTCTCCTTCCTAAAAGAAATAATTTAAAATTACTGCAAGCACTCTCTAAACCTCAGGATGCAGGAAAGTCTGTCTTGTCTTGCAATAATTGATTGCTGTCCAAATCTAGCATGTAAGCCAAGGTTAAAGTGTCCTGGTGTTTGGCAGCCTGTTTACTGGAGTATGAGTGTGTGATAAAGAGCATTGTTGAGAAATACTAGCAGATAAGGCATTAAAAGATGCAACTTACTCTGACTTCAGGCTGCTACTTATAGGGAGTATCAGCCTGCCCATGTCATTAGAGATTCCCCCAGACTTTGAGTTTTCTGGCACAGAAATGTGCTTGCAGTTTAGTCGATAACAGTCATTCTGGTCTTTTCATATTTCTTTGTAGAAATGAGTATTCATGTAAAAGCTGAGGTCTTAGTGGTATGTTTTTGGAGTGGAAAAGGAGAGAAGGTACATTTAGTGGTGAAAATATCTTCATGGTAAGTTCAGCTCTGTCAAATTCAGTTTACCACATTACATTTTTTCTGCACACTACCATGACCCTAGATGTACAATAAATATAAATCCAATTTAAATGTATAACCCTGTGTGAGGAGAGGTAGGAATGTCTGGAAACTGATTAAAATGCTCTGCTAGAAGACTGCTGGTTCTTCTGCAGGTTAAAGTCACAGAGTATTTGTGCTACTGATATAAATTCTCTCCAGAATTTACAACAAAGGAGAGATGTACATAAGTTGGCCTGTCTTCTTAATGTTTTTTTCTGTTCTTCCTAATATCTGTTCCTTCCCTACCCTGCATCATCCCTTCCTTCTTAGGGGGAGAAGCAATTTGTATATAGTGCAGCAGACAATAATGCTGTCTGGATATTTTCTAGTTCTGATCTTTAGCTTCCACTACAGAACTGGTACTTAGTCATTACCTTTTAAGAAGAAAAATATGAAAGAAAACCTATATTTTATAAATATTAAAGTATTTCATATGCAGATGTATGAATTCAGCTTTTTTCCCTTCTTTGAATTAGAACATAAGTCCTCCAGAGCTGACATTTATTTGAGAAAATTAAACATATGGATAAAACATATAGTTTGAGCTGGCTTTCAGGACAGGATAATGTGGAATTACCCTCATCACTTTTACTTGCTAGATAGTAGATAGTCTAATGTTTTTGTTTTCTGGAACTTTTCAAACCACAGTCACCTTTAATATATGGTGGCTCTGTATTATATCTCTAGCTTTTAGTCTGTTGTCTTGTAATAAAAATATAAAGAAGAAATAAAATAACTGGTTTTTAATGTATTTTCAGTTGAAATCAAGGTCATTATTCAGACTATAAATCATGTGGACTGGTGAACGTTTGTCTGTGTTCTGCTTTCCTTTTTAGACACAGCGTGTTCCTGCACAATGAACTAATTAACTAACTTTTGAGTTTGATCGATCCATAAATGAGTAAAGGTCCAACTTCAGAACCCACCTGATAAGGGCTAAAAAGGTCTTTCCAATATTTTCCTTAGATTACAAAACATTAGATTTTCATTTCATACATTTAGTCTTTCAGTCCACTCAGTCTTATCCCTTTTCCTATGGACAAAATGTCCACCAGCAAAATACCAGTTCTTGTTTAACCCTTAATGCATTTCCTTTCATGTTGATAATTAGCATGATCAAACTCTCCCTTCTTCCATCACTTCTTAGTACCTGTTTCCTGCTTAGGCTGGTAGATGTGTTCCATCAACTCAAAAAACTCAAGTGCCGGGTAAAAAGAGATCACTTTTCCATTTTCCACCATTTCCTAATTCCTCCAAGTTACTTCATGACTAACATCATTATTTTTAGTCTCTGATGGCACAGACTGGCTTTAGAGGGTCCAACCAACCATGTATTACTTCTACCTGTGGCCACATCATCTTGCGTGCATGTGTGATGAGACAGCTGTTTCATCAATAATATGTACTTTGAATTCTAATCCTTACTTTTAAATTCAGTAAAAGTCTCCAAATAATTTCTCCATGACACTAGTTGTCTAGTTTGGCTGTTTCTGGCTGAAGAAGGCGCCTCAGCTGATCCCACAACATGCTCCATCTGCTCTCCTGGAGAAAGAAGATGGCTTCAAACTTGAAGCTCAGTTGTGGTCCAGCTGCCAACTTCTCCTGCTTGTGGTCTCAATGCACAGGAGGGTCCTGGCAGATCCAGACATCAACCTTTGTTGTGATCTCTGTTGCTACTCCATGAATACCAAAGTTAATGTGCACCCCAGCCATATTTAGCAAACCATTGAAGGTCAAGTACAAAACCAGTAACAATTTGATTTCCAGTCTCCCATTGCCTCAGCAATCTGAGTAATTAAGCTTTCTGCTGCCATCATTGATTTAGTACTGCCAAAATTCACTCAGAAGGTCTCAGAACTAAGCAGGTTTTCCTTGCAGCAGTGACCTAGTGCCTGGTTAGGTGACTACTTCCTAGTAAAGTAGGACTCACACACCTGAAACACTTAGCTGGAATATATCCATTCATATGAAAATTACTGTATTTCTGTTATGGGTGTGTGATTTCTCCTGTCCTAGTCAATCGCTTGAAGAAAGACTGCAGTTCCCTAATTCTGTTACTTTCCCTCTGTCCATTTTATATTCATTTTCTGTGAACATCACCAGTGATAAAGGGACATTTCCTATCCAGACAGTGCATTCAGTCTAGTCCTTACATCCATTTGCTGGGATGACCCTAGAGTTAAACAAAAAAAAAGATCAATATTAGGAGTCGGAGCTTGTGGTAAAAAGTACATCACATGTATGCTACCTGTGACTTAACAGTTTGGGCTGTATCACTTAGCTTGCTAAGACCCACTATCAAATACAAATATTGTCCATACAGATACCAGTTCTGATAAAGTTCAATATAATTCAAATCTGTATTTCCAACCCAAAACTTTAGATCTAAACACAATGGAATATGTAATTCAGAATCTTTGCCTGGATTTGGATTCTTAGTTCTTAATAGAATTCTCTCTCCAATGAGGAGTGAACCAAATCTCAGTGTCCCCCCTACTCCCCTGAATGGCTTGATATCTCAAAGTGGATTTTAGAATCATGGCCTACATTGACACTTCACTTGCTGCATATGTCAAGCTTCCTTCTGGAAATGCTAAAATAGTTTTTATTAAAATTATTCTTCCATCAGTGTAAGATTAATTACAATTATTTCAGTAATGTGAGGTTCAGCTCTGAACTGCTAAATGAAATATTCTGTTAACTCTCTGCTTAATATCATTTCTAGGTTGCAATAAATTAATAATGCTTAGCTCTTCTTGAATACTTCAGAAATTGCCTCATCTTTAAACCCAAAGTTATAATGAAAATTGTTTCCTTTTGAAATTACCACTGCTATTGATTTCCTTCCAGGATGAACACTAAGCATTTTTCGCTTAGCTTTCTAATAATCTGATGAGATGTTACTCCACGACAGGAAACACCATAGTTATCTTCATTAGCTTCTTATATAAACATTTCTCAAAAGAAGTTCAAATGCTCAGCAAATTAATTCACAAATTTTCCTTGATTGACTATTTTGTTAATCTTGCAGAGAATTCTGATTGGATATAGAAACAAGGTATTCTTACAAGCTACATAATGTGCCATCTAGCAGCAACACTAATAATTTTCCATTAATTTACATTTTCAAGCTATGTTCTTATTGAAAAGGCTGCTGATTTACCTTTTTTTTTCTTTTTATTCTTCCAAGATAAGAACCAGAGGTGAACAAGTAAATGAAATGGTGGTAAATGCAAAATGAGCTAAAGGAGATCCTTCACACAAAATGTCATTAAGCTGTCAAACTCCTATCATTAAGCAGTTTCAGAGGGGTCCTCTTTTCAGTTCTCGGCAAAGGGGACAAAAAGCCAGCAACCTGTTTGCCTAATGAGAACAGGAAGGGGAGGGAGGGCAATTGTCATGGACAAAAAAAAAGAGAAAAGTTTCAAGTTGAGGAATTTCACTTGATTTAATTCATTGCCAATTAACAAACTTTACTCATTCTGGTGTTGAGAAATAAAAACAAACAAACAAAATAACACACCTTGGCTCCCCTCTGGATACCTCTTCTTCCCCCTTTCTTGTTTCCCGTCCCCTGAAGAGCAGATCCTTAAGAACAGCATGTGATGCTGCAGCCTTTACTTGGCTTTTCTGGGATGGTTTGTTGAGGGCACTCAGTTGGTGAGGAGGTAGGCTTTGTTGGCTAAGGTTATAGCAAGGATGAAGGCATGGGTAAGTGCCTGGGCAAATCTGGCAGAAGAGAATTCTGCCATGCTGTATGCTCTTCTGTATGCTGTATGCATACCTCACCTTGGAGGTATGCCCAGGACTCAACAAGCCTATTATTAACTTATTTATTTTTTTGTAAGTAGTTACAGATGCTTAGCTGTGTTCAGTATAATTTTTCATTTCTGTGTACTATAGCCTTTGGACATCTGTATTCAGTCACTGGTAGGTCCAGTAGTCTCAGTCTGAGTAAATACACTCATGAATTTTCACTCATACAAGCCCATTCCATAGATATATGCTTCTGGCCAGTCTCTGGGACAGAATATGAGGCTCCTGTGGCCCTTTTGTGTAAACAAAAATAATTAATTGCTCTTCTTTTTTATCTGTTACTTCTGAAAGTATGCTACTGAGGGGCTGAAACCACTTCAAAAGCTTTCAGTATAAAATTTTTTTCACCTGAATGGAAATTTGGAGTATTTAAAAAAAAATGTTCTGGAGTTTAAGCTCTGTATAGATGTACATGATTTACACAGAGTGCCTGGCTTAGCTCCAGAGGAGCCTGGGAACATGAGAATGGACTGAGCTCAGATTATGCCATTTACCATGTTCAGTATCTAGCTGTGTCTTGCAGAAGAACAAACCATCGCTGACATCAGGAGTGGGACTCTGTGAGGGTGCAGGAGCATTGAGGCTCGTGTTGCTCTTGCTGTTTTTGTGTATTCTGTGGGTGTAAGAACCAGAGACATCTAACACACATACAATGCTGTGCAGATTATTTTAGTGCTACTGAAATTATTGCACTAACAACTCTCAAACTTTAGGAGGAAATATTTCTTCTATAATACTGCTGCCTAGTTGCTACTTTTAAGGCCCTTCTACATCACTTTCCCCACTCCCAAATATACACGCAGGTTTCTAAACCTTCCCATCCTGAACAAGGACTTTCCTTTTCTTCATGAAAATATTCAGTAATGATAAAAATGTTCACAATACAAGCTAATTTTGCTCATAACTTTCTCTCAGAGAAGGAGGCTACAATATTAACTGCTGATTCATTTAATGTAGAAGTAAGCTAAACCATTTACTGGAAATGACTGCTTTGTGGAAGTGGTTTTAAAAGTCATTTAAATATGTTAAAATAGCAATACTATGAGAGCCATTAAAGAAAAGGGTTATGTTTTTACACGGAGTCTTATACAGTTTTGCTCATCTTTCTGAGTAATGGACTTCTGTGCTAGCTTTTTGCCCCTTAATATATTGTTCTTTTCCAATTTCCAGACATATTAATACTCAGTTTGCAAGTTCTGTATTATTTAGTGAAATGAGGCAGTTCAGTTTCTTGCCCTCTGAGACTCTTATTTATTACTGATCTGTTTGTTGGATCACTAAGCAGAATCTGGAAATGCTCTCTTAGAGAGCTATACAGTAGAAAGCTAAAGGTTTTTAGCAGATTGGGTTCAAATTACATTCATATAAGTGATTATTGAATATAAGTTAGAGAAAAAGAATTTTTTTGTTTGTTTCTTGACCTTCTGTAGGTAATTTGAAATCAGCAAAAAATTCTAACTTAGAGAGAATTAGGGAGATGTGGGAACTATTAAAATTTTTTATTTTGAGGCCAAAAGGCTGTGTGCAGGAGCTGTTTGGAATTTTACGTGGGCAAGCTCTTCAGTGACTCCACGTATAATGAAAATGCACATATGAGTGGTTTTTGTAACAAGTTGATTGATTTATGTAGAAGGGTTTTTTTTTCCACAGAATATATTAAATCCAACAGGATCTTAAAAACATTATTGTTGCAAGAGACATCAAATAAATTTTTTGAGCTGTTGCCAGGAATCTAAGCCCTCCACCTAATATATTATACTACTGTTTTCATTTGCACTTTTAAAACCTAATCCTTCTGTTGTAAATGGTGTACACGTTTGGTGTACATGCATTTGGTTGTGGGAGCAAGTGGAAGCAGTTTTCAGAACAAACTGAAATACTTGCTCTACTCTCTGCATTCTCTCTCTTTTTCGTATCTCTTCTCTTCCTCCCCCTCTCCCTTATAAGCAGCTAAACTTCACTGGTAGTGAAGTAGGCTGGAAGAAACCACGAAAAGGAATGCAATGCTGCTGAAGTGTTGAGGGGAGGGGTGCTGGGCAGTGTATGGCCCTGCAGAGCCACCTCCACAGTTCTCTCCCTTCAGCAGGGAGGAGTCTCATGGGTTCTACAGTGTTTTTTTCCATCTATGTGAATATCCTATCTCCTGGGCCCAAAGGCTCACCATTAGGCATTTAAAAATGTGGACAGTCTGGAAAATGAAGAGATAGCAACTAAATTATAAAAAGCACTTCTACAACAGCAGTAGCAAGTAACTTTGTAGCAACTACTGTGCAGTGTAAGACTGCGTGGAAAGTAAAAAACCCCTTCACTTTCATATCTGGAAAAATATGGATGAAGAGATTTTCAAAGGGACTGGAATCTCAGTATTTAGGTGTCTGACTTCAGGTACTTCACAGGGACAGATTTCTAGTCAGTGCACACTTTATTATAAAATCAAGTTTAAGCAGCATATAAACTTGATTGCCTTAATGGTTAATCTGACTGATGTCTGTAGTAACTCTGGCTCAAGCAGTTACCTGTCTCACATTCTGTATTATAAAATAAAAGTACTTTACTTTTGTAAACTGGCTTCTGTCTATTTATTTCTATTGGTACTTGAAAGACCAGTGGCAAGTCCTCATGTCCAGGTGTTTGTTGGACCAGCTTGCTGTAATGAAACAGGGATTTGATGAATTTGGTAAAAGAGTTAAGGCGTGTTCAGGATTTTCAAGCCCCCATATTAAGCCCCCAACATTTATAACAGTATTGCATATAGATGAGGTTTCTTATGAAGTGTTCTGTCTTCACAAGCCAAAGATTGTCCAAGATAATCTTTCTTACCTCCACAGGAATACGAGTAATCCCTTTAAATGACAAATGGAGATAATGGGCTCAGTAGTTGCAAAAAATGCCTCAGATTTTCTGCTGGACACTTTGTGACTATTTGTGTTTCATTTGTACATTTTGGGTAACTTGAAGATGTTCCTAGTAAGATGGATACAGTGTCAACAAGCTTTTGTGCTGAAAGCCTTTATAGTAATCCTCTCTTTTAACTTGGATATATATGAGTTCAGTGAGTGGACGGAAAGAAGGAAGAACAGAAGGAGGAGAAGTTATCACGACAGTGGAAAACTTTAAATTGTATGTATGCACGAATAATGTTAGGATTGTTTTGTTATCCTTAATGTTATGACAACAAGACAATTAATTGTTGTAGGTGAGATTGTCCTGTTGCCTCAGTAGTAAGTACTAAATACTAGATCACAGACTTGGCATTCCCCTACAAATTTGTGCTCAATTTGTGCTCACAGGAATTGTACTGAATATGGGATAAAGTTCCTTTTAAAGTTCTTTTGGAAGCTTATGTTTACTGAAACCCCAGCAAAGCCTGTGTAGTATTCTCATGCTCCTTCAAACAGGTATTTCACAGTTTTGTCTTAAGTCAACTAAGAAAATATTTGGAGTTATTGACGGGCAGGCACCTCTGTACATCAATTTGAACTGGTTCATATCATTGGCAGCCTGTATTGGGCAAGGTCTTTCTGCCCCAAATCTGATACAGAATGAAGCAATATTTCTTTAGATGGAATGAAAATTTTAAGAAAGCAACCTTTCACCACTTAAAAGGTGAACAAAATAACTCAAAATGGCAATGTCATTTATGGTTTAATTCACAGGAAAGCAAAAGGTACTAATCAATTAAAATAACAGCTTTTGGTATTGACATATACAGAATGGTTAGTGACTTGTTCCTCTATTTCCTGTTAAAAGTCACATGAAAACTCATATAGATTTTGATATATAGTCTGCTGAGTGCTAAAATGTGCTTTAAAAAGTGAAATTTATACAATTAATATGCATTTTCTATAGATTTTATATCAGTTTAAAACATTAACGATGTAATAGGATACCATAGGATGCAATGCAATAAGTATGCATATTTTTGTGTGTCTAAAACTCCTTAGAGTGAAGCAATGGGCTTCTCTAGTTGGCCTATTAAGTTAAACACATAGTGAGAATGAGCATGGTCCAGAAATCAGAGAGGAATCAGGAACTGTTTGATTTGAATGTTATTGGTGGGTCTGCAAGTCTTTCAGACCTTGATCTTTAGATTTTTGTACTTTATTTCCTAAGACTTCTATTTTCAAATAATTCAAATAAAGCTAAGTAATTATTAGCTTTGGGAGAATATATTAATATTTTTCTTAAACTCAGGGTAAACATGTACACAGTGTTCTGCTTAGATTTTTTTTTCTCTCTCCTCCCCTTCCTGAATTTAGTTAAATATGCAAAGGAAATAATTTCGTTTTCACCTCTATAAGTTCAGTATCTAGTCACAAAAATGGGAGTGTAAGAAAAAGAAGTGGGAATGAGTGACGGGAGCAAGAGGTGCAGGACTACTTCTACTTGCAGCACTGCAGCAGTATGCTGGTTCAAAGAGCTCATGAAACTATGGCCTGAGGTGCAAACCCTTAATTCAAAGTTAAAACTTATTCAGTTTCAGACATATTTTAACAAAACTACTACCATCTTATAAACACCTTCCCTGCCAATTACAACTGCTGTGGTTGTTGAGATGTTCCACAGGACAATATCTTTCTGAAGGCTATGGCAATTACTTCTATGAAGGATTAATATTAGAAAACCATATCATATATTGTAAACTATCTTTTACTGTATTTAAGAAATAAATTGGCATCATGTGATGAGAGCAGAGCAGCATCATGTGATGAGTATGCATAGCTTTTTTCTTCTCTAATGACTATTAGTGCTTTAGTGACCACCATTACATCAAAAACTAAAGAGATGACCAAACTTTCAGTAAGTTAAAAATTATCTTTCAAAATATTTTGTGCTGTGTGTGCATGTCAGTTTATTTTTACTTTTAAAATAGGTTGGAAAAATGCTTGATGGATCTGCAAAATGTTGGATGTTGTCCCTAGAATGCCTGTCCATCTATTGTTCCTTTTCAACAAGGAAACTTTTATTCACTTGAAGCTTTACCAGCTGCATCTGTCTGCTCAGGGTTTTCTATATGACATTTTCAGCAATGTCTTCTATCAACTATAAATTATTGTATACTATCTGAATATATTCAGTATACTTGAATTGAATTGAATACATAATTTTACTACAGAAATAACAAATCCCTCAGGATCAATTCTGCAAATAAAATATAATTTCTTCCCCATACCCCCCCCATCAGTTTGCAATTATTTTTATTGTTTACTTTAAACTGAAATGGTACAGCATCTGTCTTCTGATTTGTATTCCTAAAGGCATTGCAAGTTATTGGAAAACAGAAAAATGTTTTCAAGCAAGTATCTGTTGTGGAGAAAAGCCCTTGATATTAACTTAAAGAGTAATTTAGAGAATAGCTTGATTATTGAGATTGAAGGAAAGGAACTGATACTTGTTCAGGAGTAACTTGTTCTTGTGAAAAGACATCTCAGTGGGTGGGAAAGACATCAGCAGGGGCTACGGAGTTTAGTGTAAGATTATCATGAGTGTCTTAGAGCAACAATATGATACCTCTGTCAGCTACAAATATGGACTGTGGTGGGAGCTGGAAGTTACAAAGAAGTGCATGAAGAGAGATGAAATCTCAAGACGAAACTCATTAAACAAGACTATACAAATGATAGATGGGTAGCTAGTCATGGGACAATTTCTGTCTGAGACCTTTACACATTTTTGGAGCGTTTTAAAAAGCAGCTCAAATTTAAACGCAAATTTAAATAATAAATTTTCTTGAGAGTTGGTATTTTTATTGAGAGATATGCAAAACTGGCTAAGTCATGATCTGCCTTATACTGGAATATCAAATAATTAACACTAAATTTCATAAAATTAGTAAGTAATGAGAATCTAGTTTAACTACTGCAAGAGTTAATCACCAGGTGTCATGTTGAAAAGATCTCAGGTTTTTTTCAGTGTAAGTTATAATCCAACTGGTTACCTTTTTTAAAAGTTGTGTTCTACCCCATTTTTATTAATTTACATCTCGTCACACACTGTGGGTAAAATTAGCCATATAATTCAGAAGGTTCACACCAGGTCTTCCAGACCACATGGATATGTACAAGGTAGCAAGACAGAAGGGAACAGAAGCTGGGTGGGATGCTGGTTTGGACAATACCTATCAGAACATTTTTATGAAGATAATTACAACTTTCCGGAAGAAAAAAACCCCCAATCTTGGTTTTCAGTGCAAAATGGTAATGCTTTGTTTTTCAAATGTTCTTTTTTGATGAAAAAATATACACTCTCTGGAGATAATAACCTTATTGTAGTGATGTCACTTATAAAGAAACTTAATGAAAATACAGTGTTCCATACTTTTGCTCATACACTGGGGACATTGTATGTGGATCTCAACGAAATTATAATTTTATAACAGAACAGGAGAAGAAGATACTGTCTTCCAAAATTACCTCAAAGGACAGATGATTAGTAAGTTTGAAAGGCTTACCACTATAATGTTACTCTGATAGTTCTGGGTTCTTCAGGTAGATGTGTGGTTTACCTGGGCGTTCTCTGAAGCTTCTTCTCTTGCAAATAGAAAATCTGTGACTTTTCTCTGTACTGAGGGAGAAGACTCGTAATGGAATTTAGGTAGTTGTTACAGTAAGGTAATGATCCTAAAATTCTGCTGATGAATGCAAGATGAATGCTGTGATTTTACACCGGAATACCCTTTGGCAACTTGCTCTGTGCTTAAACTGTTTTTTTATGCCAATGCAGGCAGAGCTACATAGTGATGACTATGTTACATGGGCTGTTTTCAGGTTGAATAAAGTATATTAATTTACGTATGTCGATAAGAAAAAAATTACTCTTAAGGGAATTTCTGAGAAACTTTTGTGCTTTGTTTTGGAGGTTTTTGTTATACTCATGGCAAAAGCCAGGTGAATAAGTGTAAAATAAGTTATGAGCATTTGTGCGGTCTCCGACCAAATGACATTTTATTTCTGGCTATCACACAGTCAACATTTGCTTTTGTTCACACAAAAGCTCATTATTATTTAGTTCGAAGCTCCTAATAATAATAAAAAGCAATAGAACTTTGGCTACTAGGCTAGATGACTAAAATGAACTGCTTTGAAAAAGTCAGTATTCAGCTCACCAGATGGATGCATGGAAACAAACAAATGGTTTCCTTAATGGTTTCAGTTTTCCTAAATAAGAGATCTCTTTCAGAAGAATAAGCTAACTGCCAAAATTGGATGCAACTTATTACTGTAAACATATCACTACTTTGAAAACTGTAGAAGTATTGTTTGATTATTTGTAATGTATTTTCATTTTAATCACAGATTAAATTGGATTTCTTCTCAAGGTAAATAATCCATTAAAATGCCCTAAATCAGGAACTGATGAAAAAGACGTAGTCTTGACATATAATTTAATACTATAATAAAGAAGGCATTCCTCCAATGATTAATTTAGTCTATGCATCAGATTCTGTGAAGGATTTTTTTACAATTGTTCACTAAACCCTATTAAATAAATATTGATCATGTTTTAATATTTTAGCTGTCTTACTTGAATTTAGAAGGTGAGACAAACCTGGTTTATTTTAAATAAAGCAAAAATATCTAACATTTTTCCAAGAGATTACTTGCATTCTCAAGGAATTGTAAAACTTGGTCAACACAATCAATAAATATAGTACTTATAGAGAAGAAGTCAGGATTGACCAGCGGGATGCATATTTCCACTGGCTATGGCTTCATACAAGCATTCTCAGCTTTAGTCTTAGTGCTTCTGTAATCTCACTTTTAACTCTTATCAGAAGGCAAATACTAGCCTGCCTCAGAACTTTTTTTCTCACCTCTGTCACCTCTTGTCACCAATATGTCACCACTGGAAGATCATCTATTAGATTTCAGGGTACATGGAGCATCCAGGAAAGCACAACAGGATAACATAACAGCATACTGCAGTTAGAATGGAGTGCACTATTTTTGTATTAGTGCTGGAAAAGTGTGTGAAATAATGTATTTAAGATTTTTGTATATTTTACACACGAGACACCTTAATACCTTGTTTTGCCCACAATTCTGTGGCTTAGATCCCAACTCTAAGGATCAGGCCCTGAATGATACGCTTATATACGATATATGTATAAACTTGAAACTTTGCTTAGAGCTGAGAAAAAAACTGAAGATTCGATATTTGGAAAACACTGATATTTCCTGCCTTTGAATTGTCACATTCGTATTTACTGACACATATATTCTACAAGACAGGCAGAGAAAGTTGTTTGTTATTACTGATGTGGAGAGCTTTTCCTCCCTTCATTTTGCTGTTTCTGTGTGTAATAAATCTTCTGTTTTATTTCTTAACTATTTTTTGTTTCTTATTCAGTGCTGAATTGAACTGGTGCATTATCTTTTTCCAACAGTTGACTATGTTATCGCTGATTCTTGCTCTTGATCTAATCTCTGGTTCTTCAATTTTGAAGGCATTAAAAAGAAAATATTTTCTTACTCATTAATGTTACCTTGGGTTTGGCAGAGAGGTCATATTAAAAACAAAATCAAAAAAACAAACCCTGTATAGGTAGAAGATGTCTCCTAACCTTGTAATAAGTACGCTTTGTGAGTACCTTTAGGCAGATGTTCTTTTAAATATGTCCTCTGGCTCCAGTTTTTATTTTCAAAAGGTATGTATTAAAATGAACTACCCAAGACAAGAGAGTCTGGATTCCTCACAATTGCATTGGCCACCAGAGTTGTGAGCAGTGTTTTAAATATTCATTATATAGGGTGGACATTTGGCAAGCAAACCTTTATAAAAGGTAACAGAAGATAGCAGTTAGTGATTGCAGAGGGTTGAGTGACTGTGGAAAAGGGGAGCTGGTGTCTGTTATGGCACACCTCTCTGTGCCTCTGTTCCAGCTCCTTTCCTTCACCTGACATTAAGGTTTGTAACCTTTTTGGGACAAGGGCTGTTCATATTTAGTGATTATATAATGCTTTGCCCAGTGTGGTATAACTTGTATAAAGCTGTTTATTTTCTATATTTTTGGTATGCAATGGTGTAATCTGTATTAAGGCATGTGACTAAGTGGGTATACAAATGTATCACACATACTTATATTTACCTATTTATATATTTATAGAAATAAATATAGAAATAAATATTTTTATATAAATACATGTTTATATATTTATAGAAACCCATACATACATAACAGCCAACACATTTATTTGACACTTTTTCAAACAGTTTTTTGAACAGAGGTCAACATCTCCAGAGACATCTCCAGAGGTCAACATCTCCAGGTTATCCACCTGAGAGTACTGAAGGAACTGGGAGATGTGCTCACCAAGCCCCTTTCCATCATTTACCAGCAGTCCTAGCTAACTGGGGAGGTCCCAGCTGACTGGAGATTAGCAAAAGTGACACCCATCTACAAGAACGGCCGGAAGGAGGACCCGGGGAACTACAGGCCTGTCAGCCTGACCTCGGTACCGGGGAAGCTGATGGAGCAGATCATCCTGAGTGCTATCACATGGCATGTAGAGAATAACCAAGGGATCAAGCCCAGCCAGCATGGGTTTAGGAAAGGCAGGTCCTGCTTGACCAACCTGATCTCCTTCTATGACAAGGTGACCTGCCTAGTAGATGAGGGAAAGGCTGTGGATGTTGTCTACCTAGACTTCAGTAAAGCCTTTGACACGGTTTCCCACAGAATTCTCCTGGAGAAACTGGCTGCTCATGGCTTGGACGGGTGTACTCTTCGCTGGGTAAAGAACTGTCTGGATGGCCAGGCCCAAAGAGTGGTGGTGAATGGAGTTTACTCCAGTTGGTGGCCTGTCACAAGCGGTGTTCCCCAGGGCTCTGTGCTGGGGCCAGTCCTGTTTAATATCTTTATCAATGATCTGGATGAAGGGATCGAGTGCACCCTCACTAAGTTTGCAGATGACACCAAGTTGTGCAGGAGTGTTGATCTGCTTGAGGGTAGGAAGGCTCTGCAGAGGGACCTGGACAGGCTGGATCGATGGGCCAAGGTCAATTGTATGAGGTTTAACAAGGCCAAGTGCAAGGTCCTGCACTTGGGTCACAGCAACCCCATGCAATGCTACAGGCTTGGGGAAGAGTGGCTGGAAAGCTGCCTGGCAGAAAAGGACCTGGGGGTGTTGGCTGACAGCTGCCTGAATATGAGCCAGCAGTGTGCCCGGGTGACCAAGAAAGCCAATGGCATCCTGGCTTGTATCAGAAATGGTGTGGCCAGCAGGACTAGGGAAGTGATCGTGCCCCTGTACTCAGCACTGGTGAGGCCGCACCTTGAATCCTGTGTTCAGTTTTGGGCCCCTCACTACAAGAGAAACATTGAGGTGCTGGAGCGTGTCCAGAGAAGGGCAACGAAGCTGGTGAAGGGTCTGGAGAACAAGTCTGATGAGGAGCGGCTGAGGGAACTGAGGTTGTTTAGCCTGGAGAAAAGGAGGCTGAGGGGAGACCTTATCGCTCTCTACAACTCCCTGAAAGGAGGTTGTAGAGAGGTGGGGGTCGGTCTCTTCTCCCAGGTAACAAGTGATAGGACGAGAGGAAATGGCCTCAAGTTGTGCCAGGGGAGGTTTAGATTGGATATTAGGAAATTTTACTTCACTGAAAGGGTTACCAAGCATTGGAACAGGCTGCCCAGGGAAGTGGTTGAGTTGCCATCCCTGGAGGTATTTAAAAGGCGTTTGGATGAGGTGCTTAGGGACATGGTGTAGTGGTGGTCTTGGTAGAGTTAGGTTTACGGTTGGACTCGATGATCTTAAAGGTCTTTTCCAACCTATACGATTCTGTGATTCTGTGATTCTGTGACTAGATGACTTGTGTGCTGATAAAATTACTCATCAAACCATCAGGTCAGAAGTATTTAGATGGTCTTGTGTTTTGAAAAATTGAGTTTATGAAAATATAAAGATTCCTTCCATTAGCATCATTATAGAGAGAAATTTAGTATTAATGCTGTCGCAGTTACAGACTTGTCACGTACCTGTTTTAGAAAAATTCAAGTGACGTGCCAACAAAAAAATCTGAGTTTTAGTATCTGTAGTACTGATAATTGTGATTGTGACATCTACTTGTGCCAAGACTTAAGGATGATTTATGGGAATATGAACAGTAATTTCCAGTGTCCAAATGACCAAAATAATTTATATCAGGTCTTTACTTTAGAAATAGTGGTTTTGTTTTTAGAGGTTTATGGAACATATAGGTCCCCTTGAAGTCAGTGAACATGGTCTAAGAACAATTTGTCAGTCTTCTCACTGTGTCTCAGAAAAAATCAGTCCACTGAAATATGATCTCTGCTGTACTTTGATTTTACAAATGAGCTGCAGGAATTTTCTCTCATTTTCAAAATAATTTTTGAAATTAAATTGTCCCAACTTTTGGAGAAATACATGATTAGAAACCACATGCATTGTATTCAGAGTTTGTAATCTGGCGCTCTCTAAAGGATCATCTGTACTGCGGTCACAGGATTTGGCTCTTACAGCAGAGAAAATTAGCTTACATTGAACGAGGTACAGCTGTAGTAGGAGCCTCTTCAGATTATCTACAGCTGTCTTAAATGTCTCTGCAATAAATTACATTAACTTTGGCATATATATATCCTTATATTAAAATATGTTTTGTAAATTATTACATTTAATATATGATATATGAATAGTACATTAATAAAATATATGAATATATTTTTTATGTATTCATCAAAATACAGTGATGAATACAAAATTCAACAAAATACATAGCCCTAACATAGTGAACTCTCTGTAACAATGGATCCTTTTTCAGTAAAAGGGTTTCCTTCAGAAAAATCAGCATTTTTTTCCCCTCAAAAAAATACCAACAAAACATCACTATTGTTAGTTTGTGGTGTTTTACAGAAAAGTTTTTGGAGAAATGCTTGATGTCTCTGGAATGGCTATGTAATCTCTCCCAGGGGCAAAGTCTGGAAGGGTGAACGAAGACCCTTGTTAACTCTCAGCTGTGTCAAACAGCCAATTAGATGCATCAGCTATCAAAGTTGTCAGACCTAGTAAAATCAGAGCAGTTTTGATAGCTACAGGCTGCTTTAGAAATGTGATTTGAGACATAGATGGTTATGGAGACTGCTGAGTAGGGATAGTCTACCAATTGAGGCAGGAGAAATAATGTGTGATGGGAAATAAAGCCCTTTCACTGCTGCAAAAGGGAGGAAGTTGTGTCTTTCTACTGCTACTCTTCTGTTTAAAAGAAACAAGGGTTTGGATAAAACTCTTTGGAGTCCTGTGTATAAACTTGAATTCTTTTCATGCTGAGGGGATGAGTCATTCAGCTGAACAGATGGAAAGAGTATAAGAGGAAAAAGCATCCTCTGGGAAGGCATGGCAACAATTAAGTGCTGTGTGATGAACTGGGAAGCTCTTGATTTTAGTGTTGTTATTAACATGTTTTGATTGATGAAGCTGTGTCTTATTCAAACAAACCCCACCAAGTTCTTCAAAGCTAGTGTAAAAATAAAAGGGTATAGTGTAACTAAGATGGTGAATTAAACTCATGACTACAGGGCAAACTTGGGTAGAAACAAGAGCTACTCAGATTTTTCAAATATTTGTAGTCCTGTGATGGCTTGGTGAACTACTTGTTGGCAATTATTTTGCTCAGTTTTGCTGCTTTGGGGCTTTGCTCCTCCTCAGAAGCTTGATTTTTATTACAGCAGTAGGTGCTGAAAGGTGCTGTACAAGTGCACAGGTGCAAGAGTCAGACACTGCTTTGTGTTTGGGGAAAAAAAAGCTGCTTGAAGTCAGAGGGAGAAAGATGTCCAGAAAACTAAAATTACTTCTGTAAGTGCTCTCTCTTCCAGTGAGATGAATGAAAATTAAATGGCTCCAGGGATTATCCTTCCCCTGCAGCTCTCTCTCCTGCTTCTTTCTCAAGTAGTCCAAGCTGAGATGCTGGCATGGCAGCTGTTGAAGTTTGACATATCAGTAATAAAGCCACTTCTGCCCTGAGGTGAGGAAAAGGGTGCAGGAGAGACATACTAAGTGATTTTTCACCTGATGTGAGAGTGAGGAGGGGTGGGCAGCTGTAGCTGCTCTGTTTTTTGTTTGCTTGTCTTTGTGAACCCAGGGAGTGTTGGTTGGTCTTACTCAGGTTTGGTGTTGCATCGCAGTTAGGCTGCTGAACCTGAGTTTGTCCATTCCCTTGGTCAGTAGAGGTGTCTTTTTGTGGTTAACTTCTAATGCTTATGCATGTATTGGTGCTCTTATAATGTGGTATTATGTAACTTTCAACTCCTTAACTCCTCTTATTTTCATGGGATGCATGTGTAACCCCACGTGAAAGGTAACCTCACATGTAGGGTAAAGCAAAAGATCCCCTCTCCCAGCCCATTACTTTTATACTTCTGTAGGCAAACTGAATTCTTTAGGATGAAGTGGTCTCTTAAGTGTTTTGAGCTGTGATGAAAATAACAAAATGAAACAGTATAACTCTTTGAGTCAAGCGTTTACATTCTTCTAGTGGCTAGTGAACAGCTTACAAATAACCAGCTCACTATGGATTTAGTAGATGAGATAGTGGGTTATGCATCTAAACAAGCAAAGCTGCAAGTCCATACTGTCCCCAAATTATGTTTCACAGTCTAAGCTAGACTGCTGTCCTCTGCACTAGTTTGTTAACTGCTGAACTGAGGCTGCTGGGCATGGACATGTGTTCTCCTGTACCAGCATGGTTGCTGGTAAGCGATAAACTGGTGAGGAAGACAGCTGAGGACTGTAGCATTTTGAACCAGAATTTGCTATTACCCTGTAAAATGCTCTTTTAAATTATTCTGTTGTAATGCAATTCTGTGTTAACAGTAAGAAAAACTTCCTTTGAGGGGCTGTAGGTATTCCTGGGCCCTTCAGCAAGGAGTGAAGCCAGAGAACCTCTTCTTCTACTTCTGTGAAGGAGCCTGGGCATATGTAGGTACAGAATGCTGTGATGTACGGTGGAATTTTCAATCACTTTTTGCAAGTTTGGGAGATCTTTAACAAAGGGTTTGTTTCAGTTTATTCTGTATTTGTTTGTATGATGAATGGAAACATAAATATAGCTAATATTTTGAAATTACTGGGAAGCTTTCACAGACTGTTTTATTGCTTAGGATTTGAATTGTATTTGTTTGTATTGGTCTCCAAAGAAACAACATTGCTTCCCATTGCTAGAAATCAATTGTTGTGTGAACATTGACATTATAATTATTTTTAAAATGATTCAATTGTGTAAACTTACTGTAGTTTTGACTTCTAACTGTCCTTGGAAAGTCATAGGAATAAATGTCAAAAGTAAATTTATTTTGGACTTAAAGTGAAAATTTATTAAAAACTAACCTTGCTCCAAAATATTAGATAATCTAGTTACATTATAGTCTCACAACCACTTTAAGTCAATACTATTGCTAAAAGTTATAATCCCATTCTTTTCTCCACTTACATGGGATCACTTCTCCCCTCTGCACAGACCTTTCCCTATGCCTGCACAGCTCAGTGTTTATTCAAATCAGATGAAGGAAGCAGGGCACATTAAGAGGAGAACTGCTTATCCTCCCATGGATTTAAGTTATTTTAGTCCAGCTAACTTTTACATGTCTGGCCTAAAAAATACTCATGCTGTCACAGAAAGGGAAGGGAGATGGAAAGCAGCATGAGAATGAGGAAAGAGAGACAGAAAGGGTCTACTGTTTACAGCGGCAGCAACTCACGCTGCGTTAAAATTGTTGAAGTGACATGAAACTGTAGGCGGGTAATGGTCCATCACGAAACTATCCTCTGTCCATAGTGTGTGAAGATGAAGACTGCTTCTGTGTCCAGATGTTTAATTCTTGCTGAAATCTTATCTGAATTCTTCTTTTTCCATGTTCCAGTCACCAACTGCCTGTTATTGCAAACAAAAGAATATTATGTAATATTTAAATTCAGATCAAGGTAGTTTGGTGTTGCAAATTATTTGAGATACTTCTGTGAACAGGTTTCTCAAATATTCAGGTATTTTCCTCTTACCTCATGTCTTCTTGTTAAAAAAATACAGGATTGACAAGCTAATCTTCAGAAAGTATGCTAAGCAGAACTAGTCCTTCTGTTCTTTTGTATGATGTGGCGTTTTCAATTTTCTTGTGATTCTTTAGTAATTTAGTAACAATTGTAGAATTTAAACAGATAAGGTATGTTAAAGAGTATCACTGAAGAAACAGTGGAAAAAGATGATGTCCCTATTTTTTTTCTTTCTTACTGAGCATTTACTATTGTTATAGACATCTGAAATTATTTATCCAGTCTCATGGCAGGTAGCTAACACTCAAATTTTCAATACAGAAAACGATGGCTGTTTTCAAGCTAAATGAGCCAGAGCTAACAGAAACTGTTTAAATATCTGTAACACAAAAGAGATTGACTTAGCACTGGTGCCAAAGAATACATATCTTTTTATTCACAGATACTCTGATACCGAAGTACCAGGGCAGCCCACTCCAGACATAGTTAAATGCCCAGAAAGAGTATTGCAATAAAACTTCATGGAATTCTTCGTGAATAAGAGTGAATAAGCGTTCATGTCATGAAGTGTGATAGGAGTAAATAAAACAGTCAGTGGAAATCTTCCATGTCTCCATCAGTTTCTTTGATGTTCTAGCAGCAGAAAGAATAATGTTACATAAAACGTGGCAACATCATTTAAAAACTGGAGCAATACGGGTTCTTTGTGGACTTCTTATTGTGATTTGAAACGTTTGTGAACTTCCCTTTTTAGTACTTTTTAAAATGTTACAATTTTTTACTAATGTCCAAAATGCGCTTTGGATGCAGCACTGCAAATGAATTTCTTTAAATCTTCAATATTAATGCCATATAAGTAATGTTCAATACATTTTTTATTTTTTTTTTTTTACTTCTATTAAGTTAGGAAGCATTGCTTTGCTCCTCAGACAAGGAATAAAAGGAATTTTTTTATAATTTGAAACAAACTTGGAGTCTACTGCATTCAATGTTTTTTCTTTTTTTTTTCTTTCTTGTTTTGTTTAGTTTCCTGCAGCCTTAGTTATAATACTGCCTTAGCTCTAAGAAGCAAAGTAAAGAAGAGCTGCTCATTAGGATGATAAGCTGTGTTGCAAACACGATACTAATGGCGCACAGGAATTCAGTTAAACTGAGAGAGTGATTGGCAGAAAGTAAGACAAAATTGATCTTATTCTGTGTGCTTACACAGGCCCAGCACTTAGCCACATGAAAATGTCTCACATTTACATTTTGTCTTCCAGCTGAAGCCTTCTTGTAATTCATGATCCTCCTAAAAACCTGGATACTATGGTTGTTTTTTTTTTTTTTTTCTTAACTTCATACTTCTACCATCTGTCTAGGGATAGGTTCAAGGGGATACTACATAAAGATGCATTAATCTGCAAAAACATTAAGAGAAAATGCAAGAAAACTTGCATCAGAAACAGCAGGGACTTGCACTTAGGCAAGCCCTTTCATTGAGGATCATCCCAATGAACTTTTAAAAATTTAAGACTTGCCGATCTGAGCTGTTCTGGGTAAACAGTCTCCTGTGCTACTGTGAACTTTGAGAGTCTTGTGTGCTGGGTGAATAGTCATCATGTGCAGAGAGGTAATGTTCCATTGCAGCGTAATGATCTACATTTAAAAGAACTTGCCTAGCAATTTAAGACTGCACAGTAGTTGCTCTGGTTTAAGTAATAACAAACAAACATTTAGAGCTAAAAGGGAGGAAATACATTATGTTCAGCAGAACTACCAAGAGATGGATTTGGTAATCAGGTTGGATATTCGCATAGGTTATGTGGCTTATGTACTTTGTTCAACAAAAATATGTGACTTTACATAGTTGGTATTTATTAATCCTTTCAAAGATTACTGCTGGAATTGCAATGGCTAAGGACAATAGAGTGCTGCCATGTTAAGGTGGAGATGTAGACGTGCTACATTAAAAAGGTGCTGACTGAGCTTCTATTGCAGTTTTGCTATAAGCTTTCAAGTTTATAGGCAGTTAGGTAGACTGTCATAAATAACTATTTCATCAACACCATCATGTATTTTCCTTGACTTGTGCCTTTCCAGTGAATGGTCAAGCCTACATTTGATCATCTGTGTTGATGAATTATGTAACAATTTTGGGGTGATAGCTATCTTTGCATGTTGCTGGTATGTATCATGCTGATCTACTACTTTTAAGAGGTATACAACATACAGCTTGTTAAGCCAGTAAGCTGTATGAGTTAAATATTGCATCACAGTTCTAGTAACACTTGACCAGATCTGACAGTATCAGTACTGCCAGATTAATGTGTTGGACCTCGGTGCTGTAGCAATATGCATACCAAAAAAGTATTTGGAATGAAACTATGCAGAACTAAAGGCTCAGTTCTAAAATTCCTGGAAGACAGGGAAACCTTTTTGCCCTCAGTGCATATGACTGCAAATCAGGCATAAAATTGACATCCATTGGTATTCTTGGCTAGTTAGGAGAGCATACTAGGCTCTTTCCTATATATGTAGGTATAGGATCATGCTTGTGGTGGGTTGACCTTGCCTGGCTGCCAGGTGCCCGCTAAGCTGCTTTATCACTCCCCCTCCATCAACAGGGCAGGGGGAGAAAATACAATCAAAAAGCTCATAGGTCAAGGTAAGTACAAGGTAATCACTCACTAATTACCATGACGGTCAAAAGAGACTTGGCTTGGGGATATTAATTTAATTTATTGACAATTAATTGTAACAGAGTAGGATCATGAGAAATAAGAGTGAAACTAAAAACACCTTCTCCCCACCCCTTCCTCGTTCTCAGGTTCAACTTCATTCCTGACTTTTCTACCTCCTCCTCCAAGCAGCACAGGAGGATGGAGAATGGGGGTTGCAGTCAGCTCATAAGGCTTCCTCTCTGCCACTACTTCCTCCTCACGCTTTTCCCCTGCTCCAGTGTGGAGCCCTTCCCACGGGAGATGGTCCTTCATGAACTTCTCCAACATTGGTCCTTCCCACAGGCTGCAGTTCTTCATGAACTGTTCCAGTATGGGTCCTCTCCACAGGGTACAGTCCTTCAGGAACAGACTACTCCAGCATGGGTCCCCCATGTGTTCACAGTTCCTGCCAGAAAACCTGCTCCTGCATGTGCTCTCCATGGGGTCACAGACTCCTTCAGGACACATCCACCTCCTCCAGCAGGGTCCTTCATGGGCTGCAGTATGGACTTCTGCTTCATTGTGGACCTCCATGGGCTGCAGGGGGACAACCTGCATCACCATGGTCTTTTCCAGGGGCTGCAGGGGAATCTCTGCTCCAGTGACTGGAGCACCTCCTCCTCCTCCTTCTCCTTCTTCAGTGACTTTGGTGTCTGCATAGTTGTTTCTATCACATTTTCTCACTGCTCTCTCACAGCTGCTGAACAGCATTTTTTAACACTTTCTTAAATATGTTATCACAGACCAACTACTGCCATAGCTGATGAGCCCAGCTTTAGCCAGCAGCAGGTCCATCCTTGAGCTGGCTGAACTGGCTCTGTCTGACACAGGGAAGCTTCTGACGTCTTCTCACAGAAGCCACTCCTACAGCCCCTCCACTACAAAAACCTTGCCACAGAAACCCAGTACAATGCTCTAGAAAAAAATTAGCTAGATGATTGCATACAGGGCAGCACAAGTTGAGGTTATCATGACTCAAATGAGAGAAATGTTTTATGCTAAAAAGGCTTGTACAAAATCTGTGAGCTGTTCCTGCAAAGATAATGTAGGCCTCCTCTGTGAACATGGGTTGCATGTGCCAAATGAAAGAATCATAGCACCATAGAATCATAGAAAGGTTTGGATTGGAAGGGACCTTTACAGATCATCTAGTCCAAACTCCTGCCATAGGCAGGGACATTCTTCACTAGATCAGGTTGCTCAAAGCCCCATCCAACCTGACTTTGAACACTTTCAATGATGGGGGATCCACAACTTCTCAGGGCAACTTGTGGAGACTCACGAGAGCAGAGTAGAGGGGGAGAATCACCTCCCTCGACCTGCTGGCCACCCTTCTTTTTATGCAGCCCAGGATACAATTGCTTTTCTGGGCAGCAAGCACACATTGCTGGCTCATGTCCAATTCTTCATCCAGCAGTATCCCCAAGTCCTTCTCTGAAGGTCTGCTCTAAATCCATTCATCCCCCAGTCTGTGTTGATATTGGGGATTGCCTCAACTAAGGTGCAGGATCTTGCACTTGTCCTTGTTGAATTTCATGAGGTCCACATGGGCCTACTCCTCAAGCCTGTCCAAGTCCATCTGGGACCGTGGGATGACATCCCTTCCCTCAGGCGAATCAACTGCACTCCTCTGCAAACTTTCTGAGGGTGCGCTCAATCCCACTATGTTGTTGATTAAGATATTAAATAGTATTGGTCCCAGTACGGACCTTGAGGGTCATCACTCACTACTGGTTTCCACTTGGACATTGAGCTTTTGACTATAACTCCTTGAACGTGGCCATCCGGCCAATTCCTTATCCATCTAACAGTCCATCCACCAATCCTGTATGTCATCAGTTTAGAGGTAAGAATGTTGCAGGGGACTGTATCAAAGGCCTTACAGAAGTCAAGGTAGGTGGCATCCATAGCTCTTCTCTTGTCCACTGATGCAGTCACTCCATTGCAGGAGGCCGCTAGATTAGTCACGCCACTAGATTAGTCAGGCATGATTTACCCTTGATGAAGCCATGTTAGCTGTCTCTAAGAGGGTAAATGCAGCCTTACAGAAGAAGTGAGTGGCAGACAAAAAGGGAGTGTCCAGCTGTTAGCACTGTCTCGTACTTGTGGGTGCTTTAAGTCCCACTGCACAGTCATGGCCTGACTATTGAACAAGTCCTCCCCTCACTACAGTATAGCTGGCTTGAGAGACAATGCTCTGCACATGCCGTTTGACCTCTGTATCTTATAGGCTCTTAAAAATTATTAAAGAGCAAAGGATAGACCCTGATTGTACTAAGTACCATGAAAACAATCCATATTTACTTTCTTAGAGCTTGATCCACAGATGTTAATGAAACACTTTCTGCCTGAGAAAATGAAAAGTTGGATCTCAGCAGAGTAAATAAATGTATCTCTAAATGCTTCAGTAGTAGGGGTTGACGAATGGGAGGGTGGATGAAAACAGAAGTCTTGGGAAGAGAGAGAGGACATAGTGACTCTAAATATAAGAGTGTGTTTATGTAACTTAGGCATGACTATTCGTGATCTTTTTCAACAAATATCCAATAAGTCCTGAGCTTTGTCAGCACTGCGTTCTCTGCTGAGTGGGAAGTATGACCTGCAAGTTAACTTGCTCATATGTGCTCTGTTCACCAGCGCATATCATCCACCTGTTCTTTGAATAAAGCTGCTTAAGAGGATTCTCCTATTGAAACCGTTGCTACCTTTATGCTCAAAATTAATTTCCTACTTCTTTTTGTTAAAATAAATTTATTTATTAGAGTAATATGATTGTGGATTCTCTAGTAATGTAGACGATAACTGGGTGCATGACTTCCTGTAAACAGCAAATAAAGATGGGATATTAATTTTGCACGTAGCTCTGAGGCAAAAATATTGAAATAGTTGGTAGTGGTGTTTAGTCTTTGAGATCAAATGTGCTAGTTTGGAAAGACTATGGAAGAAGAGGTCATAATTATATAGGTAGGAAATGCCTGTCAATGTTCAAGAAGCACTAGGGAACCTCTCACGAAAAAGTCAGTGGGTGATGGATATACACAAACCAAAAAAACCCACCAAACCCTGACCTAGAAAACATTCTTGCCTTTTTAGGTAGTTGTAGTTCAATACTAGGCCAATGAATATAAAGAGAAAGCCATCAAAGAGTCTTTGCCAGCTTCAGAGCATAGTTGCTGTTATACCAAACCATCAAACTGCAGTGGAAGAAGTGGGCAGTGGCAGTAAAGACTGCAAAGTACTATACAGTGTAGTCTGTAAGTTGTGGAATATATTATGGTCTGGTAAACATGTATTGTACTAAAAACCCCAAAACCTATAGTAAAAATAAAAAAGATGCCATTTGGCAACCTTAACCTTGCCCTACTGATTGGATGATTTTAGAGATACCCATAGAAATCCTATGAAGGGATTTAGGACATGTGACCTCAGGTACGACCTTTTGGCTCATAACCAAGATTTACCTGCCTTCCTCCTCCAGGTGGATTGACAGCACTTGGGGAGAGAACATTTGCTTAGGAATCATAACTGTACATTTATATTACACTGCAATATTAAGATATTATATTTTGGGACAGCAAAAATATTTATTTCAATATCCTTTTAAACATTGTATCTCTGGCATGATCCCAGTCTAATGTGATTTTTATTGTCATTCTCTTACATTATCTCATTTCTGACAAATAACATCTCAGTATAAAAATAAAGCTTTTATGGTAAGAAACCATCTTTAGGTAATACGAGTGTGTAAGACACACAGAGACCTCGTTGAAATAATTGAAAATGTTTTTATTTTTGTTTGGATCTGTTTGTTTTCTCCTGTAACTTTTAATTAATGTTGTTGTTACCTCTTTTGACCTGTATACTTTTAAAACTGCTTCGGGCGGTGGGGAGGGGGGCAGAAAAGTCATGCGACAAAGATGACTTGGCAGTTTTATAAACCAGTAATTGGGAATCAATGTGCTTTAAGCTGTGGGCAGAAAATGTAATAAACAATCTAGTCTAGAGGGACAAAGGATTATTTGTTAATAGTATAAAAAGGTCAGTGCTACAGTAATTAAATTAAACCTGCAAGGCATTCTAAGCAATACTTCTGAATTGTAATATCCCAGAAAGAAATAAGGAGCTTGACAATTATATTCTATTGAATCTACCATGGGTCATGTCCTATATAAATGAACATGCTTAAATAGCTTTCTGTTTTAACACTTGATCTTAAATCTGCAGTGTTTGTTCTTATATTATGCAATGCTGTAAAGGCCCAACTAGCTCAGAATTGAACGGAATTCAGCCCTGCACAGAGCCAGGTTAAGACACAGCCCATATACCTGCAGCGCACACTGTATCTACCTGCATCTATGAAATCTTGCACCAACTGTGCCTATGAAGTCTTGCACCAGAAGCTTGATCTTGTGCACACTGAAAAGCAAGTGAGGATCATCCTTTGGGTGGAACCAGGGAGCATCAGCAGTTACACCCAGTAGATTGTCAGGATTGTTTCTGTTGGAATTAAACTGGATGCGTTGTGCTCTAATAAACAGCAAATTCGATATGAAATACTGCTTGAGCACTTGAAACTGCTGTGTTCCTTGGATTTTGTGTTTACTACCGATCTACATGTGATAGACATAAAAAGTGTGATCACCAAAGTAACTTAATGAATTGCAACATGGATTGTTATGAGTGCAAGATTTTCTCTTTGTGCATTTAATGTAAAGCTGCACAGTTCTGCAGTTTAGCTGTAGTAGTATTTAACTGTAGCTCTTCTATGTTTTCTGAATCTTAAAAGAGCACCTCAGGAAACAGATATAATTAACCTTGGGATAAGAACTGTGTGAGATCACTAATTTACTTTTAATTAGTAATATCTTCTTAGTTAAATTCATTACTGCTGACAACTACTTTATACTAATGAAGACTTTAATCAGAAAAATAAAATGCGAATGCATTATTTGGCCACCCAGCTCAAAAAGATGGATGATTACTGAGGCAAATGTACAAATAGTCCATGTTACATGTCTTGGAATTTTTTCCTGATAGCAATGGGAGAGCTCAGTTCTTGGCTATATCATGGCCAGGTATGTTCTCTAGATTACTCCATGCTTCTGAGTTTCTGAGAATTTCCCTTATCCAACACCTGCAACATTGCACCAGTTTCTTTTTCTAGCACGTCTGGATTTCATTGGTAGGGGGAATAGGTTAAGAATAAGTCACATTTAGGCTTTGTGAGTTTTCCAAGACTTGATGGTGAGAGGTCTTCTCAAGTTCCACATTAAAGACCTATCATCTGAGGTGTTTTTTTGGTTTTCCTTTATGAATAATAGGAGTAAAAATTTTTGCCTCACTTTTTAATAAAGATCAATGGGCAGAGGACAGTGGGAGGAAGAAGTGCTACATAAAAATTAGGTGGTACAGCTATCAAACCTGAGCTCTCATTTGTTTAATTGGTTTCAGTTAAGCAAATGAGATCTCAGATTGATTGCATATTATCTGTGCTTCTTGCAATATGTTTGTATGCACAATTCAGAAGATTTCAGAGCCTGGATTTTAAAGGGGAGAGCTAATATCAAAGTGACTGGCCATTATAATGAGTAAAAAAGAGGTTGCATACACAAGAGTTGGGAGCTTTGGAACAAAGGTCTGCTCAGTGTGCAGCTGTCTGTAACTAGGCAATAATGAAATCCTGAGGATGTTGTACATCAGCTGTTTGTGAGCATAGCAGTCAGGGACAGATTCATAATTGTGAGAAATCTCTCAGAAAACAGACAATTGACTTTGAATTTCTTAAAGCAGACAGGTGTCTCCTGACTGCTGGGTAAGGGGTTTTTTTTCCTTTTTTTTTTCTTTCTCCTACTGCATTTTTTGATATGCCTCTTACAATAAAACCTCAATATGTTTCTCTGATAAAAGAGCTGTCTATATTCAAATTCTATCAGTTTCTGAGGGATAGGGATGAAGTGCAGAGAGACTACTAATTGAAAATACATTAAAATCCTTAATAAAAGGATTTAAGTCCATGAGAACAAAGAGGAATGCAAATTCAGAACACCTTTAAATGTGCAATTTAGAAGCTTTTCCTTTTTCTTGATATGCAATGGTGTACTGGTTCTTAAGTACCAAAACACTATGTAAATATTGAAGCCAAGTTGGTGCTTTGATTCTAACTCCTGTTAATTTTTATTTTTCTTTGTAAAGGGAAATGTTTGGGGATAGTGGTTTTCACTGCCTCTTCTTCTTCTGTCCTTGCTTCTGTCCTTCTGATTCTGTCCTTGCTTCTGTCCTTGCTTCTGTAAGTCCTTGCTTCTGGAACACCTTGAAAATGATGGGTTTGTATGTTTTCCATTGTTCATAGTACCGTATGAGAACAGTAGGCATGACATACTTGTATGATGCCAGAATAATATTCCTGATGCAATATATAGCATAGTGAAAAGCAATAGAAGGCCAAAAGAGAATTAAAGTGGTGAATCTTACATGCCAAGCAGTTAGAGCTGGTGTAATCGAGAGTGCAAAGAAATCTGCCCAGTTTAAAGTGTGAGATATCAGCCTATGAATTGCAATTGATTACTTTTTTTAGGACAGTGGTGTGGCAGACTGGGGAAGAGATGTTTCAGATGATGTCATGTTTACAATGCATGTTTAAAATGGGAAGTGGGAAATATTAACAGCGTCAGGTGAAAGTGTATGAGCCTAGGTCTGTGGGTAGCATGTGCATTTAAATATGTGGGTGGGAACATATTGGATACGAGCTGCCAATGTGTGCTTGCAGCCCAGAAAGCCAGTGGTACCCTCGTCTGCATCAAAAGAAGCATGGCCAGCAGGTCAAGGGAGGTGATTCTCTCCCTCTGCTCCATTCTCATGAGACCCCATCTGGAGTACTGCATCCAGCTCTGGGGCACTGTCCTGGTTTCGGCTGGGATAGAGTTAATTTTCTTCCTAGTAGCTAGTATAGTGCTGTGTTTTGGATTTTAGTATGAGAATAATATTGATAACATGCTGATGTTTTGGCTGTTGCTAACTGGTGTTTATACTGGTCAAGGACTTTTCAGCTTCCCCTGCTCTGCCAGGTGCACAAGAAACTGGGAGGGGGCACAGTCAGGACAGTTGATCCAAACTGACCAGAGGGCTATTCCATACCATATGGCATCATGCTCAGTATAGATACTGGGGGGAGTTCGCCGGGGGGCAGCGATTGCTGCTCGGGGACTGGCTTGGTGTCGGTTGGCGGGTGGTGAGCAGTTTTATCACTGTGTTTTTTCCATTGGGTTTTGTTCCTCTCTTGCTCTCTTGTTGTTTTCCTTCTCATTACAATTTTTTTTTTTGTTCCAATTATTAAATTGTTCTTATCTCAACCCACGAGTTTTCTTACTTTTGCTCTTCCAGTTCTCTCCCCCATCCCACCGGGGGTGGGGTGTGAGGGTGAGCGAGCGGCTGTGGGGTACTTAATTGCCGACTGGGGCTAAACCACAACAGGCACCCAGCACAATAAAGCCATGGACCTGTTAGAGCGGGTCCAGAGGAGGGCCACGAAAATGATCAGAGGGCTGGAACACCTCTCCTATGAAGAAAGGCTAAGAGTATTGGGATTGCTCAGCTTGCAGAAGAGAAGGGTCTGGGGAGATATTATTGTGGCCTTCCAATACTTAAACGGGGCTTATAAGAAAGACAGAGAAAGACTTTTTACCAAGGCCTGCAGTAATAGGCAAGGGGCAGTGGATTAAACTGAAAGAGGGTAGGTTTAGTTTGGCTATAAGAAAGAAATCTTTTAGGATGAGGGTGGTGAGACAATGGAAGAGGTTGCCCAGAGAAGTTGTGGATGCCCCATCACTGGAAATGTTCAAGATCTGGTTGGATGGGGCTTTGAGCAACCTGATCTAGTGAAGGATGTCCCTGCCACGGCAGGGGTTTGGACTAGATGATCTTTTCAGGTCCTTTCCAACCCAAAACATTCTATGATTCTATGATTCTAATAATTTGGGTATTTAACTGTATAAGATTTCAAAAAAATGTGTGTTGTTTCTACCAACCTGCAGTGACAGCTCAAGAAGCAAGATCAACTATTCTGAGTTGACTTCTTGGCAAGATAAAGAAGTGTTTCCATTTCAGGGCTACCAAGCTCAATCTCTATCCTATACTAAAGCACTTTCGCAAAGGCGCTCTAATGGATAGTGTTTTTATACACGTCATAGAATCATAAAATCATAGAATATCTCAGGTTGGAAGGAACCCATAAGAATCAAGTCCAACTGTTGAGCCTAAAAATGACAGGAAACAAACACATGTAGGAGGGTGGAAAAATGAACAGTTTTTCTTGACATTCTGTGATTGAAGTGCAAGCACCAGAATTATCTTGCTGATACTAAAGCTACTGGGTTATAATCTGATTCTTGATTGTGAGATACTGCAGAAGAAAAGTTATTCTCCTGGGCTGCATATTTTTAGGAGGTAGCTGAGATAAAAATTTGGTCAACTCTTTTTTTTTCCTGGGTACTGTATGTATCCATGACATTAGTAACCCTGTACCAAAGTCTTTCCTCAGTAACCTGAAGGCTACTTTGTCATACCAAGGTGGCATACAGATGTTTTAATTTCTAAGATGTTTTGGTCTTAGCTTTAAGATGGTATCACAAGGAAATGGATATGAAGAATGCAGAAAGCTATCATTACAGTAAAACAGAGTGTGGGAATTCAAATGTCTCAGGATTTCTACAGAGATGAAAAGTACACAACGAAATTGCCCAGCTATTATCTCCATGGATGATGTTACTGTGCACACAAAAATCTTTGATTACTTAGATTCCACTTTACTTGGGAAACAATGGCAGGTACAGGCAATGTGGTTGTGGTTAGGAAGACTTGACTTCAGGAATGGTTATGCTACTTCACTGTTACAACAGTCTCTAACAGGTAATCATCAGAACAGATCAGCAAATTAAACTCATTAAAAATTCATTCTTGACTGGAATGCTTTCCTTGATTATTTCCTTGTACCAAGACATTGAATAATGTGATGTATGTGTTTGAACTGGAGTTTTCATAGTAAAAAATGGGAAGATTATTGCAGATATTGCTAGAAATCATTGTTATACAAACTATTGAACATAAATAATTCAGTTCCAACTTTATCAGATTTTATTCCTATTTTAGAGGTCTTACAGCATACTAGCTCTTTACTAGTTAAGAAATATGAGTGTTACCTAGAAAAATCAGATATTCTTACATCATTGTTATTTGTACCTTTTCTGTATCAAAAGGTATCCTAGGGAGCATGTTAAGTGAAAATGTTTTTTAAGCCTTTTCTCAGGACTTTTTTTGAAAACTTTCATTGGCAGTTAGTGACTATTTCTGAAAGATTTTGCTAGAGAGCAGAAGCTGCCTCCTCTCACAGTTCCTCAATAAATGGTGGTTTTCTCATATCTCTGAATGCATGTAGGTATTTGTATCCTTTATTTACTCTGTTTTCTCATCCTACCACAGCTCTATAGAGGGAGATCATATAATCTGCCACAAACCAAAACCCATCTTACCATGTGAGTGTCGTGAAGTTGAAACACTTAGTGTGTATTATGTTGCATCGAAGGTTAGCTTGACTCAGTATTAATCACTTTGTCATGTGGTAACACTGTAGCTGAAAACACACACATGTACATGCACGCTACTGTTTAAAATTCAAATTTATTTAACTCAAATATATTCTAAAAAAAATAATTATATTCTTCCGATTCCTGAGTTGCAGTACCAACATGTGGTTTATGGTAAATAAAAAGCAATGTCATCTTTCTATGGAAGGTAGGAAGGAATTGCTGTAGATGAGTAGTGGCATTGATCGTGCACACAGTCCTTAAAGGTGAAGAGAGTGCTGGATCAAACTCTACTTTTTCTAGTCTTCCTTTATTTGTGTTTTTCTAGAGCTTGTTTTACATATTTTGGGAACATGTTCTTTCTTCTCTTTGTTATGTTGTAAATTTGGTTCTACACAGTTCTCAAGTTTGCATTCTCCCAGTGATTGTTATTTGGAGGTTGTGACTTCTTTTTGTGTCCTTGAGGCTCTCAGTGGGAAGGCTTCTACTGCTATCCCACATTTCTACTCCCATGAGGCCCTACTGTGCTAATATAGTGTGTAAGTATGCACGTGCCCCTTGAAACTTGCCACACACATTTATCTACCATTGCCAATACATTATGTACTACTATCTAATGCCCCAAATTGCTGTTCCTGTTTAATCATATGAACTGCTCTAGGCATCAGCTTGTTCAAAAGAAAATTAGGTTTTGCCATTACGAAGTAGCATGTGTTTCTTTTAATAAGATCAGGTTTATTCTAGTATTGACTCACACGAAAGCAACAAATCTACATGGCTGCTATAGGAGATTGTCGTAACTGGAGAACCAGGAAACAGCAGGAATACACGTTAGGCAATCCTAATCAATAAATACAGGGTTACTTATTATTCTCTAGGAGCTTTTGGGAAAACATCTAACTCTTGAGTTCTATTTCATGTTTAAATCTGCAGGTGTTGAATACAGTGAAGACCAAGAGAATTGCAAACACCAATGAACTAGAAAAAGAAAAAACAAAACCACAAAGAAAATTCCACTAGAATATACTTGTGAGAGTAAAGGTACCATCTGTAGACAACTGGAATGATGCCTGAAACAAGAAAAATGTTAACACTTTCACTTTTGTTCATGCATGTATGTGTAGAGGGTCTGAAAATTTTAACTCTGAGGAAAATTCAATACTTCTGAGCTATAATAATATCTGATTTTTGGTCTGTTATTCACCTGTTATTAATCTTCAACCTACATAATCTGTTTTTTTTTAGGCGAGAGAGAATACAGTAGGCCTCCTTAGAGGAACAAATATTGTCAATTCATGGAAGCTGAAGCCAGGTAAAACTCTGATTTAAGTGTGGATTTTGTGTATTTAATAGTGGAAATTGTTTACTATTGATACAAAATATCTAGGACAGCATTGTTTAAATTATTGAGCTTAGTACAAAGCAAAACAAATTACTTCCAAGGGCTTGGAAATCATAGACGAATTAAGAGTGTCTCCTGATTTTGTGAAGCTCCACATTATGTAGTGATATTATTACTGATTGACTGGTATTCTGCTTTTTGTCTTATCATGATGTTCTCAGATAAATCAGTATTCAAGGTTGTCTATAATCTCCAGGCAAAGAGATCAGATGAATGTAGAATATTTATTTTACCAAAGAGTTGAGCCAAACTCATGTTCGTTTTTCTTGATGGTGCAGGCTTCTTGGAAACATATTTGCAGTGATGCGTGAGGCCAGACTTGTATTATGTACCATACCACTTGGCTGAGTGGCATCACATCAAAAGTTACAAAACATAATAGCAAAGCCTCACCTCAAGAAAATAGGGGATATCAAGCATATCAGGCTAGACAGATGAATTTAGAATACTTACTTGACTGAAGAGTTGAATCAAACATGTTCAGGACTTAAAAACAAATTCTTCCTGAGGTTTTATTGTAACAGTCCTATACTTCTGAACATGAGTGAATGAACCTAATCACCAAATAACAATCAGCATCCACTTGGAAAGTAGTCTGCCTTTTTCTCTTTTCTTTCCCTACTATTCCCTGCCTCCCACCAAAATCCCACACTAAAGACCCTTCCCACCTTTTCTTTCATTCTATTTCAGTGGTTTCTAGACTACACAGTAGTGTAGTGTTGGTAGTTTTTTCACTGTGAACCTATGCTTGTGCCAGTCTGGCCATAAGCAAAGCAATGTAGACTCAGAGATCAGTCTTGTCTTGTGTTCCATTGTTTTAGCTCTTGACTAAATTTACAGTCCATTCCTACTTAGTTCCTCTGTCTATTAGTTATCACTTGAGTTTTCTACTCCATAGTAAAAGGCACTTACAAGATATACCACTTTTCACCTCTTCTATTTCTTGATGCTGTAGACAAAACAACTAATTGTTTTGGGTAGTAACATCAGGAAAGGCTTGCAAAATCCTGGATTTTTCTAGTGAGCAGTAAAAATAAAGTCTATTTAAATTTTAAAGATAAAGCAGTGATTTTTCTTTTCCTTTTTTTTTCAAATTACTGATCCAATTATTCTCAAACTGATCTGACTTTTGAAATTCCTCTCTGAAGTTTGGCAACAAGCCAGTTTGACAGCTAGTTTAGTGAAGGGATAATTATTTTATAGAGCTATAGTACAAGTTACATGTTCAATCTTTTCTGAAAAGACAACGTGACAGATAGATATAATAGGAGAGCCTCTAATATGTAGTCATTTAAGTTGTGGCAAATGTGTAACAGCTTTGAAGCAGTCTTCCCAGGAAGTTCAGACAGCATGAAATTTAGCCTTTAATGTATGAACATACTGTAGTTAAGTTCTCAATACAACTGTCTACAGTTTATTAAAGAAAATTCCACAAAGGTCACCTGTGGTGAATGTTTATACACTTAAATTCTTGCTTTTATTTAACATTAGCATGAGACTTTTGGTGTTTTGCTACTGTATTGTAGCTAACTGTTCTAACATCCTAAGACTTACTTAAAAACTGTAGATGTACTTGGTTTAGTTCTGCCAGATTAAATTACTTTGAGGCAGAGCTAAACTCTGATGTGTAAGTATATTTGCATTCTGGATCAGGATAAAAGGATTAAAACTAAATAGAATATTGGTAAAAATTGTTTGAAATACTGGCATATTCCATTTTAAAGTTTGCATCTCAATGGAAAACTGCATTTGATGATAAACATTCTTGATAGTGCGGGCTTCTTGGGAACCTATTTGCAGTGATGCATGAGGCCAGGTAGCTGCCTTGTAATGTACCATACCACTTGGTTGAGTTGCATCACATAAAATGTTATGAAATCTAACAGCAAAGCTTCACCTCAAGAAAACAGGGGGTTATTAAGCATTTCAGATAGACAGCTTGTTACCCAGTGTTCACCCAAAATAACTTCTCTTGAAACAGGATAACAACCACCTTTAATTTACAGCACCTGAGACTAAATATTTTATTTCTCATTAAATTCTCTAGCTGATTCAATTTTCTTGCATGGAGCACTGATTCTTGGCAAGCAAACTCATTTACCAGCAGAGGTTCAGACAGAAAATTATCGACTGAGTTTTTCAGTAACCTTCCTTTTTGTGGATGCAGCAGCAGCCCAACAACAAGTACCTTCAATTTATGTTTGCATCATGGCATTTCAACATCCTCTGCTTGTGAATGTGGTTAGCAATAAGTGGGGAATGAACAGTGAACAGTGGAAGTCTAGACTCCTGGCACTGCTTCAGCTTTTACTGAAGCATGCTTACTTTCATTTCAAGTTATGGCAAAATATATTGCCTGTGAAAGGCATCGCATTCATGATATGTGTGGGAAAAAGATTTTTGCCAAACGCCATTAACTGAATAGTTCTCTGGGAAAACTTATCTAAGCTAGCCCTTTACTGCTGGAAATTATGCCTGTTCTTCGCCAAAGTACGTATAGCTTAAGGATCTCCAAGACACTGCAGCTTGTGAGGTAGTAAAGGAAAAGCATCTCTTTTGTTAGAGGAATTATACAAAACAGCTGGCATGAAAGCTCTTCAGTATTTTGTAGGGCTAGCAATTTCTCTTTCCCTCTCTTTCCCATTTGTTTGTCTTCCTAAAATATTCTACATTCAGTAGTGACAATGACATGAAAACCAACTGCCAGTAAATGAAATGTTTCAGATTAGATTAGCAGCATACATCCCCTGTATCACATGCAAGCAGGCAAGCAGTGCAGGCAGTTGCTTTCTGAAGTAGGCATTTCTGCCCACAGAAAATAAATGAATTCAGCAGCAGAGAGATGACAATTCAGTAAGACTGCAAATTCTTCTCTGGTTGGTCAATAAGATGTTAATTATCATAGCTTAACCCAGGTCAATGAACTTAACTTTTATTGGAAATGAGACATTTAGATTTAAAAATATGAAGCATTTAGTGCCAACAAATTTCTATTGCTCAAACCATAGCTTGACTTCTTGTATGAAACTACTAGGCTGATCAGCTGAGCATGTCCAGCCAACTAATAATTTTTGGGATTTTTGCAATTTCAGTGAGTGTAAATAAAATTTCATTGGCCCTTGTTACATCATGTTAACTGAACTGGCTTTTAAATAGGTCTAGTCTTACAGTGCAGGTCAGGTTTGCATGCAATGGTTCAATTTTCTTTTGAAAGAGAATGTCTATAATTCCTGTATTGCTTTTTTACCTCAAAGTATTCAAAGGCTGTTCAGATAAATTAATAATTTATTAATTTCTTTGTTCCCCTTATCACTTTTCCCGTTGCATGAAACAAGTGGGGAAATCAAGTGTTTAACAATTGGGTTTTTGTTTGTTTTATTCAGTAACTATAAAAGTCTGTGTTATTAGATGGCTTTCAAATTATTTGGTTGTTGAATAATTCAGCCTTAACTACAACAAAGCTGCTTCCAGTAGTAATGAAATGGGGAGTTATTAATGGAAGGTGCTAGATGAGGAGGGTAATTGGACAAAATTTCTTTTAATTCTGCAAATCTGGAGCTGGCTCCCAGGGAAATCTTGGCACTCATCCTGATTTTCCTATTGGGGTAAGACAAACTCAGATAATGGTTGTGGGTGGTTGTTGGTTTTTTTTGTTTGTTTGTTTGTTTTGTCATTTTGGTTAAAGAAGGAGAAAAATAACTTTGAAAGGATAGTTTGACTCCCTAAAGGAAAAGGGAGAGAATACAAAGTAAACAACAATACATTTCAGAAAGATTTTGGTGAAGTGCTGACAAGCTACACTGGAATGTGACAAACGGTGACTCATATTGAGTTGGGCAGTACAATGGTCTATCTAGTGTCAGAACTGTGGCATTACTCTTATTTAATGACACAAGTGGTGGAATTGAGCCTACGTCTGTTAAATATGGGTTTAATGCCCAGCACCGAGCAGAGCCTTTAGCATGTACAATAAGAGTTCCTGGAAAAACACCTATAGCTTCCTTACAGGGTGTGGGGATGAGGGGGGGGATCCTAGCAACAAGGGTTTATTTGAGTCTTTTAATACAAAAACTTCTGAGAGGGTAGATGGCTGAAAAAATTAAACCTTAGTCAAATAATTTTCTGTGTGGTGCCCAAAATCTTTAAATGTCTGCATGTAGCAGCTGTGTACAATCTTAAATTTTTACTGGAGTGCTGTGGCCCTTATGGTACAAGCTACTGGCAATCTTACTCAGATCAGTTCTTTTGTCTGCTAGTGTAACATAAATGGGAACTATTTACTCAATGGTGGTAGCTGTTTGTTTCTTCCAGTCAGGACAAATGGCTTTCAGACTTGAAGTGTAATAGTCCGAATGGATGGTAGTGGTTTGGGCATGTTCCTCTGAACTGCCACATGCAAGCTTGTACACCTGACTATAACTGCATTTTGTAAATTGTCCTTTCTAAGCCCTGGGGAGATGTGTGGGCTGGAATAGCCTACTCTAGCACAAATACTATAAATTTCTTCAAAGACCATGACCGTTTCCTGTGCCTGGATACTGATGAGTTAGGGTGGCATGAGGGAGATAATGTATTGTAAATCTTCTGGTAGCAATATACTCTTCAGTTCTTGGGAATTTTTTTTAATCTTTACAGGATTTGTGAACCTACTGTACTTGCTGTGACTTGGGAGAAGATACTCAAAGGGGGAAAAGACTGTGCTGTGTCTGACCATCAAATATAGGCTTATAGTCCTCATTGCTATAAAATGTGGAGAATCTGCTGGTAGAAGTCCTCTTCTGCCTTGCCAAATGGTGATAATGCCATTCTCCTTTTACTTTCAACCTCTAAAGGCAGATACTGGTACTGGTTGCCCTAGCTGCTTGGTGGTAGCTCTCAAAGACAGTTTAGGTCATTTGTGCCTTTCTTTGTTTCCAGCATTTTAAAACAGATGCGATTGTAGCTTTCTGGTGTAAAGATAAGCCTGAGGTCAGAGTGGTTGTTAGGATGCTCCATATCTCTTTCTCTTTTGGAATTGGCTCCAAATAATTACTGCATTTTTCTTTAGTTCATCCATGGTTTTGTCATGTTACAGTGAGAATGGAAAGGAGAGGAAGGACCTCAAGAAGTCACTTACTTCTTGAGCCATTTTTCTACTCTTTTCCTCAACTTATGGCAGTCTGGCCATATCAAGTAACTGAGCCAGGGGATTTGGGTTGTGCTGAAGTTTCATGGCTGTTTTCATGTGTTTTTACTCTGGTACCTTGGCTGTACCCTGCTTAAGGAGCAGCTCACTTCTAAAGTAGTTTTTCACTTTACTCTTGCTGCAGCTTTGTAATGTGATGCTGCCAGTCACGGTACAAATCTGTATGGGATTCTGGGGAACACCAACACAACTGGTGCAGAAATGTGTTCAGCAGCTAAATGAGTAACTACATCCAGTAACGGAATGGTAAGGGGAAACTGCTTAACTCGGCTGTTCATGAGATATGAAAAGAGGGTAAAATGTATGTATGCATGTTTTTATTTTGGTACACCACTGGTCCCATTGTGGCTGTCTTGTACTCTCTCACAGACAGCTGACCTTATTACTGAATTTCGATTCAGGTTTTATGGAACTTGCAACTATTTTTTGCCAAGTGAGGCCAAGCCTATTTCTTTAACAGACAGGTCAGTTGTAACTCATAACTAACTCACTGAATTAAGCTTAAACAAAAAGGCTTTCTGTCTCTGCTTCTTAATTCACTTATAATACTACAAAATAACCTATGCACAACAACAAACCAAACCAAACAACCATACAAACAAAACACTAAACAAACCTAATCAGACTTTGGTCAGGGTCTTCAGACAATTCATTTAAGGAATTCAATTTCTTCCTGTTCTACATATATTCTGTTCATCTCACTGTAAAAGGACATAATATTCATACAAAAGCTCAATCATAAACAGAAGAACATTTTAATCTGAGTAAAATTAAACACATTTTCCATAGAGCAATAAATAGAAGAACATGCTGTGTGCCTTATGTAGAGTCAGCTGTCACTTAATTTTATTATTCAGTAAATTTTTGTGGGATGTCTGTAAGGGAGATGAAATTTGTTTTTTTCAGTGTTCTTGAACTATTAGAAATGCAAATTTCAATAGAAAGGCTAAATTTTGAGGAATGCTTGTGGGAACTGTATCTACATAAGGATCTGCACAAATGAATGTTTCTGACTCAAACTTTCCCACACGAAGAGAAATATAGTTCACTTTGCTAACTTTGCTAGAACCTAAAGTACTAAATGCTTGAGAAACTTAAGGATTCACAGATACTAAATGAACAAGGAAAGAAAATAACAGACGACATGTAAAGCAGTTCTAGAGCTGCTAGCACAGCATTCAGTAGACAACTAAATTATTTCGGTATGTACTCTGAGGAAAAGCGGTTTGCAGGCACAGGGACAATTTGTTTTCTGGTGGCCGGTCCACTTGAAATTAGAGTTGTTTTTTAATTTTCTTCAGTTAGTCACTGTCCATTCCCAATATTTGTGTAGACAAGACTTTGCCTCTACACAGCAGGATACATACATTGCATATTATTCCACTGGCTTCCAGGGAAGGAGACACTACCTAAAAATAAGACACAAATATCATCCAAGAATTGTAGGAGCAAGGTTGAATGTTATATGAACTATAGAGGGGCAAGACTGTAAGCCTGAGTGCAAAGTTACCATGGCTCTACTCAATTTCTGTTTAGCTGTGTATTTATTAAATGATTTAAGAATTTCCTTGGGTAACGTGCTCTTTACCCACGCCACAACGTGCTTTTAAACAGGAGATACAAAATAAAATACCACACCAGATAGGTTTCAAAAATGCTAACTCCTAAAAATAAAGATCATGATTGCTCAGTTTGTCCCATACTGCCTGCTCACCCTGTATAAAATTTGAATTGAAAACAATGAAGGTGTTTTTGCTTTTATTTTTAAGGTCTGTCCAGAAAGTGTATGCTGCTGGAGACCCAAGTGACTTGGAAATTTCTTCAAGCTTTTGTTAGGAAACATATAACCAGTCAACACTACTTTTTTAGCACAGCAGAAATATCCTCTGTTTTAAACCCGACTGATCTTAGAAACTGGATAAGTCCAACAACAGGTATTTATTTCTTGGAAACAACCCTTTGAAAAAGGAAAAGTACAGAGTGTTCTAATTAACATCAGAGTAATTGCAGCATTTGCACCAAATACGGAAGAAGTCTATTAATATAAACAAATAGGTAATTTTTCTGTTTACAAATGTTATTTAAAGTCCTTGATGTCAGCAAATCAAAATATACTTAGTTAATGTCCATTATGGAAATAGATTAAATGAAGGCACAAAGACATTTGCGTTTGTCTTTCGTATGTCTCATCTCAATATTGGGTAACGGCCTTATGCCATGTTCTGTCTACATTTTACAGCAAAAGTATTCTGAAGTGCTTAACCTTTTTTTGTTTTGCCACACTATGTGGCAAAACTCTAAACACGGTGGTGGCCTGTAAAGTTTAAAAAACAACAACAAGAAGTTACAACAGCAAATCCAGAAAAGCAGGACATGAAACACCAGTTGTGAAGATGGGCATGTCTTATGTTGTTTTGGAGAAAGAAGTCTCATCAGTTGTCTAAATGCAAAATAGTAGGTATCACTTGTTAGAAGGCTGTGAGTTAGACAGCTCTTTGGAGGTTTTGGTAGAAGACCTAGCAAGGGATCAGGACCCGTCCTAACTGGAACATTGGTCTTAGTATGCCTATGTCAGCTATCTTCCAGCAGCATCTTTCTTTAAAAATAGGTAAACCCAGTTTGTCTGCTCTGTCTTTAATAGGAGAATATTAATCTACATGAAAGCAGTGCTACAGGGCCTGTATTATACAGCGTTGTGAAGTGAATAAACGCTTATGGCTTGATCCTAACTGGTAGAATGACTTACTGTGGAACAATTTGCTTTTACCATCATAATTTTGCTTTTAATAAAACAAAAAGATTTTCAAAAGACAATCAAGCTTAAAACTGAAAACTCAATTAGTATTGAGTTGTATACTTAGCTGTATACTTAGCTGTATACTGTACACCTGAGCTGTATACTTAGAACCAGAAAACTCAGTTTCGTGGTACAAAGGTAGTAGCTCCTCATGCATGATAATCTAATTTGAGGGACTAGATTAATGGATATTTCTTTAATTTTTTTCTCATGGTACTATTTGTTTTTGCTTTCCTTTACATGACAAAGTTTACTTAGTGAGAATCTTGAGTGGTCATACAGAAATAAGTTTTAAAAATTTATTTATTATCCCCCTCCCTACTCCTCCCCCCCCAAAAATGAGATGGGTGGCACTTTTGTAGCTTGTTTTGGACTTGGGATCTTTTTTTTCAATGATACACAAAATATCTAATTGTAAATTTCTCAACTTTTACTGTACACCAATGCTTTTGGAAAAGTTATAGTAATGAACAGTGCATTGATAATTCAAGTACTTGTATTTAAAACATGGTTGGGGGGGTAAGCTCCCATTACTTATGATGGTAAGGAAATTATATGTCATAAGAACCTCTGCAATTTCAGGGAGAGAGTGTTTTCTCTGGGTGTCTTTGTTTCTTCTTGCCAGATATCATTGCCTTTTAGTGAATTCTGTTTTTTGTGGGGTTTTTTCTTCTTTTTTTAAATAGACTGATGTGTTTCTTTTTATTTGCAAGTAGCACTGTACCTTTGCATCAAATTCTGCAGTAGTTTAAAAATCTATCTTGTTTAAGCACCTCAAATTGCCACAGATCAGTAAGCCTTCAATATATACAGTATTATGTATGCAGATAATTCACACAGATTTCACAGTGAAGCAGTTAAGAGTTTTATAACAAAGCCTGAATGAAGATGGAGATATTAGGAATCAAGCTGCATGGTAAATTTTGGGGTTTACCATTTATTCTTTGCTCTACAGATTTTGTAGGTAGTGTTCTTGTGCTTTAGTCTGTTCATCTCTATGACAATCAAATGCCTGTCAAACACGATGCAGCCCTAAAGTATTTTGTAACAATCATTTATTCCTTAACAGATACAGTACATACAAGGAAAAAGTTAGTTTTCCTTGTAAATATACTGAAACATACAGGAAGGATTTAATTAAATAGGTATTTCCTTTCTAATGCTAGGCAATGAAATTGATTAACTGATCTAAAATTTCATTCCTTTTGGAGAAATAGTTCATGTGGCAAAATCATTCCCCATCATCCAGCAATATGTAGTGCCTTTTAGAGACTCTAGTAATCCAAGGCAAGTTTGCGACTAAGCTGATAATGAAAGAAACCTAAGCTTTTACAAAAGAAGGTGACTGCACTGTTAAGGTGTTGGTTAGGTAAAATGATGTTCAGTAACATATTTTGATTACCTGTAGAAGTCTTGTTACATAGGTACACAGAGAGAGAGAAATGTGCATGAAAAAAGCAAATATTGAACTTTTTTCAGTTCACTGGAAAGCTGTGAAGTTAAATAACCAACAAGAAATGTCAGTTAAAATTGAGTGAGTGAGTATATGTAGCACTGTGTTGAATATGTCATGAGGATTTTCAGACCTATTACACTTTTTCCTAAAACACGTAATAATCAGAACTGAAGAACCATTCAGAACCAATCAGAACCATTTTTTATCTATGAAAATATATAATTAATATATACATTTGCATGGTGTAAGAAGTCTATTTTTTTTGTAAGAGTGCCTGCCTGATATTGTTGTCTAAATCTGCATTTATGCACATAATCATCTAAACTAATATTAATGGAGTACTGAACATTCAAGGGTCCTGTGATTTTATTACTTCTATCTGCTATTTGAGAAGCAATGTTCAGTTGTGTATCAGTCATCAAAGAATTCTTTCTTTCTGAAGAAATCAGATTTGATAAATTTACCTATTTAGTAATATTACAGGTTTACTAATCAGGGGAAAACCAGCAGAAATAACATCTCTATTTCAGATTAATTTATTTCTGTAAAAAACAATGCTTTTTCTGTGAGGAAAGAGATGATAAAGTAAGTTTGTTAGAACAAGAGATTACTTTATAAACACATTGCAAGGCATGTGATAGACCTTTTAAAGACCACAGAAATAACTAGCTTTGAGTCATAACTTTCTTGTTCAAGGAATGATAATTCTTGTATAATGAAGATCTATATATTTGTACTCTCTTATCTTTTTGCAGTTTGGTTCAGATGGGTTACCATTGCCACTTTGTCCTTTTTCTGTTCTTCACAGATATTTCCAACTCTACTCAGCATAAAAAGTGAGACAGGACTCAAATAAGCTAGCATGTGGGGTTTTTATTTGTTTGGGGGTTTTTTTGGTCAGAAAAGTTTTCTTGTGTAGGCTGCTTAAGAAACTGCAATAGAAAACACAGCATCACTGACTCTTTTTTATCTTTGCCCTTAAGGAAAGAACATGTTATAGCTGTGACCACAGCTGCAAGTGCAGCTGTGTCAATTCCATTTAATAGTTGTGACCATATATTGAGCTTTGAAAACCTTGAAAATATCTGTAGGAAGAGGGTGTGTTAAACATTAAAGAATATGCCATTCTCAATCTCTTTCCTCCTTCCCTCATTCACAGATTGTGTATATTGATTCGATTTATAGGGACCTATAGACTGAAATTCCTGAAGCATGCCTGTGCATGCTGCTGCTGAATCCTGGGGCAGGTATAATTTTCATACAGACAACTTCACTGAAACTGTGAGAGAACTGGCTGAAAATGTTTCTCCCTTTGCTGTTGCAAATGCTACTCAGTAGTCAGTCCTCTGTTAACATAGGAGGCCATTTCAAGCTAGCTGATGAGTTACCTTCTCAGTGAGAATTAAATGGTGGGCTCTCACTGCCCTATCAATACCGAAACTAATTTTCAACTAAATACCAAGTGCAAGTGATCATGTGTTAAAATGAAATTTTACCTTTGGACAAATGGACAAATATTTCCCTTTCAAGTTATACTACAGCCCCCAAACCTTATAGGAAGTTATATGTGTAACTTGTTTAACACTTAGAAAATCTCATAACCATATTAAAGTTAGATGGTATCTGAAAATCTGCCTAAGTTTATAAATATTGGAATATACTCTGAAGACCATTATATTTGATCACTGGTGGGGCAAGTGAAATGCATTTCAAGTGCAAGTGGCAGATTTCATTATTTATGTATTTTTTTTTAAAGTATCTTTTCAGAATCCTCCTCAAATTTTGATAAGAACATTAATTCATAATCTGCCACAAAGTCTTAGGACTAGTTAGCATTTTGCAGGTTGGAACCAACATTCTCAAATTAACTCTGGGTCAGTGTGGGCTGTAGAACTCTGGGAAATGATGGGCTTCCTCTGTGAAACACTGCTTAATTGCTGAGTCGCTGCCAATGACTTCTGTACTGCCTTTGGCTTCATTAATTTATGAAGAGAGACTTCAGACTGGGGATGGTGAGGGGAGGAAGCAGAGTTCAACAGCGGAGTGGCAAAAGCATAAATGGTCATGTCAGAAAGGTCTTAGACCCAGCATAAGCTTTAAAAAGTATTGTTGCCTATAGAATGAGTATCCAGCAATGTGAATTTACACAAAAGGTGGCAGATATATGCCCCCAAATGAATATATTAGCATAGTCCCCTCTAGAATCCATTTCTTTGCTCCGATTCTTCCTCCAAAAAGTCACACTTATGTAAGCTGAGAATCAACCAGCTCTTCTCTGTCAAATATCACCCTTTTAGGAATGTAGATCTCTTCACATTATTTTGCCAGCAGACACAGCTTGCTCTGCTTAATTTGAGGTGTGTAAGATTCATATGCATTTGACACCACATTAATTTTGTACATGGCAGTAAGCCCTGTTTAGACATATAAGTATAGATATCTACATTGCTGCAAGCTCTGGTTTTATTCTAAAGCATTTGCTTTCATGTGGCTTCCTTTCTGCTCAGAAGTCAAATGGGTGAGCTTTCGTCTGCCTGTAAAATAGCATAAATATGTGCCCAGCATCTGTTTCTTTAATTTGAACAGTAACCCCTCATCCTATATACTCCTAAAAGTGTTCAGATAAACATGCTACTCTAGATTAATGCAAAGTTTAATATATAGTGTTTTTCTGTACTCTCCTCTTGATGCACGGTACTTTGATTATTATGGAATCTAGGTTCTTCATCAAGACTGTTTCAGAATCCCATGCACAGCAATATTTTGAATGTCATCTTAACTATCAAATAAAAAAAGAAAAAAGAAAAAGGAAAAGAGTTTTCACTTTTTGTACCAAGAAAATTTTGTCTTTTGAGCAGGCAATAAAGTCCGTTCCACAGCCTACATCAGTTATAATGGGGTAGTCAAAATCCATAATATGAATCAGTTCTATCAGATATAACGTGTATCAGATATAATTATATCTCAGTTATAATTAGCTTGACACAGCCCCTATTGCTGACTTCTACCATATGCTGGAACTTGACAAAGAATTTGGCCAATACACTTATAATTGTTCTAACTACAGAAACATAACTGCACTGATATAATATCCCACTATGCCATCAGGACACTCCTCTAGTATAAAAGTGGCCCTTTAGTCTAAGCAGAATTTCCTGTCGGTTATCATAAGTTAAGCTGAAAAGGATCTGTTTATCCTGGAGTAAATGTTCATAGAAGTCTTTATTGACTTAAAGATTGTAGTACACAGAAGTTAAACTACTACAAGCTGAAGGGTATAGATAAAGTTTTACCTAATATTTTAAACCATTGCTATTGCTTAGCAACACGTACATGATCATCATTAAGACCCGTATTTGGGAAGAGTTGTCCCAAAGTAATAATGTTTTCAAAATGCTTGTGGCGTTTGCTGTTGCTGATACATAGATACTAACTCTAATTGTTATGAATAGCAGCTAATTGAAAATGTTGCCTGTTGTTAGCCATTACATTACTTGGTACTCAGCATCTGTGAATTCAGATAATTTCTAACATATTATGCAGTGTGGGCAACTCCTCTGTAGTATATAAGAGAATGTACCATGAAGAGAACTTTTTTGATATCTCCCTACTGTCATCTCTATCCCACAAGTTTCCCGTATGTTCATTAACCTTTTTGTGAAATCTTTGTAGTAGTTTGTCACCAAGCACATGATGGCACTTCACATTTCCCCTTGCTTTCAAAGTCTCCATGTTCTGATATTATATAACTTGAAGCTGAAGTCCTACTTGATTTTATTTGGATAAAATAAGATTTAAAGATCCTTTTTATATAAATGTAGCGTGCTGTGACCTGCTTGTATCCAGAAGTGACATTTTTTTTGCTGGCTGACTTTAGAGTCACTATTTCTTGCACTTTTTGTTATACTCTGCCTGTTTTATTTAAATTCTATCTTGTCCCAGAGAGTTCATATTGGTTTTCTTCTTAAAATGTATAAAACATTCTGGGCCCTGTATGAATTGCCTATGTCAATCAATACTCTATAATGCTAAGTACTAATATTCAAACTCTGAGCTGTACATAGACGGTACTAGCAGCGTATTCGTTAATTGTAACACCATTAAACTCTAAAAGAGTGGTTACTGTTCCCTTTCAGCCTTCTTTGTGATACACATTGTCTAATGAAATCTACTTTAAAAACCTATTTGAGCATTCTATCATAGGAATTAAAAGGTAAAACCTCTTGAAAGAAGACCTCTGGGTACTGTTATTCAAAGTACGGAATATGAAATTGGGGCTTAAGGAACAAGAAGCTCACTAAAGGTGTCAGTTGAACTAGAAGAACAAGGCTCTCAGTTGTTCTCCAGAGTCTATTCCAGTTTATTTTTTAATGCATTTAGCTGTTAAGCCTATGAAGAAAACCTTGAAAATAAGTGTAATTATGTAATTACTGCCCATTTGAATTTTTATGGAGGCTGAATACTTGCTCCAAGGTGGTGTTGTCAAAATTATTTTTTTATGACAAATATGGACAACTTGGATAAAGGCTTGCAATAGCCTAGTATGAAAATTATGTGTCTTAATATTTAATGTGAACTTTAGTTAAGAACCTTTATTTAAATAAATCTCTGAAGATATTCCATATTTTGGAAAATTGTGTATTGTTAGGGTGTCATCGTGCATCATTTTCACATGGGAAAATGAAGCTTATACAAATGCACCCCTCCATGAATCACCCAGGCTACAGCTCCCATAGGGTGATATGTCAGCATATTCTTACTGACTGTCGCAAAACCAAATGCTTTCTTGTGATGGAATATTTCTCAGTAAGAAGTGACACTTTTAGAAAAGTGTTAATGCAAAATCAGATTCTTTTTTTGGCAAAATATTTTTTAAGAAACCATATTCTGAAGTGTTAAACATTTTTAACTTAAATGGATATCAACTTGTATGTCAACAGGTTATATTTCTGACTTGTTATAAACAAGCTCACCAAAGTATGCAAGAAGAAAGGCCAAGACATGAAAATTTGTCTTATTTCAAAATAAATACACCATTTGGCTTGCTTTTTAACAACATTTGGGAGACTTTAGAGGAATGTGAATACTTTCCATTTAAAGCCCTTTTAGATTCAGCTACTGTTCTTAATATACTTAGTATTTAACACATAAAAAACTCATTTGATTACAGTAAAGCATTGCAGTCCAAAACATCTTGATAATATGAATATACCTCAGAATACAAACATAAATGTTGATATGATCGAGCCATTTAGCCACAGATGCATGAGGAATACTCATAAAACTGCACTCATAAAAATTCTTCCTTTACACAAATTGCTTGCCTCACTTACCTATGTGTGTGATAGCATTGCTTTTCTGAGGCAAAGCAGCACTGTAAGTATTTATTATTTAAAAGATGAATTAATTGCTTTGAAGCCCAGTGTTTGTATAGTTATCCTGAATGTACAGAAAAACTTCAACAAAAGTTCTTGATAAATTATCTAAACACATATGATAACTAGATGGGTACAGAAACAACACAAATTAGTAAAAGTGTAATAACATAGGAAATCAATTATGCAATCATGTACTTACATTATGACTGAGAAGAAAAACTCATGTTGGGTTATTATCTAAATATTGATTCTTTCTGACAGTTCACTTGAAGTTTAGTCAAAACTGATTTAGGAAACAGTCTGTCCTATTACAGATATGTTACAAATGTGGTGGGTTGACCTTGGCTGGCCGCCAGGAGCCCACCAAGCTGCTCTGTCACTCACCCTCCTCAGCAGGACAGGAGGAGAAATAAGATTAAAAGCTTATAGGTCAAGATAAAGGCAGTTGTAAGAAGAAAAGCAAAGGCTGCGCGTGGAAGCAAAGCAAAACAAAAAGATTTATTCTCTACTTCCCATAAGCAGGTGGTCTAGCCATTTCTTGGGAAGCAGGGCCCCAGCACACATAGCGGTTGCTTCAGAAAACAAATGCCTTAACAAGTTCCCCACTGCCCCCTTCTCTTAGTTTTTTATGGCTGAGCAGACATTATATGGTATGGCATGTGTCTTTGGTCAGTTTGGGTCAGCTGTCCTGGCTATGTCCTCTCCCATCCTCTTGCTCATCCCCAGCCCACTAGCCTTTGGGGGGTTGGGGAGTGGGGGGTAAAAAGACAGCCCTGATGCTGTGTGAGCACTGCTCAGGAGTAGCTCAAACAGTGGTGTGTTATCAACACTGTTCTAGCCACAAATATAAAGCACTATGAGGGTTGCTATGGGGAAAGTTAACTACATCCCAGCCAGACCCAATGCAAAATAAAGAAAATGTGGAGATAAAAGCTTTTTTGAAAATTCTAGACTACATTAGGTCTAAGACTCAAGTCTTTTCTTGATTTTATTTATTAATTTTATTTTATTAATTTTTTTAATGTGAAGCAGAGAATTAATATATTGTGGATTTTTCAAGTTTAGTTTTGGAATTTTAAAACGCTGTGCATAGAAATTTTAATCAACTCTAAAGAATTCCTTAAGCACTTATTCTTATGCCATATATTTATAGGTGATTTATTTCATGAAATTTATGTCATCATTAATGTTTTGTCATAGTTTAAGATGAGAGTAGTTCTTTTTTTCTGGTGTTTCCAGGAATCCATTCAATGGTATGTTTTTAGATACAGGACCCTATTTAGCTATTTCCATCTGATTGGCTTATTAGTTTCTCTGAAGGAAAATGAAAAAAAAAAATCTCTACTTAGATTTCAATACCTCCAAATTTTGAAAGCATTGCCTTGGACTTCATAATTTTCTTAAGAGGAAGCTTTCTTTTCAAGGATTAAAAATAAATGAAAATAGCAAAAATAAATAGTGTCTTGCAGCGAAAGCACTTGAACTTTGGATTTCCATCTATCTTTAAGAGGCTACATAGGGAATTGGGGTAGCTGTAAATTTACTTTGTAAATATTTGGTAATAGTGACTGACTCTTCCTGCACCACTGATCAATGTGTAGTTTTCTAGGGCTCTGATCTGGGTCCCACTACTTTTATACTACCAAAATTGCACAGGAAAGTATTCGACTTGTGGCTGCTTGAGTTGACTCTGACAGCAATTTAAATGTCTGTGGGCCTAGTGGTAAATAAGTATAAAAGGATCAGTACAGAAGATGAATGCAACAGAATTAAATCTGCTCAACATTGGTATGCAGAAAATATTTACAGAGTCACAGTGTTAGTGAATTTTGGCACAAACCAAATGTTGCTCATGTTACAACATTATAGATATAACAAAGACTGGTTTGTGGTGTTACTCTTGTGATGTGGGAGCACATCTGTCCATAAGTTTTTTCTGGCTGAATGCTGTATAACAAAAATGCAAGTAAAGTGCCACAATGATTCCTACCTTAGGTTTTGTATGTTTATATATCTGTGAGTGATTATATATGCACAGTAGTATTTACATATAAACACTGTAAAACTTAAATGACTGTCATGTCTAAGTCCTGTGGTGGTTTCCAGGATGTAGGTAATACTCACTGTGCTGAAAACAAGTGACCTGAATGATTAGATGCAAAACTTCACTGCTGATATAACAGAAGCTTTCTTCTCCATGCTAGTCTTTATCATTTTGACAATACACTAAGCTCTGTGTAGAACTGATTATTTTCCAGTTTCCATATTCTTTCTTCCACATCACTTCAATTACTGAGAAAGTAAACATTATAATAATACTGTCTAATATACCTCTGTTTTCTAGACATTATAGCTTTAATGACTTCCCTTTCCCAGAATGTGGCTTCCATTTTGGTGGCTGTCATTATTGTGGAGATTGTATTTCAGTCAGTAATTGCTGGCTCAAAAGACTGATTTTTGTATCCATGGTTCATTACATGTCTGTAAATCATGCAGTACAAAACAGTTTGAAAAATTATTTGGTAAAAATCAACTGAACCTGCAAGAAGGAAAACTACTAATTGAAAAATTAAGTAAAAATCTATAGTACCCCTATCTTATTGACAGTGGCTGGAAGCTCAGGAATGGAAATGAAAATCTGTTCTGCTCTTCACTGAAAATAGCTGTTGCCTTTTATCCTTCTGTCTCTCTCTTTATGTGAGTGACCTCCTGCATTTAAGCTAATTGAGTTCCCCTGACACTGTGAATGCTGTAGTTATGTGATAATAATATATAAACTGTGCATGGCCAGGCTGCCTTGGAAGATTCTTTTAGAGCACATCTGGGCAGCTGTGGGCCTGTGGCTGCAAAAATTATGGGGCAGACCTCAGAACTGATCTGGAGAAACAGCGACATAATTCCTCAAAACTATAGGATGAAAAAGGGAGTGGAATAATTGGAAAAACTTAAAATTCACATTATTTATTGAATTATGCCTCATACATAGCATGATGAATGAAAAATCTAGAGATTCTAGGAATGCTAGAATAAGTTTTTTAAAAAAAATTATCTTTCCAAGAGAAAGTTGTGTTAATGGATTTCAGTCTCAGAAAGTTGGTCTGATAGTCAAACTTCATGTCAATACCTCTACAGCAACTTGACTTATCTGAGCTAGCTTTCAGTACTTACCTATTACTTTCAGTGTACCCACAACAACCCACTGCTAATTGTAATAGCAAAATATTCAGGGACATTTAGGAATATTCAGGGAAAAGATTTAGGGAAGGAAACAAATTGTTCTAAGATTAGTGATATAGCTGCAGTGCTAAAGATATCCAAGTTAGTTTACATCTGTTTAATGATCTGAGAGTGTCACACAGTCAGTGTGACAATGGTGAAGCTGAGAGAATTCTTGTTCCTAAATTGGAGAGATATGGGCTTGATGGATGGACTGTTGGATAAGGAATTGTCTGGATGGTCGTGTCCAAAGAGTTATAGTCAAGTGCTCAATGTCCAAGTGGAAACCAGTAATGACTGGTGTCCCTCAAGAGTCCGTACTGGAACCAATACTATTTAATTTCTTCATCAGCAACACAAATAGTGGGACCGAGTGCATCCTCAGCAGATTTGCAGATGATGCCAAGCTGACAGGTACAGATGATTCACTTGAGGGAAGGGAATCCACCCAGAGGGACCTTGACAGGCTTGAGAAGTAAGCCCATGTGGACCTCATGAAGTTCAACAAGGCCAAGTGCAAGGTCCTGCACCTGGGTTGGGGCAATCCCCAGTATCAACACAGACTGGGGGATGAATGGATTTAGAGCAGACCTGCAGAGAAGGACTTGGGGATACTGCTGGATGAAGAATTGGACATGAGCCAGCAATGTGTGCTTGCAGCCCAGAAAGGCAATCGTATCCTCGGCTGCATAAAAAGAAGGGTGGCCAGCAGGTCGAGGGAGGTGATTCTGCCCCTCTACTCCACTCTTGTGAGTCTCCACAGATTGCCCTGAGAAGTTGTGGATGCCCCATCAAGTCAAGACCCTTCAAGTCAACATATATGCAAAGAAAACAAGACTCTGTAATTATATGTCAGAAGTTGTAAGAGTGTGGTCTTTTGTTTGAAGAAAACCATACAGGCTATTAAAAAAGACACTAACAGAAGTTATGAAGCTACTTGTTTCATAGTTTATTTCTTTCTATCCAATTTCTTTCACTACCAAAAACATCCCTGAGTTGTAATAAATCATTTATTAACTTCTTAATCATACCTTTCACTCTAGTCTACTATGGAAAAGAAGCAAGACCAACACCCACTGGAATACTCTGTGAGGTGGTGTGGACTCTCTCATGTCACAGTTTTGAGCTGAAGAATGCATGCTGTCCTTGCAGCTGCAAAGAAATCAACTTCCCTCTCCCTAGGACATAACTTGAAAAATGCAGCAAGAACAAATCATGGGGATTATGGGAATCATTTTGGTAGCAACAGTGGCAGTTAGTAACACAATGGAATTGGTCAAGGTGTGCAGAACAGTAAAGAAATATCTAATAGGAGCAGAGGGTCTGTTCAAACATGTTGGTTTATTTTGCATCTTGCCAGGGGAAATGTTGGGCTCTTGCTCAGCTTGTCATGCTTAACCTTGACTGATAATTTTTGGTTTTTTCTTTTCTTTTTTTTCCTGGAACAGAAGGAAATTGTGACATGATGATATTTAAATGAAGTCTTCTAGAATTCACTGAGATGCACTGCATAAATTAGATAATTCTGAAGAGAAGTTCATACAGCCTACGCGGTGGCCAGTCTCTTTGTAGGTTGCAGAGTGGACAATGCACTGTAAGACCACACCTCAGCTTTTCCTGTAGAAAATAACCATGCTCTAGGACAAAAGCTATTGCCTGCAGTGATCCCAAAGGAGAAGCATGACAAATTTCCCTGAAGCTCTCTGGTCAGGCAAGTATGTTCCCCAATGTTTTTATACACTGCTGTTCACTGGAAGGCACTTCTGCTGTGGTATATTCTAGAGAATACCTTCAGGAGACAGTGTAATCAAGATAGCCAAGGTCCTCTGCAGAAAGATTTACTAAATCATCTGCTGAGGAGGGTCCAGTTGCTTTTTGCTTATGTTAAAAATACACCTAAGTCAGATAAGACTAAAACAAAGTACAAATTAAAAACACTTCACGTTATCCGCAAGAGACAACATATTTATCAGTATGTATAAAATAGAGAAAGGCAAGAAGGACAGCAGCAAAACTGGATGTTTTTCTCCTGGGTTTGTGAGTTAAGTCAGCTCAGTAAGCAGCTGAACCAGCAGCACAGAGGGAGCTGCCCCTGTGCAGACAGAGAGGAGAAGAGCAAGAGTTCCACTTTGCAGTGTTGCAGATCTGCTTGCCCATCTTCTGTAAAACTAATTAGCTTGCATAGACTGTCCTGATAGAAATTCTGTCTTCCTGCATAACTTATGCTTCAGGTAGTATCCCCTGGCAAGTACACTTTGAGAAGCTTGAGTACCCATTTCCCCATTATATGTATCTGGATGTACTGAAGGAATCAATATTTCTCCCCTAAAACCTATATATTTCCTCCTTATTGTAATGGTATTCTACCTTTCTTCTTAATTGAAAATAAGCATCATTTCACTTCTCTGTATATTTAAAAAACTTGTTGCTAGATGAAGCAAGGTTTGTAAGTAAAAGTAATTTCTTTTTAATAGGCATGTGATATAGCTGGAAAAATCAGGCAAGCTTATGGGCACATAAGCCCTTTTCTAACATCTGAGTGTCATTTTCTGCATTTGACTTGGTAATTGATATCTTTTTACCTGAACAAGCATTAAATTCTCCATATCCCTCTCCTCTTTGGTTATTTATTTAATGTCTCAGAAAACCCCACATGGCACTATGCTTATATTCTGCATTCATTTGTGGGTTATCATAGAAATTCATGCGTCTTATTACTGGCACTTCATTAAGCAAAGCCCTAGTCATAGATCTGACTGGAGCTATTATTTTGAGGTGACATCTTTTCTAAAAGTGTACAATAGGAAGCAGGGGGATCTGTCTGTGCTTAACCTACTGAGCCCAAAATATTTTGCTCAACTAGTTATAGATACAGTTTCCACTGTGTCTATCACTCCATGTGTGTATTCACCTATCTGCTGTTACATAACCACTGACAGCCTAGACTATTTATTAGGCATATGATTTTGTACAGAAAGTGGCAAGATTTAGTTTATTTTTCACCCTGTAAGATGCAATGAATACTTATCTGCCAATGTATGGAAATGAAACTAATTTTCACTCTTGCTAGTAGTGAGTTGTGCTTACTAGTGTTATTTGCTCTTTGATGTAATTATATTAATGATTTTACTGATTTTGTTCTGTGTTCTACAAAGTGGGTGGTCGGTTTGCTTTTGGCTTGGTCCAGATTCTCTGGGCTGATAGTACACCTAATGGTACCTTTTAGAGTTTGTATGCAGAGTGTAGCAGCGATTAAGTTGAATAAATAGCCTATATTGGAAAAGTAACTTGGTGCTGACATGGAATTTAAATAAAAGTCTTTGTGTGAACTCTCTAGATGCTGTCATCCTGTGGCTGCTGCGTACCAATATACCACCTGGTGGTGCTGAAAATGCTAAGAAAATACCAGAGGGAAGGAGATAACTATTTAATTTTTCAGTGCCTCATCTAATAGCTGTTCTGTGGGCAAGAAACAGGACAGAATTCTCCTGAGTGCCACAGGAAAAGAGAAACTCAGTCTGCTCAATATAGGTATAAACTTTGCCGGATCTAAATCCCTGAAATGAGCTTGAGCCATCTCTCTGAAGAGTCAGATCTGTTTTCCACTACTGGTGTTTTTATTGCCAGAGTGTCCTGGTTTCAGCTGAGATTGAGTTAATTTTCTTTATAGTGGCTGGTGTGGGGCTATGTTTTGGATTTGTGCTGAAAACAGTGTTGATAATACAGAGATGTTTTAGTTGTTGCTGCACTAGTCAAGGACTTTTCAGCTTCCCATGCTCTGCCAGGTGCAGAAGAAGCTGGGAGGGGACACAGCCAGAATAGTTGATCCAAACTGACCAAAGGGCTATTCCATACCACATGATGTCATGCTCAGTATATAAAGCTGGGGAAGAAGAAGGAAGGGGGGACATTTGGAGTGATGGCGTTTGTCTTCCCAAGTAACCATTACGCGTGATGGAGCCCTGCTTTCCTGGAGATGGCTGAACACCTGCCTGCCCATGGGAAGGAGTGAAGGAATTCCTTGCTTTGCTTTGCTTGCGTGCGCGGCTTTTGCTTTCCCTATTAAACTGTCTTTATCTCAACCCTCGAGTTTTCTTACTTTTGCTCTTCCGATTCTCTCCCCCATCCCACCAGGGGGGAGTGAGCGAGCGGCTGTGTAGTGCTTAGTTGCTGGCTGGGGCTAAACCACGACACAGAGTAACTACTGGCCAATCATTCTGAAACTTATCTGATTAATCTCAGATGCAGGTTTATTTCATAAATTATGTTTGTAAAGAAAGTCTGTATTATTGTTCTCGAGTCAACAAATAAAGAGAAGACTGTTTTGTAACTGGAGAATCAGTTGTGTTTCCAGGAGCCACAAAGGACAAGATGCATTATTTTATTTATACTCTACATAAAATAATTTTTTGTAGATGGTGTAACATGGTCACAAAATAACTTAAAACTATGTCTTTATACTGTGTACACAATATATGCTCTTGTCTTGACGATACATTCAGAAAAAGAATAGAATTTAGAGATGTTTTTACTACAGCACTTACTCCTAAAGTGCTCTGATGACAAATTCATTTGACTAGGTGCAGTTATGCAGACCCGCTGAGGTAATATAATATTTTTACAGATTATTTCACAAAACACCAAATGGACACCATATTGATTAATTACTTTATTTAAAAGTAAATGTTCAGGCATTCAGATTCTTACCTTGTTTCATAAGTAGCACCTGTGGGTATAAGTCTGTAACACTCATCAATAATGACTAAAAAAGACCTTTGTTGTTGTTGGATCTTTTTTTCCACAGATAAATAAAATAAATGTCACTCTCTAAATGCAGGAAGTGAAATGTGGGGTGGATTGGTTATCTGCCAAACTTACTGATAGATTACTGATAAAACTGAATTGTAAGCATTCTCAGTATGATTGGTTACATGAAAACAAAGCTGTTTAAACAAATGAAAAGATGATTGATTTGACAAATATGTTGAATTTTCAAATTTGTAAAAATAAATAGATGATTCAGAATCCAGTGAAGATCGATGAATTAAACTCTTTTAATCATGTCCCAATTTTATGATGAGATTCTCTGAAGGGACCTTGTAACACCATAATCTATCAAAATGCCTAGTCTCTGTTTTTTTATAATACATAGTATCAGGTGTAAAATGTATTCTGGAAATATCCTGAATAAAAAAGCAATTAAAAGTTCCATATGGTTCAAACTGTCTAGAAATATGGAGAACAAAATGAGAAGGCTTAAATTCGACATCTCTGTTTATGTGACAGCAATCAATACCAGTAAGAGAGACAGTAAGCAGGTAGCCTGTTCTTAAAATCTTTTTTACTAGTTAACCCAGACAGAATACATTAACTCTGCACATCTTATGTATTTCTCACTGTGAACTGGTTTCTTAAAGAAACAGTAGGCAAAAAACATAGATTGGGTAATATATACTGAATGCAAATAATAAGACAATTGATAGTGAGTTGTGGAGGAGATAATTCTGGCCTGGTCAAAGTGGATGCAGTTGAGGGTCTGGGAAAAGACCTTGTGTTTTCTGATAGTCTGGAATTAAAACTGGACAGAGAAATTAGAATTTGCCGGGTCAGGTTGTTAACTTCATGCCAGTTTTCTCTGGTTTGGAAAGCTAGTTCTGCAGGCTGAACAGTGCCTGATACTGTAGGTATCAGTACTTGAACAGTACTTGAACAGTACTTGAAAATAAGCTGAAGCAAAAAGTGATGTGGATGAAATTGTTTGAAAACAAACTTCCATGTCATAGAAGCTGGATAAATGTAGAGGTGTGTATTATTTAAATTTGGGTTGCTATGGCCTAAATTAAAACAAAAACAGTTAAGCCAGAAGCACCCTGGACCAGTAGCTGCAACCATGGAGGTGTTACCCTGTCCAATAACGTTGTTTTCAATGAACAGTTGTAGGTTGCAGCAGAGCTGTGAATTTTGAGCAAATTTAAGTGTTCTTGCAGCTTGCATGTGGAAAAAGGGAGAATCAAAGTTCTTGGAGCAGGTAAAGGAAGAGAGAGAGAGGGCTTTTGGGTCCTAGGGTCCTCGAAGCATGCAGCATGCTCAAAGTCCCAGTAACCTGCCTGGGGTTTCTGCCTTGAGCTTCTGCTGTTTTTCTTTATTCTGTTTAATGAAGTAATTTTCCTTGCTTGTAAGGATGTACTTCTACCACAAGTAGCAATGGCTATCAGCAAGTTGTCCTTGGGCCTCTGTTTTCAACCTCGTTTGTATTTTCAAGGCCTTTGCTATTATCCTGTGCTTGAACTCCACATCATAGGAAGATGTACCTGGTAACAAGCTTCAGTTTGCAAAAGTTCTCATAAAAAGTTGATAACAAGCTTAACAAGCCAGGACTGGGGACAGCAAATTTAGCAGATGGCAAAGTTAGCCTAAGGCCTGTGGCTATCAATGGCAATACTATTTTTAATGGGCAAAAACACTTACTATTTTTTTAGATTACTACTCAAATACTGTTAGACCTCTATCAAATGCTTGGCTTTCAGCAATTCCTCAGTATCAGCGGTTAAGGTAAGAGCAAGGTCATCATATATCATACGTTTATAGTTCTACTAGAGTGTGGAATTGATCCGTTCTCCTTCTATAAATTTTTCATGGGCTATTTCATATTCATATCTTTTTTCTTCAAGGAATTATTTTTCAAGATTTTTTTGAGAGGATGCGTTGACACTTCAAAATCTGTGAAAACACTGCACTCAGTTTCTGTAAAGTATGGCTTGGAGAAGTCATACTTCAATGTTGGAGTGACAATGGTTGAATGGAACTTCATAAAATAAGTCAGTATTTATTTTAACATTTAACTTTCTTGGATACAGTTCAGGCTGCCATGCTACTGTAAAGGCTGAGACAGCTGATTTTCACATAAACAGTTAAAGTGTTTTTTATCTATTTACAGCAACTGTGACTGTCCATACAAAGTAGACACTTGTATTGGTAGATGAAATAACTTTCACCAAAGACCAAGGAATCCTCACTTTTGAAGTGGCTAATACCTTTCTCTATAACTTCTCCTTCTTTTAATACTAACCAAATAACTACATGTGTATGTGAGTTTATATATTATGCGTTCTGTTACAGAGACACTACAAAATGATAAATCACTAACATTTATTTTATTTTATTATTTTATTTAATTTTATTTAATTCTATTTAATTTAATTTTATTTATTTTATGCTATTTTATTCTATTTTATTCTATTTTATTTTATTTGATGTTTAGTTGGTTTGGTTTGGTTTGACTTTGTTTTGGTTTCTTTTGCTTTGCTTTGCTTTATTTTATTTATTTTTCCATTTTGTTTTGATTGTTATTATTGAATCTTGTTGTTAAGTATTTCTTGTTCTGTATCATGGGGATATAGGAACCATGATGTGAGTGTAGAAATTAGACTAATCAGTGTTGTGAGACTAAATAAACACAGTTGTTTCTTTTTGTGAGAAAATATGAAGCCTACTTATTCAAAGTTTTAGTTGTACCTATAACACTTTAAGGTATTTCTAAGTAAATATATGCAGTCTTAGTAAAATAAAATCACAAGCAAGCAATCCATTAGAGAGAGATGACAGCACACTCCACTGCACAAGAAACAACATTATCTGTTCACCTCCTTACCTAGGAAATGATTAACTGCCTTTGGTTAAAGAAGAAATTATTCCTGTGGAACAGTTTTGCAAAGGCCAAAATCATAAAAAGAAGGGTATTCATTTAACATTTCCATTATTCATTGATAATGTGTAAAAAGTGCCTCTTATGTCATATGATATCTGTAATTTAATATTTTACAAAAGGATAAAGCTGAATTATTCACTGCTTTTAATATGTCAGGTCTTAACAATCTATTTTTTCATGTGTTTCTGTTGAAGATTAATAATCTAAACAGGTTAGTTCTTCCCAACTTCTATTAAAACAATCCCTAAGTCACAAAGCAAAATCAAATGAATGTCAGTGTTATTGTTGTGGGTTCCTTGCAACATTATTAAAATTTATGGCTTTTAAAACATGTTCATAAATTCATATAGCTAATGTTGTGGAAGTATAGTGTTCTTCAGAGTTTGTTAATCAGAAATGTGAAATGGGGAATGTGTGTGTCATCCCTAAAGACCACAAGTTGGAGCATGTGGATTTCTTCCCTGATGCTCAGTACCGTGGAAAGAATATTTTAATATAATTTCACTCTTAGTGAAGTGGAACTAGTTCAAGGGGCTTGGGGGAGAGGAGTGCTCCTTTCTTTCCTTCAAACAAGTAATTTTGCAAACATAGTTTTATTTTATATGTGCTGGTAGGTCTAAATAATTTGAAATCAGAGCTGTTCTTACAGGCATGTCGACATGACAGCTGCCTCACTGGCCAGCACCAAGTAGTAAATTTAATGGCCATGCTCTTTTAATTCTGAAGTTCTTCATAGTATTAGCTGAAGGCAGTAGTATTTGAGGGATCAGACACAGAAAGTTTGGAGGGATCAAGCTTCACACTGACCTGAGAATCAATTGTGATTTAATACTGTAACAGCACATGAACTGAGCAAAAGAAACACGCAGGGCAGCTTGCTTGGTGCTGTTTTCTGCATATGAATAAACCTGGATATTTACTAACTGCAATATTTAAATGTGCAGCATTGTTTGTTGTGTATCCTGGCTACATGACTCCAGACTCTGTCCAGTTCCCCTACTTCTGTTTCTCTATCTTTCTTCCTTCTTTGTTCCTCCCACTATGCCACTAATGCCATTCTTTATCATTCTACTTATGTTCTTTACCTAAAAACATTTTCTGGTTTGGGTTTTTTTCCCCCTCTTATCTCAAAGGGTCACCAACAAATTTCTTTAATACCATAGCAGTTTTGGACAAACAGATATGGAAACTTGGAAGAGGTACTAATACTGTGTGTAACCAGGGAATTTGGCTTTTTGAAAGACAGATACAGATAGACCTCAAAAGTATTAAATGTGAAATTCCATTTATTAACTACAGGCTTTTGAAAATTTGGAACTCAGTTGATTTAGAGAGCTGTAAACATAAGCCAGTTGGTTGACTTTTCCACCATTAGTTTCTTCTTACTGATAATGCATGTGCCCTGCATGGAAGTTTGATTTGAACTTGCATAAGCTTTCGGTGACTTTGTTCCATTACACAGTATGCCCTAATGCCCTAGTGCTAGGGCTATGTCACTTCTGTATGCAACCCAGGAGTAGCAGGCAGGGTGCTTCTGAGAACAGCACCCAATCTATTTTAAGTTTCATTAGTCAAAGCTTATGCTACCATTCACACATTATTAAAAATTGTTACAATATTTAATTCTCCCAATTCTTTGATAAAAGATTTAGATATTTAAATCACTTCTGAGGCAGTGGGAGTTCACTTAAACCTTTTGTCATCTCAAAGATTTCCTGAAGGAAACTTAATTTGCAAGAGCTTCTGTTATCCTGTGAAAAGGCATCATTTTTTTCCCAAGCAATTACTGTGATTATCATGAATTCATTAGTAAAAATAGTTATCAGTCCTTCAAGGATTCTGAAACTAAAATAACTTTGCTGCATATTTGGCAAAAAGTAATGATAAATACGATGATGGCTTCTATGTAGTTGCGCAAAACTGCTTTAGAAGGATGGAAATTCTGCCACTTGAAATTTAGGCAAAACAAGGCAGCTTATGCATGAAACTCCAGTTTTCTCATCTTGCATGCTGACATGATGATACAGCCTTTTACATAATTCTGAATAGTTAAATAATTTTGACTAAAACTTTCTCTGAAATTCACCCGAGAGAGATAATTTCTGTGAAAAACTTCACCATAGGGGCTAGAGTACTAACTTGGCCTAGTAATAAGCAACTGAAAATAGTTTCTTAGAATGAGAAATACTTCGTAGGTTTAATAACAAATCATGTTGAAATCTTTATTGACGATCACTCTCCACCATATGTTGGCTTCAAAAACAGGTCTTGGGAAAAGGATCCTGTAGAGGGAGCCAGATGCCACCCTTAGCAGCTCAAATAGTTCTAGAACCATTGAGATTAGATCTTCTACCTGAAAAGAAAAACAAGCTTAGCCACGGTCAAGAGAACAAAATAAAGTAAGCTTAAATGATATTTAAATGACCAGATTCTACTGACAGAAATGTCTACGGATTTAGAATTAGAAGATTGCATAGTTAGGTCAATCTCCATGTAGGTCTTGTGCCCAATTAAGAGACATTACTGTAAAGCACTATTTCCAGACTTCTACTGTGTTTAAGCTGTGCAAAGATGCATGAAGAAGAAAATCCACCACTTATTCTCTCCTGACTGTTCTTCCTTAAAAAGGATCTGTACTCAAATGAAGAAAATAATTTTGTGGATATAAGATATTTTCAAAGGCACAAAAAATAGGTTTGAAGTTGTTACTTACCCTTCTGATTATCTTTTCAGCAGAACTTGTAGAAGACCTCATGACTCTAACGGCTTGGCAACCTGCTTTTAATTTAGGCTGGATATTTCCAAGCAATGGAAGCGTATCTCTGTCACTGACTTGCAGCACAGATTCCCAAAGATATTTAGAAGCTTAATGACTGCTGATATCAATGAAAGCTAGGCATTTCAATACCATTAGCAGTCTCTGACTCAAAAGACTACTTCCTTTAATAAAATCATAAGTACTGGAGCAGAAATGTGTATTTAAATGCACACACAAATTACATTGTATCTACTGGATGAATTCAGGTTTTTATAATGCCTGTAGGTAAATTATCTTCCTTCATATTTTCACTTTTATTTTCCCCCAAAGATGTTAGAATCAATATTTAATCTGTGTGTTCAATGTTCTTGATTTTGTGGATGTAGGTAATATTTCTCAAAACAAATAGAAAAAAATGGAAGATGGAAGTGAAAGGTAAAATCTTTTACTTCAACCATAGTTTAACTTTTTTAGCTAGAACTTACAAAAAAAAAAAAAAAAGACATGATGGATAATTTAAACATTAAATGAGAGAACAGAATCCCAATGTTTTATGTAAATGTAACAACAATTACAAATTAGAACATGTACTAATTAGAACATGTACTTCTGACATAGTAGAACATCTTAGCATGTACTTTTGAATTACTCTGTATTGCAGTTAGCAGAATGATACTGACACAGATACTTTGACCAACCAATTTCTGTGCATCACAGTAGCGTTTAACAGGATGTTGATCTTCACCTTCAACTTTTTGAAAATTTTAACGTAAGTGCTGACTGGCTGGTTGACCCAGTGTCTTTATGGACAATCACACAAGTCCTTTAAAGATGAAACCTGGTAAGTGAGGAGTATGGTAGTATAATAGAAATGAATTGAGTTTGTTGAGTGGTGTACCACTCAATGGCTGATGGATATCAAGGCTTGCTTTTTGTCACAAGATGTATAGATCTGTGTATTGGTACTGACAGATCCTGTAAAAAACTTCTGAACACAGAGGTGGCTCTGGCAGAGGTCTCGGATATGAACCACAAAAGACAGAGCACATCTTGGATCAATGGCTAAGGGCCGCAACAATTAGGGAGAAGGAAAAACCTGAAAAAAAATGCTTGCTGTACAAAGAACCTTTCTTACTTGACAAACTTCTAGCTTCCAGCAGTACACAGACCCGCTGCCTTCAGGATAAATCTAAGGCAGCTTTTGGATTCATCTTAGTTTTAGGATATATTTCCTGTGTTAATCTAAAGAGATGTCTAAAGTTCAGCATGATGACTGAGAATTTAGAGCAGTCTTTCAGCTGCAGCATCATGATGCAAAGGAATTGGTTGTGCATAGGGTTATTGTTAGGAAGCTGATCATTGGTGAATTTTGACTGTACAGAAAGATAGCCTGAACCATAATTTTATCTTCAAGAATTACTTGAATCTTCATCCAGAGTAAACTGTCAAAAAAAAGACTTTACCTTCTACTTTTACGGAAACTTCCGCTCCACTCCTAAAAGGATTTGAAGTGATAGGTGCCTTGATACAAACATGACCTTTTTAGCAATCAGGCTGATGTTACTTAATCCAAAATAATATCTAACAATATATAAAACAGTATAAATAATATAAAAGTAATTTCAATTTAATATAAAATCTGTCATATTGCTTCCCTTTAAGTTATAACTGTATAGACAAGATTTTTACTTAAAGTAACTTAAAGTTCTTTATGCTGCAATATTGCACATTTAAGAAAATATACATTTTTTTCAGAGAACTGTGGTTATGCTCAATCTAAATCTACCCTGTTCCAGTGTAAAACCATTATCCTTTTTTGTGTTTCTACAGGCCCTAGTAAAAAGTCTCTCTCCATCTTTCTTATAAGCCCCTTTAAATATTGAAAAACTACAATAAGGTCTCCTTGGAGCCTTCTTTTCTCCAGGCTGAACAACCCCAACACTCTCAGCCTTTCTCCATAGGAGAGGTGTTCCATCCTTCTGATGATTTTTGTGGCCTTCGTCTGGACCCTCTCCAACAGGTCCATGCCTTTCTTGTGCTGGGTGCCCCAGAGCTGGATGCAGTACTCCAGGTAGGGTCTCACAAGAGCAGAGTGGAGGAGCAGAATCATCTCCCTCGACCTGCTGGCCATACTTCTGTTTATGCAACCCAGGATATGGTTGGCTTTCTGGGCTGCAAACACACATTGCTGGCTCCTGTCCAATTCTTCATCCACCAGTATCTCCCAGTCCTTCTCTGCAGGGCTGCACTCAGTCCCTTCATCCCCCAGTTTGTATTGATATTGGGGACTGCCCTGATCCAGGTGCAGGATCTGCACTTGTCCTTGTTGAACTTCATGAGGTTTATATGAGCTTACTCCTCAAACCTGTCAGGGTCCCTCTGGATGGCATCCCTTCCCTCAAGCGAATCAACTGCACCCATCAGCTTGACGTCATCCGCAAACTTGCTTAGGATGCAGTCAATCCCACTATGTCATTGATGACTATATTAAATAGTACTGGTCCCAGTAAGGACCTTGAAGGACGCCACTCATTACTGGTTTCCACTTGGACATTGAGCCATTGACTATAGCGCTCTGGACATGGTCATCCAGCCAGTTTCTTATCCATCTAACAGTCCATCTGTCAAACCTATATGTCTCCAATTTAGCGACAATTTTGTGGAGGACCGTATCAAGGGCCTTACATAAGTTGAAGTAGATGACATCTGTAACTCTTCCCTTCTCCACTGATACAGTCACTCCATTGCAGAAGGCCAATAGGTTAGGCACAATTTGCCCTTGTTGAAGACTTGTTGGCAGTCTCTAATTTCCTCCCTGTCTTCCATATGCTTCAACTTAACTTCCAGGAGGATCTGCTCCATGATCATACCAGGCACAGAGGTGAGGCAGATGAGTTAGTAGTTCTCAGGATCCTCTTTTTTAACACTTTTTAAAAAGGGGCATGATGTTTCCCTTTTTCCAGTCACTTGGAACTTCACCTGAGTGCCGTGACTTTTGAAATATGATTGAGAGTGGCTTAGCAACTACATCAGCCAATTAACTGGATTTCTGTCTATGCACCTATAAATTTTTCAGGAGTCTTGTAGGAATGTAATTATATGTTGAGCTTTCCTACAGTGCCTAATTTGGTTAATTTACCAGGGCACCCAAAGGTGACATTTATCTATATAGGCACACAGAAAGACACTGATTGCATAAGCCTATTTTTCATGAGGATGCAGATTAAAAATATATTACAAGATATTCATGGGGAAATAAGCACGCTGTCTTCACTAGCCAAAAATAATCGGTTTTGCTTGTCTGTTTGTTTTTTTTTTTTTTTTTCCTTTTTTTCTTGAGACAGGAACATAGATTCTTTTTGACTTTTCTACCCTTTGGAAGAGTATGGACAGCTTTTACAGGGCAGTATCATTTCACAAAATTCCCTCTTAACCCTGTGTGTAAAACTTCCAATAAGAGCACTAAAACATCAGTTAACAGCTGTTGCTTTTCCTGTTCCCCACTATAATTCAAATAAGTGTGCTGGTATAAAACATATTTTGAACAAACAAGAAGTGGCTTGATTTTTTCTCAATTGGTTTTAATTGACTAACAGCGAACAGAGTCTTAGGTCATAGTTTCTGTTGCAAAAATGTATGCTCAAATAGATCCAAAGTGTAAAGTATACTGAAATGTGGAGGGTTAATGTATTTATAGTGTTTTTTACTGGGTTCTTGTGTCAGTGGAATTGCATATGTGCCTTTATTCTGTATTTGCCTAATTTATGTTTCATCTCCATATGTGTGTTCTCTACATAACTGGTATTCCACTGTAGTAATCTAAAAGCATTTATTGCCCTGTCCATATCCTATTTCTGGAAATAAAATAATGTCTTGATTTGTCCCTGAAGATATATTGATGAACTTCTATAGGACTTTTTCTGTAGTCTGATGTAATTGCTAGGGAAAAGTAGTTTTTGTAGGCTTACTTCTCCGTGCTCCATGGAGTGATACTATTTGGCACGTTTGAACATTACAAGACTCCTGCTTTCAGGAATACACATTTGTGAATGCTTTCTTTCTTCATAAAGTAAAACCACTGGCTTCTGATTCTCTGCATTATCACTCATTCACTGAGTTATTGATTAGGTCCTAACAGAAATAAAACATTACCATGGCAAGGTGACAGCACTTCCCTGATGTGATTATCTCCTAAACCATTTGGTTGCTCTATGATATGTAGAATTTTGATGTGCTTTAAAAATGTCATTTTTTTAATTGACTGTTAAAAAGATGAACCTAGTAGGCTTAAAATAATTACTTCTCCACAGAGAAATACTTAGCAACATTGTAAATCTTAAAGCACACATCTCTGGAAGGTTATACAGTATCAAGTCTGCTCACCTTGGTGTCGGCCAATGATGACAAGAAAAACGAAACTGTATCAACAAGAGTTGAGAACTGAGTTTGATATGTTTTACATCATTTCAGTCTGAAAACTTAGAAGTACTTATTTAAATTCTGATAAGTGCATCTGCCCAGCCTGAACACATTTGGGATGATGCTATTCTTTTACATAATTGCTTCTCATTGAGGCAGTAGGAAGTCACTTGGAAAGAATAATCCTGCTGAGAACTTGGTGGGTGGGCGATTACATAGGAGCAAAGTTTTGCCTCTGATTTCTCCTTACCAAAATGTCCACGGGTGAGAGGCGTGCCTACCTTCTGTTAGTTGTGGCCTCTGTTGAATGTAGGTGTTAAGTACTGTAGAGTTGCTCCTCATTGAGTGTTTTCTTCTTTCTTTCATTCAGTACACCTATCTAGAAGTAGGACACAGTTCAGTGTTAAAGGTTCTCAGCCAAAATATGCCTGCATTGAGACCAAGTGGTCCCTCTGAGTGGACTGTCTGCCAAGATCTTATAGGTGATATCACAGTGAAGGAAAGGTTGCTGTGCTTCTGGTTTTATGTGGGCCTTCGGAGGATCTGCAGACATGGATTTTGTTAGTGAATTTTTTATGTTCAGCTTCAGTGCTTATCCGTTCCAGTTTTTGTTCCCTCTTCTCTATGCCTGTGTGTCTTACACTCTGCCTTTATTTTCCCAATAGTCATCATGGTTCCAGATCATGCCTCAACATTGAGTATTTGAAGTTGATAAAGAGGAATGTGCCTCTATAATTCTGAAAATTTTAAATGTTAAGATCTTGATTTTGGAGCCTGTATAATGAAAATAAAATAGAACCTGATCACTTATAGTATATTTTTCTTCATCATGTAATATATGAAACATGCAAATATCCATTAGAAAATATTCATCTTGTCTGTTGATAACTTGTGGATGGAATAGTGTTTCGAAAAGGTAGTGATATGATGATGTTTTGTTATGTTAAAGCAAAGTGTAAAATGTTTTATTTAATTTATATTCTTTTACCCTTTTTATTTATTTCTGTATACAATCTCATTACTGCCTTGGAAGTAATTAATCAGTGGTGAATAATTGCCCTTTCAGTCTTATGAAGAAGACCTATTGGAATTATTTCAATGTCTTCATGTTTGTGAAGCCTCAGGGCCATGCTCTTTTCAAACAAATCTCTAATTGTTTTCTCAATTGAAAGTGACACTGGTACATTAATAGGAAAATGCAAAGCTTTTATTGTACTTTCAGTGTTTCATTTTAGCTTAAATATGGAAACCTGGAAAACAGTGATATTTAATTTGCTGACACAGTCCAGTAAACCACCTCATTACTATTATAGCTATGTTACATTAATTACTATAATGTTATTACATCAATCCTGTTATCATTCTTATACCTACTATTGTTCTGTGCTTATATAGCTTCTATGACAGTCAGTATTTCTTGTTCATAGATGCCATACTGGAATTATCTTCTTTGGCCCCACTTCTTGCTGTTATATTTGATAGTCTGCACTGAGAAATTAATAAATTCCTTATTTGTGAGCTGTAATAAACTGTACATTAACAATTATTTTCTGTTTTGATCCATGCTTCTCAGTTCACTTCATGGAGTGCAAAAACTGTGGACAGTGTCTAATGTCATGATTGGCAATCTATGTAGTCGATTTCTACTCTTTGGCTTTTCATGGCCAAGTTCTTCAGTAATCAAATCATGGCCTCAGTGAAAGATCTAAGACCATATTTAACTTCTGTTCTCCTCTGCGATTTTTTCCTGTCTTCATTTGCATTTCTGAGAATTTCTGTGTGTATTTCTAGTTCCACTACATGCTCATGAAGTTGTCCTTCTGTAATACACCCGGCAGCTCTGAACACAGTAGCAGATCTCTGCAATAAAGCTCTCCTGGTGCTGGAGCTCCTCTCAGCCTATGGACTTGTGAATTCTGCTGAGGCTTTATGTGGAAATTTAAAGGCCATGCCAGAGTTTGCTTGCCATCTATCCTAAGCTCTCCCTGCATACAATATTATCTGAACATCTTAAATACAGCAGACTAATCCCCACGAGTGAGGGTTAATATTTTGAGTATACTCTCAAACTTTTATTTCAGGTGAAGAGGTCAATGGCAACACAATATGAAAACATTTACCTTTCCTTTTGACTAGTTTTTCTTAGAAGAAAAGGTTACTGAAGGGTGAATTTGTAATTGGAACTTGCTTTCAGTTGACTTTGCTTAATGTAGCTGTATAAATAGTGATTCCTCCTTCCCGTTAGTTATGCAACCAGTGGATGAAATAAAGAATGGTTCTTGAGACAGGGATACCTGATAACTCTACCTCACTGCTGCAGGAGTAGAGTTTTAGATTAAATACAAGAACTGCAAACTAAACTCCAACAAATGATCATATTAGTAGAAAACCTGAATGGCAAATGGTTAGCCCTTAAAATATATATAAGCACAGTATATTTTTAAACAAATGTATAGTAAGTGATTGCAGTGTCAAAAGATAGATGATTAAATTAGTCTACATCACAAAATCTTTCATTACAACTGTGACTGCTGTATATCAGTAGAAGGCTTATTGAGTCAAAGAATGAAAAGTTTAACAAATGTAGGCCTAATCACAAAAAGTGGACTGACTATTAGAGGAATTTCACAACAAATGTCAGCGACAAAATGCTCTCCAGTTAAGCAGGGTATTTGTCATAATAAGAAAAAAGGACGTGGTTCAATCATGAATGTGTTTGTAGTAAAGCAGGAAAAGCTTACCACTTAAAAAAAAAAAAAAAGTGTAGAGTTGTTATTTTGAAACAGGAGGCTTGTGGATACCAGCAGCTGTTCCCTCATTTTTCATTGCATGTCTCCACAGTAGGGTGGGTTAAAAAATGCTGATTATGCTCTTTCCAGTGGTTTTGCTTTCCTTCATCAGCTTATGGGTTATTTTGACTTGATTTTTACTGTCACGAAAGCTGAAGAAATAATGTTTCAATGCTTTTCCTTCAGTGGACTTAATGGGCTTTTCAACTTGTTAGAATATTTGCTCTTGATCATAATATGTAGTTCAAACAACACCAAATCATGGCATACCAAATGACAATAATTTTTCTTTATTACTTTTTTTTTCTTTATGAAATAGAGGGAATAGCTGTAGGTATCCACCAACCTCTTTCCAAATACATGCTTTGTCTGTCAGGGTTGTCCCACTTGGCATGTGACAACTTATTTCATAAGTCAGACACCAAAAAACACCCAGTCATGGGGAAAGAACAGGGAGAGGAGCACTAATTAAGGGCAAATACATAGCGAAGTCAGGATTTGCTGTAGATAAGAAGTGTCACTGAAAATATCATATTGAACTGCATGGGAGATGGGCAGGAAGCTTACCAAGGCAAACCATTTTCCATGTCCAGACTGTATGGGCAAAGAAGGCACGTGTTGCGCCAAGGAAAGAATTTAGTTGCAGTATCAAGAGAATTCCTTTTATGACAACTGATGTAATACAAATCTTTCCCCATCCTTAGGAAACCAGCATCACTTAATGAGTATAGGAATGGCGTCTACTCTACACAGACAGGAAATAGAATGTTAAATAAAAATATGTAATATGAAAGATTAAAAATTGTGCAGTTTGTGAAGTTTGGGCTTTACCTACTGATGTAGTAGAAAGCTGTTCTACTTTCAAGGTGCTTCCAGATAATTTCAGAAACAATAATGTACCCACAACCTTCAGGAATATCCATTTAGGCATTGTGGGAGTCCTGAAGATCCCCAGTAGTGAGTATTGCTGCCAACTCTAATTTGCCAGCAAAGTAGCAGATACCCAACGTTGTCACTTCTGTCACTCAAGCTCCAAGTGCTTATCTGTCCTGAATGAGTCACAAACACAAAGACCATGTAGCCAATTTTTCTCATAGTTTGTTAGGATTTCTTCTGTACCTAAAATTAGCATTTAAATTCTGTTTTAGCACATGGGCTCCTTTTCAATCCTGCTGAGTTCTCATATGTTCATACTCTGTGTGTTAAGCAGGCTTAAGAATCAGCTGTAACTTATATATGTAGAAAAGAAAATAGAAGGTAATTTATGGAAATTTTTAATTAATATCATCACACAAATTCTCTTATTTTGCCACTAATATTAAAAATGTTTTGCATAATCTGATTGTAGTTTCTATTCCCTCTGTTTTACTATACATATAATGGAGATGTCATCATATCAAAATATTCTGTCATTTCAGCCTCTGCAGACATCCATGGATTTCAGTTCATGATTGCTTGTTTATGATCATTGAAGATTAATTTAATGTTCAACTTCCAGAATTCTGAAATTGCAAAATAAAGCTAATAGAAACCAAAAAGAAGTATTTCCCAATGCAATACAAGATAATCATGCCTGGAACTTGACGGATTAGTGGTTTTTGCTATGAGTTCACTCAGTGCCAAAGGCTGAGTACCTTTGCCTAAAGTAGACAATAAAACTATCAGATCAGAGATGTGGTAGTTCTGGGTTTTTTTTTTTTATAGATCAAGGAGAATTTTCAAATTGTATCACCACTTAGTGTTGAAAACAAATTGAATGATAAATCTACCACATGCATGAATTTCCTTTGGGTGTTTTTTTATACCTATCGTTTTAATCTAACAAGAGAAGACATATTACTGGTCAGTGCATGGAAGGCAGTCTAGTTTCTTACCATATTTATGATACAAAATCCTTACTGATAGAGACACAAAGAAAAAATAATGCATTTTGTTAACATTAATGATGGACACTGTATTAATAAGGGGAATATTGGTTTGTGTGGATGAGGAATGAACAAGCCAAGGAAATATATTATTTCAAAATCAGTGAAAATTTAAAATCAGTGAAAAGGTGTCTTCTTTCTATTATGGAGATTCAACACCCCTTGACGAGTGTAAAGGGATGAAACAGGCTTGACAAACTGAAGAGCTCTACCTATCAGAAGGTGAAAATAAAGGCTTTTCTTATGTGAGGCTTTTTTAATCCCATTTAATAGTTGTCCTTCCATTTTGTGCAATAACTGTAAAGGTCAATTAATGTATTGCAAGATTTATGCAGCTATGACAAACTTACAAACTGTCTTGACAGAACATTATAAAAAAGCTTAATATTTCCACAGTGGAAAATAACAAAATGTCTTAGAGTACAGGGATGGGTTTAATATATGTGTGAGACAGTAAAAGTATTATGGATGCTTCAGAGTTTTCTTTTTTTTTAACCTCTAGGAACCAAAACCTTTAATTTTCATCTTCCTTTTTTTTCATTTGATGTCAATTATATTGGGCTTGTGCATGTGCATTTGAAGGTGATGAAGTGTTTGATAGGCTTTGGAGATTTTTCCATTTTACCTTCTGACTTCAAGCAGTTCTATTACACTACACATACTTTTTTTCATCTTCCAGCTCAATATATTCTGTGTATATTAAAAGATAGTGGGGTATTTTGCATTTAAGCACCAGCTTTGGCTTTCTCAAATGTTTAAGGTTTATTTAGTCCTGCTTCAGTTTATTACATTTTAATGCTTCATCAGTCTGGTTTATCTGAGATGTTGGTAAGCTGTAGAGATTTTCCATTTTCTGAATTTAAATTTTTCCTCTCATCCTGTGTTATTGGAAAGTTCTACAGGTATTGGGGAGTTGTAAAACTTGGTGATGTAGCCTTCAGCAATAGTAGCATACTACTCATCACAGCCTTCTTAAACTGCTGTCATGATGAATGTATTTATCTCAAATGATGACTTAGAAAAAATACAGGGCAAGACCAGATAATTAATTTAATCTCCACATGTTTGGAATTCCAGACTTCTGAGCATCAGATTTTTGGAAATCAATAAAGGAATGTCCAGAGCTTCAAGGCAGAAAGTTGCCACCAATGTGAGTATGGTTATATGGTCTCAAAAGAGATGTGAAAGTTGTTTTCATGACTGACTGCATTGTAGATAAAGTAAAACCATAGGGTTTTTTTCATAACAATATTAAGTTAAATTTAAAAATCAGCAGCTAATAATGGGCTGAGTATGAGCAGGTGAAAAAACGGAGCTTTACGGCTGATACTGAAAACAGTTTTTGTCAGTGTTTCTATACAAAGCAAAGAGAAACTTTCAAGAAAGTGGAGGCTGGAAACTGAGAACTGTGTGATAGCTATCATTATCCATATTGAAGAAGTGACTAGTGAAAAAAATAAATATTTACTAAAACTCTCTAATCAGATATTTAAGGGCTAGATTTGCTAAAGTAATCTTTTTGAATCATCAGCAGAAAAGTAACTCTGCAAGAGATATGCTAGTGCACCAGAATGAAACTAAAAAGTGAAACAAAAAAGTTATCAATTATTTTTAAAGTTGGATGTTAAAACACAATCTGTAGAATCAAATTAGTTGAGAGTAATCATCCCTGGGCTATATGCATTGTGCCATTTCTACAATCTTTTCTTAAAGAAGGGTAAATCTTTGGAAGTGGTTGAGGTAAGTTCTTCAGAAGAGCAAGGCCAGTGAAAAGAGTTCCTTTATCTGCCCGCCTCCCCCCAAAGTTTTGAGAGCCTTGTTTTTGTTTCTAAAAATGTTTCTGAGCATCCCATCCTTGTTTCTCGTTTTCCAGCTTTCACCATATTACTGCCCTATTAACTGCCCTATTAAAAACTTCAGGACATAATTCATTATTCAAATAAAATATGTTTTTATTAACTCCCAAAGCTTCAATAGTGAAAGAATGGAATGGTCCATCTGCCAGTGATACCAGAAGCAGAGGATTGCTTCTGGTATTTATACACTATTTTCCAATGATTTTCCCTCAAGTGCTGAGATCCTAAGGAAGGTCAAACCATCTATTAATTTCCCAAGATGAACCAATGGTGAAATTATAAAATTGTTTGTTTTCCTGAAGAGTTATGGAAGGAAAATTCAAAATTAACTGTACAGAAAATAATCTTATTTGAGTATTATGAGAGACTACTTTTTTTTTTCCTAGAAAGTATATTCATGTTCTGTTTCCTCGGTTTTGTTCTTGCCTGTTCAGGAACTCCTGTAGAGAGACAGTAAGTGGACTAAAGCATAGAATAATTAATGTTATGTAAGGACATAAATGTGTCAACAGATTTCTGCTTACTGAAACTGTCAGAGGTCTCAAAAAATCCAGTGAAGAATGATGTTAAATTCCAATCTAAGAAATCTTCTGCACAGTTAAACTTAACTTGTGCCTTTGGAACCTCAGTCAATCAATTGAATCACAAGGAGACAGTGGAAAGAAGAGTGGGTCTGTCATTGGAGGGCTCAGAAGCGGAGGTGGGCCAAAACTTAAACTTTTTGAACTTTAAGAAGAGCCGAATAGGATAATTTCATTTGTCTTTCTTTGTTTCTAAACAAACAGCTGGGGAAAAGGCAAAACATAAGGAAAACCAACAAAATTCTACACTAAGTATGCTGAACACAGTCCGTAAAATATGATGTATGCCTATGGTCCCCAGGGGACAGTGTGAGAATACATGCCAGTTCCCCTTGTTCATCTCCAGAGCAAACTGCCATACAGACCTGCTGTTAGTTTCTTTCTGTAGAGCATATGGTTGTCGGACTACTTTCTTTCTGAAAGAATGGATTTCTGATAACATCTTAGTTTCTGTCTCATGTACCATGGTATCATCCTTCATGCAAACTTGGGCAGTTTCATGTGTTATGATAGGTAACTACATTGTCATAACATAGCAAAATAGTTTAGGATTAAAAAAAAAAAAATTGTTGATAATTTCTAAAAATGATCTGATCATCATGAACATGACATTATAAAGCAATATGAGAGATCCATTATTAGCTGCCTCTTAAAATGCCTATATGCATTGTCATGGCATAGCAAAATTGTTTAGGATTTAAAAAAAATTTGTTGATAATTTCTAAAAATTATCTGATCATTATGAACATGACATTATAAAGCAGTATGAGAGATCTGTTATTAGCTGCCTCTTAAAAGAGCTGGTATGATTTCGTAGAGTACCACTTTTTCTTCTAAGACTTCATTACCCATTCTTTGTGGGTGATAACATGCAAGAAAAGTTATTTGAACTTTCATTTTCTTTTAGTTTTATTTCACAAAAGCCTTTTAAAAACTGACTGTAATGGATTCAGCCTTAAAGTTATGTCAGAAGAAATAAGAAATTTGGCTTCATGAATTACTCATACAAAAAATAAAGTGAAATCAGAGCTCATGAATTACTTATAAAAGCAAGCTTAAAATCAATAAATTGCCTGTAATGAATACAGAAGCATTTTCTCCAAGTCTATAATATGCTGACATCATGATTTTTTTTGTGAATGAGAGCTGTGCAAGACTATTAGCCTGAAATTACAAAATTACTTTTCCTCAGGGTTTATTTTAAAATGTCATTTAAATCTCTTCATTTGGTTGAGAATAAAAAACACATTGTGAAATGCAGACAGATGTCCATACCAAGAAACTAAGAAAATGTTGCAGAGAGTGGTTCATAACACAAGTATCCTTGGAGTTTCCAATTATTACTAGGTTAAAAATAATTTATGCAAAATATTCAATGCTAAGTAAAACTTGCAAAATGAGAAAGAGGCTAAATGCTAATTTGAATGTTTAGTGTACTAAAATTAAATTCCAAATGGAGGACTAACTATCATCTATCTGCCAGAGGGATAAGTAGTCTTTGTGTACAAAACCATTTGCAAATAAAGAAAGTTGGCTTAATGTACTCAGTTTATCTGCTTTAAGAAGAACAAGAAGGCCAGTACTTGAAATTCAGTTTATTTGGGGCTAGACAGCTGCTTTAATAATATTGTAGGCCAAGGAAAGTTTACAGTTTCTGAATTCGCCAATACTTATGCACCTAAATAGGCACCTTTACACTGTTGTATTTGTAGATGAGCATTAAATACTGAAACAGTCAAAGTTAATAAATGAGAACAACATTGCTCTGTCCTAGTATAAACTTTGAGCAAGAACTGTCATACTGGCAAAACAGATGATCTTAGTGAGATCTGTAACTATTCCCTTCTGTTCTATTACAACAGGAGAATTTGAGAAAGTTGAGTAACTTCAGAAGCATCTGAAAGAAGGATTCTTGGATGTGCTCATAGACAGAATAGAGGTGCAGAACAGGTAAATGTTGAATCATTGCCACCCAGATTTTTGCCACGTACTGCTCACTGCATTGCTTTCCCTGACTATAGTTTATCTACACTTCACTTGAACGATAAATGCTATTAACATATCCTATATTGTCTTCAGCAGCTTGGTGAGTCACGGTAAATAAGCAATGAATCTTCCACACAATAGTTTGTGAAAATGTCCCTTTATATGTGCTTTTGTAGTGTTAATTTTGGAAACTTCCATTAGTAATTGTTCTGTGGAGTACTGCAAGCAATAACAGAACTTAGTTAAATATTGAATTGGACATTAGTATCAGTAAGTAAGAATTAGTAAGAACTGTACTCCAATAGAACCAAACAAAAAACTCTGCAACATTCAGGGAAGGTCCTTTTTACATTAGAGAACTTGCAGCAGGGCAGCTGAGAAAATCAAATCCAACTACTTACATGGATGCCATTTGCTCTCTTACTCCATTGGGTATGCAGGGTAATCGTCTTCACAAAACCAAAATATAAAAAACTGGATCCAGCACATTGCAGTTGAACAGTAATCTTTTCCTGGTAAATACTTCTGTGCATTTTCAGGAATGTGTTTTTAGTTCCATTTACAGAAATATCTCAGTAACTAGTATGCAAATTTCTCCAATGTAGGCAGGAACATAAATAAGTTGTGTTTATTTCCATATATATTTAATATAATAATTGGAACAATAGAATTCAGAGCAACAATTTTCATAGAGAAAAAGGCAACTCTCAGAAAGACTAAAAGCTCATTGATCAAATGGAATGAGTAATAAATCTAGAAAATAACCAGCTGTGTAGGCTCTATTATCTTATATCTTGCAGCTGTCAAAGTCATCAGGAAACAATTAGCAATTGGATGCAGCAATATTTTGCAGCATTATTATTCACTTCCCGCTTCAGAATGCTGCATTCAGCTGCTCACACATTAACTCACAGCTGGCTTGCAGGAGCTGTGCAAGTTTTTAATTTAAGATAAATGAGTTAATAAAAAGTTTTACCACACAATGAACAAAACAAAACAGCTATAAATGAATGGCACTACCTGCCACAAACTGAGCACATAATAAGGAAGTGGAGTTATGTGGTGATGTTTTTAAACTGTTCCATACATTATACAATCAAGACACAGAGTTTAGATTTTCCAGTAGGCTTGACTAGTTTATCTTACTTAATAAAATTATAAGGCTTTTGTTATTTGTTTAGTGTGGAAGTCCATTCTTTACGTTCCTAAAACACTCAAGTTGAGTGATTTTAAATTCTAAGAAAAATACAGGCTTGAGAAAGGAAATCAGGAATACAAAATTTACAGCTTAAGCAAATGAATTAATTCTAAATTCACGGTAAGGAGGACAGGCTTGAAGGGGATCATAATTGTGGACAAGTAAGAGCTGTACATATCTGAGCTGGCATATAGGGCAGTATAGATTACGGCATCAAAGTGATTACATGAAGATCTTTGAAAAAAGAAGAGCAAGCTGGGAAAACTTCATAAATGTTAATATGTAAAAGTTATACAAAAGTGAACAAGAGAGGATGTATTTCAAAAATTAACACATTCTTGTGAACTCTACATTCTTCTCTGTGAGAACAATGAACATTAGTTAAAAAATTCTAGCTGTTGAACTTTTTAAAAAATCTACTATACAGCCTGAGAAAAAAAGAACATAACAATATAGGACATTCAGTTTTGCTACACATGTAAATTATTTGGTTTTCTTTCTGATGTGTTCTCTTAACAACATATAAGCAAATGTCCCGAATGCACACAAGGCTTTTCATTTGTTTCTGAGGATCTTTTTCACCACACAGCATTTAGTAGTATGAAAAGTATAGAAAATATTTAGCTGCATTTTTTCCAATTTGCTTTAACATGAAAAAGGTGTATCTTTTAACATTTTTGTCTAGCAGAATTAAGAATATGTGTGGATGAGTGTTGTTAGTCACAATAAATGTCAAAAGCTGTAAATCCTGTCAAAGGAGCTAAGCATCAGTGAGTCACTTTTTTCTCACACATCAATGACAGTGGTGTTACTAAGAGCTTGGGCTGCTAGAGCTCCAAAGTCTTGTCTTTCCTTTTGCTTGATTCAGGATTTCCTGGACAAGAGTTTAAGAATAGTTGTCCTTAAGGTGTTACTCCTCTATTATGGCTTGAAGTGCAAAAGATGTGAATATCGGGGTTAAACTGGTAACTTTTAAAATGCTTGTTTTCTCTCTTCTCATTGTTCCTTAATGGACAGGTTAATGAGACATAGCTCAGAAGTATTTAAAATGTTCTCATTTTACCTCTTTTGCAAACTATTTATGTAACTACATAACAGCAACAACAACAACAAAATTACAGGAAACATGGAGACAGAGATGGAGAAATGAGTTCTTGTTAGTTCCTGTACTGTACCTACTGTGGTTGTTAACAGCTAGCGCAATTACTGATTTCGCAACTCAGTTACATGTTGCTGATGTGTTAGATCGTTGTTATATAAAGAAAGTCACAGAATAAATTATTTTAATATAGTACATGTAAGGATCTAAATAGGAAAAGTAGATGCTTACATTTGTATAAGTAATTGAAGCATGTTTCTAAGTGCTAACAAATGTAAACTTCTATTTTGAGATGTAATAAGCTTTTTTCTTCCCAGAAAGGAGATAGTTTTACTTTGAACACAGAGCTGGTTGTCACCTACTAATATTCTTGGGTATATTTTTCAGTCACTTTGGCAATTTGTAGTTGACTAAAGTTGCAAATCACTGCAGAATCAGGAACTTACAGAAAAACTATTGAATTGTTCCTTGTACATCTCATACATAATAGAACTCTACTTCTCTGTTAAAAATGGAAAAATCCCAGCTTGAACTAAAAGGTAGTGTTTTAATTTTAATCACATCAAACATGACTCATTAGAATTTATGAAAACACCAAATATTGCTTATTTTTCTTGTAGATTTCAGCATAATTTCTTACCAAAATATTCACCACATGAAAACAAACGTAGCCTATTGTCTTTAAATTTACCTAGACCATTAGTCCTTATTCTTAACTATTCTAATTTAAGTAAATATCTTTAATTTTAAAATAATTTTCTAATGATTGTTAAAAGGTGAGACTTAGATTACAACACAAAATGCAATTTAATCTATGAAATTCCTTCTGGGTAGTGTCTTACCACATGTTAATTAAAATAAAATTAAGGCTATGCTGAGCAACATCAGTTTCCAGTAATCTAACCTTGGTGATGATTAAGACCATTAAGTGGCAATTAGTGCACAGCTAAAACTAAATTAATTTTGGATATGGTCAGAAGAGATTTCATGAGGTACTACTGTTAAAATGTAGGAAGCTCTTTGCATTCACTGACTTTCTTGCTGCTCCCTGACTCACCAGACTGCATATCCCTTCAGAGCAAATAGCCAGCCTTTTTCCCCCATTCAGGCCTGACTCTGGTGGGATTGTGCATGATTCCCACAGAAACAAAAAGAAAAAAAAGAAATACTTTTGACATATTACTTGGTAACAGCATTGCAAGAGTTGAAATCCATTCTGTGTCCTGATTCAACATTCATGTGCAGTGCAAACTCAGTTCTGGGCAGCATCTAATACATGAGCGTCTTAATGCTAAATATCACACATATAAAAGATCATCTGCAATGCCACTATGTAATTGCCAGAAGTTGCTGGAAGTTTCTGTGTGTAACTCATGCCCTTAATAATTATCATTTAAAGTTCTAAAGTCCTAGAAAGTCAAAGGCAACTCAAGGAAGAAGACTACTGGAAGAATGAAGTAAAATGTCCCTGCTCTTGTTTGCAACACATGCGAAATATAGCACTCTTTAGTGATATTGCACACTACTAAATAGCAGAGCAAAGACTAAAGTTACATTATAGATTGGATTTGCATAAATATAAATAGACTTTTAAGAAATTACTGTAAATCATATCTAATTAAATTGCACAAGGAAACTTGTAAGAAGCTGTGAACTAAGAAGAAAGTTAAAATACCTCATTTCTCTTAACTAAATATAGGGACAATAAGAAGCAACGGATATGATGTAGAAAGTGTCTGTTGAGGGATGATCACTAATCAGTGTGGTTACTCCTCCCTAACCTAACAAATATTGTAGAATTTGTTTCTCAGAGGCCCCTATGGCCTTTGTCCTTCACTTGTAAACTGTACCACATGACAGTTTATCTACGCACAAAACCCATCTTGCACTTCCACAGACCTCCTAGATCTGCTGTCTCTAGACTGAACTTTACTGAGGCTCAGAAAGGGGAATCTAGATTTTTAATCCCTTGTTGGTTGTGGTGATTCTTTATGCAGCTGCTGTGGCAGCTCATAATAATATAATATGACCTGCAGTTACTCTTGCTGTCTGTAAATCAGACCTGTCAGATGCCTGCTATTAACTTTAGTGAGTAAACAACAGAGTTTATTGAGGAAATTACTGTACATTGTATCCATAAATGAGTATTGTGCCTTTCACGTTATTTTAGGCAAACTATTTTCAGGTCAGTCATCAAATTCTTAGAAAAGAGACAGGTTAGCTAAATGCATTATTTAAATGATGTAAGGAACAATAAATCTAAAAGCTTCTGGCTTAAGTATGATACAAAGACAGCATTTAGATGAGCCCTTACAGAAGAACTGTGTACACAAAGCTGAAAAGGTGCTAAATATTATACCCTGTGGTAGTATTCATGGAGGTATGCAGAATGCAGAGGTCCGATCTGATTGGAACTGTGGACTCAGATGGCCGAAATGGAGTACCAATTTGGCAAATAAATGTCTTTGGGCTGTGTTAAAAAATAATACGTATGATGCCATTGTCCCTTTCTTTTTCACCTGTGGTTAAAAAAATAAATCTGCCAATAAAGGGATGAGAGGTGGCTTGAGCAAGCTCAGCACTGGTGTTCTGATAACTAATGAAAGCTTTCTGGGGGCTGCTGGCCAAACTTGGCACTGCAAATTTGCAAAAGGTTCCAAGAGACCCTTCTAATAAACACCCCAAGCTTGTTTTGAGTATTTAAATCAAGAGATGCCTGTGGGTTTTTTTCTTTTTTGAAGTTCATTATTCAGGTAGTGCCTTATTAGTAGAATTATTCATGGAGAATAATTTGCCCAGGTAAAGCTAAAATTTATCACATGGTTTTGGAATCAGTTTCTGCATTATATATGGAAGAATCAAATAATATTGTTGGAAGAAGGAATATGACTTTTTTTCTGAAAAGTTATAATATTTAACATTAGAAAAATTTATTTTGTGATTAGTTGCAGCCTTTATCATTTCAAGGTACATGGGTATTAAGCAAATCAGAATGATTGCAGTAATTTTTCTGACACTTCTGCCATTTGGTTTGTCACAGAGAGAATGAGACACGCAAGCAGAAAAAAAAGTTCTTCAAAGTTGATATAAATCATTTAATTCTTAATAATTCTTGAATGAAGATGATTTGGGTACACTTTTTCATGTCTTTTTTAATCATTATTATTGGAAAAATATCCTAAAAACAGGGTATATATGGGATATCAATAACCAAGCACCTTTACACAACTCTGGTACGATTAACAATCTAAGAATTTTGGAGGGCACAATTTGATGACTGGACATTTCTGTGACTTGTTTTCTAACAAGAAAATGTCATATTTTCATCCTTTGTAAGGGTTAGTTACACACAGTACCAATCAGGTTAGGTGGTAGAGAAATTTGGATGAGGAATATTCCAAGCAGACAAAAAGTGCTGGGCTGATGTGTGAACTTCTGCTTAGGGTAAAAGCCTGGGAATTAGGAGGCCTTGCCTCCCTGTAGACCCTGAAAAACACTTACTCTTAATGTGTCTATATCTCCATGTTGTGGTTTAGCCCCAGTCAGCAACTAAGTACCACACAGCTGCTCGCTCACCCTCCCCCCCGGTGGGATAGGGGAGAGAATCGGAAGAGCAGAAGTAAAAAAACTTGTGGGTTGAGATAAGAACAGTTTAATAATTGGAACAAAATAACAACAACAACCACAACAACAACAATAATAATAATAATAATAAATAGTAATGAGAAGGAAAACAGCAAGAGAGCGAGAGAGGAACAAAACACAAGGGAAAAAAAACCCACAGTGATACAAATGCTCACCACCCACCGACCGATGCCCAGCCAGTCCCCAAGCAGCGACCGCTCCCCTCCAGCCAACTCCCCCCCAGTTCATATACTGAGCATGATGTCATATGGTACGGAATAGTTGGTTAGTTTGGATCAACTATCCTGGCTATGCCCCCTCCCAGTTTCTTGTACACCTGGCAGAGCACAGGAAGCTGAAAAGTCCAGCGTAAATGCAAAATCCAAAACCAATCTCACAATGCCTAAGAAAGCCTGTGTTTCCTTATTGCTAGTTGGTGGAGACATGGCTGTTATTTTGTTGATCACATCCATTGGGATCTGATGACATCCATCTTGCCATTTTACTCCTAAAAACAGGATCTCTTGTGCAGGTCCCTTGACCTGACTTTGTTTTATGACAAAACCAGCTTGCAGGAGGATTTGGACTATTTTCTTCCCTTTCTGAAAAACTTCCTCTGCTGTATTGCCCCACATGATAATGTCATCAATGTATTGCAGATGTTCTGGAGCCTCATCCTGTTCCAGTGCAGTCTGGATCAGTCCATGGCAAATGGTAGGGCTGTGTTTCCACCCCTGGGGCAATCGGTTCCAAGTGTACTGAACACCTGTCTGAGTGAGTGCTGCCAAAGGGATTGAGAAGAACACATTAGCGATATCAATTGTGGCATACCATTTGGCTGCTTTTGACTCCAGTTCGTACTGAAGTTCCAGCATGTCTGGCACGGCAGCACTCAGTGGTGTCGTGACTTCATTCAGGTCACGATAGTCTACTGTCAGTCTCCACTCTCCATTAGACTTTTGCATGTCATGGTTTAACCCCAGCCGACAACTAAGCACCACACAGCCGATCGCTCACTCCCCACCCAGTGGGATGGGGGAGATAATCAGAAGAGTAAAAGTGAGAAAACTCATGGGTTGAGATAAAGACAGTTTAATAGGGAAAGCAAAAGCCGTGCACGCAAGCAAAGCAAAACAAGGAATTCATTCACTCCTTCCCATGGGCAGGCAGGTGTTCAGCCATCTCCAGGAAAGCAGGGCTCCATCACGCCTAACTGTTACTTGGGAAGACAAACACCATCACTCTGAACGTCCCCCCCTTCCTTCTTCCCCAGCTTTATATACTGAGCATGACATCATATGGTATGGAATAACCCTTTGGTCAGCTGGGGTCAGCTGTCCTGGCTGTGTCCCCTCCCAATTTCTTGTGCACCTGTCAGAGCATGGGAAGCTGAAAAGTCCTTGGCTAGTGCAAATATTACTTAGCAACAACTAAAACATCCCTGTACTGTCAACACTGTTTTCAGCACAAATCCAAAACATAGCCCCATACTAGCTACTATAAAGAAAATTAACTCTATCCCAGCCAAAACCAGCACATTGCACTGGCCATATAGGACTGTTAAAAGGTGAACGAGTCTTACTGATCACTCCTTGGCTTTCCAGTCAAAGAATTGACTGGATTATGGATGGGAATCAGGGAGTCTTGGTTGGTACGATATTGCCACCGGTGCACCTTTGTGGTATCAATTGGCACCTGTTGTTCTTCAACCTTCAGCAACCCCACAACAGAAGGATCTTCTGAGACACCAGGCAAGGTGGACAGCTGTTTAATTTCCTCCGTCTCCAAGGCAGCTATACCAAAAGCCCACCGGTACCCTTTTGGGTACCTCTCCTGACCTAGTTTATGCCAAGGATAAATGGAGCCTCTGGGCCAGCCACAATGGGGTCTTTTGCCATTTATTCCCAGTTAGGCTCACTTTGGTCTCCAATACAGTCAGCTGTTGGGATCTCCCTGTCACTCCACAAATACAGATGGGTTCTGCCCCTATATAGCTTGATGGCTTTAGGGTATATTGTGCACTGGTGTCTACTAGAACCTTATACTCCTGTGGGTCTGATGTGCCAGGCCATCGAATCCACACAGTCCAGTAAAATCAGTTGTCCCTTTCCTCCACCTGGCTGGAGGCAGGGCTCCCCTAGTCCTGGTCATAATATTCATTACCCATTTCTTGTATATACGAGTCAGGAGCTCCTTCATTCAAATCAGGAGTAAGATCAGCCCTTTTACTCTGTCTGGGCAACTGTCCACTGGAAACAGGAGCAGCAAATTTCCTTTGGTGATTGTTTTTCCTTGCAACTCCCATACCCGCACCTCTAGGGTCGAGGCAGGTTTTCCATCCCACTTCCTCATGACCTCTCTGTGGTCATGCAGGTAAAACCCTAGGGTGCCCCGTGGTCAGTACCCTCCATATCCTCTCTCTTGAGCAGAGGAACACTGACTCCTAATAGCTGAGATACTGGTCCATACAGGTGGAAAGTAGGACCTATCTTCTTCTAGTCGCTGGACCTTCCAGGACAGTTTCTCCACAGCCGAGACAAGGGAGAAAGAGATACTTTCTTCATATTCCCAGAGCTGACTAGCCGCTTCATCCACTGTTGGACCCTTTCCATCTTTCCCATTCAGTATTGCGAATGAGTTGGCACATGATGATGGTGTGTTCCGCACCAAATTCCGCCACATGGGTCATGTGCACTGGACTTCATCTGGATCTTTGGGTAACTGCTTGTCATTCAGGTCACCATAAATCACCTCCAGCATGGCTAATTCCCTCAGGTAGTGGATACCTTTCTCCATGTGTCCTGGTTTCGGCTGGGATAGAGTTAATTTTCTTCCTAGTAGCTGGTATAGTGCGGTGCTTTGGATTTTAGTATGAGAATAATATTGCTAACACGTTGATGTTTTGGCTGTCGCTAAGCGGTATTTACATTGGTCAAGGACTTTTTTTTTCCTCAGCTCCCCATGCTCTGCCAGGTGCCCAAGAAGCTGGGAGGGGACACAGCCAGGATAGTTGATCCAAACTGACCAAAGGGCTATTCCATGCCATATGATGTCATGCCCAGTATATAAACTGGGGGAGTTGGCCGGGGGGTAGTGATCGCTGCTCGGGAACTGGCTGGGCATCAGTCGGTGGGTGGTGAGCGGTTGTATAATTTTTTTTAAATTTTTTTTTTTTTTCCCTTCCCCTCCCTTGGGTTTTGTTTCTCTCTCTCTCTCTCATTGTATTCCTTCTCATTATAATTAATTATTATTATTATTATTATTATTTTGTTCCAATTATTAAACTGTTCTTATCTCAACCCACGAGTTTTCTTACTTTTGCTCTTCTGATTCTCTCCCCCATCCCACCGGGGGGGAGTGAGCGAGTGGCTGCGTGGTGCTTAGTTGCCAGCTGGGGCTAAACCATGACACCATGGTGGTCTATTTCCCGGGGCAATATATAACATCTTCCTTGAAGAGATACCTTTCCTTCATACCTGACAGTAGTCGCCTGCAGAGGCTGAGGGCTGGTGCCCCTTTTCCAATCACTTTGTCAATGCTCCCTTGCCTAGAAAGGGATCCCAGCTGTTTGGCTTCCTTACCCTCAAATTCCAAGCTACTGGCCTCATTATCCCAGCATTGGAGCAGCCAGGTGACAATGTGCTCGCCTGGATGATGGCTGAAATCTTTTCACATATCTTGCAGCTCACTCAGGGATAGGGATAGGGATAGGGATAGAGATAGTTTCCGTCTCATCCATAAGTTCTTCCTCTTCCTCTTCCTCTTCCTCTTCCTCTTCCTCTTCCTGTGAGGGCTCTGCTCTTTCATCTTCCCTTTCTAAACGAGCTGACTTTCGCTTCCAGTATTTCTTCTTGTGTATAGGGGCGACTGATACTGACACGGGTTGGTTCCCTAGTTGAACCACATTATCTGTCGCAGGGGGGCTGGAGTGACCACAGTGCCTGTCACAGAGTGGTCCGGAAGAGCCGCAGTGCCCTTCACAGGGGGGGCCAGAGTAGCAGCGGTGTCTGCCATTTTGTCACCAGATCCTTGACGGTTCTGAATAGTGTTGAACAGGGCTCGGTAGGCATGGGCCAGGCCCCAGCACATTGCAGTGATTTGTATCTCCTTAGAATTGTCAGGGTGACAACATACTTTTTCCAAGTATTCTACTAATTTTTCAGGATTCTGCACTTTTTCAGGGGTAAAGTTCCAAAACACTGGAGGTGCCCACCATCCTAGGCATTTGCCCATGCCATTCCACACACCCTGCCACTCATAACTATGGGGGCAGATCTCTAGATGATATTCTTAAATTGTTTACTAATCTTGGACAAAATAGAAACAGTATTCCCAAGCAATACCAATAGATGTATCTTAACTAGCCAAGGATGTTCATGATACTGAAAAGTTATTGTAACAAAGGACGAAACATTGTAGAAGAAAGTAGTGAAGGTGCCATTCTCTATTTCCTCCATAAAAAACCTCTCAGAGGAAGAGGTGTAATTGCAAATTGTCTCCATGAGGTTGTACCCAACATACAGTAACGGTTTCAGTACGGCACTTAGATACCAAAATAAACCCAAGGTCACTGTTTTAATAACAAATCTCACAGGCAAAACATTACCTTTTAAAGTGGAGCACAGTAAACTGCAAAAACCAACACTGATCTTTAACATATACAGCAAAAAAATGAGCATGGTGCAGATCAGATAAACCAATATCGAGAACAGATGAATCAATATCGTCACCTGCAACTACTAACAGATCTAAATTCCTTAATACGCTCTGGTTAATCTGTTATTATCTCAAACCCTTCATGCCCCACATTGGGTGCCAAAAAGGACTGGTTTAGCCCCAGTCGGCAATTAAGCACCACACATCTGCTCGCTCACCCTCACCCCCCGTGGGATGGGGGAGAGAATCGGATGATCAAAAGTAAGAAAACTCGTGGGTTGAGATAAGTACAGTTTAATAATTGGAACAACAAAAAAAATTCTAATGAGAAGAAAAACAACAAAAGAGTGAGAGAGGAACAAAACAAAAGGGAAAAAAAAAAAAGTGATACAACTGCTCGCCACCCGCCGACTGATGCCCAGCCAGTCCCCAAGCAGCGATCGCTGCCCCCCGGCCAACTCCCCCCAGTTTCTATACTGAGCATAATGCCATATGGTATGGAATAGCCCTTTGGCCAGTTTGGGTCAGCTGTCCTGGCTGTGTCCCCTCCCAGCTTCTTGTGCACCTGGCAGAGCAGGGGAAGCTGAAAAGTTCTTGACCAGCGTAAATGCCACTTAGCAACAACTAAAGCATCAATGTGTTATCAATATTATTCTCATACTAAAATCCAAAACACAGCACTATACCAGCTACTAGGAAGAAAATTAACTCTATCCCAGCTGAAACCAGGACACCTCAGCAGATTATTTTTTTTAAAAAACTTGCTGTCATATTGAGGTGAAAACCGTAAGAGAATATTATGGTCACTGATTCTAAAGTACTTGTGGAAACTGCCACTTGGATCATAATCTTATATATTAGAAATGGATTAATCTGAATGAAGGAATTATATCATTCTAGAGGCCAGCTGCTACACTTTTCCTACTTTCAGCACTTTTCCAGAAACAGTGCATGACAAGACCATAGACAAAGGTCCCATCAGGTTCGTTGGTGCAACAGTGGTGTCGGGAGCATACTTTGGTATGCATGAATGAATTAATTACTGTTAGGAGATGAGTTTTCAGAAACTTTTACTACCATTGGTAGTCTCAAATGGGAGAAAGAATTGAAAAAACAAAATAAAAAATGCCTTGTCTCAGCCATGTAATTCCTCCAAAATATAGGACTTGTTTTAGTACCTTTCTATAGTACAGGTTGTATGTTCCAGAGTTAGCCCATTGTTTACTAAACATTCTGTAAAAAGGCATTCAGAACATTACTGAAATAGTGTTATAATATAATTTTTGTCTTTTGCTGATTTATCTGCTTTTAATTGGATAAATCAATTTCAGTGAGGTTCTTGAAGGGAAACTTTTAAAACACATACTTGCTTATCTGATATTTTTTTCCCCCATTTTTAGTACCAATTTTATTCTACTTTACATTGGACCAGCCTGAATCTATTCACAAGTAGTTCAACAGTCTGGGATTTATGTGTTGCTTTAGAAAATAAGCATGTATATCAGAATAGATACTAAGAACTCCACTTTGCTTGGAAAACCTGTATATGACTTCTTCAAAATAGCAGGTTGTTCAGAAAAGTAGTAGAAGAAATGTTCTTGAAGGTAAATTGTATAGTATGATAATAATTGGTTACTAATTTTCTATCTCTGTAATGTGTCCAATATAGAATTCATGTTAATTATAATTTATTAGAAAATTATGGTACCTGAGTACCTATGCTTCACCCTCGGCCAACTGAAATGCTTTTATTGAACAATTAAACTTGTTCTTCAGCCTTCATGAAAAATATTTGAATAAGCTGTAACTGTAACAAAATTAAAAAGTAGTATGAATTCAAAAGGTCTATTTTTAGTCGACCTTTCTCTGAAATCATGCAAGTGAAATGATACAGACAGAGCATTCTGCTTTGTATTTGCTTCCTTCAAGCCAGCCTTGTATTTTTTTTTTTAACTGAGTCTCAGAAACACAAAATAATTAGGGTTGGAAGGGACCTCAGCAGGTCATCCAGTCTCACCCATCTGCTCAACACTGACCTTACTTCAACAGTGAATCAAGCTAGGGCATTGTCTAGTTGATTTTTGAATACTTCCAATTTATTTTGTTTTCTGATGCTTCTCTTAAAACATGAAACTTTTTTTGTACCTCCTCTCTCCCTAAAGAAACAGGTTTACAATGATTCACAATAAATAACACAGTTAACAACAAATGGACTTCAATGTAACCTCTTCAATATTCAAGCTTAGTGGCTTCAAAATGGTTTGCCTAAGGTATTATTCGGACCATATCTGGACAGAAGATGCATACAGGCAAAACTTCAGTTTTTGTCGAGTCAGAGCTGGCAGGATATGGTGGACGACTGAAAATCTCTTCCAGCTGAAGAAACAGATGTGATTACTTAGCATCCAACTACAAGGAGATTTTGAGTGAGAAAGAGGTTTATAAGTACAAAGTAACTTTTGAAAATGAGATTTGAGATCCAATGTCACTTAGGAATTTCTGAAAAAATTACTCTACTTCATATATCCTAAATTTGTGAATATGAATGAGGTTGTTAGGAGATGGCTGAAAGAGTTACAATGAAACTATTTATATATAATGATAGCAGTCACAGAGCTCTGAATCTTATTAATTCTTTTCTGTGAAATTACCCAAAAATGTTGAAAAATAACTTCTAAAAGCCCTTCTTTTTCTGTTATGATCAAACTTAGTGGTACCCTACTACACTGTGTAACTTTTTTTTAATGGTGATGTAATCTTTTTATTTTTTTATTCACTGAGAGCATTTGTTTTCAATTCATGCAAAATAATATTGCAGGTAATACAGCAGCCCATTGGAAGTGCTCCTGTTGCACAGTTGTCAATGTGAAGTTTGATCTTGGACAAAGCTAAGGGAATTGTCTTATTCATACTACTCTCTCCTCTAAGGTTAAAGGATTTATTTAGTGTTACTTTAGACATGACTGGTGCTTGACAGACATTTATAAAATTAGTTCCCTGACCCAAGGAACTTAGCTTTGCAGAAAGGGAATTTGTCACTTGCTTCCTTCATTCATGCCTACTTCAGGGATTTACTGTTTGCAAAGTTGAACTTCAGACATTTCTTTGATTTCCCTGTTTTACTGCTTGCATAACTACTTTAATTTTTCCTCTCTGATGTGTAGATAAGCATATTGAGTTATCTTCTGTCCATAAACAGAATTCATCTACAAATAAGCAATATATTTAATAATTTTAAAAATATTATTTATGATTGTTGTTGTTTGATTTGCTTTTTAAACCATCCTCAAGCATAGGACTTTAGTTAAAAGAAATTAAGTGACTTTATTAGCCAGGATCAGAGTACCTTTATACACCAGCATTGCATTCTAAAGTTTTGCAGCAAACCCTATGGTAAATGTCGATATACCTGAACACAGTGTTAACTCAGAGAAGAGGGCCGAATACTACTATCTTCCCACACAGGGTGATTTCCATATCTACTGGAACTGATAGGTTGGGTTTCCAGACACACTGGCAGTCTAGAGAGTTGTATTTAGCTCTTGAGGTGTTTAAGAGTGTAAGATTGTCCATGTAGTGCTAGAGCAAAGACCCCTCCAGACCAATACACTTCTCCAGGGGTAGGGAGAAGCATATGCTTAAGACCAGAAGAATAAGATGAGCAACCTTTTTCCTCTAGTATGTTTTTCTGCTGTGCTGCAGTTTAAGAACTTTTGCTTTTAGTAGCCCATGATCAATTTCTAGTCCAGAAAGTCCCACTTGAGGTGGTGGGATGGGATTTTGCTGGAGTGGTGGTCCAGGCCTGTCTTCCCCCAGCCAAGGAGCAACACAAGATGTAGGGGCAGACAGGGGCATACCCCAGCTCAGGACATTGGACATCTCTGATTTTTTTGAGTAACTTGGATAACACAGTTACTTAAGTCAACTTATTTAGGTTCCAGTCTTTTTTCATTGCATAAATTAGAGGATGACCATTATACAAGAAGTTCATAGAACAATGGTATGGTATTGTGGCTATTGAATGATGTGCTCCACTGAGAAGCTTTTAGAATTAGTATAGATATAACTATTGTGAAGTAGACGCACGTGCTTGCATGTGCAGGGAGAAATTTGTGTGAGGTGGCTGATACCTGGAGAAAACTACAGGGTATATACATGCAGCTCACTGACATAGCTGAAACCACATATGCTGGTTTTTTTTTTTTTTTAAATATTGTACATTTGATGATATTTTATATTGTATAAATATTCTTATTTTTTGTAACTCTGCTACAGTATGTTGCTCAGAATCTCTTCATAGCGCAAATAAATTGGACTAAACTACTTTTATTTTAGTGTTTCTACTCGATGTTTGAACTCATTTTATTCAGTACAAAACAATTTTTCCCTTGGATCCACCTAGTCTGGATCACTAATAAGTCACAAGGGTTCTTTGACACATTTCTTCTTCATATCAGCGATCTACTTTTCAATAATATGCAATTAACTCCCTCTCATGACAATCTGTTGTCATTCAGCCTCTCAGTATGCTATCACAAAATGAAAAGCAAAACAGCACTGAATTCCAGTGATGCTCGTGATTGTTATCCTATTGCAAAACTGTTTTTGCTTGTCAAAAGATGACATATTGACTGCCCAATTTTCAAAAGAGCAAACTCCACTGTGATGGCATATGTTGTTTTGTGCATCTTAATAGTGGAATATGTGTAAGTGTGCCTTGTTTGGACATCCATTACTATAATTTACAACTCCGCAAAAGCAGAACTGGTGATTGAATATGCTGAGGATTATTAAACTGAGGAAGCCCTGATACTGTGTCAAGTAGAAAGTGGAATTTTACTGGGTAGGCTTGCCTAAACATAAATGAACTCCCAGAGCCGAACCCACAGCCCATAAAGCCTGTATACCATCTTTTTAATGCAAATAAATGGTATGTAGTGACAAACAATACTGTTGCAAAAGACACCAGAAATAAAATTAAAGCTGATATCTGAGTATTTTCTTTAGGCTTAAGTTCTGTCAGTCATTCTGCCCTTCTCAAATCCCCACCTCAGGACTGAAAACACTGGTGTCTTGTGGGCTGAAAACAAGATTAACTCACCAGAAATTCTGCTGCAGTTCTGGTCTTCACTGAGCCCTCCTTCCTTAAGAATTTGTGGCACAGGAAAGGGGAAAAACTGTCTTGATATGATGCTTATAAAGCTGTTCCAAGAAGTTGAGAAAAGTTTGCTTCGTAACTTTGTCCTGGTTTCAGCTGAGACAGAGTTAATTTTCTTCCTAGTAGCTAATACAGTGCTGTGTTAGTAGCTAATACAGTGCTGTGTTTTGAATTTAGTATGAGAATAATGTTGATAACACACTGATGTTTTAGTTGTTGCTAAGTAGTGTTTATACTAGTCAAGGACTTTTCAGCTTCCCATGCTCTGCCAGGTGCACAAGAAGTTGGGAGGGGACACAGCCAGGATAGCCAGCTCCAACTGACCAAGGGGCTATTCCACACCATATGACATCATGCTTAGTATATAAAGCTGGGGAAGAAGAAGGAATGGGGGGACGTTCAGAGTGATGGCATTTGTCTTCCCAAGTAACTGTTACGCGTGATGGAGCCCTGCTTTCCTGGAGATGGCCAAACACCTGCTTGCCGATGGGTAGTAGTGAATGAATTATCTGCTTTGCTTTGCTTTGCTTGCGTGCACGGCTTTTGCATTACCTATTAAACTGTCTTTATCTCAACCCACGAGTTTTCTCACTTTTACTCTTCCGATTCTCTCCCCCATCCCACTGGGGGGGGGGAGTGAGTGAGTGGCGGTGTGGGGCTTAGTTGACAGTTAAAATACATTTTTCCTGTTATGTAAAAATACATTTTTACATAAAATGTAAAAATAAATTTCTCCTATAATGTACCTCTGGTAGAGGGTATGATGAAATACCTAGTGAAAAATACTTTAACTATTGACATTTGACCTAATTAGTTGTATTTTCAATGAGTAATGAGCACCCATGGCCATTTCAACAACTTCTGGACAAGTAGAGGGAGAAATGTCACTATACATACAGAACTGTATGTATGTGAATGTATAGGTTGCACTGTATCCCGGTATCAAATTCTTGACGTTTTCAGAAGAGACATTATTTTTTCTCACAAATTCAGAGACTTTGGCAGTGACTTAAAGACCACAGCTTTTCCCGTTTGGGTCTACTTTGGCAAATGATTTCATAATTCACAGACTGGGAGCCTTTTGTCCCTGTAGGTCTCTTTATAAATCTTTGCTTTCACTCATCCATAGACAGTGCTCTTGGCATAGAGAGACAGAGCCATGCTACTTTACTTCACCATCTTACATCTTCCTGTGAAGGAGATCTAGCTGTCTCATCAGGAAGGTTTTGTAAATGTGAGGTTGTTCTGCAGCAAAGAAATAATTCTACTACCATCTTTCCTCCACATTGCTTGTGTAAGGGAGAAGGTTGCATCTAAAGGAAAGGGGAGATTAACTAAGAATATTTGAGATGCCTTGGTGCTATTTTTTTCAGTAATGTCTCTTTATACACCAGTTACTTGCAACTCACCAAATACAATATAAGTAAAAGCAATCTCCATATTATTTATTGTCCACTTTAATTTCTTTAAGCTCTTTTTTGAATAGATTTGAAATTGAAAATATCTCTTTAGTTAAAAAAAAAAGTATTTGCTATTGTCTGGAAAAGCAGCAGAAGACTGAAATGATGTATCATCATCATCACATTTAAAATAAAATAATATTAATGTTGAATTTTGGGCATGCTAACCTACTTCAGTAGGGCAAAGAAAAGTTGTGTAGTCATTTTGCATTAATTAAAATTGATCATGTTCAGTTACATGACAATGGATGCTTTTTTAGAAACTTCATACAATAATACTGTAGTTTTATTTAACTACCATAAAGCAAATAGGAGGGTTTTTTCATAAATACATTTACAGAATTTGTATGGGATACTTCTGTCTTTAACAGACAAGTTATCCTCCCACACAGTCACTTACACATAGCAATGTATATAACATTGCCACTATATTGCTTTTATCATTTAGTGATATTGCTGGAATCTTGAATGAGAAAAAAAAAATTAACAGTTCCTTGCCTTGTAACAAGAAAGTCTGCTTCTCTTCCTGACATTTTCAACATGCTTCTGGAGGAAGTGTTGAAAATACTTAGCTTGAGGACAAATTTATCTGGAAATTTGCAGTATGCAAATACATTCGCTGTAGCTATACCTTTGGTTTTCATCATAAAAATAGCAATCAGTGTTCTATTCCAAGACTAGTTCATTGAGGCTAAAGATACTAAGAGTGGTAATATTAAGTCATAGTACTTGCCATCCAAAGATCCATATTAAAAAGATCCAAAGATTTTCTATATTAAACCTGCTTTGGGCCTGGCTGTTGCCTGAAAAATGCAGCCTGGAGTACAAGGTAAAACTGAACTGTTGATTTTAAAAAAACAACCAAACAAACAACCCTCTAGAAAATCAGAACTAACTTCACTTAAGTATAGATTTTTATTCCTGGAAAAAAATGGCATCAGTGTGGAGCTCAGATTTTTTTTAATTTCATAGCTCATTTATGGTTCATATAAGGGACTATTGTACTATCCTACTATTTTTAACACTTTAAAAAATGTATTTCATCTTTCCAATATGGCAATCACCTACCATATTCTGACTTCTCTGCAGGCCACTGTTTAAAGATGCACCCTGTCTGCACTGATTCAATCTCTGTATAAGCATCACAGAGACTTCAGTTAAACCATCTGTTTTGTACAACAACTTGAAATAAAGTTGCATCAGCTGTGTCTTGCTCCTGCAGAGACTCTGTTTTAGCTCCTGTTCTTGTAACACTTAGAGAAATTGATTTTCATTTTCATTTTCCTAATAGCTTTGAAGATTTTTTTTCTGCTGTATTAGGGATATTTTCCTGGGAGAATGCCTTTTTTCCACAGGAGAACTTTCCTGCTTTACAGTAATAAAAAGAATCTTAAGAAGGAAAAACAGGCACAAAAGTTGTAATCATGGCAAGAAAAAGTAGAAATTAAAATTAGGATTGTCCAAACTTATCAAAACACATTTAAAAACACCCAGAACAGGAGACATTTTTGACATTGTGAAGAGCCACTATTATTAAAAAAAACAAACAAAAGCTACATAGAGGCTAGAAAATACACCTTCATTCTGTTTATTCCTACAGGAACGAAGCTATGGAATCACTTTGCTAATCTGCCATTGTCCTGCAGCTAATTTTTGAGCAAAACTGGCCCATTTCAACCTGACATGGAACAAAGGAGCCTAAATTCTCATTAATTTACTTTTCACTAAAAGACATCAAAGCATACATACACACAGAATGGTGTTATAAACACAACAGAAAAAGATGAAAATGTATCTCTTGCCTTCTGAGGCATCAGAAAGTAGTGTTTTCTTCTGCTTAGATACTCTAGGGCTTAATGAATCATAAAGTGTTCAGTATTATTTCTGCAAAACATCTCACATGATTTGCTGGGATGTAATAAGTTCATACTGCAGTCTTATAATTCAGAAAAGACCATTATCCACAAAACAAATCTGTTGGAAAGCAGATTTCAGTGGTTCTGGAGCTTATGGATTCTTCCTCCTTCCCCCCCCTCCTGCCTCACCCCGTGCTAGGAGATTACACTTAAACTCCATTAAGTAGAAGAGGCTGAACAATATTACAGTAGCATTTAGAAGATTAGGAATCTGCTAAATGTGAGGATTTAAATTTAAATTCTAGCTCAGCTTTAAAAAGTAATTCTTTCAGTAGAGGACACATACAACAACCCATGGATTATTGCAGGTGGAGATCTCAAATTCTTGTATTTATACTATATGATTGATTAGAAGAAGAAATAAATAGATTGGTGAAAGAATATTTCATGCAGGGAGAATTCAAAATAGAGCAAAAATCTGTGAGGAAAAATTCTCTGATGTAGATGAATCTGATTAAAGAGCAACTTCATTTGAATAGTTAGAATGGAACAACAGTATTGCCAGTTGGTCAGAATTTCCTCATTTCCTCATTCTGGAACATCTGGAGTCAAAACATGCTCTCCAGACTGGGAGCTAAGGCACTTTTCAGTAGCATGGGGGATACTTGGGTCAAGTCGTTCATGTGCCAGATTCAGCCAGCTAGACTGAAACAATGTCCTTCTCTATCTGCTCAACATTTCCAAACATGAAAGCTTAGGTTTTGATCCAAAAATGGCCATTTTCTTATGGTGACATCATTCATAAAATTCAGATTTTATTTCAATCCAGATCAAAACCAAATTCTGAATATTGAAAAACTAATATGGAACAACATTATTTCTTCTTATTTTCTCCTTATTAATTGTGTTACAGGAGAAAAGATGATAGCTGTTTGTCAGGCTTTTTTTTGGTAGTAACTCCATTTGCTATTATTGATGACGAACTGCAATTTATTTATTTATTTGTGATCCTTTCCCTCATTATATGAAATATATACAAACCTGAGTTTTTGAAAGATGAAAGAGAAGCAGTGGCACAGTGCAGATACAGATGGATTAACAACTTCTTTTCAACAACCATTGCCACTAACAGCACTAACATACAACAGCACATAGAGTCATGGAAATACAGTTCATTCTGAACGCAAATCAGAACATTAGATCTAGACCAGGAAAGTTACATAAGAACTTGCAGTTCTGCTCAGATGATTGTTTCTGCACATTTAAGCTTAAGTAATACTTTCCTCTGTCAGTATATAATTCAGTGTTTATTGAAGAGAAACAGTTTTTAATTCTCTAACTACTATTCAAGTATATACTGAAATAATAACTTTTTTGTGATATATATAAAGGGCTGTACAATATAAAGAGCTTCAGGCCCCAGAATTTTAAGTTTTAATTGCATTTTATTGAATGTCACATTCTATCATGCTTGGTTTTAAATGAATACAGTTGGATAATTAACTACATTTCCCAGATGACTGCAATGTTTTTTGTTGTTGTTTTTGTATACTATAGCTTTGCAAACCAACGTTTTCAATTACAGGGATGTTCTTTCAAGAGGAACTGTAATAACACCATACCTAACCACAATTTTTTTCTGTCTGAAAAGCGTTCTTTCAATAGAACACTAAAATGTATACAGGTGTTGGAAAGGTTGATAATAAAAGAATTTACTAAATGCCTGCGCAGATGTAGAAACATTATTGCTCGTGGTCACTTTCTCCCTAAAGACAGTCATAGCAAAGACTGACCAACTTTTCCAGTGTGATGCATGCAACCATCGCAATTAAAAAACAAGGTATGGCTAAACCTTGGAGCAGTGTTTAAAAAAACAAAAAACCAAATAAACAAAACAAAGGAAATGTCACAGTACTTAGAAAAGAAAAACACAACAATAGGCAGAAATTTGTTTTCGTCAGCTCATTACCATGCTGTTCTCTTTTTTTTTTTTTTTTTTTTCATATGGAAAATAATGTCTTAACAGGCCTTGTCTATAGGGTCTTAGACAGGACAGCCACCATTGTTTTTTTAATTGAATTTGTGTTTTGAAAGAACCCTGAACTGAAAGAAACATCAGATGACTGAGGTAAGATAGCTATTGTCTTGCCAGAGAAGGCAGGACTCTCCCTCTCTTGTTTCAGAATATGTTTCTGCTCTATATCCCTCTTTCCTAGAGAAGCAGTAGAGGGAAAGGAAACGCAAGATCTGAGTCCTACCTCCAGCTGATCCAGAGTCATAGTACTCCTGGAAGGTAAAACCAAGGTGAAGAACAAGAAAATATCTCTAAACAGTAATTTCAAGCTGCATCTCCTTTAACATAACAGTATCATTTCATGAAATTCTAGCTAGAAGATATTGCATGTTGGGACTGTATTGTTGGGAATGCAAGAAGAGCTGGATGGTGTTATAGGAGACTTTTACGTCCCTGTTAACAAGGGAAAGAGGATGATGAATCCCATCAGGTAACAAAAGCACTGTGATTCTGAACCTCTGATTTGTCAAAGAATGCCAAGTTTCTTAGCTATGATATCAGTCTTACACATGGCTCTGCATGTCCTACAACTGGTCATCCATATGCTTCCCTGCCCTTCTGCTCTTGACCCTAGGTGGCATTACTGATACTGAGTCTTCATATCAGATAGTTGGATAAGGTAGTATAAGCTGTGTTTCAATGCTTTCCCAGGCTGTTCATATTCCTCTAAATTGTCAGCAAAGTGCTGGGCAGAACAGGACTGTGGTGCTTAGGATGGAGATGCAACTACAAGAGAAAAGAAAATGGAACAGAATCTCTGTGGAACTCTCTCTTAAGAAGTCATCCACAATCAAATCCTCCATCACCAGTGTAGTCAGAGGGGCCAAGAAGTAGTGAGGGTGGACATGGAATGAACCCCCTTCTACCTTTTCTTCTACCTAGTCTTTCACTGACTTGAAAAATTAAAAAATCACTAGCTAGCATACAGTGTACACTGCTCCAGTATGCTATCCTAACCACTGTTATTATTGATCTAAAAGAAAAACTGCTGACCATTGTGGACTCCATAAATAAAGATACAAGCATGGGCTGTATCTTTATGGATGAAAAAAGATGCTTAGCTGTATTTTCAGTAGTTAATTGGGAAATAAAAATATAATGGGAAGGAAAAAATGTTTTTTTTCTTCCTTAATCATCAAAGCACATGTTAAGTCTATATAGCTCATAAAATACATTAGAAAAAAATATTCAAGAGAGGCACAAAGATGAGAGCCTGATTCAGAAGATGAACCGACTTGATTAAGGAAATGTAAAGAAGTGCTTCATGTAAGCCCAATATGGAAACTGTAAGTTTTATTGATTAGGTCTAGCCTTAGCTGTGTGCCCAAGACTTGGTACAGGCAGCCTTGTCCTGACTGTCCCCTCTGCTCAGCTGGAGCCAGTCTTGCACCTCCTGCCCTGCCCTTCAGAGGCAAGGGGGCCAAAATCCCTGTGACTGTGAGCCTGCCCTGCTCCGCAGAGCAAGGATAAACCCTTGGGCTTTTGCAGTGGAAACCAGGGTGCAGCCCTAGTGGCTTCATGCCTGGCTGGAAGCTGTGACCCCCGAAAGTGGGGTGTAGGCTTGCAGTGACCCTGAATGAGAACAAAGAGCTGCCCTCCAGATCTGCGACCAGGGCCACCCCATAATGCTGTTCAGCTGCCGTGGGAGAGATTCTGCACCACCTGCAGCTTTACAGTGCCACGTCACTTGCAGCGGAAAAGAAATTAAGTAGAATTCATTTCTGAAGACAGAGTGTGTTGATTTAGTTATTAGACTTTCAGATGTTTATGAATATCTAATAATGGCCATAAAACTAGAAAAACTATGACAGTGAAAATCTTTTAACAACTTACCAAAATTATTTGGAACCTGTGTGGTCAGTTTTCTGCTATTCCCTATGCCTGGGTTTTCTCCAGTAGAGGTGAAAGCACTTGGTGCAAGAATTAAAAATGTATTTCTGGTGATGATAAAAGGGTTTCTCTTCTCTCTAAGCCTTTCCTGTATTTTTGTGTGCAGTGCTGTGGCCTGCCTGTGTGTCCTCATCATGGGTACTGTTCAGGTTCCCGCATGCATGGCTGTTGGTCTCCTGCCTCCTCTTTCCATTGTGGATAAAACCTATTACCTCAGAGGTGGGAGTTCCCTCTATATGCCAAAGATTTAGGTAGGCTTTGCACTTCATATTTTGAAATTTGCTTACTGGTATATATTAGTTTTAATGTGTTTCTCTTGGTTTTTTTTAATTGATTCTGATTTTGTGTACATTGATGTGCTGGTCTATGTCACCAGTGTCTATGACCAGATGTAAGGAAAGCTTACGATGTAGCATCCTGCTTCCATAGCTGGAAAGGGCTGAGTGTTTTGACACAACCACAGTCTTCAAACCACAAATTATCTTTTTTCAGTAGAAATCCTAGATTGTTTCTTCTTTCCCTTCCCTCAGGTTAACTCATGTGCATTTATATTTATAGTTTATAAATAATTTTTTTTCTGTGAATTTACAATTGAGGGATGTTGAGACATGGAGAGACAGACGGATCATTCCTATGTGTGTGGGGCTGACCAACAGTATAGTTGGTCTAAAAATGACCAGAATTTCAGTCTCATCTCAATGTCCAAAACCAAACAGCAGACTTACAGTTAAGTATGGGCAGAAAGAAAATGCTTTATTTTTATCTTGTTATATTGATCAGTTAAACAGAATGAGAAAAAGGCAGCATTGAGAAATGCTTGGGGATGATAACAAAAGAGTGGTAGTAAATTTTAACTTTCATATTCTTCTGACTTCTTTTCACTCTCAAAAGTCATCATTGCAGATGGTAAAAAAATGCTTTTAAAATCCCTGCAAACTAGGGTTTCTCCATTAAAGATTTGTTAAATAAAATGTTATACAATGGTATTACACTATTTATAGCAATACAAAATATAAGAAGGGGAAGACTATTCAGGGAACAGCCTGTTCCCAAAATGAACTATACCGGTTACATCATCAGGTTTTATAGCTGTATCATTATTAATAACAAGGCTTACTCTGTTTTGTTAAAATCTGTACACTGAGTAGTACAGCATCATTATAATTCAAATTCTGGAAGAACTTGTGCTAATTGAAAATTTAAAATTTACTAGAGTGGAACAGCTTTTATTTCACCTCACTCAGTCCAGATCTACCAGCAAACATACATACAAGTTGCTGTCACTTTAAAAGAACTGTAAGTTTTCCTCAAATGTGTTCATGTGCAGAATCATCTTTTGTCTTATGGGAATGCCATAAATGCTACTCATAGAAAGCAGAAGATCTGCAGCTGCTCATGCTGGCATACAGTTAGTGTGTCTGCTTCCCCAAACAGTGAAGATCTGCTTTGACTTCTGTCTATTTGTCATCTTGTGGTCCCTAGCATGTACAAATCTCTGGGTATTCATGCAACAAAAGTAACTTGCTGTTTTACGAAATAACTACTGGCAGTATTATTTTTTCTCTCTTCAATAGTTGTGCTTCCTTGAGTAAGAATGCATTTTGTACTTTCATAGATGGTAATAAATGAAATGTACCTTAAATTGGTACCCAGAAACTTTAAAAACCAGGTTAGTAGGAAAACATGTCAAGAATACGGACAGTCTTGAATAGTTTAGTTTCGATTGTATGCTAACCGGTTTAAAAGAAAGCATTTCAGACAGAAATGTTAAATGGAGAGAAAGAATCAATGTAAAGAATGTCAGCTCATCATGAAATGCAGTGCTTTATCAGTCCTTTAGCCTACGTTATTCCAATAAGATTGTGTCTTGTAGTGCACCCTTTCTGCTGTTAAAGGCTGTACGATTTGATGGGCTGCAATTGTCAAGTTGTCCATCTTACTGTCTACAGAGAAGTTTGTATTTTGCTATGGGTTGTAAAGCTGAAGTTAACTAAGCTTACATTATTCTTTTGTGACATGCAGTGAATTCTTATTTGATGGACACAAGAAATTACCACTTTTAATGTATTTTTCAATACATTATATACATATGCATTTAAATTTAAATTTACATATAAATACATAAATAACTACAAAGAACGTGGCAGAAAATCTGAAGCAAAGATGATTAACATTTTCTCATTCATCTGACGTGATTTTCTTTGTGTGTGCTTGTGTTTGTCATTAGAGAGAAACCAGAGAAACAGAATGTGTGTGTTTGTTTTGATCAGGCAGGGACCCTTCATTATTTGCTGTTTTGTTAAAAGTAGAACTAGCTTAGGAAAGGTAGTCAGATGCTGCACACAGAAACAAGTGCCAGTGCCTTATGGTTTGGAGTGGTGTGTCTTATTTCACAGCATGTTAGCTATAAATAGACACTGTCATCTGTATTCTTTTTTTTTTTTTTTTGACATTCCTTTTATTCTCAGGGACTGTTATAATAAGAATTTTGGATTCAATAACCTTGAAACCAGTGGAAAGCTGATTCCTCGTTTCACCAGCTTTGGGATTAGGCATAAGTCTTCTGACTAAATGTATTTGTCCGTGAATGTTTTTAAGACATTTTGGAGAACAAAGAAAATCACACACAGAGGTGTAATTTGCTGTTTCATTTTGTATTTTACAGATTTTCTGTATTACATTGTTCATAGACCAGGAAAGTAATTTTGATTTAGTACTCCATCTTGCATGAAATAATGCAAATATAGATCCAAACTGAGAACAAAATACTGTTGGGAATTTTACCTCACAAGGGTTGACAGATAATTGTGCACATTGTTAAAGTATAGATAATTGCCAAACTCTAAGATAGTAAATCTTATTTGCAATGAAAGTCACAAAAGGAATGTCAGGGAAAGAAAAAAAATGAAGCAATACAAAATCCTAAAGTGAAGAAAACAGTCTGAGCAAAAGAAAACAGGTTTTGCTTATCACATAAGAGTTGTTGCAGGATACTGCTGGACAAAAAGAAAAATATTTGAATGATGATATATTAAAAGTAGCAGTTATGAATAAAGATAGTTATGGATGAAATTGTTTTTCTATCTCTGCCTAAGAACAGCAGAGGATGTGCTTTGATCCCCTTGAAAGAAGGGATAGTGACACACAGGACAGTGAAGAAAGTTGTACTGCCATGTGTACATGTTAAATGAGTGCAGTGGAGGCAGCTCAGAAAGTGAAATTACCCACATGTTTATGTACCTCCACCTGTCCAGCAGATTGGCTCACTGTGCCAAAGAGCTTCTAAGCACAAAGCTTGTAAGTTGTGGTGGGCTAGAACTTCAGTACTGTAACTGAGTAAGATACTGCTGATGCCTGTTCTCAGAAGTTCTACAGTGACGTTGCACAGAATTTGGTATACCAACATTTCTTATATGCAGAAGCATTGTTTTCTAGGTAAAGTTTTTGAGATACATGGAGCAAATATGACAGTATTATAGGAACAGTTTAGAACACCAGACTACACACATGTCCTTTTCTCCTTTTTCTTTTTTCTCACTATTTTTACCTTCTACTGTGCAGAAACAAACTAGTAATTACATGTCAAAAACATGGAAATCAGAGCCTGGAAAAGATTTACATGCAAAGCATATATGTAGCTGTTGTTGTTACCATACATGAAAAATTAAGATATAGTGAACTGGAAAATAAAAAATTCTGGAGCAGGTAGCACAGGAACTTGTCACATTGCATAAACATATACATCTTGTGAGATTTCAGGGGGTTTTTACATTGTGCTTTGTGATTTAAACAAAGCATAGTTTTGATGCTGCCATTCACATACTGTATTTTGTAAACCGATCCCACAGCTTGCTCTGCTGAGACAAAGACTATGTAAGATCATATTTTTTTCAGCTTTATTCTTGTATTTAAGTTATGAATTCTGAAACTTCCTAAAGAAAAGTTGCATTTTGGCTGTGGAATTTCCTCTAGGAGTTCAACAAGACCATGACCTGAGGCTGCTTCATAGAAATGCAGAACCCCAGAGTACCTCTTTGACCTCTGGGCCTTTTTTTGGTGTATATTCCCACATTAAACAATTTTATCCCTTTACAAGGTGATTCCTATCTTTTTTTCTAGAACGAATTGGAAAGTTATTTTTTGTGTGCAGTCTCACTAAGAAGTTCTTTGAATTCAAGACTATATTCAGAATTCTTATGCAGGGAGATGCCATGTGTAATACCCTGAAGTTTCATCAGGTCTGTACTGTACACTAAGAAGGATGGCTTTGGGGAATCTTTGTATAACCTTTCTACATAGTTATTCCTGTTTAACATATTTTTGTGATTCTTCATTACCCACAGGAAATTTAACTGTGATAACACTCACTATTAAAGCTGCCTGTATTCTAGGATGTTTGTGTTAATTGAGTATGAATGGTATTTTCTTTTAGGTTTTCCTTGTAGCTCTGATACACATTCTGTTTAATTTTATTGTGTGTAAAATGATCTCTTCTCTGTGTTCAGCAATTTATAATTAATAATTTGTTATTCAAACAACTGTGTAAAACTTAAAGGTATAGGAGTAGAGAGCAGAATGTGTATTCTTGGCAAATGCGGAGTGAAACTAGGCTACTAATAACATTAGGTCCAGACATGACTTCTAACCATCTTTTCACTAAGGTTTGTACCTTGGGCAACAGAAACAACAGAAACTTTTATTTATGACTGCCTGACCTACCAATGCTTCTCGAAAACTTTCCATTATGTACCATCTTAATAAACGTAACCAAATTCTCCTATGAGCCAAATAAATTGAAAATGTACAGGTATATATTGGTGATTTTTTAGAGGAGCTTTTTAAAAATATGTATCCTAGTTCTTTATATAAAATAAGTTGTACTTATTTTTAGTAGATATGAAAAGATTTTATGCTAATTGGACCTGGGCATTTAGCTCCGTGGAAAAATAAGTATGTATTCATGCTGTAAAGAATATCAGTGTGTATGTACACAGGGAGATCAAATGAACAACATACAGACAGTCTTGATTATTACTTTCCATAGTTTTTGATTGCCAGACTTATTTTGACCTTTGAAAATATAATTTATATATTAAGGGAATTTAAATCTCACTTAGAAAACTATTCTAAATTATTGCCCTCTATGGGCAGTTACATAATGCAAGAATGAGAGATGCAGAAATCTGCGACTTTTAAAATACATATTAAAATCCTTATTTAGAAAGATGATAAAAGTTCCAAATGCATCTGCAGTATATAGAGGGCATGGCAAAGGAAAAAGCTCAACAACTAGGCCATAACCATGATGGAGCTGCCATCTGGAAAATGAACAAAAACATTGGAAAAAACAGGTTATGAAACAATGTAAAAGAAAAGAAGACTGGAGGAAAAGAAACAAAAGAAATAAATGAGGAGGATATTGAAAAAGGAGGAATAAGAAACAAGAAAAAGGAGGGTAGGGACACAAAATGTTGGTAAGGTGTTAACTTAGTAGTGGAGGCAGATTCTAACAGCTGCGCTAATGGCTGTTAACATTTATGGTCATAGGACTCATATAAAACATTGTGACCTCAAACGGATATATCTGACTACACTGTTTTCAAACAAAGCAAAAGATCTGTCTATTCTAGATAGGAACAGAGATCTTAATATAAATTAAAAAAAAATAATGAAAAGTCCACTATTTTTCTTTATTAAAAGATAAAAATTAAAAAGTGGGGTTTTTTGGAGTCTTGATAGACAATGCTTTTGATGTCAGCAATGAAACAGCTGTACTGTATAGGTAGCTGGCATTTTGCCTTAGCTAGCAGGCAAGCAAATGTGCGCTATTCAATAATGGGTTTTACATGAGCTTTAAGGAGAAAACTCATTGCAATTGTCCATTGAGTGTTCATGTAATGGAAGCATGGATTATTGTGGCTCTGTCTAAAATTATACAACCTGTGGATGGTGTAGGAGAGGCTTTGTATTACCTGCCTTTGTTTTGGATTTCTTTTTCTTCTTAGTCAGGGCGTTCTTTACTGTTTTTTCAAAGCAAAATCCCAACCTACACTTTCTCATATAAAGTGTAAAAGCAAGAAGTATTTGAATGAATGAAGTTAATGAGGACTAAGTAGAACAGTACTTCATAATAGTATATATTACTCTAATTTTTTTCTTTTTCAAATCTAAAATCTAAATAGTGTAATACAGCAATGAGAACATAATTCAAAGTATAATTTTAGTTCACTTTGCCTTAACAAAGCTTCTTTAGTTTGTGGGGTGTTTTTCTTCTTTTTTTGACAAATATGTGTGAATAAGAAGTTAGTGCTGTTAGGAAAAAAACTCTTTCCAAATCCAGAAGTCATTTGTGACATTGTTTTTTATCTTTAAAATATTTTGCTGATTCACAATTGCTGATTCAAGCTTTCTTGGTTTATTGCTTTGATAAACTATAACTATTTGTTATAGTAATCCTGATACAGCCTAAACTGAATTCAGAAAATTCACAATGGCTTTGAGTTGTAGTAAAACCTTGCAGTGTAGCATTATTACTTTAAATGTAGTGTCATTCTGAGCAAGCTGATGATAGCAGCTCAGTAACTCTTATTTGTTTCTGCAATAGCATATCTTAGTAGTGCTAACGATTCAAATTCCTGCATGACATAATGAGTCTTTGGAAGGGAAAACTGCTGTTCAGCAGACTCTCTGCTAGGTTGCTTCTCTTTCTAGGCTATGCAAAACTCACAAACTTTTATTTAAATATCATTACATGTTAAAAGTTTGATTTTCTGTATTTTGTTTGTGCTGTGCAGTTGTCCACAATGAAGTGTGAGACCTGTCCTGGATTTTACAACTATGATCCCTCTCTCTTTGATCTTACTGATTTTGGCTCATTTTGGGAAGGTTTTATTATTCAGTGTTATTTTTACACATATACCAATTTTAGCCCTACCTGCTTTGTATTCAAAGGCCTGTGATGATTTTCCAGAATAATGTTCTTGAGGTTATCTCTGTACCTATATCTGTTATAACCATGGTAGATAAGAACAGCACCTTTTGATTTCTGACAACAGAATTCACTTTTCTTCAGCAGTATTTAACAGATATATTCATCATGTCTTCTATGCACAAAAACCAGAAAGCACAAGTGTTTACTTGTGTTATAACCAAAAGGCTTTACTATTCCATACTTTCGGCAGTGTCAGTGTTCTACTCTTTACTTTTCTCCGTTTTCTTGGAAAAAAATGAGCTTTCAGTAGTCAGACCTTCTTACATTTGCAGTGCTTTAAGCTTTCCAGATATCCCAGTGGAAGACTTCAAAAAACAAATCACTCCTCTTCAATAATGTTCAGAAAAGGTTTAGTTTGACATATACGATTCCAGAGATTTGAATTATTTTCCTATTTCTAAAACTCAGGCGTTTGTCATGAAATTCATCTGCATATTTTCTGTATTAGTCAAGTCAATGTATATTTATTTCATTTTTTACAGTTTGCCATATTCCTTCCTAACGCTGTTTATAGTCTCCAGCATGTTGCCTTTATCTCTCTGCTAACTTGTTAAAACTTTAAACTTCTAGCTTGTGTTTTCCATTAGAAATTGTATTTTCATCTCTCTCTGCCTCTCTGAGTCTTGTGAACAAATCATATTTATTTAGAGGTTTGGGTTTTTTCCTTCAACTTTGAGATACTAATGGAAACCATTTTAAAATATTAAACTAAAATTAATGGAAATTAGTCATAATGTGAAACTTTATCTATTCTGATACTTAATACTGAAAAAAACAGTCTTTAGTGGAAAACTGATTCTGGTCTTGATTACAGATTAGTTGAAAAAAAAATTCAACAAAAACTTTTATTTTTTGAAAAAATCCTATACTTACTCTCTTGTTAGGATAACCTACAAAAATTAAACTGAAAGAAATACTCATAACCTCTTTTAAAGACCATCCCTGACAGTATTTAGTTGCCAGAGAGCACTCTAGCCAGTAGCAGCCACCTCCTAATTTATTAGTTTGTTCAGGGGCCTCTCTGTCTTCTAGATAGCAGCAGGCCATGGGGCACAGGCCATGGTTATTTTATTTTCTTACACAGTGTATCAGTCCTTTGCCCCGCTATTTGTACTCCAAAAATTTTAGATACTTAAGCTAGAATAATTTCTCCCTGTGGGTTATAAAATAGATGTTGAAAAATACAAGTGACTCCACTCTGTTCAGAAACGCCTATTCATCATCTTTATTCCCCAAACCCTATGTTGCCTGACTTTCATTTCATTAGTCTCTCTAGGAGAAGAATCAGATCATAAACTGTCACAATTATTTCAGACAGAATTTACTGGAGAATGTGGTTATAACATCAGACTTAGATGAGGAGAAGTAGAAAGTTATTCAGCATTAGTTAAATAAGTGGTAAAAGAGCCCTTATCTGCTCTAGCACAGAAATTAGCTATTAGAGGCACATTCTTGAAGTGGATTGTTAAAGCAACATACTTATTCATGTTAATGTCATTTCTTCATCACAGACCCACTATGAAAGAATTTCCTAACATGAGTAGGTATTTATACCAAACAGTTATTTGCTTGATATTTCTACTCCATGCTACTCTGAAAGGTGAACTCTCCCTATAAATGACTTTTTATAAAAGTTTCATCTGCTTTTAGTCTTTTACATTGTTTTGATTCTTCTCTTAGATTCTTTTCTTCTTCTCTTTCTACCATTAACACAGGCATGTAAACCAACGTGTGCTAGTTCAGTATTGTAGTTTTTTTTAACACAAGAAAGTTGTACCATAAAAGACTAATGAGCCAAAACTATGGAATGTATTATTTTAGTAGAAGATTTGGTGAGACGTGTCATGGTAGAAATTTCAGAAGAAGTTTTAGATGAAACTGATCAAGAATATTGTGTTGTAGAAGAGCAGTTTTTCAATCAGAATATTCATTTGGGTGTGAGAGATCTCAGTTTCACATAATTTGACACTTTTGCAGACAATGTGTATTTTAGATGGTCAGACAGGGATGGAATTTGCATTAAGACACTCAGCTGAAGTGTGTAGCTCTCTGACCAACTGATGATTGACTTCTCTAAAGCTGTGACTCTCTGGTTTCCTCAAAGATATTTCTAGAAAGGTCCTGCTTTCATTTTGCTTTGAATTCCTGTTTTTCTGGTCAGACGTGTTTTCATGTTCTTGAGTGCCATTGGTGTTTGAGTTTAATGGTTTTTTGGCCATTTGCCACAGGGCCTGAAATGGAAGTCAGAAAAGAAAGGATTTAAATGTTCTAGTTTAAGAAGGAAGGAAAACAACTATTTGTTGTAATTGTTAGTTATTTAAGCCATTTGAATCATGCGGTAGACTACATTTTTTTTGATCCCATATTACTATCAATATTACCATAACAGACATTTCATTTTCTCTCTGCAACTATGTGCCAGTGAAACTAGATCATATCAACATGAAATTTCTAGACTATTAGGAAATATTATGTGTTATTGAAATTGGTTGCCTACTACTTAAGGATTTTTTTTCCCCTTTGAAAACTTGAAACTGGGCCTGTCTACATTAATGGTAATTAACTCATTCAACTCAGGTTTTGTTAAGTTTGTGAACTCTACAGATACAAGGGGTATCAACTATGTCAGCAATGTTAGTCGTGACTATGACCACATTTCTATAAGCTAACTTATATGCAGCATGTCACTTTTTCAGGAACTGATTAGTTTCTGGATTTTGTAGTATATTTGTGGAGCATTTCTGATTTTTTTTTTCTTTCCTGAAAGTGCTACTTCTGAGAGCACAATTAACATTTTCTCCATTTAGATATTGTTTTATAGTAACCAAAAATATAAATTAGTTCATGTAAATATGTGGTGTAATGCCAGAACTCCACTAATGAGTGCTGGGGAACTGTGTCCCTTACCCAGAAGTATATGAATATTTAATGGAACAGCTTGTTTTGCCATATGCAGAAACAAATTTCTTATAGTATCCTTATAATAATGTTCATTGAACAGTAGCTAATGATGTAAGTTACAGATTTTTCACTTGTAGATCTGGAAAAAACAAAAGCCCATTTGACAATCAGGCTTTTACCTCCAAAAATTCCACAGATATCCCAAATGTGGGTTGAGTAGTTGGAATAGTTTTCAAAATATCCTTTAGGAGAACATTATTAATGAATTTGAGTTCAGCCATGAAAATGCCTCAAGAAATAGGGAGAGTATTCTTGAGTTTGGTGTTCCAACTTTAGGTAATGGTACATCAGTCTGTTTTAATGACATTTTGCTAATGCTTCAGAAAATTTTGAACAATGGTGTCCGTGAATTATAAAATTATATTATAATTTCAACTGCTATAAAAAACTTGAAGGTTCTCATGTATATAATACAAACAAGCTGCATTACACTGGTGGTCTTCAACTTGCTATCTTAACACAGGTGACCTTGACTCGAGCTTAGTATGAACCGTATACAATGGAAGTAACACCTGTTGGTCATTTTGCTCCTTCAAAATTAAACAGTTTGGGGTATTTTTGGTTTGTTTTCAGGATATAAGTGGGGGTTTGTATGTGTTTTAGATAGCAAATCTATCTCTCCTCAGCAGTTGTGAGTATCCTTGTTGGGCACGAGGAATTGTTATTTGTGGAAGGCAGAGGAACACTTTGTCCAAAACCTGTTCAGCAGTAGTGGGGGCAGCATGGTCACTGGGATGCAGTTCCATTGGCTCCATTGTGGTAAGGTGCCTGCTCAGCCTTGGCACAGGGTGGAATACATATGCAATGGGGAATCCTTAGATGTCTCAATTTTTCCGTCCCTCAAAATTCTTAAATAGTTGCATGATGTGTCTTTTATTCTTACCTCACTACTTTTCACTCTGGAACTTCAAATCAGAGTCAGAATGTGTCCTTCCAAGCTTATGAAAGTGAAATAATAAATGTTTCTGACCCTTGCCACATGTATCCTCTGGACTTGAGACTTCTTTCTAGACTTAGCTACATGGTGATTACCATGCACCATTGAAAAGCTGTCCTTATTTTGGACAGATATTTACATGTGCCTGAGAAAATGCTCATGACATGTACATGAGAAAATGCTAAATATCTCCTTGAGGGACATGCATATATTTTATTGCCACTCTTTCAGCTTAAAAGTAATATTGTAAGAGCTATTTAAGTGGATGTGATTTTGATAATTGTATGTCATTATTTAAAATAAATCCTCTACAAAGAAACCTACATTTTTAACCTGTGTATCTTTCACCTTCAAGAATGGAGACAATTTACTGAGAGAAATATGTCACTTTGTAAGGCAGAGCTAGATTTCAGGGATTTTAGAGGACATTTTGTGTTCCACCTTAAAACTCAACTGGATTTTTTTTCTCCAAAGTATTCAGAGGAATTTAGGTATTCAATATTCTTTACAGTCATGTGTCCTGTTGATTGAGGATACCCCACTCAGCAGTATGAGCTTGCTCTATAGAGCAGATGAAATGGTAAGCTATGCTTACATGCCTATAAAAGCTGTTACTCTGACTTTATATTGACTACAGTATAGATGATTTGTGTTCACAAAAGTGTTTTTGAACTGGTCATTAGGCCTAAATTTCCAAAAGGACTTCAGTACTTGAACTCCAAATGTATATTTTTCAAATCACTATTCATTTACCCTCTCTTTCCTGGCAACCCATAAATTGCTACCCACAAGGTTTCCTGGTTTCTGTAGCTCAGCATGGATGTGTGCAAGCTCTCTCCAGCCTGACAGCAGCAAGCTGCTCACTTCTGAGGCAAGGGATGTATTCTTAAATTGGGCATGGTAACAGACCTCTTTTCAGAAGAACCTTACCCTGTAGACCTTTTCAAAGTAAGATTTAATGAATTATACCTTAAAGCAAGTGCAGATAAGCAGTTAAGATGACTTTCACATCAGTCATCTTGGATATGAGATTCCTTTCTCTTTTTCTGTGTGATTTGGGTAGGATTTCAGTTACTGCTCATTAGGAGAGTAGTTAAAACAGTGGGCTATGGGGTATTTAGACAGAATTGAGAAATGCTAGTTATTATGTGGCAACAATGATTTACCTTTCCCTTAAAGTGAAACAACTTCAACATTGAGAAGCTGACTAAGACTTGAAGGTGCTCTCCACGACTTGAAGGTGCTCCCCACAGCATTTCCTGCCAGTTAATTTAGATGAGTCTCTACAGATTGCTCAGGCTTCTGCAAATGTCATCCTCAGGCCTAGGACATGTAGTTAAGGAAGATTTCAAAGTCCATGTCACCACCTGTAAAATGGTTATGTTTCAGTGTTGCCTGGGCACAATTTTATAAGGGCTTTTTGGAGTCAGGCTACAAATGCTGATAGACCTCATGGGTTTTCTGGGGTCCTCCTATGGGTGTGAGAGGCCCAAACCTTGTAGCTTAATGTCTTTAAGCTGAAGACTTCATGTTCAAACATTATACATGGTTATAAGGCAAGATTAGGGTCAAGTGTGCAGTCAGACACAGAATTTGGAATGCTTTAGCTTGCTTTCTGGCCTGTGTGCCTAGGTAAAAACATAGACTCCAGTACACCTCTATTCCCAAGTGCTGTACAAAGTTCTCAGCTACTTAACTGAGAGTTCAGGTACTGCAAAGCACTGAATTATCTAAGTCCCTTTGTCAGTGTAATTCTAAGTTCCTCCATCTGTATTTATATCTTTCTATCTTGTGAGCCAGAGGCATCTTTTGTCCATTCACATTAAAAATAGGATCTGAACTTTATTTACTCTAATCTTCCATTCTGATACAGCTACTTTTGGCAAATATATACTTGCAAAATAGCATTTTTTTTTCCTCTGGATATGATTTCCTTTGTACTAAAGGATTACATGTCATTTTGTTGTCACTCTCATTATCTAGGCAGTTTATTTACCACTAAACTTTATGTAGTGAACAGTGGGACGCCAGGACCTTACAAATCACTTTAAACAGTGAGCTACAATTTTCTAGAGGAATTCTAGAGGAATCACAGGAATCTAATAATGTGTCTTCAAGTGAATAACAAAACGTTGATGTTGTTTTTCAAATGAGCAACAACTATAGAGGACTAAGTAGGCTAGTAAATGAGAACATTGAATCACTGGCAAGATTACATGAAACAGTGTCTTAAAAATTTTTATTCTGGGGAAAAATAAGACCTGCTGACTCATTTTTGACACACTATACAGAAATATTAGAGCAGTTATATTTTGTCAGAATTGACTTTTTTGACTCCAGTAATATTCCAATATTACCTCTCCATTTTTAGTGAATCAAGATGTGGAGAGGGTGAAATATTAGTATCTATAGAAATTGACTTAAAATTTACTTGCATGCCCCTTTGGATATATAGTACAAATTTATTTCAGGTACCACATTTTTAGTATGGTAACCAGCTACCAAAAATTTAGAAAAACCTGGTAGTTCTGTTTTTTGTAATAATAGGGAGTGAAAGGCTACACCTCTGATTAAGGATGGAAACAGTAGGAGTCAAGGCCTTATCAATCATTTATCTTTATCTGTGTTTTTGGAGCACACCTTGTGAGCACTTATCTGATGGTAGACATATGACTAGGTAGCCTGCAAATTGTATGGACACAGAAAAATAAGAGTACATTGCGTTCTGGTAGAAGGGTTGCATACTGCTGAGATTTGATCTGGGAACCAATGAGAAGAGATATCTTTATATATGCAATCACATGAAATTTCTGGCATCGTGTACCAAACACTGAGTTAGGCTAATTAAAAAAGCTAAGGCACTTCAGTGTTGTTCTTCTTCACCAGTCAATTCACAAACACTTCTGATCTACAGAATATGGGCTCCTTTTAACTGTGTGCTTGGAGCTAAGGGAGACACCTACCCACTCAGTCTTATTTTTATGACTGCAATGCATAATAATAATTGTATTTGTTTATAGCACATACATTAGTTTCTACCTAGAGAGTTGACCAGATAGCTTGGATGCATCTGCCTGGGTTAGGGAGAAGAATGTTATGACAGGTAAACATTTCTTCCTCTGTAGTGTAACATTTTGGCTGAACTTGGGGAAAGGGATGGCATTTTTCTTCTGATCTAGGACATGTTGAAGTTTGCAAACATCCAAAACTAGACAGAAAACTGTCTCTTACAGTTATTTCTTCCCTGTGTGATTTCAGGCATAATAACAGTGAATCATAGGCTTCCTGTTAAGATCTTTATAATCCTGTTTCCACAGCTGACAGAAGGCCAGGCCTTATCAGCAGCTGATAAGAGATCAGCCTAATAATGTTCTCAGCTTTCTTTGAAAAAGTGTATTAGATGAAAAGGGTTATTGGATACATGTTTCTTAGCATCCTTGGTGCCTTAGTCTAAGAGTTTATCTTTATTTGCATGCTAATCACAGTGGGACTAGAAATACGTGTAATGACATAAATCAAAGTTTATATGTATGAGAAAACAACAGTTTCACAAGTAAATACAATGTATGAGCTGACGTTGCTGCCTGAAAGGTTAGAAAGACAAATGGAAGAAGGGTCCTTTGAAGTATAGAATACTGACAGGATTTGCATTTCTTTTTTTTTGGAAGATGTGGTTCTTAATGCATTTTTTGTGTCCTTGCTCCTAAGCCTTCACAACATGTAAGTTTTTCCTAGTCTTTTACTACTCCCTAGACTTTATCAAAGGAGCCAGAGCCATGCAAAGAAGTCTCAAAGTTTGGGCCTGGGTGGCAGCGAATCCTTTTGTATAAGGATTAGGAAATCTAGTTTCCATCTGTCTAACAGCAGTCTCCTTTGTAACACTGCACGACAGGGTTTGCCAGAACTAAGTCTGCTGAGGAGCAGTGGTTGCTCAGAGGCTAAAGTTGTTTGAACAGTACTGTAAATAAAACACTGCTTTCCCACTTTATTCCTGGGACTGGTTAGTTATCAGAGAAGCCTTGAAATCATAAGGACAGCTTTGCATTCATTTTAGCACATCATGTGTTCCTGCATTGTTATTTCTATATTGTCTTTGAGATAAAGACCAGTTTAGTAAAAACAGTTTACGAGTTTACAAAAATTAGAAGGAACGTTGGATTGGGTCATGGCTGAATCCTCTAAATACAGTGGGTCAAATAAAATCATCAGTGCTGTGGTTATAGCTCAGTCTTTGTCATTCATTGCCTGTGATGCTGCAGAAAATAAAGCCTAGGGTCAATAAAGTACGGAGGCTTATGTGTGGTTTTAAACACAGGAATAACCCTATTGACTTAAGGAAGAGTGAATGAGAGTTCAGGTGCATTCAGATTTTCATTTTGATTAGGAGTGCACCTCTGAAAATAATTTTCTGATAGTCCTTATATACTTTGGTGTGCATTTTAAAGCAGCCTTGAGTGCATGAACTAGATCCCTTTCAGGTGAAATGGAACCATAAGACAGAGTTTAAGGGTACACTTAATATAGAATCCACAGTCCTTCTACTGAAGTTTTGCAGAAAATATTGGTGTTCATTTTTATTTCAGTTTTAGTTGGTATTGGACTAATTTCCCTTTCTATCCCGAGCTGATCTTTATGACATGTTTTTCTTATTACTTGTTTTTATTTTAAGAATGGAATTTTCATCAGATGATACATAAAAATAATGGATTCCTGACCTAAACTTTGAAGAAACACAGGAGAAAATTAGTCTGATGAGCAAAAAAGTTAAAAAAAAAAGCTTTAGTTCCAAACTAAACTAAACTGAGTAGCAGGCTGCTTCTATTAAGTAATATGCTTCCCCTTCTACTGAAATTAACACAAGTAATAGTTAAGGATAAATAACATCTTTGCATCTCTCTTTTTGTCCATCAATAAAATTGCACAGTTTTAACTGTGTCTATATAAAATGGTTACTCCTTCTCTAGATATGTCCGGGACAGAGAGGGTCCAAAATTGTATTAAAGGGTCCAAAAATGTATTAAAAATTTAATACATTTTTAAACACTATCTGTCCCCAGCAAGGATTTATAATACTTCAGTGATTTTTTAAAAAATTTATTTGTATCAAAACAAAAACTATGACAAGGTACGCTTAACAGAGCATAGCCTGACAAAATGCAGTAAACAATTTTGTCGCTCCTTTATTTTTTTCAATTGTCATTTATTACTTAACTATATAATTGAAATAAATTAAATTGAGTGTGAATTGATAAAACAATCAAATTTGGAAGACATAGCTGGATCCTTCCAAAATGGGGGAAAATAAGATCTCAGTGTGTGCATAAAACAATAGAACTAAAGAATGAGTCTGATATCATCCAGTCATTATAGAAATGCAACATTAAACTGTTTGGGAAAGGGGAAAATTTTAAAATACTTCAGTAATTTATTGCTTTCCAGTGTCCTTTCAGGCATGCATAAAAAGAAGTTTTCTCAGTTTCTTTTCGATTGCCAGACCCAATCTTGAATCGTTTGTGCAACTCTCATGATGTAATACATACAAGAACAACTTGACCGTTTGTGGAATAATTGCTGGAGGTGACTTAGAAATTAAACTTATATTCACACTTTTAAGTAAGGCACAGCGTTGAAGAAGCTTCCCTGGTGGAGTGCAGCTGACATGCAAGGAATCCATCCCACGGAAATTCCCTAGGCCGGCACCTTAGATGTCAGCAACGCCAGGGGAACTTGGTGTGTTGGCTCTAAGAGGAACTGCCCAGAGGGTGGAGCCGTGTGGAGGCACCGCGGCCAGGCTCTGTGATAATATGGGAACTTGAAGGTACCACGGAACCGATAAGCTGCATATTTGCTACCCTGGGCCAACAGTCTGTCATGTTTTTGACAAAATGCTGTCCTTTGGTGAACTTTGCTCATTATAACATTGTTATAATACCAAAACACACCTCCATTCCAAGAGCTACCCGCCTCCAAGGTGCAACCACCCCTCACTGAGCTTGCGCTTTGAATTTTTCTAATTTATACCTTTAAAAGTGAAGCGAGAAAATTCTACACCAATCATAACAAAGGTATGTATGACTATAGTCACTCAAGCTCCACCTGAAAGGTAAAAAATAGTATAAAATAGCTTAAGAGACAGAGAATGTTAGGGAAGATGATACCATCACATACTACTCTGACTTCTGGGATCAGTTAACAGGCTGAGCCTCTCTTCCCCCACATCGGGACGCCTTTGGGTAAGATTCGAACACTTGGTTATACCAAGTGCCTCCCCGGGAAACTTAAGAACCTCTATAGAGCCGCTTTATATCTTTTAACACATTGGTAGCCGGCGGTGTTACTCATACCCTTGGTACTTGCACATGCTTTGCAGACAGTGAATTTATCACCGGTAATCCAAAAGAACCTGTGTATCTGTTGCTTTAATAAACTGCACTATTCATTAATCTAGCCATTATAGTTCTCATTGAAAGCAACCACTCTTTAAGTGTGGCCATGGTAGTTCATGGGACGTGACTAGACTGAAAGTGTATCGTGTTATTTGTGCATCCGTAATCATGATAGTTCAGTACACTGAACACAACCGGACTTATAATGACAAATTGGGCATCTGCCAGATTACTTCAACCTTTTAACGCAACACCTTTCTCTACTCATAACCTTCTTTAGGCTGAACTGGCCCTGGTCCTCCAGCCTTTCCTCACAGGGCCAATGCTCCAACCCTGACCACCTTGATGGCTCTCTGCAGAGCTCACTCTGGTTCATTGATGTCTTTCTTGTACTGTTGGGCTCAAAATTGGACCACTAGATGTGGTCTAATGAGTGCAGAGTGTGGAGGGGTAATCCTTTCCTGTTAGCCACCTTTGTTGCAAAGCCATGCCACTGGCTTGAAACAGCTCCAGGAAATCCTGCTTGTGAGTACAGAACAGGTTTCATCTCACGGGCTAAAATAAGAAAATAAATCTTGTCTCAAAATCTTCAGTGTTTTCCTTACAGAGAAGACTACTAAACTCATAGTCAGTGATCTCACACTTGAGAAACTTGCTGTGGGTGATCTGTTGGTGGAGAACACCAGCATTTGATTCCTGACATTTGGACAGCTAAAGTTAAGTGCACGAGACAGTGTAGGACCATATCTTTTAGAATATATGCATAGATCTTATACAGTTTTCTAGCAATGTTTCTGCTCAGGATTAAAAATACTTGTCTCTTCTGCTTGCCTAACTTCATCCATCATCAGTAATGTTGACTGGTTTTAAAAGTCTGTACGGAATCTAAAAAAATATTGCCACATGCCTGTGAAAAATTTAGTGCCTTTAACTACTTGGCAGTGTATATTACAACTTTTCTTGTATGCTGAGATGTCTGAAAGACTTACTTGTTTATGAGGTTGCCATGGGCAGGCTGGGTGCCTTATTCTTCCAGCTTGGCACAGTCTGATTCAAATACAAGTAGCCTGGGAATGAAATATATTTTTATATTAAAAATTCTGGCTTCTTAGGGATCCCTAACTCAGACACTTTATATTTTCTATAAAGTAGGTACTATTAGCAGTGAACTAATTAGCCAACTCATTTTACTAAAATATGCTCTGTAATGTATGTGCCAACTGTTGACTTTAAGAAAAACAGACTGTAATTCAGCTCTGGAATTATGCCACCAATCATTTCAGTTAGTTCATAGTTGTCTTTTCTCTTTGCGAAAGTACATGAAAATAAAAGGACATAGTTAAGTTTATTTGAACAAAAGGTCTTGATGATGGTGTCACATGAAAAGTCCTACTTTCATGGATATCCTTCCCATACATTCTTCAAGCTACAATAATCTGTATTCTCTAAGCCAGTTTGGAAGTATGCCTCAATGACTGTTTCTCAATGCCTTCTTATCTGGGATAGTGATCTCATAGCATGAGGAGAACAGGTTACTTGTATACTGCACTAATCACAGGTCCAGTCAAGGAATAAAATCCAGATTCAGTATCACATTAAAAGCACCTCAGAAACTATGCAAAAAAAAAAAAAAAAATAGAAGCTGTCCTGGTTTCAACTGGGCTAGAGTTAACTTTCTTTCTAGTAGCTGGTATGATGCTGTGTTTTGGATTTCAGATGAGAATAATGTTGATAACATGCTGATGTTTTAGCTACTGCGGAGCAGTGCTTACACAGTCAAGGCCTTTTCTGCTTCTCACCCCACCCCACCAGCGAGTAGGCTGGGGGTGCACAAATAGATGGGAGGGGACACGGCTGGGACAGCTGACCCCAGCTGACCAAAGGGCTATTCCATACCATATGGTGTCATGCTCAGTATATAAACTAGGGGAGAAGCTGGCTGGGGGTCTGCTGCTCAGAGGTCAGCTGCTTGGGAACTGGCTGGGCATCGGTCAGCAGGTGGTGAGCAGCTGCATTGTGCATCACTTGTTTTGTATATTCTTTAATCATTATTATTATTTTACCTTCCTTTTCTGTCCTATTAAATTGTCTTTATCTCAACCCATGAGTTTTACCTTTTTTTTTCTGATTCTCCCCCATTCCACTGCAGGGGAGTGAGAGAATGGCTGCATGGCGTTCAGCTGCCTGCTGGGTTAAACCACAACAGAAGCATAGGAAGGTATCTACCGAAATAGCAAATTCATACTGCTATCTTTGATGAGTCCCTCATCAGTGGTTACAGCCAACCAGTCAATTCCGTTTATAAACCTTCAAGATTCTCAAAACCTATTTTCTTCTCTTCCTACATATTTCTATTCCAAGGACATTATGAATTTTAGCAATTTGCAATATTTTTCTTACAATTATCTTATTTATTTGTAGTTAGGGTGGCACATCCCTTTGTTCCTTTGATAATCTTGTTTAAACAGTTCTTCCACCTTTCTGGTGTTTATTTCTTTGCATTTATTGAAACTAATCAGTAAACTTGACATAGCTATCCAGTGGTTTTCTCTGGTAGACCACGGTCCTCTAGGTAGTCTTGAAGATCTGTTGTCATATGTAGTCACATATTGTAGCACAGGTTCTTTCTTTTTGTGCTGGTTTTCAGTTTGTCCCAGGATTTGAGTTGCATGTTATAGGAATTAGTATAGCCAGAACCAGCTGAACCAATGGAGGACAAGCCTTACAAGAAGCAGTGCAAGTGCAGCAGTGACCTGAACTGAGCTGGCTTTGGTGCCCAGTAACTCCAAGCAACAGACCACCTCTCCTGTTCTGAGTCACCACCCTGCAACAGGCCACCATAACAGACGGAACCCCAAGTCATGGACTAAATGAACTCAGTGGACATTTTGTGGACATTTATGGACATTTGACAGACATTTTACAGGGGTGGTCCATAGACTAAGGGAATGATATCTGTGTATTATATCAAAGGATGGGAAGGGTGACAGTGGGTAATGAGAATGTATTGGATAGTGTGGGACCTGAGCATGACATAAATGGTATGGAATAAGGGGTGGAGAATGTGCTGGTTTTGTCTGGGATAGAGTTAATTTTCTTTATAGTAGCTAGTATGGGGCTATGTTTTGGATTTGTGCTGAAAACACTGTTGATCATACAGAGATGTTTTAGTTGTTGCTAAGTAATGTTGCTAAGTAAAAAGCCAAGGACTTTTCAGCTTCCCATGCTCTGCAAAGTGCACAAGAAGTTGGGAGGGGGCACAGCCAAGATAGTTGATCCAAACTCACCAAAGAGCTGTTCCATACCATATGACGCCATGCTCAGCATATAAAGCTGGGGAAGAAGAAGGAAGGGGGGACATTTGGAGTGATGGCATTTGTCTTCCCAAGTAACCGTTAGGTGTGATGGAGCCCTGCTTTCCTGGAGATGGCTGAACACCTGCCTGCCCATGGGAAGCAGTGAATGAATTCCTTGTTTTGCTCTGCTTGCGTGCACGGCTTTTGCTTTCCCTATTAAACTGTCTCCATCTCAACCCATGAGTTTTCTCACTTCTACTCTTCCGATTCTCTCCCCCATCCCACCAGGGAGGAGTGAGTAAGTGACTGTGTGGGGCTTAGTTGCTGGCTGGGGCTAAACCACGACACTTTTCTGTATCATGAGTCTATCTTTATCATCTGGACTCATTACGGTTTGAATTTTTCTTTATTAAATAAATATCCAGGAGTAAAATGAAGGCAAAAAAACCTCCAAAGGGATATAACCTGAATTATACACAATATTTAAATGACAGTTCACTGGTAAGTGACATAAAAGAAGAAAAAAAAGCCTGTTTGTCTAGGAGGTTGTTCTGGTACTTAGTTTGCATGCCTTTCAACATGAAACACAGTAATAAAATATTTTTAGCCGTTTCAACACCGTAACACATGCAAAGAAAGACTTCAGTTACCTGAATTCTTCCAAAAAGTGGTTAGGTTTTTTTATGGCAGGAAGCTTGTCTTTTCATTTCTTTGATAGGGTCTAGGAACTTCTCCTTAGATTTAGACTAAACCCCATGATGACATTTTTACTAGTCTTTCCAAAAATACGGTCATGTATTCTTTTGCTACTCTTAAAACATCTCTGCACTTACAGAAATATTACTTGCATAGGGTAGCATTTCCTTCACTTGCTGTTCATAGAAGCATTTAACGAGTCAGAATTTGTTCTGCTTTATGCAGCAGAATGTGGGTTAGTAGATAAACAAAGCTACTTTTATGATTTAATTTCTGTCCTAACTCTAGCTATTGTTGCAATTATTAAAGCCAAGCAAATAATTTATTCAATTACTTAATTAATCTTTCAGTTTATGGAATATCTCTGAAGAGACAGAGTCTCAAATTTTATAAAATATTCAGCTTTGTTTCAGTAATCTCTTATAAAATATATTACACTGCAGTTTTTATGAATATTCAAAATTAAAACTTCATTGCTTGGTTAGAATATATCAGACATATTTGAAAGATTTTTCTCTTTATTTTTCATAATATAGGAATTCTTGCTGGAATTTGCCTGTGTAAAATTTGACTGCTCTTCATCTTCGCAGATAATCAGCTTGAAAGTTTTGCTTGCAGTGCGTATTTTGGTCAGCAAAGTTTGTGTTAATTCAAAGAGCAAAGTGGCAAAAGTGCAGTTATAGTAAATTTGTCTTAGGCCAGTCTGGTATTGACAGATGTCAGTGGTAGGTATACCTCTCAGTGATTTAGAAAGACTTTAAGTCAGAGTCTTAAAAACATAAGTGGACGAGGCTGAAAGTGTTTTTCTTTGTTGGCCATAGGTCCATTGCTACTGTTCTTTTCATTGGCTTGGCTTATGGAAGAGGTAGGGTAAAACAGCATGTAGACACGGTGTCACTGGTGACATCTTGATGTAGTTGAAGGTGTCCCTGCTCATTGCAGGAGGGTTGGACTAGATGACCTTTAAAAGTCCCTTCTAACCCAAACCATTCTCTGATCCTATGACTCTATGATCTTTCCCTCATGCTTACATGTGAACTTCAAGCTGATCTAGGTAGTGGTACCTCAAGGTAGTGGTACCTCAAGGTAGTGGTCCCTGCCATTCCTGGGGCTTGTTAACCCAGATTCACTGTTGTGCTAACCATAGCTATATCACCTTTGGTTTGTAGCTGGCTGGTGGTTGAACAGTTGAAAACGTGGGTATTCAGTATTCAGTTCTATCTATTCAGAAAATCTTGGTTAAACAGAGCCAAAATCCTGAATACTTGTGTCAACCTTTTTTTTTTTTTTTGGTTAAAACAAATTACCTTAATTCTGTTTTGACTTCGTGTAGCCATTTCATGTACACAGCTATTTATTTTCATGGAGCTGATCCTCATTTACATCACCTGATCCCAACTGTGGCTCTCCATTACTTTTTCCTTCACTACCTATTGATTTTGAATTAATATTCTGTTGCAGAAAAGTTTTTGCCTTTCACTAGGACATTTTACCTTAAACCACAGATGTGCATATGCATGTGCACTCACATGCATGCGCATGCGCGCACATGTGTGCGCACACACACACAAATCTATTAGAAATATTTTGTCCTTATTTTTGTCCATGTAAAACATTTCAATCTTTATTTATTCCAGAGAAATAAATTGACCAAGCATCCCTTGCCTTTTCTTTCATAGATAACTCTTACAGTATACTTTTGAATTCCATCTCTTCTGTGGAATGATCTCTGGTAACATCTCCCTTGAAAAGCTTCCACTGCAATGCTAATAAAAATCTTTGGTAATATGCAAAGGAAAATAAAGTCTTTCAAAGACATTAGCAAAGAATAAAGAAATAAAAATAATAAGTAAGTCTTAAGGTTAGCAAACTCCAACAAACTCCAAAAATTATAGAAGAGGTAGCATCTACCCTATATCAGGCAATTCGGGAGTTATATGCAACTTAAACTGGAGCAAGATGATTACTTCTGGTTGAAAAAATAGTGCTGTGCCCAGAAAGTATGCACAAAATCAAATCAAAATGTCTCATATATTTTCCATTAAGAAAAAGAGATTGCTTTCTTTCTTTTCTAAGTTTTAGTCAAAACTATTTTCAGTATTTAATAGAGGAAGCTAGAATCATGTCCTGTATTTAGGTTATGGCATTAGGAAATATCTTCTGATTTCTATTTGTTTTAATGTTTTCCATTTTTTCACAGATAATTTTTTTTTAAAGAACTACTCTAGACAAAACCTTGGTACTGGCCTCTAACATAATACTCAGGCATCTGAGTACAAAATAATGGGTAGCAAATGTATGTGCTGCCAGCGTGAAGTTCTGCAAGATCTGGAAGACTGAGTGCTGTGCAGAGATTTACCTGTGGACCTTTTGTCTAACACTTGCCATTTTAAGAATAATGATGGTATAGAAGATTGATCTTTAATGATGGTTCTGTGGTTATTGAGGATTCATAAGAGCTGGTTCTTCTTGTGAAGGGTGTTTGCCCTTAAATTTTTATTGAATTTGTAATTATCCCACTCAGCATGATCTAGTGTTAGGTAAGAAGAAAGGACAAATGCATTTGATCACAGTGGTATTTTTACATAAAAAGAATAGCTGATGAGTATTCCATGCTTAAAGAAAACAGATTGAATATAAATGAACAATTGAACATATTACTTTAACCTACTCCATTTTGGAGTGTCCCAAATTATTGATTTCAGATCAGTGACTCCTTCATGCACATCACATGTACTCAAGACCTCATTTATTATAAGTTTGAAAAGTTGCATCAATCAATGTGGTAAGAACAAAACTTCTTTGGAAAAGCAACAGCAAAACAGACTTAATTTGTAGGTTAACTAAGAGCCCGGCTGGTCTTTATAGACCGTGCATCTCAAGGACAGAGTTCTACATCAGTGAGATTCCCTGATATCTTTCAGAACCAAAAAGCATATAAGTAAGGCGAAGCAATCTGATTTTACTGTTTACCTGAAGTAAACTTCAGCAGATAGGGAACTAAAATATATTTTATATTTCAGGGTTTTTTTCCCCCAAAAAAGGGCAGAGGAGGACAGAAAAGTAAACATACTGTATTTTATTATAAATTCTCTTGTAGTTTGGTGTCATAATATGGTTCCAGTCATGTTCCACACGTTATCAATTGTTTTCTGCCTTCTGTTATTTAGAAACAAGGGAATGAAGTGCAAATGGTTGTCCAGGGTAAACAGGTGACATGGGTTACATTTGTTATGGTGGTAGATGTTTACATCTCAGGGGCTTTGGTTTTCCTGAGTTGAACAGTGATTTTGAGAAGATGACCTTTTTGCCCCAGGACACTTCTCCAGGACACCAGAGATTTAGTAGAGAAACTAGTAAAGATAAATATAATTCAACTTTTTTGCTTAACAATGACAAAACATAATTTAATTACCTCATACAACCAGTGTTCACAGTAACTCTTTCAGTCATCTGGACTGAACAGAAATGCTGTCACATCTTGATTTTTTCCTTTTTACCCTGTTGTACTGAAAACTTGTGGAGTGCATATCCTCATGAATAAACCATGGTCTTGAATAAACCATGAATAAACTCTTTCACAAAAAAGAATTAATTCTAATCATCTAATCTAATCATCTAATCATCATTATATGTAGTTGAATAAAGAAAGGATTTGTGAGTGATGTTTCATGTTGGTATCACATAACTAAGAGGAAGATGAATATTACGTGTCAAATAAACATTATTACCAAAGGAGTAATATATATTTAAGCTCCAATTTTGTATGTGATTGAAATTGCTGCCACCATGGTTCTGATTCTGACTTTTCTGCATAACAGTAAGAAAAAGATCTACTAAGGCAGCAAGCAAACACTTGTGTAAATTGCACGTAAAAGAATCTTACAAGCGCCAAGATTTGACCTCTTTCTTGAGTGCCGCCTTCCTGAATCTATTTCTACAGGAGGTATAACTCTGCTAGTCATTTCTCTTACCTGACAGAAATTCTCTCATACTTATTTTTTCCCCTCTTCATTTCTATTTCATTTGCCTAATCTGTCCTCAGACAGTATCTCTATTAGTGAATTTTTCAGCTTCTGGTTCTGCTATTGTCCTGCTGGATGCCATGATAAACTCACTTGTCTTACATTTTATTGCTGTATTTCTGCAGCTTGCTCTATGCTTCTGAAGCCCCCTCCTTAGCTTGTACTGCAATTTGGCTTTGATCCTGGTCTGTAAATAACCAGTTTAAACTACCGTAATTTTCATCTTTCTTGATCACAGAATAGAAAGGTCTTCTTCATTACTGTTATGAAGACATTATACCAATTTAACTTCAGAAGTCTGTGTGGTGGTTTAGACATACTTAGCTGTACCTTATATTTCTTACATACCCCGAGGGACTTTTTACCTCCTGTTATCCCAGACTGCAGAAAGTTTGCCACAGAATACTTCAGGGGTCACCTGCTCTTAAGTCCGACTGAACACGCTGTTTGAGAGAACGTGCATATATAAAGTGGGCCCATTAAGACCCTTGCCTACAGGATATATTTCCATCTCTTAGCCTCTAAATTGGGGTCATTGATGAAAGTTAGTAGTGCTCTTACATCTTGGCTAATACAGTCCAGTCAGGGGACTGGATAACCCCACTCTGGTGTTAGTTGAGACTGTCATGAGTGTTGTCTACCTTGCTCACCATGCACTTCAGCTGCAGAGCACAGGAAAAGGGTGCCCATCTGCTACTTTTCTGGGAGCTTCAGAGAGAACAAGACTGAAATTTGACTAAAGTTGCATATGTCAGGGGGACTGTCCTGCAAGTACTGGCTCACTGAAGACCCAGCAGCAGTGGAAGGAAAAGGATGGACCTGGAAACTAAACCAGCTAGAGTCCTGAGAATACTCACAATGTCAAAAGCTTTCTTCTTGCATCTTCTTACATGCATTATATCTGCAAGAGGCCAATGCAGGTTCCAAGTACATGGGATCTGTTACCGCTCAAGACCGATGTGCTGAAGTACTTGGTCCAAGGATCTTTGAGTGTAGTGTTGGTTGTGTAAATCTTTCACACCTATGTGGACTTTCCTCCAGGAGGCAGGTTAAATAACTGTACTAATTGTTGAAAAAAAGTCAGAATGTCATACTGCATATGACAGCTCCTTATAGTATTTTTTCCTAGTGAAAGTTTTATTTGCAGTTAGATAACAGTTAGCAACATTTACCATTTGCAGCATGGCTGCTTTTTCTGTAATAAAACCATCTGCAAATTAGTGAGAATTTTCCAAGGAAATAAGTATTGTTTCTAGGTGTGTACACTCAAGTATGGAAGAAGCTTAGTTTAATGACCCAAGTCTTTGGAAAAAAGTTATTTCCCCCTCCCAAACCCCATTCCTAATCCACTTAGCATAAGATAAATGTATTTTGCTTTTTGACAATTCTTTAGAATAATTTTACAACCTCACTGCATTTTGAAAGCAAGAATCAGCAACACATAAATAAGTCTATTGGTTAAAGTAAAAACATACATTGGAAGGAAATTGGGAAGACAGCCTTTAAATTTAGTCTCACTGATTGAGAAATCATTAAAATAGGCCGATAATTTCAGATTAGGTGTGCAAACCTGTGACGTTATGCTTCCCACCCCCCAGCCTGACCTTTATCTCCTGTAACCCGGCTCAAGCGATAACCACCAGTGATGGCCATAACAGATGCATCTGGTCATGATGGCTGCATCTGGCTCAAAGTGGATTCAGGAGACAGATAACAACGCAATAGCCAAGGGCTGTTGTGCGATGCACCCACCTAACCACAGTGAAGAAACTAAAATCTGTGGTCGGTATGCAAATATGACTATGAGTCAAACAGCTTACCCCCATAAATAGTGAGCAGCCCAAGAGCCCTTTGAGCTCTCCTGCACAGGGGCAGGCTGCATGCCAGGATCTCCCCTTGAATAGGGACACCTCTCAAGATTACTGCTCGAGGTTGAGAGATTCCTTGCTGCAACAGATCCTCGGTAAGTGACGAATAGCATGCTAAACTTTGAAATCTTAGCTAAGTGATAGAAAGGATTGATTGAACATATATAATCCTTTAGACATAAACGGTTGACCAAGTCTGGGACTAGGATGGGATCTAGCCACACCTAGACTCCTCTCCAAGAAGGCGTTTAGAAAGCAAGGGGGTCCTTTCTAAACCTCATGACTCAATGGGAGGGTGTCCCTGACAGTTTTGTCTGACCCTGTCCTCTATGCAGTAAATAATCAAGTGTACCCTGCCATCGAATCTTGTTAAACCACTGTCACATTTACCATTGAACCTTGTTAACTCACTGTTTTATACCAATAAAGTATATTTCTGCTTCTCTCTTATGAGTGAAGTGCATCACCCCATCCGCAACAAAACCCCACTACAGTGAAAATCAAAATTCTCATTGTCATCAAAGGAAGTAGAATGGGGATCATTGTAAAGTCTAGGATAAAACCAAAACTGACAGAGAAATAAAAGGAGGAATGTCACCTAATGCACACTCCTTTATATTCACTGTGTTAATCATAGGTATTGTACTCAAGAATGCCATCAAAGACTGTTAAGGCCTAGTCAGTGATTAAGAAAAGCAGAAGTTAGCTTTGCCTATCTAACCCTTATTAAGCTCCAAGACAGCAAGACATAGTGGAGCCTTTGAATCACATGGTTACAGCAGTCATGTGCCCTGAAACCCTGCCCCACCCTATGGCTATGTTCCTACAGTGTTTTATATATATATGTCAACTCCCAGTCCATTGGCTTCCTTCCGAACAGCCACACTGTCGGAGGACGGGTTGCAAAACAGTCCAACAGCTGTGAATGATGATGAGATTAAGACTTTAGGCCACACATTGGAATGCATTGTACCGGAAAACAGATGCATATATTTTTGGATCTTTTATGTGAGCTGCACTATAGACATGCAATGCATACTGCTCAGTTAACCAATGCTTTATCTTTCCCATATGGTTCAAAGGGCAGATCAAAGCATAGTGTTCTGACCTTAACTGAAGTTATAGTTATTCATTTTTTCATACACTTCTGTGCCATGTCATGAATAGTGTTTGTAATGTGAGGGAATGACACAAACCCTGCATTGCAGAGGAGGATTTCAGTAGCCAAATGGAAAACTGAAGCACAAACATAGAGAAGTTTGGAAGTTTTCTACCTGATTTGCAGCTGTATTTGAAACACAAACAGACTTTTATTTATTGTTTGGTTTGGTTTTTTTTTAATCAGAGAACTCAACATTATGAAATGCTTTCAATTGTGAAAGCACATGTCCTGATGACTTCAGTAGCAAAGGTGAATGAATTAATAGTCCTCTAATTTATATCACAAGAGAACAAATTATATCACCAGAAGAAGAGAGACATGCATTTAGTGACCACATGTGAAGTGTGGTACAAGTAACTTGCTTGTTGTGAAGCAAAAAGCTTGTGTTATTTGTACAGAATCACACAAATGCTTGGTGGGGATTTGCATCGAATCCAGTTGTTCAAGCATCATATAGTCATCTCAGCTATGAAGCTTCCTTCTCTCTTTTGTATTACATTAATTTACTACAAACTTTCCAGCTTCTGCAAAAACCAAGAGATTTTATCGTATTTTCTTTTAATGTATTTTGGTGTTGAATATTTTAAGCTAATAGTAATACTAAAAAGTCTATGATTTATTTCCAGATGTAATCATTATGACTGCATCTGCCAGTAGGACCAGAGCTTTTAGTTGTCTGTCTTTGAACTAGGAGAGAAAATTATAACCAGATCTGACACCCATCCACTATTCCATTCTCTTTCTTTTGCTTTAATGAAAAATTACTTTTTCCTTTACAGATGGTGTGCATAACCAAGGTGGTAATGGTTGAAGTAAATGAAAGTACATGAAAAATACATTCCCTGCTGTGAAGTTTAAGGTCATCTTCTAGTCCAAAGCAAATGGGAAACAAACATTATATGGATTGTTCAGTTTAGTCAGCTGTTAGTAATGTGAGAAAATTTCCCAGGTGCTCTGTAGCAAAAACATTTTTATGTATACAGGCCAGGCAAACGGAGAAGCTATGAAAGACCGAAACATACTTGTTTTTGCTGTGTGCACTGGATTTATGCAAGGTGGTTAGCATTAGGTCTCATGAGAGGCTTGAGCAAACCTAGCAGAGTAAGCTCACCTTTTTTAGGATGTCAGCTACCTCTAGGAAAGTGCAAACTGTGATATCATTTTATAGACTTGTCATTAGGCAAGTGTCAAACAGATTTTTCATGAGGGCAGCAAAAGCATATCACCGACATTAACAGAAATAAAACAACCCAAAGCCTACTCCTTGCAGAGGAATGGAGCACTTAGTGCATGAAATGAGGTGTAGGATACTGTTTTTTTCTTGTCACTTTACCTAGTTTCAATTGTATTTCTATTATACAAATAGACTCGCACTAGTTGTACTTAATTATTACTACATTATACTTTCCTTGCTTCATTGTGTTTCTTTTAGGTGAAATGGAAAGAGAGTGGTTCGAACCCCAACTAAATTTAGTGTTAGGGAATCTTTGCAACAGCTTCAGAGGTCACTTTGCATCAATACCTTGCAAATTTAAATATTCTGTTTTATAGTAAAAACGGAAATTTTAGATTTCAACCTATCCTGAAATTATTTGGCTATGTTTTTCTTTTTCTCAGTATTTTCTGTTTTACCTCACAACTTATTTATTTTAAAGAGTGCTGGAAAAAAGCCTAAAAGGCCATCATAACTGGAAGTTACTATTTCCTTCAGAAAATTAACAGTTAAACTGTGCCGTACTCTGCAAGAATCTTCAATGATTACTCTGATTGAATTTGTGCAGAGTATTTCTGTTTATGTTGGTGGAATTCAGATTCTGAATGGTCACTTCCTTTGTGCTGAGCTATACTGTCTTGCAGTCTTCATTGATTGTTAAAAAACTAACCAAAACAAAATAAAAACTAGATGTGTAGTGGTTTGCCTCCTGGCAGCCAAGTTGAAAAGACAAAACCTTTTTTAAAAAAAGTATTAGTCAGATCATTATTTCTATTTCTCAGGGTATCCTTATCACCCCCTTTCAAAAAATAGGGCTTATTCTTCTTGCTGTATGGTCCATTCCAATCTACCTGAGCCTCAACATTTTGCTGAAGCTAGAGTGGATAAGGCAAAAACATTTTTTCAAGCTGGCAGTGCAGGACAAAAAGTTTCTAATCCTGAAGTGCTGCCAGTTTTGATTCCTTAACCCAGGTAATGCTAAGAGAGAGAGCAGATTTTGTTGGAAAACTTAGATCAACCTCTGAACTTACTGGGTTACCTTAATCATTTTGTACTTGCAATGCTGTATAAAAAACGTTTTGAAGGATATGGAATGCTCAGTTTCATTGCCCAATAAAATGGGTTTTCATAACTTGCATCAAATTTAAAGTAAACTTGTTATATGTAGATATTTTGTTGAATTTGTAAAAACACTTAAAGCACAGATGCTGTATTGCTTCTAGGTGTTACAGACAAATAAAACAAGAAAGCTGTTTTGAAAGACATGTTGTTCCACCAAAGGCCCTATATACTGGCTTTGGACAGCAAGGTTTATATTTGTTTGAAGCCATTCACTTTGCTCTTTGTAAAAATATATCTTCTTTAATTGTCTGGGGGCCTCTAGCTCATAAAATATCTGCTTTGAACAAGTCCGTGACACCCAAAACCAGTTTGTGACATGTGTTGAGATGTTTCTCATTACACCTCAGAATAGAATGCCTGAAAACATTGCATTGCTATGCTGGTCATTTGCATAGATATTCTGTGTCCTTATAGCAGATCATTAGCCCAGAGAAACCTCCGAAAAGACAACACTCAAACAAACAACAGTGTAAAGATGCTCTGGCATGATTGTTTTGCAGGTTCCCCATCTATGATAACAATACCACTTCTCGGTACATTAGTTAGCTGTAGGAAAAGACCACAAAGAAATAAATTAATTTTAGAAAATATAGTTTGCTTTTTTTTTATCTGTGCTTTTAACAGACTCTTTAAAGGTTATGCAGACTTTTGCTTGGTCAAACCATTGGCACATCTATTAAGCTGTTCAGTTCTTTAATTTTTCTTTAAAGCTACTGTATAGTATGATTTTTTTTCACTCATAAAATCATTAATGTTACTGTCATTACTTGTTGGATCAATTTAGTCAAATTTATTCATTGAAATTATTGTATTGACAACACCAGTCATCTCAAAGAAGGCTGCTCTTGCACTTGACTGTTCTTATCAAAATAATTCATATTCACACAGGACAACTTCAGTAAGAATAAAATCCAACCACACCTTAATAATAATCAAATTTTTATTTCACTTCTACCAGCTGTGCTGAAGGAATAATATACAGACTATTCCGTCATACGAAAAGCCCAACACTTAAAATTTATTTATTTTTGGGAAAGGAAGCAGAGGTTGGTATTGGAGGGACATGTATGAATTACTGAAGAATTCTAAATTAATCTTCAGGTTTATTTATCCTAAAGGTGTGTTAAAATTTCCATCATTTTGAAGCTCATCACACTAAATGTGCAGTTAAGGTAGGCCAATGCTACTCTTTTGTCAGATACATTGCTATGCACCAAGCTCTTTGTGTAATTATCTGCGCTGTCTTCATGAGCAACTAATGCTGTAGCAAACAGGAAATTACTGGTTTGACAAATGCTGATTATTGAGCTCCATATGGAAGAATATGGTGAAATGAAATTGTGTGTGATCTACAGATCAGTCTTTGAAATATATGTGAATCTGTTAAATGTGTTTTGATTCAATCATTAAATTGCACCTAAATAAGTCTTATGGAAAAGAACAGGACTTCCAAGATATCCATAGAACCCAATATATTACAGATTGGTTTAACTTCTGTTTCCTTGTGTGTTGTGTTTCAGTTCACATTCTTTTCAAGTCTGGATATGGTGTCTACTTATAAATTTTGTTATAATTCTTATTTATACGACTGACAGGTTTTTGATGTTATATGCTGGTAGCAGTGTCAAAGACTGGAAACATTACCTTGCTGAACAACACAACATTTTAGCCACCGAGTCAACTGAATAATCAAAAAGTTCAGATTCCATCTTAATGACCATTTTAGGCCTTGTAGAGAAGGTTATGGCTGAAATGAAGCTCAAGACACAATAAAAAAATGCCAGCTTGGTACTTCTGCTTTCATAGCTCACGTACACTAAAAGTAACTTAATGATTGATATTCTTTTGCATACTTTAAGTTCCCTATTGCTAGTATAATTACTTAAATTTACAGTTCTACATAGCATGCTGGTTCCCAAGCCATGGCCCAATAGCTCATTAAAACACCTTTCTGGATAACCATATCAATAGCATTAGCAGATAGGGTTTGTTTTCAGTCAAAAGACTGATGGCAGGGTCATGGCAGACCACAGTCCATTTTGTGAAATGATAGGAGTCATTGATCTGAAATGCTTGATTTAACTTAAATTTAAATATTACTGAATATATACTATGGAGTATCTGTCTCATCTGACTTTTGTGCAATTAACTGAGTACATAAAGTATGAACTTCTTATTCTCCACTTCATGTATTAAGAACATTACTCTTTATATAATACACAATGAGACTTAGGATTGCTTTGTAACCTCTCAATTTAGTGCTTTTATCTGATTAACTGTATAACAAAACACAGCCTGCACATTAGTGTACAGTTTCTTTCCAAATAAAAGTGATCATATGTACCATTCCTATAAAAAAATAAACAAAACCAAAAACCCAAACAGCTGCCAAGAAAAAAACCCTCTTCTATTTGACTTTACTAATATTCAGACTTTCTTTCAGACTGGTTTGGGATGTATGGAAAATCTTTTGAGAAAGCAAGATTTGTTCCTTCATTCCCACAAATTCATTCTGAAAGAGTTTTCAGGGTTATCAAAGGTAGACTTATTCCAAAAGAAGTTAAAAAAAAGAATTGAAAACAAAACCCAAAATTATCTAACTGTTCTTAGAATAATCATATAAGATCATTCTGAAGTTTAATAATGGGAAATCAATGAAGTCACACTAGGAAAATGGACCCATAAGATACCAGGGTTTTCTAACACTGATAAAAAGATGTTATCTGAAAGCCTACCAGCACTGTGATCCACTAAGGAAAGTGTAAAAACATGATATTAATTATGTTTAATTTTTGAGCAATAGAGCCTTACCATGCAAAAGGTGTGTAAAAGATTCTTCAAGGAAATCCTGCTGTGCTTATGCCCCACAGTTGGTGTCTTTTTCCCTCTTTCAACTGTTGAAAAAAAAAAGTGTTCTGAGTAGTCTGAACATTTTCCATTTCGTTAATGAACCGTAAAAGAAAGCAATTAAAAATCCTGAGTGTTAGAGAAATGATACTATTATATTATTGTTAAAAACATGGACCATGTAACTTGTTATATTAGATATGTGATACTGTCACGTTGCAGAGACAGCCTTCATCGTTATTTAGATATATTTTGTCATATTTGCTATGAGCATGCTTATTTTCTATAAACTGAGACTTTTGCTTTCAACTCCTATGAAAAAATAATTTACATCCTTTTTTTTCTTGCATCCATCACTCTTGTCCTTCAGAGGTGTTTCTGAACTTAACATTTACATTGTTGTAATCTCCAAGGAGTTAAACTTTCTCAATAACAAGTATGATGACAAATTACTTTACAGTTGCTAAAGTATTCCTCCCGGCAGAGAATGCAAATCCTTTCGTTTAAAACTGCCAGAAGTCTTTACATTTAAATAATGACACATGTAGTAATTCTGGTTTACCTAGACACTGGTGAAAACATGGGATGAATTATTTGGTAGGATGCAAATATATTTTTTGTGGAAGATGTGTACATTCATATGTCTGGTGTTCAGTACCAGTTCTAACCTCTATCTCTGGTGGGAGACACTGCTTCTCTGTTGAAGTATGAAGAGCTCTCACTCATTCAGACCTACCTCCTTTTCCTGTGGCTCTTAACCCTGCAAATTCAGTGTTAAACACAACAGATTTGAGTCTAAAAATAAGTTTCTAAATTGGCAGAGATTTTAAAATGGTGCCCTTGAGCCATAGCAAGTCAATTATTTGTGATACTATGAGTAAGATAAAAAATATTTTCTGGCATAAGCTAATATGTATCTCCCAGAAAAACTACTTCTTCACAGCTTTAATGCTCAGATATCTCATCGAATATATTGGGTCACATCTCTGCTCCCCAAACCGGGCTAGGCACATGCAGCTTGCATCATAGTTTTACCCTTCCTGGGTCTCAACAAACTGGTGCCCACAACAGACTGTTAAGTTTGCACTTAAAAGGTGTTCAGGCAAAGACCCAATCAAGTACCACTTTACAAATCTAACTCTGTAATTCAGGTCACTGTGAAAAGATTTGGGAGTGACTCCACCTAAGTCCATACAGTCTCTACTTCCCATCTGACTCTCAGGTGAAGGCACCATTCTCATTCTCCTCTTTCATCTGCCAGCATCTTTGTATTTTCTCCAGCCTGCTTCTGATCTCCTAACTCCATCTCCATGCATGTTGCATTTTGGCATTCATCTGGAGGCCTCAAATCCATCACTCTTCTGTAGCCCTCTGGGTTTGAGTCCAGACATGTGTCACTGGACATGTGTCACTGTACCTAGTGGAGGTAGTTGAAGGTCCTCTGTAATATGCTTACAGGAACACCCCAAAGATGGAACTCCATTGTGAACAAGCCTCCTTTTCAGTTTCGTCAGAACAAGAAAGAAGATGGAGATGGAAGCCAGTAGAGGCAAATTCAAATATGTATTGTTTGGTTTGGATGGGTGAACTTTACTTATCACCAGGACTGGATGTTTGATGCCTGACAATCCTGAATATTCATGCCTAGCAGAGGCAGGAAGTAATTTTCTCATGCATCTTGATTATTGATTACTCATCCCTGTAACAGATCCTGGCTAGCACAGAAGCAAACTACAACCAATCCTACTTCGTAGTACTGACTGTTTATCAACTTTAGGTAGGAACAGATGATCCGTAGTGTCTTGTGCCTATGAGGCAGTGGGAAACAGCCACTAGAATGCTCCCAAAGTACAGTGAATTAGACCATTTTGCACAGGACCAAGCTGGTATCTTGTCCCTGTGCCGAGTGATTCCTGGCACTCTGTTGAGTGCTAGTTAGGGTCAACTTGCTGCTGTGCAGGGCCCTGTGCTGCAGGGTCTCATCAGTGGGTGCTCAGAGACAGGAGCCACTGGTTTTGTGCAGAGTTAAAATAATTGTCCATGCATTAATAATGCAAGTAGCTGTTTTTTCCACCCATTCATGGCAGTGAAAACCTTTGAACTGGTTTTGGCTATAACTATTGTGATGTTAAAAAATGAATTATTTCTGTTGTACAGCTAAATACCATCTTTTTAAGCAGAATGACCGCAGATGACAGATAATAGCTTGTAGGATTCACAAGCATTTGGACAGCCCATTTAAAATTCTATTGTATTAAAAGACTCACAAACCGATACAAATTGCTTCTGACTGCAAATTAAATTATCATATGTCTTCTTGAATTGATTCATGGATCAGGTTTTTTTAAAGTATCACATTTGGTCTACTTATTCTAATAAGATTAGATTTCAGACTTTTCTAGTGTTGTTTTTGCCTCTACCCTTGAAGAATTGATGTTCAAACTTCTAGTGACTGGGCTGGAATATAACCCATAAATTTCTGCTTTGAAAAAGAAGAAATTAACCAACATTATAATAGGAACATAAACAAGAAAATTTTTTAAAGTCCACTTTTCTGTTCTAACTCTTGCTATTGATGTACCACAATGTTAATGTAATCAAGTATTTTAAATGGAACATAAAAAGCATGAAATCATGGCTGGGATTCTGAGGATGGAATTATGTATGAAAAGATTCCACAAGACACAAACTATGCTGTGAAAAATTTAAGAATTTCTAATGCAGGGAGGTGATAAGCTCATATTTAACATGATGTCTAGGGTTTTTAGTGCTTGAAGCAGTTTTCCAAAAAACCTCCTCTCAAATCATAATGAAGTGTAGTTTACAATAACAATTATGTTTGATGCTGTAATCACTCTACACTTATTACTTGCATTTGAAAGGGTTGCAGAACAGGAATTATGGGGATTTACCTAGTCTGTTATATTGAGAAGAGCACAATATTTTACTTGGAGAGAACTGAATTAATTCCATGTTGGATAGGAAGATAAAATAGTGTAAACTCTTCTTATACATCTGGTTTAATTCTGAAGAAGTCGTTAGACATTTGTGGTGATCTTTTATTAATTTCCTCACAGCAATAATGGAAATCCAAAAAGACAAAAATAAGACTTTTTACCTTTCTAATACTTTGTCATTATAAAGCCCATAATGAAGATGCACACTCACAGACTGGGAATCCTTGCTCTTACTTAATTTTCCTCTGAAGTGTATCCAGAATTTTCCTCATGTAAAGACACAGAAAACAATAGAAAGAAAATATAAGTTGTGTATTTTCTCAATTAATTGTAAAGACTATGGTTTATGTAAAACTTTATAGGTCAGAGGTGCTTCATTATACAGGTGAGCTGCACCCATGCTCTTCAATCAAGACATTTCCTGTACTTGTGTTGGCCCACTAAACTACATATAGGTAGATAATCCTATGATACTAACTTATATAATAGATAATTGCTTATTGTATGCAACAGCAGTGTAGAATACAAGGTAAGTTTTCGATTTGGACTATGGAGATGCATTCAGTAGGAAAGGGAAGAGGGCAGGAAGTAGACGTGATGAACTTTATTTCCAGGTATAATGAGGACCTTCAATGTGCAGTGTAAACACATGTGCTACTGTTTACATAGGTAAAGCTGATGTTTTTGTGGGGAATTAAGCTTCTACACACAAAGATTATTTAGAAATCTTTACCTATAATTCTGCAAAATAGTATTCACACAAGATGTTTGTATTCTATATTAAAACTACAGGCTAGACCTTTCCAGAGTGTGCAGGCAGGACAGTGAAATCAACATTTGCTTTGTGGAATGTGTAAGTCTGTGAGAAGTTGAAAATGAAACAGATTAAAATATGTAAGTAAAGACTCTAAGCCTTTTCGTTTTACTTTAGCTACTAAAGACAGGTTCAATTACATTCCGTGAGTTATTAAAACTACAGAGGAAAGTAATGGGGGATGTTTTCTAATCAGACTGAACTAATAAATCAGGGGGATTGTGACTTGTACATTAATATAATTGTTCTACTGAGAATTGCTGTTTTTCTTTTGGTAGACCTGAACGTTTAAAATGCATGTTTTTAAGGTAAAAACATTGCATCCTAATCTGAGAAAATTTCCAGTCTTTTATTTTTCTTGGAAAAGAATAGATTTTTAAAAAGATCGCTTGTTTAAACACATGTAGTGGCATTTTAGTACATAAAAGGTATATTGCTGACAGTAACAACACCAAAATTTCACCCTGAAGCATTTTAATTATATATTATTTCTGTTGCTAAATTAACACAGCTCAATACCTTTATTTTTAGTTTTCAACACCTGGCACAGTAGGTTGTAAAATAAATTATATGCTGACAACTTAAGAGGACTTGAAAGAAAAGAAAGACTTTACTTATTGTACAACCATTGAAGTCCTCAGCATTAGTGAAATTTGTACGCATACTTTATTCCAGCTTCAGCGCATAGCCTTAAAATACAGCTGATGACCCTCTTCTCTCCTCTTCCATGCTTCCATATGCCATATATTTAATATGTGTATTTCAGTGACATATTTTCCTAGCAACAACATGAGAACAGCTATCCTTTTTCATGCTGAGGTCTACAGACCAAATGAATGAACAGAAAGTGGTAGCATATTTAGTGATTGTTCATTAAGCTCTGTGAAATAATTTAGCAGAGACTACATTAGTGTACAGGCATATGAAGAAGTTATTGCGTAGTAGGCTAGAGTATGAGTTTATCAGACACCAACTCTCATAACAACCACCTATTCACATACCATATTCAACTACAAATGCAGATGGCTCACCCCTCTGTCATTAAAAAAGCCACAGCAATTTGGCTCACATTTGCAGGAAATACAAACAGCTATGCATCATGTAATAGTTAATTGGTGAAAATTTGTTTTTCCATCCATATTTTGGAGTCCACACAACACTTTTCAATTTTTTTCCCCCCTAACTTCAAAAAGAAAAATGAACACTTCTTTTCTGTCCTGTTTCTGGTCCAATTAAAGGTACTTTTTTCAAGAAAAATTATTATGTTTCCCTACGTGTTTGTGCTGTGGTATGTTCTACTCCTTGACTTTTACCTGTTCTTCAACCAGAAATTTTGATTCTAATCTCAGCACTGCTGAGTATCTGTGAGTTTTATCTGTGAGAATCAGATATGCCTTCACTTGAAAATTACACCAAAATTCAGATTATATTGCTCTCTGTTTTCACATGAGTGAAAGAGTATTTCACATGAGTGAAAACAGAGGCTCTGAAAATTAAATTTCAAAAGCTAAATACAATATAAATTCATATAGTAATAATGCCCTCTAGTTAGTCAGCATGCACTATCTGTAACTGAACACAGTACAGTTTGAATCTTAATTATACTTCTTTCAGTTATAAAATTTCATATTACTAATAAGAATGTAATTTACATAATAAGTGCACAAGGGGAATGTAAGTAACAAAAATGTGTATACCTGAATGTTTCTAAGTCCCTAATGCGTGGCAAAATGTAAATTAATATTGAAATAATAGCTTCCAGCCATTATATGCTGACTAGGACAGACTATATTCAGGGAGTTAAACCTTAATTTTTTATGTCCCTTGAAAGAGAAGAGCAGATACATCTGAGGGTAAGAATTATAAATAAAGCTACTTGGAAAATTATTCTAATGTAAGAAGATTGTCTGCTGGTGTTTTGGGGTTTGATTTCTTTTTCTTTAATGAAACAACTTTTTTATAGTAGAAAGCCAAGTAAAAGAGTATGTAACATTTGAGTATTCAGAACTATACAGTTTCAGGCATGTTTTCACAAAAAAATGAAAATATACTTATTGTATTTTTATTTTAAAGTGAATTGCTTCTCTGTAGTCTTAATTTGACCGTTTCAGTAATAACTTTCCATTCCTCTCTCTCTAAATTTATCATTGCTCACATACTCTACCGCAGGTGGCTTTACTTAGAACCTCTCTGAGAGGAGCAGTGAATTAGTCTAATGCAAACTGAAAGATCACAAAGCAAATGATGCAGCTGGGAGTTTAGTGTCAATGTGGAAAGGGTTGATACTATAAGACATCTCGTCACTTATTTATCTCTGCAAATAGAAGGATGATCTTGTAATTTAGGGTATGAGTTAAAAATGGAGGGAAGTAACTGCTGAGGATAAACCAAAAAATCTTTTTGGGTGGACATATAAATACTCCATGCACAGGGAAAAGCTGCACTTGTTCAGCTGTGCAAGTGCGTGTCCAACCAAGCATTTCCTGTGTTTATGAACCATGGAGTCAACTTGCATCATCTGTCAACCTAACTGCATTTGACTGTAGATCTACATGTGACAATAAAACAGCATAGTTACACTGAAGTATAAGAGCTAATGATTTTTTGATCTGGGACAGGAAATAGAAGGGAAGTAGGAGAGGGTTTAGAATAGAAAGCCTCATATAGCTCTTAGAAAAAGTGATTATGAATAGCTTTGGCAGCAAACGTATAGCACATTCATCTTGCATGGTCCATTCAGCAAACTAGACATTTCATTCTCTTGTCTGAAGTTTCCTGTGTATTCTGCACCACATGCTTCTTATCTATTCTTCCATTACTATGTATGTGGTGCAGTTATAGAAGAAACCTAGTGAGAGGAGTGATGTTGTGCAGAGGAGCAGTATGTCCATTGCCAACAGTTTTTTCTAAGAGATTGTGAAAGTAACACTGAATTTTTGACAATAGCTCATATTTAGAATTCTTTTGCTCTCCTTTTGGAGAAGAAGAAAAATAGCTTGTTTTTGGTTTTGTTTTTTTGTTTGTTTGTTTGTTTTAATTTGGAGAGAAATAAGATGGTTGGTTTAGTCTTAATCACATTTCAAATGTTTTAGCTGTATAAGTTATGAAATATTTATTCTTATACGCACACAGATTGTCCCATGATATAGAAAAGCCAAGTCTGTATCATGGTTAACTCCTGGAGGCAGGCACCAAAGTTAGTGCCTGGTAACAGGATGCTGTACCAGTATCCCTTCTCCCATGTCTTGAAAAAAGTGGTCTATATTCATATGATATCCTTGTTTTTAAAGATTGCTTGAGAAAAGTTAAAGAAGAAACAACGTTTACCACTTACTTGTATTTTATCAGGATTTGTAAACTCAGATACTGACTGGCAGGTTGCAGACTAGCTAACCTGAGTCATGCATTACTGTCCTGCTTGGCAGCCTGGTCCTTCATGTTGAATCATATTCTAAGGAGGATGTGGGTGGAATCACAGCATCACACTCACTGATGAAAATAGCTCTTCTGTTTATTTGCAGATTTCCAAATGTGTAAAGGTCACATATCCACTTGGTCTTGCAATGACACAAGTACTATACTATGTCCAGAGAGAGTTTGAAGCAGTCTGAGGTGGGGAGTGTAAAGGAAGACAATAAATTAAAATTAAATTTAAAAAAGTCCTTCAGCCAAGGTGCAGAAACTTGCTTTCCAATCCCATTAGCCTATTAGACATATAGTTGAGCACAGCAGAGGAGGAACAAGTGATATCCTAGCTATGCCTGTTAGCTAAACTAACACAGTGAGGGCAATGATTAGAGCTTAGCATAGGAAGTGTCCCAGAGTAAGGAAAAAGCAGAGAATGAAAGTGACTTCACACTTGTGAGACTGTGTGTGGGATACTGTTACACTTGGAGCACTCCAGTGCAAAAAGGGCACTGACAAACTGACAGTCCAGCAGAGCACCACGAAACTGGTCAGAGAGCTGGAACACATGATGCACAAGGAGAGTCTGAAAGGTACATCTGGTTATTATGAGGATGGCAAAGCTAAGGACAAGGGTGCGTCTCTTCCTGCTGTCTACAAATTCCTAATGAGCAGTTATAGAGAATACAAGAGCCAGACTCTTCTGGGAGGTGCATAACTGAAGGACAAGAGGCAATTGACACAAATTGCAGTAAAGGAAAATCTAACTAAACATTTGGTGGGGCGGAATTGTGGAGAAGGTGATTAAACACAGGAACAGATTACCAGTGGACATGGTGGAATTTCCGTCCCTGGAGATGTTCACGTCTCAATTGAGGAAGGTGATAAGCAACCTGCTCTAACCTGGAAGCTAGTTCTGAGGTGAGGGCTGGACCAGATGATTTCAAAGGTCACTTCCAACCTCAGCCATTCTCTGATTACACTACTGTAGATAAAATTCTGACCCTCTTAAAATACTGAAAACCTCCATGTGGTTCTATTATTAAAATCACATGCTGACAAAGTCATTTTAAGAAAAATAATTGTCAGACAATAAAATATCTGAAGGACATCAGGAAATATTTTTTAAGTAAGTATGATTTTTATGCAAAATAAATAAAAAAATCACAGATGAGAACTCTTCTGCATAATGATATGTTTTAGTAAAATACATCATGTTGGCACAAAGAAAAATGCAGCATATTGGCACAAAGAAAGTAATCATTGATTAAACACTGTTCAGGCTGTCAGGATCTCATGAGGAAAGATATTTTGTATGCTCCATTAGTCTGTGCATAGTATCAACTTCCGTGCTTCACTGCATGTGTTCTGGTAGTTTTGAGGACTGTATATTAATAATGACACCACAGCATTTTTATGATTGTATCTACACATACTTTTTCAGCATCAGCATCTTTATGACATAAAGATGGAAAGACTGGGATTTCATTTGGTGCCATCCATTATGTTTCCAGAAAGATTACATCCATGTTTGTGTTTAGTAGTAGTGAGGGTTGTGCCACTTTGTGGTCCTAGGTTTGTGCAACACATCTGTATACATACCTGTATCTAACTGTCTTCAGTACTGCCATCCTAGTATGCCATCCCTATTATGAAGAGAATTCCACACTCATAGAGAGGAAAGCACTGGAGGATCTTAAGGAGTATGTGTTTTCCTCTGCGGGGGGGGACCATGTACCAAATGGAAGTTGAATATGATCAAGGGTCACGTGCTGTAGTAACATCTTGAATAAACTTCAACTTTAGTAGAGTGCATGCCATAATAACCACAATACATCCCTTCTGCATTGCTTTAGAGTGTATTTAAAAAGTTCTTCCAGCACGCATCTCCTGTTTTGTAAAACCTTAGTGGTGACTGGTCTCACTACAATCTCCAAAAGAAGACCCAAAATGCAAGTGCTCTTAAATCCCAAGCCCTCCCACCAACTGAGATTAGGTTCCATTTAATTTCCATAGAAGGACTTAAAATGAACCTTTAAATCAAGTTTTGTGGTTAACAAAAAGCAATTTTTAGTGAACTAAATCATCTGAATTACTATATGTAGTTACAGAGGGGCATAACTGTGAGAAGATAAATTATCAGAACCTCACTGAGGACAGAGGGACTCCAGGAAGACTTCAGAATTTTGGCACCCTTAGGAAGAATAAGGAGGGGTTCTGAAGTGTCTACCTTTCTTAAATGATTACCAACTTTTTACTGAGAGAGAGAAATTTAGAAATCAGAGAGAAACAGTTATTAAAAATTATATGCTGTTAAGCTTCCTGCAATAGCAACAGCTATTATTCTGTTGTTTATTCAGTTTTGAAAAAATGCATTCAAAAGCTCTACATTCTCTACAAACTCTGCATTCTGTTTTTTTAATTTAACGTCTTTCATACAGGATAATGAAAGGTAAGTTTTTCTGGTACAGGGCTTACACTATTTCTAATAAATAATGTTAAATATTCATTCACAATACTCTAGGGGTTTCATCAGAAAAAAAATTTACATAGCCATCCTAAACAACATACAGCTTCAACTTCAGTATTTAGACAACTGCAGAAGAAAGTTATTTTTAAAATAGCTTATGCATTTTAATTTCACTTAATTGAATAAGACATATCTTTATTTTGTACTCAGTATTCTTGTACAGGAATTGTTTTGCTTCAGAAAAATAAGGTGAAAGGTTGAGTTGTCATAGTTTGATATTTACCACTATTGGTAGTTTAGTGACATGCAAGTACAGCCTGGATTAATTTCACAGAAATTGCTTATTTGGTTTGCTTCTGAAGAGTATCAAACACATATCAGTCATGTTACATTAAATTCTAGCCTTTTTTTACTGTTCATTTTTAAAACATGTTCTGTTCTCTGTATTGGGTTTTGTGTGAAACATTTTTACTTTTGCATACTATTGACATGATATACCATTGTAGTACAAAATGCTGAAAGAATGGTCACAGGGAAAGCTCCAACGCTTTTTTGTACTCACAAAAATATTGTAGTTAATAAGCTAGTCAACTATACTAAGATTCATAGGTCGATATACAAATTACTTTTTTAAGTTTTGTTTCTTTTTATAAAAATCTCCAAGTTCTCTTACTAAGGATAGGAACTGCTGACAAGTTTCAGAATCTGATCCCTTTTTTTTTAGGATTATTTTGGTTTCCCAGAGAAATAAGGATTATACAGTCACACTCGTTTGAGTGCTGGATATTACCCTCTGTCAGTACCACCCTAATAACTTCTGAATCCTTTTTCAGCAGATCAAGATGGACAGATAAATTATACGATGTTTGTGTAACTTGTGAAATCATACAGATTGGGAGTGAATCCCAGATGTGTGCCTGGTGAGACACACACTGAAACTTGAGTATTTTTTCAGCTAGTATTTGTTCTGTATGACCTACTGGCTAATTATCAGGTGTAGTTATGAGAGTCACTGTCTTTCATTTGGGTAATAGATAATTTGTGGACAATGGATGAATCCTGAGGTACTGCAAAGGTTCCTTGAAGGATTTTTCTATAACTGTAGTAATACCAGTTGTCAAGCCATCTAGTTAAAAATAGCTTCACACTATGAAACATTTATTTTGCCATTGAGTTGCAGACACGCTTCCTATGCCACTTCTGTGTCCAAGGTGGTGTGGTGCATTAGCCAATATTTGTGCCTTGGAACCTGATGCAACCACAGTTGTGTAACTAATTCATGTTTCTCAAGAGGATGTGCATAAACGATTTAATAGCTTTGAAACATCCTTTGTTTATCTGTCTAGAAATGAATAATTTCCGTAGATACCTCTTTAAAGCTTTTATGTCTTGAATAAATGACAGTTATGAATAGCTGAGATTCTCTTGTCAGTCAGTAACTGATCCCTTTAGCTGTGAAGCCTCTCATGTTACATATTTTTAAGCCCAACCTACTTTTAATAGTTTTTCAGTAAATATAAAAATCCTGTAACATCTTGCCCATGACAAATAATTTTGTCACTGAACAACAGTTTTCAAGGTAGTGAGTGGGTCAGATTTCTACATGACCATAGGCACACAGCTTACATTTAATTTTAAAATTCATGTATTAGTTTGTATAGCTTAAAGTTTGTATACGAGGAGATTAAATTGGGCTCAGTGAAAAATAAACAGAATTTGAGTTAGGGTGTTTAGTAAATTATTTATTTTTCTTGATTCCCTTTTTTGTTCTCAGGCTTTTATCTAACTTCTTTGGCAGGTTTTCATTCATAGGAAAACAGTGGCTTTTGCTTTTGTTTTCTAAGGTAAAAAGTACAGGAAAGGCCTGAAAACTTATGAATCGTTATTCATTATGAACCAACAGTTTGAAAGTTTATTACAGTGCATGACTGTGTCCCTGGAAGAGATAAGTTTATTGTTAGGCCTTCATGACTATTTCTGATAAGTAATATCTGAAGTTTGTTCCTGGAGCTCTGATGCATTTATTCTTTTTGCTTGATACAGAAACCCAGATGGTTGTATTTTTTACAGGAAGTGTTTTTAGATGCTTTGCCTTGGATGGAAACCATCTGTACAAAGAAAGCAGCAGCTATTAACCACATTCCATTCCCCCTCATTGTTTTTACATCAGCCTCCTGATGCTGTCGTTTTATGATGCTGTGCATCGACAACTCTTATTTCATTTTGAAATGCTAATTAGAAAAAAAAAGCTTTCCTGTCATTTATTTTGCAGGTAAATGTATTTTAATTATGTGGAAAGAAAATGGTAATTGCCAGGAATAAATGTATTGTGCTGGTTTTGAGGCAGTCTGGCCTTTCAGGCGGGTGAATGAAGCAGACCGAAGCATACCAGCTTTCAGAAATTTAAATAAGTAGGGTTTGCCTGTAATCACATAACTTCATATCTGAAAGTAAAAAATATATACATTTTAGCTGAAATTTAGAGTGAAAACCATCTTAACATATAAAGTTTTGGTGTTAGGTGCCAAATATCCCATAGAAATACATAGTTCCATGAATTTTTCGTCATTCTAACTTGAAATCAATGAAATCATTGAGAAAATAACATGATTTGTATACTACAAATGAAAGGAAAAAAAATGCTTTGAACACCTGCTGCAATGATTCAGCCAAAGGCTAGAAAGCTGATTTAAACTTAATTTGGTTGTGGTTATAAACTGTTATTGTATCTCAGTAAATTGTGTGTTCAGTGTATAAGCAGTAATAAATTTCTTTTATACATTTATGTGTGTGTGTGTATGTGAATCTGTCTGTGACCTAGTTACTCTCATAAAATTTACTTGTACATATAGAATAGCACACCACAGCATAGCATAGCACAGCATAGAACAGAACAGAACAGAATAGAATATTTCAGTTGGAAGGGACCTACAAAGACCATCTCGTCCAACTGCCTGACCACTTCAGAGCTGACCAAAAGTTAAAGCATGTTATTAAGTCCTCTTAAACACTGTGCCTCTTAAACACTGACAGGCATGAGGCATTGACCACTTCTCTAGGAAGCCTGTTCCAGTGTTTGACCACCCTCTTGGTAAAGAAATGTTTCCTGATATCTAGTCTAAACCTCCCCTGGCACAGCTTTGAACCATTCCTACATCTTCTGTCACTGAATCCCAGGGAGAAGAGCTCAGCACCTCCCTTTCCACTTCTCCTCTACAGGAAGCTGTTGAGAGCAATGGGGCCACCCCTCAGATTCCTTTTCTCCAAACTAGACACACCCAAAGTCCTCAGCCGCTCATCACAGGACATTCCTTCCAGCCCTTTCACCAGCTTGGTTGCCCTCCTCTGGACGCATTCAAGGATGTTCACATCCTTCTTAAAATGTGGGGCCCAGAACAGCAGACAATACTCGAGGCCACACCAATCCTAATATGACTTTTTATGCTGAGGACCTATACTTTAGCCAAAGAAAATGTGTAAGCAACGTGAGTTGAGATTCACAAATTTCTCTTCCATCACAGCAACTAGCATTAAGACACAATGAAAGAAAAAAGACCCCAAAAGATTTTGATAATGCTTATTTCCCGTATGAATTTTATGTGAATAAGAGAAGCTCTCTTAATCATTAAGCTTTTTCCAAATTGTAATGGTTTAGCCCCAGCCAGCAACTAAGCACTACACAGCCGCTCGCTCACTCCCCCCCCAGTGGGATGGGGGAAAGAATCAGAAGAGTAAAAGTGAGAAAACTCCTGGGTTGAGATGAAGACAGTTTAATAGGGAAAGCAAAAGCTGTGCATGCAAGCAAAGCAAAACAAGGAATTCATTCACTACTACCCATGGGCAGGCAGGTGTTCAGCCATCTCCAGGAAAGCAGGGCTCCATCACGCGTACCGGTTACTTGGGAAGACAAACGCTGTTACTCTGAGCGTCCCCCCCTTCCTTCTTCTTCCCCAGCTTTATATACTAAGCATGACGTCATATGGTATGGAATAGCCCTTTGGTCAGTTTGGATCAACTATCCTGGCTGTGTCCCCTCCCGACTTCTTGTGCACCTGGCAGAGCACGGGAAGCTGAAAAGTCCTTGGCTAGCGCAGCAACAATTAAAACATCAGTGTGTTATCAACACTGTTTTCAGCACAAATCCAAAACATAGCCCCGTACCTGCCACTATAAAGAAAATTAACTCTATCTCAGCTGAAACCAGGACACAAATTTATATTTTTTCTGGAAAAAAAAAGAAGTGCATACATTTTGCCATTCCCAAGAAGCTGTAGTTTTTTTGAGGGGTTTCTGTTTTGTTTTGGTTTTTTTTTTGTTTTTTTTTTTTTTTTTTTTTTAACTTCTATTTACATTGCTCTTTTTCTTTGTTTCTTTTGCATTTTTGAGCAGAGACATTACCACCCTCAGTAACTCCAGTGCAAACTTTATTTGAATTATACTAGCATAATATAGTAACTGAGAAGAGTATTTGGTGTGAAGTCTCAAAACAGTAAGTGTATCCTATGATTCTATCTATCTGTTTCTATGTGTTCACTGGGTGACATAAAATAGACTCACAGTGGGTCCACATCATTTATTTTCAGTACTTTTTTCTTTTAGGGTTTTGTACAAAATACTTGTGGTAGGTTGACCATGAAGTATGAAAAAGTTTGAGACTTGTCTACCAAAGACAGCAGTGAAATTAGACATGAGCTGAGTGAGGGGACAGCCTGAGCATTCACAGAACGATGAAGAAGCAACACAGTGAGCAACACAGCAAACTCTCTGGGAAGGAAAGTTCATCTCCTTTTTTTTTTTTTTTTTTCACAGAGATCAGAGAACCATAGTTGAATGCAAAAACATACTGTAGCAAGGGATGTTTTTGTATGTACCTGGTTGAAGATACTCAGGTGAATGCCAGTGGGAAGGTGCAGGAGGAAAGAGGAAAACAGAAGTAGGAGAGGACTGTGAAAGATAAATCAAAGAGAGTGTGTAAGTTAGATGAAATTTAAAGATTTTGAGTACTTTCCACATGATCTGTTTGTGTCTTGTAAGTTACATCAAGTAGGAGGACAAGGTGTATACAAAACCATATAACTACACAAGGCAGTTGCTGCAAATACAGAAAAACTTTCACTTCTACTTTTTCCAGTTGTTCAGACTCCCAGTAGAAGTTTCTTGTAAGTATTGATGGCTGATATTATATCAGGAATTATGAGTGTCTTCATATAAAATCTATTATATTACTTGGAATTTCCATTGGTAGCTTAATGTATTTAAAAGAATTTTCAGGCTTCAAGTAAATATTTTCATAATTTACTTCAACAGGCAAATAAGTGGAAACATCACTTTGTTTACAAGATGGAAAGAAAAATCTTTTTGAATAATGGCCATCTCGTTAGTGATCTAAATTTTTCTTCATACTTACAAGTTAAAATCTTACATTTTTTTCAAAGCTGCCACCCTTTTGTTTTTATCATTTTTGCGATGTCTTTTGCTTTAGGGATATCATGTTACTGAGACTGCCATGCACTGTGAATTTTTTTTCTTTTTCTCCTAATAGTAACATTAAAAATAATCAGGAATAATGGATTGCCAGGGCATTAGTAGCACTATATTTGCCTTATGCTCGTGTGGATGATAAATGGTTGCATCATATTAATTTAACATTTTATTGAATTTTTCTTGATCTATTCATAATTGGCTTACTACATCAGAAGCTAGTCATAACAGACTAATTGATCATTTTCCCCTCTTGCTGGATTCGAATGGTTTGTTGCTGGAATCCATTCAGAATTATTAGCCCAGCTAACAAAAAAGAAGGGGAGTACATACGGTTTCTTTAAGGATAGCCTTTAATTTGACAGGAAAATTCTGAGATTGGCACATAAGAGGCTTAGTGCCCATCACCAGGACAGGAAAAAAAAAAAGCCAATTCACTTCTTTGTGTCTACGAAATACAGTGGGAATCCTTCCTAGAAAAGGCTGTACGTTCTTGGGTTGTGAAAGAGAAGAGATGCTTGTAGTTTGCCCGCTTTAGGGCCTGGTTGTTTAATGCATAGTGTGGTCCTGTTGTAGTCACCTGCTTCAACAACTGTTCTCCTGAGCTGTTGGTAAGAGTATTCCCCTCATGCTAACTGAAATATCTTATCTCTAAAGTACAAGACTGTGAAATAGATGCCAGTAAGAAGGCAGGTAATATTCTAACTCAGAGACACACAGAGGGTGGAAGCTAGGACAGGTAGCCTGGGAGAAATACAGAGAAATTGTCCAAGCAGCCAGGGATCAGGTTAGGAAAACTAAAGCCCTGATAGAATTAAATCTGGCCAGGGATGTCAAGGGCAACAAGAAAAGCTTCTATAGGTACGCTGGTGGTAAAAGGAAGACTAGGGGAAATGTAGACCCTCTCCAAAAGGAAATGGGAGACCTGGCTACCTGGGATATGGAGAAGGCTGAGATACTCACTGACTTTTTTGCCCCAGCCTTCACTGGTAAGTACTCAAGCCATACCACCCAAGTCGCAGAAGGCAAAGGCAGGGACTTGGAGAATGAAGAACCACCTGCTGTAGGAGAAGATCAGGTTCAAGACCATCTAAGGAACCTGAAGGTACACAAGTCCATGAGACTTGATGAGATGCATCCACGGGTCCTGAGGGAACTGGCGGATGATGTTGCTAAGCCACTATCCATCCTATTTGAGAAGTTGTGGCAGCCCGGTGAAGTTCCCACTGACTGGAAAAGGGGAAACATAACGCCCATTTTTAAAAAGGGAAAAAAGGAAGACCCAGGGAACTATAGGCCAGTCAGTCTCACCTCTGTGCCTGGCAAGATCATGGAGCAGATCCTCCTGGAAACTCTGCTAAGGCACATGGAAAATAAGGAGGTGATTGGTGACAAGCCAACATGGCTTCACTAAGGGCAAATCATACCTGACAAATTTGGTGGCCTTCTACAATGGAGTTACAGTGTTGGTGGGTAAGGGAAAAGCAACTGACGTCATCTACCTGGACTTGTGCAAAGCATTTGACACTGTCCCACACAACATCCTTGTCTCTAAATTGGAGACATATGGATCTGACAGATGGACCACTTGGTGGATAAGGAATTGGCTGGATGGTCGCACTCAAAGAGTTGCGGTCAATGGCTCGATGTCCAAGTGGAGACGAGTGACAAGTAGCGTTCCTCAGGGGTCGGCATTGGGACCGGTGCTGTTTAATATTTTTGTTGGCAACATGGACAGTGGGATTCAGTGCACCCTCAGCAAGTTTGCTGACAACACCAAGCTATGTGGTGCAGCTGACACGCTGGAGGGAAGGGATGCCATCCAGAGAGACCTTGAGAGGCTTGAGAGGTGGGTCCGTGCAAGCCTCATGAAGTTCAACAAGGCCAAGTGCAAGGTCCTGCACATAGGTCGGGGCCATCCCAAGCACAAATACAGGTTGGGCGAGAACGGATTGACAGCAGCCCTGAGGAGAAGGACTTGGGGGTGTTGGTTGATGAGAAGCTTAACATGAGCCAGCAATGTGCGCTTGCAGCTCAGAAAGCCAACTGTGTCCTGAGCTGCATCAAAAGAAGCATGACCAGCAGGTCGAGGGAGGTGATTCTCCCCCTCCACCCTGCTATTGTGAGACCCCACCTGGAGTACTGCGTTCAGCTCTGGGGCGCCCAACATAAGAAGGACACGGACCTCTTGGAGTGAGTCCAGAGGAGAGCCACAAAGATGATCAGAGGGCTGGAGCACCTCTCCTATGAAGACAGGCTGAAAGAGTTGGGGTTGCTCAGCCTGGAGAAGAGAAGGCTCTGGGGAGACCTTATAGCAGCCTTCCAGTACCTGAAGGGGGCTTATAAGAAAGCTGGAGAGGGACTTTTTACAAGGGCATGTAGTGATAGGACAAGGGGTAATGTCTTTAAACTGGAAGAGGGTAGATTTAGATTAGATATAAGGAAAAAATCAGTATTAAACACCAGCCAGGCAGGCTGGCAGCAAAGTCTTGTGGCTTTTTTTTAAAAAAATCAGTTGGAAACAGAAGTGCTGAGGTACTAACAGGCTGACTCCTGTTCATACCTCTGCTGTCAGTGGTTCCAAAGAATGTTTATCAATAAGGTGATAGGCACTTCATATATATAAATATAAATATATATATATAATATATATAGAGAGAGATTAGAAATAAGGAAGATATAAGGTACGTGACTGCACGTTGGATCATCTGATTCCTTCAAGTAGTTGCAGACTGTTATCTTAGTTTTACTGTTTTTAGAAAATTATGCCAAAGAGACAGATAATACAAAATATTTCACTTCCTACCTGAAATTGGGTAGTCTTGCTTAGTCTTATCTGTGTGCAAAACAAACACAATGATTTGCGTTTCTCCTTCAAATCAAGCGGATTTGTAGTAACTTGGATGCAAGGCAGATAGGATATGATTCTCAAATATGTTTCTCATATGTTATTTTGTCTCATATTTGTCTCATTTGTTATTTTGAGACAAAGTCAAGACCTTCCCATTTCCAATATCAACAGAAATTCTTTGTGGATAAAGCATCCACTTTAAATGAACAAAGAATTTGCTTCAGGTAGTCAATATCAAAAGCACTAAAGGTGTCATGATGAGAAGGAGCAGGGGATTTTGAGGACAGACTGTTTTAGTTAACAGATGTGTTATCCAAACAAATAATTATTTAGGTCCAGAACTGAACCAGCTCCTTCTATTTAAAAACGATTCATTACATATCATTGTTAAACTTTTCTCTGTATTGGGAAGTATACCGTTTCAAATATTTAATAGTTTATATTCCTTCTCAGACTCTCTGGCTTACATCACGTACACATAACCATAACGCAATTCATACTGGCAGGGAGGTGGCAGTTCTTTGACCTTGTGTAGTAATGTCTATGCAATTCTGTTGCTTACTACACTCTTTAGTAAGCTATTTAAAAAATATTCAACATAACTACCATAAACATGAAATCAGAGATGCTGATTCCTCCAGTTCCTCTCAAAGGAAATCATCTTGCTTCAGCTTCATTTTACAGCAGAGCACATGGTGTTTAGCCAAGACTAGTCATTTAGATCTGTACTGGTAAGACAACTACATGCAGACTGATGACAAGAGTCACATGCATTTTTTAAATGTATACGCACAGACCTGAGGCTGCTGCATGTCTCAGGTTTTTTGATATCTTTCCTATATGGGTATTGCTGTGAGTGGTAGGGGAGGAAGGAGAAGTATTTAACAATTTTGGGGAGGCATTTTGGAAGCTCGATTAGAACAGTGACTCTGATCAGGCTGACCAATATCTTGCTAATTCTGCCTGCACAAGTACTACTGTATGGCCAGTCTGCCATGCACAATGATGTTCTGTACGGGGGCAGCAGGTCTCAACACAGCCTTATCACGCAAAAATCACCAAGCGTGTGCTATAGAAGTCCACTCAGCCTTTCTGAAGAGAAAGGTGGGATCCTTGTGTGAGTTTAGGATGGTTAGGATTTTAAGTCAGAATCTGATACAGTTGGCCAACAGTTTGACTGAGAAAATAAAAAGGAACAGGTAAAACAAGAACACCAATTTGGAATGACACCTATGGTACCACCATCAGTGCAGTGCATTTGTGTGACATTTAGGGAGCTCTTAAACAGATGGGTTACATATGGATTGTTGCAATCAGTTTAAAAAGAAGCAACATAATAAGACAAAACCAGGGTGTAACTATAATAGTAAACATTTGCATAATGATTCATTTATTAGGGACTTTTTTGAAAGGTATGCAAAGCATGAAGGATACTACATGCACTAAAATGGCATGATACAAATAGATGTTTTGGAAAGCATTTAGTACTTAAAATAAATGTGCATATTTTTCACCTTTTTAATTCCTATTTTTCTGTTCAAAGTTAATTACTCACACCAATGAGAGCTAATCAAATCATTAGACTTAAGTTTTGTTTTAGCCAAAAATGTCTTGGACCTGGGAACTGAGAAAATAGATACCCTTGTTGATTTCAGCTTAATTTGTGTAAGTCCAATTTTCAGTTAAAACAACCCAAGAACTTCTTGTTATTTAGTTAAACTAAAAATAAAATAGTCGGGAGAATACCTTAAAAACATATCGTTGGAGACAGTAGCATTGGATGCATTTTAATGACTACCACAAACTGACAAAAGGGCTAAATCTTCTATTTTCTCAATACTCAAGTTGTTTAAAACTGAGCATCTTCACTACACTTTGGAACCCAGATATGTTAAAGTTTCACTCAAGCAGAAAAAAAATCTTAAGTTTCAACATCTTCCAGAGATTAATATGGTCAGATAACAATTCTAATTAATCTTTCCTGGTTTTAAGAAATTTATGAGCTAATATTTTTTTGCAAGTTAATTAATATAAGGTCTTTCCTGTAATACTTTGTGCTTTGCTTAGCTGAGTGTTTTAATCAATTTTAATGGAGAAACTGTCAATTTTGGAAGAAGTTAAAACAAATATATTCTGAAAATATTTTTCATACTGTTAAGGTTAAGCAATAAAATTGATAGCGTATTATATAATGGGGTTAAGGTAAATCAGAAGGTATTGCCAAAACTCTTGGTTACCCCATAATATATGAGGACTGAATTCAATTAAAAAAATGATACTGACATAAAAGCCTTTAAAAAAGCAAAGAAAATAAAAATAATCAATACTAATAAGTAATAAGATTTATTGTTTCAGTATTGTTTCTTTTTAGTTTCTTCCTTTTTAAAACAAAAAAAAAGAGGAAAAATTATTTTTACTTTCTTTCCTTTTGTTTGTCTAAATAAAATAAACCAGCATGACAGAAGTTTTCCTTTTAGGGAAAGTTGTGACCTCATTCTTATAGAAGTCTCTTTATACTGTACAGCAATGCCTATTTATGTGTCACTAAGACTGTCCATTTATTGTTTCTCTGTATTATGTGGTTCTCTGTTCTGTATTATGTGTTTCTCTGTATTATCTGGATACTGGTCATATGGATGTGTCATCCTTACCTAACCACAGACTGCCGACACTTGTGCTTTCAGTACTCTTTCACATCTGCCTGGCTGGGGGGCAGCAGGGCATGAGTTGCACAAACTTCATCTCCCAGTACCTGGCACAGATTTGGATGCAGCTGGCTGTGTGCATCCCATTCGATGGGAAGGGAAGCCGCGTGAGCAGCACTGTCAGGCTCTGTTGTTGAGCCCTGGGGACCACACACCAATAAAACTGGTGCGGTTGAGGTTATTGGGAGAAGGAACTGACAAAAACTGAATGCTTATTATTGGACTGGCATAAGGAATAACAACAAAACCCACTGTCTCCAAACAGCAAACATGCAAAAAGGCATGTATTTTGGAATTATGATTGGTGTGGGGAGAGACCACAGTGTCCACAATACATGATGTGTCACAACACACACTGTGAGCAAGAGCCTGGCTCGCCTGGGCAAGTGGCAATGTCTGGATGCTGGACAGGTGGGTGGGTGGCGGCATTGGCGTCCAGATCAGCCATGGGGGAGTCCTTGGTTAGCAGGAGAAGTGTGGGTTGGCAGAAAAGCCAGCGTCATCCTAGAAGCCCATATGGGGACCGCTTGAGTCATTAGTCAGAAGACACAGCATGTTGCTAATTACTGTGTTAAAAAGAGACGTTGGTTCACTGTTTAAAAATATGAGCCAGCTTTTCTTCCTGCTGACAACTTCGGCACTATCTTTGTTGGCAGATTAATTAATGTAACAGATAGCTGAACCAAATGTTCGCAAATCTTAACCACTTTTGAAAGTTTCACCAAGAATTATTTTCAGTCTCTTGGCTGCTGTATTGTTCTTCTTTCAAACTCTGTAAATCAGGGATAAATGTGTAGAAGAAGACCTAACTAGCTTTTATCTTCTTAGTACCTCTAAAAAGGAGTTACCTACCTTTGGTAAAGAAGTAATTTTTCTCACTCTACATCTAGAAGTTTTTTTGTAGTTAACTGATGCCAAACATTTCAGTTTTTAAGTATCAATGCCTTTTCTGCATATTCTGGAGCCTTACATCCTCCTTATCAAAATGATAGCTGAGAAACTGCTGTTTTTCGTCTGCTCAGGTAGACACTTCAGGTTTTTTTTTTATTTGCCAGCAATGTAAATAGTTATAAATTAAAAAGTCTCCTATTCTAATTTGAGCTATATCTTACATTCTTCATCTGAGTGTTAGCTGCTCAGCTACTGCTGTTTAAATGCAGAAGAGCATATATAATTATTTTATTTGAACTAGGATAATAACTTTATTTTTCAACTTATCATTGAAGTATTGTCATTGAGTGGGGGAAAACATATATTAGTCTTAGGATTCCATAGTGAACAGTGAATTAATGTTGGTTCAAGTAAATTTATTAGATTTACCTTTTAAGTATTATAGCTTATGTAAAGGGACTGAAGAAGCATTTGCTGAACATTAGGGGACAAGATACTTGTGTGATGTAAACTGGTGAGGTCAATTTACTGAAATGCCAAGAAATGCCAGCTGATGAGCGGGCGTAGAAAGCTTTCATGCTGAGTGCTAAAAAAGGAAAATAGATGTACCTTTGATTAAGGAAGGCTGTTAGAATAGGAAGAAAATGCCTCATTCAGAATAGAAATCTAGTTTTCAGAATATGAGTAACATTTTTAATAAAAACTATTCTTCTCAGGCTTCCAGTACAAATATTCATAATTTGTAAAGTTAGATATGAATAAAGTTGTTCATTTTCACCCGGTTTTTATCACCCATAAATGCCACAGGCTTTACCTGTGGACTAGCAGCACTTAGCAAGAGCTTATCTGCTGAAACTTAACTTTTCTTTTTAAAAATACATTACTTGTGAGATTTGAGATAAATTTAAAGCTCTTCCAGGCAACTGAAAGTCTCAGATTTTATTGATGTATTTTTCCATAAGAACAAAAAATCCTATAAAAAGTTTTCAATTTCTCTCTAATGTGGACTATAAGAGTGCATTTTGATCCCTTTCAGTAACTGCAAGCCTTCTGGACAAGTTTTAGTTTTGAAAACTAGCGATCAGTTACAGCAAGAGAGTTCATGTAGCTGGGCTATACATGTTTGTGTATGCTTAGTGGACACATGTTAAGAATCATTCATGCCTGTGTGCTTTCTGTCTAACACATATGAACCATCTTTTAAAAATTTCTTTATAAACCCAGTATTTGGATTATTCCTGATTAGCAGCGTTGCTTACTTCCTTAACTTTGTCGAAATGCTATCTTCCCTGATAGCTTAGTACATCACTGTATCTACTGCATTGGTGCTCTTGTGGAAATGTTAATTATTCTAGTCAATTTTTAGCAGGGAATTTTTGGAAGGGAAAAATAAAAAAACCTAGATAATACAAAAGAAGCTTCAGAGTAGGCTGATCATGTACTTCTTTGAGAGTTGAGCAGCAAAACCATACTTCTATCTGAACTGAAGCATAGACTTGTTATATTTGTAATGAAATTATTAATAAAGTGAAAATGTTGACTACTTTAAATCTACTTAGCTAATAGTGATCTACTTACGATAAATCTGCTTATGATATATGCAGAGAAAAGAAATTTGCTGAAGATGTTCTGCTAAAATGGCAGAACATCCTTGACTTACAAAACTAGAATTCTGTTCACAGAAATTACAAGATCACTTAAAAATCCCTTTATTTTAGTAGGGCATCTGCTCAGAAAGGCTCTATAAACCTTTGAGTCTGTAAGACACACTTTTCGATAGAGCGTGTAATCTTTACTTAGTGATTACTTCTACACTGGGCCTTTAGGGAGTCATACTTTTATATTCTGTCCATGAAGAGAAAACCAGAAAATGCCTAGCATTGCATATATTCCATGCTATCCTTTATTTTCTAACTTAAATTATAAATAAGGTACAAATGAGACAAGGGGAAGAAACCTGTATGTCTGACATCTTGCTGTAAAGGAAGAGAGAGAAAGAAACAGTACCTAGAACTGTTATTGGTAATAGTCTAGTTGCTAACTTGCTCTGGGCAGTGGCCATACCACTATACAAATATCTGTGTAGTAATATATGTGCTAGACTTATGTAGACATTAGAAACATTGGAATGGGATTATAAAGACATACAAAATTAAAAATTCCCAAATTAAAAACATAAAACCATTATATTATTAATGGGCTACTAAACCTGTTTCTGTAAATTATTTCCCATTTTCTTTGTTCATTTAAAATTTAATGTGTGAACATTTTCTGTTCGGTGCTTAGGATAGTATTTCATTTTTTATAAAAAGTACCAATATGTTAACATTTTTCAACCTGCATTAAATTTTAATGTATTTGTTTTTGTTTTTTTAGATTATGTAGGTAATGTCCAAAGCTGCACAACATGGCCGAGTTATTAGAAATTAAGGAAGAATTCTAACACTCATTTTAATAATAATGTTTTGTCTTTAACTTTTCCTGGATGAAATAATAGTTATAAAAGAATGAGAAGAGCTGTCATATAAAGTATTGTTTGACTCCAAATAAACTTTTTGTGCCTACCAGTCTCATAGGAGCAGTTCAGCAACTCGTCCAACTGCACAACTCCTGAGGAATCAAACAAATGCATTATAACACATGTTTTAACATGTCAGCAGTCTCAGAGTGTGGAAAGATAGCATCAGTAGCATAAATTCTAACATGCTTTTGACACTTAAGATGACAAGGAGAAAAAGATGGTACAATATTTATTATTTCTTTTATAAGCAGATTGTTTTGAAAACGGAAAATGCGAATCACCCTTGAGAGAGGTTTTATAATAAAAGTTATTTTCTTTTTTTTCAGGTGCATAATTTTAACATTTTCCTTTGCTCTGTCAGTGGATGTGACTTTAGATTTAAACCTGTTTTAAGGAGGGATTTGGTTAATACTCATTGCTTTAGAAGGAATACTACCTCTTCCCGCCCTTTTTCGTGTGCAATCCAACAATATATGGAAGAGTGTCACTGATTACATGGTCAAGGAGAAGCAACAGCTCTCCTGCCTTTGCTAGGAGAATATTCTTATTATGTAAGTTAGTTCATTGTATAGATTACCAAACATTTTCCAGGGCTGAGGGTCATAGAGATCAGTGCTTAACTTCTTATTTAAGGAAATTAATATTCCAGTATAAGTAAAAATTATTTTTTTTAAAGTGATTCTCAAATACTTGCTCTCCAATGTTTGTCCTGGGGAATGGGAGAACTAGCTCAGCTTGAAGAGGAAGCAGTACAATCCTCACTCTGTCTTAAATTGAAATCTCATTGTTTTTGTTTTCTAAAATGTAACATTGGTTTATCTCTTCTTCTTTCAGAAGCTTGCAGAGTTTAATTGTCTCTCTGAGTAACTTCTGCTCAATGACTCAAAGTGTCACTTAGAGGTCTTGTATGTCTCCTGTCTATTAAAATATTGCTTCTGCCAAGACAGATAACTGTGCTAATACAAAGTTCACCATGAAAGCAGGAAAAGGGAGACAAAAAGCAAGGACAAGGGCTTTTTCAATATTCACCACTTTCTCCCTGTTATTATTTTTGAGAAATTAGCAAATGCCTTCTGAAGGATCTAGTTCCTGTTGTTTTTCGAAACCAGGCTCTAGCTCTGAAAATCCTTATAATTCAGGACATGATACTTAAAAGTTGTCACTCCAAAGCATCTTCTTACAGTGCTTCAGTAAAAGTATTGGGGTCACTCTCTACTTCTGTAGACTTTTCGTTGTTGGTATCACCACTTGTTATGGAACCCTCACAATATGACTCTTGCTGCCTCTTCCTCCTGCTGCTTCAGAGCTTAGTCTGTTTTGCATTCTTCTATGACCCTTTTCCTTTTTCGCTGATAACATCTAATCTCATTAGGCTTTAGCTTTCTTCTTTGCATGTTGAAAGAAATAAAACCTATCATATATTTGAAATTTATTTTGTTTGGGCAAAAGTGAGAAGGAACACACGTAAAGGTACAGTGAATAAAAATAAGAACATCTTGTGATCACTTGAATTTTATATAAAAAGTAGGACTAAAATGGTCTTTTAGACTGAGCCCAGGATAGAATCAAATTTATTTATGTAATTCCTGATATTCGTTTGTCAAATTACTGTTTACAATCAAGATAGCACAGCCTTCTGGAGCAATGATTTCGTATGCTCTATTATGGACAGGGTCTTCCAAAGAGTAAGGCAAAAGGGTTACCTCAGAGAACTGACCATCTTTCTAGTTACTCAAATATATAGTTTTGAATACTTCTGAATGGTTTTATCCTTTGCCAGATGAATGATGAAAAACATATGCAATATTTTGCTTCAGTATCAGCATCACATGAGAACATGAGAATATTAGTTTGATAGCTGAAACCAGTTCAAAAACAAAGACAACTTTGTGAAGTGGGTGTTCAGAACAATGCTGCCTAATTAACATTCTGCTTATTTGTAGAGATAACATATAATTAGCTATTTTGCATGAAAAAATGCAAGTCAGATGGTGATTTATGAAAAGAATAAAATGAATATTTACTGCAGCAACCACTGAACTGTATGATAAATACTATCTCGTAAGACCTGGGAGGAAGAACACTCATAAGAAACACTGTTCACTAGTACATGTTTTTTCTCAGTTCTGGGAAATCCCCGAAATGTATATTGACAAATGCATATTATACTCTTTTTCCTCCTAGTTATGTTTTTGTAGCTGGCCAGTAAACAAGATGTTCGTGTTGTGGGAATGAAACACAAAACAGAATTTGTTCTGAATTATTAAATAATAATACTTCTGCACAGTGTTTGTTACCAGTTTGTTACTGTTTTATAAACAGTCAAATTTAAGCACAGAAGGGTCTGCAAAATAGTGGCCTGTGGTTTTTTTTTCTTTTCTCTTTTCTCTTTTCTCTTTTCTTTTCTTTTCTTTTCTTTTCTTTTCTTTTCTTTTCTTTTCTTTTCTTTTCTTTTCTTTTCTTTTCTTTTCTTTTCTTTTCTTTTCTTTTCTTTTCTTTTCTTTTCTTTTCTTTTCTTTTCTTTTTTTTCTTTTCTTTTCTTTTCTTTTCTTTCTTTTTTTTCTTCCTAGGGAATTACCCCTTCTAACTGATGTTTTTCTCTATATATGTTCCATAGCTCATTCCTGTTCCAAGATATCCTTCTATACAAAGCAATTGCAAGACCTTTCACAAGTAACTAGCAAAAAATTTACATACAAACATGGAAGAAAAAGTTACAAATATGCAGTTCTGTGGTGTCCCTTTTACAGTGACACTGGTGTATAAAAGGGAGTAAAACTAGCGGACTCGACTCAGGTTTTACTTATTGGAACATGAAAGATGTGATGCATGAAGCGTTAGTGCTTGACTGTAATAGCTCCTCACTGCGGGCTGTGGGATACAGAGAGCTGAAACAGGGGTCAAGTCAGGAGACCTGAGATTAATACCAAAGTTAGCCAAGCCCAGAATCAGGAAGTGTGAAGGAAACATCAAGATGCTTTGGGTAATTGATCAGGTCCCACGCTGAAGAAGGTTTGGGGGAATTATGTTTTAGCATGTTTGGTTATGTCTCAGCATCTAGTAGTTGAGCTGATGAAGTGCCAGATAATGGGTAAATGAAAATGAATACCAGCTTGCATTATTTTAGCATGGAATTCCCTGCTAGCTGCAAGACAATCATAATCACCTTGTGTTACTTAACTCCCAGTTTGCCTACTTAAGAAGTGATTATTGATTCTCATGCTGATGCTGTATAATGTCAGGTCTTTATTTTGTAACTTATTTCTGATAAAGCCAAACATGGCTACCTGCAGAAACATCACTGCTCCATAAAGACTGCAGAATTGGGCAGTATATGAAAACAGGACTTTTTTCTTTTTGAACAATCAAACAATCAAACAAACAAACAGGAATAATCAGTTAAGGACTAGGTCCATAAAAAATCGTTTGATAGTAGGAGCTCTAAAGTAAATGGCTCACACTTCAACTAAAACAGTAAACGTAGATTGAATCAGCGCCCACAGCTAAATGCACATGGACATAAAGCTTATGCTAGCCACAAAATGCAGAGGAGAAAAGCAGACCCATGCTGCTCAGGGATGACTTGGTAATGGTGCAAATGCCTTTCTCTTGCTAGACTTTTCTCCTAGCCAGTAGACTATCCTGCCTCCAAAATACAAAAAAAAAACAAAAACAGGAGAAAAAACATGTTTTGGGGGATACTCTATTGGGTCTTTGGTGTAAATTAGATCCCTTGACAATTGAATTTTATCCTACTGCTGATTCATTATTAAATTCTGACCCATATAACTTACCCACTATTTTCCCCTTACTCTCGGTAGAGCAATAAATTACATCAGTTCTTCTCTTGCGAGCTTCACATTCAATACTAGATCACTTGTACTGGCTCTTCTGTTGAGCAGATGTTGAATGGATCAACGATTTCTGCCCTTTTCTACCTTTATTAGCAAAGGAACAGTGATTTTACAGTAGTAGAAATACCTTTTATTATTCCTTATTGAAGACTAGTGCAGGTCACAATCCAGCCTTTAATAAAGAGGCCTTATAGCCATATTAAATGACCACTTGCAGAATAGCAGAAATAATTTTTCTGTATTTGTAAATACAAGTACTATTTAAACATATCCCATTTACTTTCAAACATTCATTCACTAATGTCTAATAGAGATCGCCATAGTTCAGAACTAAATTATTCATTTGCTTTGATTTTTACATAGGAAGGACACATTACTTATGCACATTCACTACAGCATAAAATGAAACATTTCAATTTCTCTGCAAGTTTAATGTGCAGTGTAAGTTAAGCTATCACCTGAATCATCTCTAGTATCCTACAATATGACTAAAGGACTCTGAATATTCAGCAGTACTGGCAAACTTTAGGCAAGGAATTAACCCATTAGGAGGCTAATTCTACTAAACAAAATGGTGCTGAACACTGATATTTTATTTTACCACCCATTTTCTGGAGTCCAGCTGTTTTGTAGAGTTTTGAGAGGGCAATGGACAATAGTATTGCAGAGAATATGGAGACCTTGTGCCCACTGGGATAACAGTCAAGCCAGCACTCCTGTGTAACATGTAGACTCTAGATTTAGTGTTCTGCATTTTGTCTTCATGAGAACCTGTCAGTACCTAAAGGCCTAAATGAAGACAGTAAATGAAACAGAATGTTGTCTGCAAATGTGTTTGCAATTTATTCAGCAGTATTCCTTTAGAATTCCTTTAGTATTCCATGTAAACAAAACTGTCTGTAGGGCTCAGTGAGACTAATTATTGGCAGCATAGAGGGTGAGAGGACATGGTCTGCTTTTACAGAGGTTATCAGAAGCAATGAAGTTAACACGAACTTAACATACAGTGGTTATCCTGGGTCAGAACAAGTATCCATGGAGCAAAGTGCATGGCCTAACAGTAGCCTAAAGGAACTGCAGTAACAGGTAACACTACAAGTAGCACTACAAGTAGAACATGACCTTAGTAGCCAAAGGAAGGACTACCTTCCTTTGGAATTCATCTCTAACTTCAGTTTGTGGCTAGAAGCTTCTTCAGGAAAATGCTACTTTGGCAATTCTGTGTATATTGGATACCATAGGTTTCGGTTAAATGCCAAAAGAGGTATGGGGCTTGTATGCCAGTGCTGATCAAAGTAGGTCTTGATTCTTTCATAGTAGTTGTGTGGTGTAATTCTTGACTAGCTACATTTCACAACTTCTCAGGAGTTCCCGAACAGTCATAAATGAAGGCATGTTCCTAAATAATTAGTTAGGTTAATATGTTCAAAAACAGAAGCTAGAATGAAACAATATATGAAATCCTAACTATTTCTTCTCTGGATATCAAGTGTTAAATACTGAAAGTGACTTGACTATGATCTACGTTCACAGACATGGCAGTCAGGTCTTGGAAAGTACTGAGAATTATTTTCTTATGTTTTCACAGGGTAAATAAATGGGTAAGTTACTGGATAATAAGTTGCTGTAATTAGTGGAAAGTGCTAGTACTTGCTAGAACTGATTGTATTTGCTAAAACTGAATGTTCACCATCTTTTCTGAATGCCCATATAGGCTTTTTGCCTTTGAAGGAAGTGAAAGAAATTACTTGAAATATATGCTAAAAGAACTAATGAACTCAGAGTGAAAGCATATGGCAGAAGATTGAGAAAAGTATTTTAATCATTATGTTAAATTTCTGGTTGCCTAACTATTCCATATCAAAAGCAACACACCAACCAAAAAACAACCCTGAATGGATCTGTTCTTTTACTTTCTGCCATGGGAAAAATACAAATACTTTTGCATGCTCCTGTAGGAGAGATGTGAGTGTGGGGAACTGATGTAATATTGCGTTACATAACTGTTAACAATATTTCCCCAAAATCTATAGAAAAATGGGCATCATAAAAATGGGCTACTATAAGTTAAATGAGAGGAAGATAAAGAAGCTTGAATTTGCAATCATATGGAAAAGTAGAAGTAATGATGTTATCTACAAAAATGAATAAGTTTCTCTTTTGGTGAATACCCTTGCTGAATATAATCTGATTTAAGTGAGTGAGAGCTTAGATACAAATGCAGCCAGAGATTGTTGAAATGTCTTTGACAGAATTATTCCTTTAGGAAAATGTCACTCTCAACTAATAAAAATATTCCTAAAGTATTTTTACAGTACTTTCCTAAATTTGCTAGGAAAAAAGAATTCAAGTAATAACTTTAAAATTATATTTTGATACTGTCTTTTGGTCTTTGATTTTGAAACCACTACTTTAAAAAAAATTTTTTTTGCTGTGCTCTGAACTTTAAAAAAATGGCAGTTCAAAATTTGTTCATTTTTTTCCACCTACAAAAAATAATTTATTTTTTTTTAAGTCCTAAGCAAAACTGAAAAGCTATCTTTTTCCTACAACACTGAATCAAAGAGGTAATACTGTAGATCATCCAGTTTGTTTGTCAGAAATAAAGACAACTAAAATACTTTTTTTCTTCTTCTTATAAACTCTTCTAAAGCAAAATAAGTCACCTGGATATGTCTGTGCCTTATTCGCACCATGTGACTGATTTGTGAAAATCATATTTGGTGACATTTATATTCTTCTAAAAAATCTAGACCAGTAGTCCTTATCAAATTAGAAGAAAAGATGAAGGATTTCATTATGACTAATGAAGTCATATTTACCAAATGTTTATTTTTTGTTCCACAGCACAGAATAGTTTATATACAATGAACCAGTGCAGTTCCTTTATAAAATGCCAGACTAGAAGGCTCAGACTGAGAGGTTTCACACCCTCCTTTACACACTGTCTTCTTCTCCACAAATCTGCATGCCAGTTTACTCTGTGGAGCAAGGTGACATAGTAGATTATTGTATCTGGTACTAAAAAGCATCCATGGTTTATAGAGCATGAGAAATGAAGCAGAATCTTCCTTACAGCAAAGGATTACCAATTCACAGTTCACTGTCAGTCTGTATGGTCACTGTCACAAATTGTTCCCATAAAGTTGTTACCTCATCACATGTAACTTTGTAATATCACTTTGGGCTAGAGAAGTTTTTGCTCCATTTTTCAGCTAAGGAGTTAAGTTACAAAGAGAATAAGTGATTCAACTTCTACTAGGAAGTAAATCAGTCTTGGTAGAATTTCTCTCAGTAGGATAGACAGGTATTCCTCAGAAATGTTACAAATCTCTCTGCTCTTGCCATGGGATGGTAAATTAGACACTTCACAGTTTCCTTGTTTGTTAAGAAAAAACCTTAAAAAAAAAAATCAGATCTCAACAGCACATCAATGGAAAATGTGAATGTAATCTTTTCTGGAACATCTGGGCCATCTCCCTTTAGCTATTGCTCATCTTTTAATCTGACTTAGAGCTTCAAAATAAGCAAAATTTTAACAAAATAGTCTCAGAGATGTTGTTAAGGATGAACAAAGGGAAGCAGTTTATCAATTTCTCCTTAAGGCAGTACAGAGTTTACTGACTTCTGTATTTATCTTTACATTATTTACTGGCAAGGGCAAAATGCAGTTGCATGTGTTTCAATATTTTAAGCTAAGCAGAAATGCTTTTGGTCAAGATTTCTCTATATCAAATGTAAAACTCAGAAAAAAAATTATGTTCTCACATTTTTCCAAGGAATTAATTTCTGCTAACCTGTGCTGCTCTCACCTCATCAATGAGCAATTTCAACTGAAAAAAAAAATGTGAGAAATTTACTAGCAGTTTATAAGAGGATGGGAAAGGGATGTCAAGGTGCATTTCAGATTTAATCATGGAAGAGCACTGCAGCTGCAACTGTGGAACATGTTCAGTATTTCTTTCAGTATATGTTACAACAGCCCCTGTAAATTAACTTAAGCAAGAATCTTGCCTTACAAAACAAAAGATGCACCAACAGTTTCATGATCATTAGGTGCCTATTGTCATTCAAGTTGTTAAAATATTTTTCTGGAGGAAATTTTGAAACATAGTATACAGTTAGATATATTATTAACATTTTGGCTAAGAATTTGCCATGACTAATTAAAAATGTCTTTGTTATTTTTAAAAGTATTTCAAATAGACCACCTTCTTTTAATGCTTTTTGAATTATTCGTCCTATATGTGGAATAGAACACTTCGTCAGCATCAAACATCAGAATAACATCTCAGTAACCTGATGAAAACAACAAACTCTCCAGTAGGATGTACAACCCATATTCTACTGAATGTTTCAAGATAGAAGTTGGAACTCTGCTGCTTTGGATAAGTAGTATTTTCCCCATATTTGCTATCTATATAATTTTTGATCTTGAGGATTCATATGTTTTGTTTCCAATATTGCAGAATGTTTTCCATGTAATTCAGCAGCAGCAGCAAAAAATAGGCATTGGTCTCAGAGTTTCATTGACAAATTAACACTTTTACCTGTTTTTGAAAATGGTAAAATTGGTCCACAAGTTTTGACATGTGTGGTGGGTTGACCTTGGCTGGCCATCAGGTGCCCACTAAGCTGCTCTCTCACTCCCTCTCCTCCACTCTCCAGCAAGACTGTGGAGAAAATATGATTAAAAACTCATGGATTGAGATAAGGACCAGGATATTGCTTACGAATTACCATAATGGGCAAAACAGACTTGACTTGGGCAAAATTAATGTAATTTATTGCCAATTAATAACAAAGTAGGATAGTGAATAATAAAAACAAAACTACAAACACCTTCCCCACACTCCCGCTTCTTCCCAGGTTCAACTTCACTCCCGATTCCTCTACTTTTTCCCACCCTGATCGCTGTAGGGGATAGGGAATGGGGGTTGCAGTCAGCTCATAACACTTAGAAACAAGTTTTAGAACACTTCGAAACAGTTTTCCTTCCTCGTCACTCTGTTCCCCTGCTCTAGCAGGGGGTATATCCCACGGGATACAGCTCTTCACGAACTGCTCCAACTTGGGTCCTTTCAACGGGGTGCAATCCTTCAGTGCTCCAGTATGGGTACACTGTCGGCCACAGCTCCTGCCAGGAGCCTGCTTCTGCATGGGCCTTCCGCGGGCTGCAGCTTCCTTCAGGGCATGTCCACCTGCTGTGGTGTGGGGTCCTCCATGGGCTGCAGGGAGACAGTTTGTCTTCACCAAGGGCTGCAGGGGAATCTCTGCTTCAGTGCCTGCAGCACCTCCTCCCCCTCCTTGGTGTCTGCAGGCTGTTTCTCTCACGTTTTCTCATTGCTCTCTCCCAGCTGCTTTTGCACAGCATTTTTTACCCTTTCTTAAATATGTTATCACAGAGGCACCATCAGCATAACTGATGGGCTCAGCTTTGGCCAGTGGTGGGTCCATCTTGGAGCTGGCTGGAACTGGCTCTGTCTGACCTGGGGGCAGCCCCTGACTTCTCTCAGAAAGCTACCCTTGAAGCTCCTCCCCTGTCCCCAATACTAAAACCTTGCCACATAAACCCAATATAACATGTTAAGTTTTGGTTTTGGTTTTGGTTTGGTTTTTGTTTTTTTTTTTAAGTGTCTAGGTGATTTTTTGCATAGTGATTTAAAAAAAAACCCACCAGTTTTAGGATCTGTTATTGTTGTTAGAGAGTTGTGTTGATGTTACATCAACCTCATGGTGGAAGGAGCTTTTCAAGAGGAAGGTTTTGTGGCTCCTATTTTCCTTGCACTATAAATCTGTGGAACTGAAGGTGCTTTGTTTCTCAGGAGAGCTTTCTTCAGTTTAATTCTTCAAATGTTTGTAAAGGCTAGTGAATCATTGCTTAAAATTTGATCTTTGATGTAAACAGGGCTTGGTGTAGTAATTGCTTTGAAGTTTAGGTCTGAGGTTTCAAGCTGACATCTGACTCTCAGAGCAGATAGAAGGTGTTGAGCACAGCTTGGTGTGTGTATGGGAAGCCTGTGCCAGGGAGCCAGCAGGCAGGCACACTTAATTGGAGCAATTGAGCCTAGAAATGACTCATTCAAGAGTTACTGTAATTGTTAAGGAGAAACAAAATGGAAAAACAACTTTTCTAACAAAATGAAAAAAAAAGGTGTTTGTAAATATTGAAGTGACTTAGCCAATTTTAATGAAGAAAACGTTTTAGACAACTATCTAAGACTTCAGATTACTATCTAATTGTAGCTAGGACTCTGAAGCTTCATTCAGTTTTGATTAATGTAGCCTTTATGTCTGATGCAGAATATATGGAAGATCTCCTTTCACACCTAACTGCATTGTATCCAAGAGCTTTTCCTTATAGACTTTCTGACACCTTAATTTTAGTAATAGCTTTCACTGAAAAACAGTACGTGTAGCTGGGCATCATCAGCAAACCATCAACAGCTGGGATTGTGATGAGTTACCATCTTTTCCAAAGACTATTGAACTATATTCCAATGACTGAACAAAAAATAAGACAGCAGGTAGAAGCAGGCAGTTGATGTCTTTAGAGGAGGACAAAGTGTAGCCATCATCATTCCTGTAGCTTTAGCAGACCAAAATACTTGGAACCATTTTGATGTTGTATGTTCCATGTTAAATCCCATATGCGTGTATGTCAGCAGTGCATTGTATATTACAGCTTCAGGGAGTGTGACGGTGTGCTTCCCCTGCCCCTGATCTTTATCTCCTGTAACTTGCTCAAGTGATAACTCTCAGTGATGGTCGTAATGGAGGCATCTGGTCATGATGGCTGCATCTGGCTGAAAGTGGATTCGGGAGACAGATAGCAACACAATACCCAAGGGTTATTGTGCGATGTACCCACCTAACAACAGTGAAGAAACTAAAATCTGTGGTCGGTATGCAAATATGACTATGAGTCAAACAGCTTACCCCCATAAATAGTGAGCAGCCCAAGAGCCCTTTGAGCTCTCCTGCACAGGGGCGGGCTGCATGCCAGGATCTCCCCTTGAATAGGGACACCTCTCAAGATTACTGCTTGAGGTTGAGAGATTCCTTGCTGCAACAGATCCTCGGTAAGTGACTAACAGCATGCTAAACTTTGAAGCTAAGTGATATAAAGGATTGATTGAACATATATAATCCTTTAGACATAAACGGTTGACCAAGTCTGGGACTAGGATGGGATCTAGCCACACCTAGACTCCTCTCCGAGAGAAGGCATTTAGAAAGTAAGGGAGTCCTTTTTTGAACCTCATGATTCAATGGGAGGCTCTTCCTGACAGTTTTGTCTGACCGTGTCCTCTATGCAATAAATAATCGAGTGTAACTTGCCATAGAATCTTGTTAAATCACTGTCTCATTGAACTTTGTTAGCTCCCTGTTCTATATCAATAAAGCATATTTTTGCTTCTCTCTTACAAGTGAAGTGGATTCTCACCCCATCTGCAACAGGGAGACCTGTGTGCTGTTACTAGAGGAAAGATTTCTCAGTACTTCTTGAGCAGGTGCTGTCCTGGGGACTGGTGTGAAATCCAGTTGTGAAATGCTTGAGACAATGGTTTATTATCAATTTTTTTCATTATTTACACAGGTTTGAGGTTGGTTTGGTTGGGTGTGGTGTGTCTGGTTTTTTGTTGTTTGTTTTTTTTTTTCCCCCTCAATACTGATACTAAGAAAATAGGAAGAAATTAGAAATGCAAATTTTTTCACTTCTAGTTGAATACTTCTAGTCGATGCATTGTACATTTGGCTATCAGTTGTTCCTTCGTATTGCATTCCCTGGTAAATCCCTTCTAATCCATTGGTGTGTGCTGTAGAGCAGATTTCTTGTCTGGAGTAAAGCTGCCAATCTGAATCCAGCTCACTGTCAGCATTTGGAAGGACAGAGGTTTATGTTTTCTTACAATTCCTTTTAAAATAGATAAAAATGAATTATTAACAGATTACAGTCAATCTGTCATAAAAAGATAAATTCTTAACACTTCATAGTCAGAAATCTTTGTTTAAGTATCAAGTTAATTTTTACAGTTAGCGTAACTGAACATGAAAAAACTGACAGCAATATTTACTTTCTGGTTTCCGCATTACACCTATAGTTTTAAACACTATACTGAAAAAATAGTTCATGCACATCTGGGTTATTTTTTCATTCTGGCTACAGTGGTAGTGAGTGATTAGTCAAGTAAACACAGCTCTGTCAGCTCCCATACAAGATACAAGACAACCACAGTAAATTTGTTACAATAGGGTTGTAAACTCTGTGTTTTGGTTTTTTTGTTTTGTTTTGCTACTTGCTTTTACAAAGGGCTAAAATCTTTGCTGATTTTTATAGGCCAAATCTGAATTGAATTATTCAGGCAAAACTGTGCAAAGCAGCTGCTCATATTTCATGATGAAAAACATGTTTTCTACATGTTAGGTATTAAACTGGTTAACTCCCTTGCAGTCTCTGGGAAGCTGTAAATATATACTTTGAAAATTGAAGCTCTCAGTAGGTCTGAGAATGGCTACTCCTCTATATAGCTACTGTTTTTGTCAGAAGTTCTTGTTGATATCTGCTGTTCATGTGAAAAGTGCAGCACTGTCATGACTCGCTGTAGTCAGTCACCTACACAAGTTGTTTGAAAGCTTCCTGGATGCAATAGTTTCTTGTGAAATAAGAAAGCAGACTATTTCAGCAGAATGGAGCAATTCAATAGTGGCTCAATTCAGTGTCTTGAAGGTGGGGGCGATTCTACAGTTTAGTATACGTAGAACAGGAATGGTGATAAGGTTTAAGAGGGAAATATTAATTGAAAAGAAACATTAGGTTAAAATGCAATTAAGTTCTAGGAGTTCTAGCAAAGAAAGCAATGGGAAAACAATAATCCTGTTTAATTACCGTGTGTCAGATGCTTTATTGTGGATGTAATCCCAAGGATATAAGCACAGCAAGGGCTGTATCTGGAGATCGAATCTTCCATTAGGGCTTTCTTCCTAGTATTAGCTGGCATACCTAGAAGAATTAGATTATATTTCCTGGACCCAAAAATCCTCCTTCAGGGTTGGACTGATCACCTTGAAAGCTAGATGAAGCTCACTGAGTAGAGTTATCTGTGCACTGCCTGTTTGCACTGCCATCTACTAGTTTCTTGTAGTTCATTATACAGTTAAGGCTGAGCTGAGGACACAATGGCTTGTTCAGGTCAACCACTGTGCTACAGCCTGGTTGCATAAATGCTAACTTGGGGACTTTGAAATTTATGTCTCAATGGCATCTTGGAAGTTGGCTAAATCGACAGGTGCCAGGTGTTTATTTGTATCAGATGGCAGCTGAGTTTGGAGTAGGGTAGAATCCCTATTTAAAGGGCCCTGAACCTATGCCTAGGTTTCTTATACAAGTTTCCCAAGCTGGTAACTTCCAAAATGAGTATTCTCAGTGTAGTGGAATCTCAATTCAGGCAAATACTGCAAGGCTGATAGTACATTTAGGCAGCTATTATTTCAGGCATAACTACAATTTAAAACACGATCATATTTCTGTCTCTCTGTGTGTCTTGTCTCTCTCTCTCACAGATCTAACTGACCCTGCTTGAGCAAGGGAGCTGGACTAGGTGAAGCGAAGAGGTCCTTGCCAACCTCAACCACTCTGCGATTCTGTGTTCACACTCATGTGAATCAGACATGCTCAGGCTCCTCTAATAAACTAGCATTTCTGATAAGGTCTTCCCATCCTAGTAAGCTCATCCTGTGCATAAGATCCATCTTAATGGTGGACAGTCTTGTATGAAATATTAGAACAAGAAAAATCTAGAAGGCTTTAATTTGCAAGATAAACAGAGACCTGTTTTACAGATTTTCAGTGAGCTGACAATGCTGTACTTTGTGAATGTAGATTTTAGCTGCATGTTCTAATTAACAGACATCTGTTCAGGTTCTTAGGGTTTTAGCATCATAATTAAATGCTTAGTTAATATTTCAGGTTACATGAATGCAGACTTCTCAGAGCTTGAAAAACTTCTTTAAATAAGCACATCAACCACTTGTTTAAAGGGTACTGTAGATTCATCTACAGATAAGAGGTTTCTTTCCCTGAGCAAGGCAGGCTTGACGGATTTTGAAGTACACGTGCAGAACCTGGAGCTATTGCTGGAGTATTTCCTAACAACTAACCTCTTTGCAGTTGTGACAGGTAGTGATTCCTTTGCCAGCAAGTCATTGAGTGTATAACTGGAAATAGCTGTTTGGTTTAATGACAAGGTTTAGCTGTGCCAAATGATAAAACAGGGCAAATGGTAAACCAGAAGTTTCAGGTGTAAAGTTCTTGTTAACAACACCATCAGAAGGCAAGACAAATGTGAAACCAATAAAACAAACACCACTCAGCAGTTATATTGATATACAACTTAAGACATTTTTAAGGAATATTACAACATTAGCAATTATTAGATGCTTAATCATTGCTAATAAGTACTTGGCAAAACAGTAAATACTTAATAATTTCTTACTGTTAAAGAGGTGTCAAATTAGCTATCTTGTTAGTTTCTGCATCCCTAACAATGTATAAATGAAGCTTAAAATTTGTTAATGCCCTGTTCACACAAGTGCTTTTGATAGTTACATACATCTTAGTTCTCAGTCTTTGTGAGACTTGTACAGCTGCAGTGAAAGACTGCAACATAAAACATAAAAATAATCTATAACATAATGAGTGAGTTTTTGCAATGTATTCAACATCAGGCTCACTCTGCCCCAAATAATCTCAGTAACATTTTTTAATAATTGATTTTAAGTAGATCTAGGCTTAAGCCAAATCTCAGTGATTTGGGATAATTCTTAGTCTTAGCCTTCCATCAGATAATGACAGCAGAGATGATAACAGAATTATTGACACACAAGCACTCCCAAAATTTAAAGCCAGAAGTAGCTCAATCTACAAAAATTCATTGCACTGAAATACAGCTAACCAAATGCCACTGAATATTCTCAGTTTACCTCCAAATGATACAGAAGTTTTGAGCAGTTCTACTTGCTCATATTGGTTTGCCCTTCTATTTTTCTTGCCATGCTAGCAGGGCTGGAACTTAATCTTAGTTCAGTAAAGCTGACAATTAAACAAATCATCAAGATACCTGATTTTTTGGGAGATGTATTTTGTGGAAAGAAATAATTTCTCTTTTACTATACCACTGACCTAGTTGGAAAAAAAAATTGATAAGCTTTCAGATAAATGGTTTCAAGCCTGTAAGAAAAGTATACAATTTAACATTTTGACTCTTCCATATTTTATTATCCATATCACATAATTTCTCAAAGGTAAATACACTTTTCTTTTCCTTTTCCACTCCTTTTCCTTTTCTTCTCCTTTTTTTTGAAATAAAAACTTGCCAAAGTGCAGGTTTTAGTTTTAGGACAGGAGAAAATATAAGGGCAAATACAAATTTATTGAAAATCATCTGTAACTTACCTTTAAATTTAATACATTCCCATCCCATCCTCCTAATACTAAAACTAAAATAATGTTTTATTTTTTTAAATATGTAGTTTCCATGCTTTTCCTTATAATTCAATGAAGAAACAGCCACAAAAGCTACTTTTAGCTGGGTAATTATTAATTTTAATATAAATCTTCCAGTTATAGCTATCATGAACTTCAACAAAAATTAAATCACATAGTAGCATGAAAGTTAAACAAACAAATTCTACTCATCCAGACAACCCCTCCTCTTTACAAACACTGCAAATGTAGCAAACCTTTTGATAAAGGTTTTCCCAAATTACAGAAATTCAGTGTTCAGAGTTCATACAGCAGATTATAGAAGGAAAACTGTTGTTGGTAATTGTCTGGCCTATCCCCTAACTAATAATTGCACTCCTTTCTTCTAACACAAAAATCACAGCAGCAGCAGTGATGGTGTCCAAACCCTGGCCCTGCAGAGAGCTGAAAAATTTCCTGTCCAGTAATAGCGTTTGGTATTTTAGTCATTTTATAATAATAATGGTTGCTCTACATCTGTGTACAGTCAGTTATTTTAGTCACTTTATGAAATAACTAGTTTTGTAACTACATGTGCTCTCCTTGAAATCTGAATAGTAACTGTTGATTCTGATGTTTAGGATAGGTTACCATTACAAACTTCAGGGGGGTGAAAGAAAATAAGTCTCTGAAACATCTTCTTGTATCACTTTTTGCAACAAGATATGTCAAAGTTGAGTATACATTAATTTTATTAGGACAATATTTTTTCATTTACCTTAATTTTCCCATATCTTAATTTAAATAAGTAACCAACGATTTGTTTAGAAAGTTAATGAGTAAACCAGAGAAAAATTGTCTGTGTTCAATAGCTTAAGGGTACTGTAAGGATACAGAAAACTCCTGAGAACCCTGTTCTAAACCAATTTGTTTCTGAATTTCTAAGTCTCAGTGTAGCTATTGTTTTTTATTTCTTTAATATTAATTTTGGCCTGTCAGTGTATATGGGAGAGTTTGCTGTATTTTCTATGTTTTGTAGTGTGTGTACAAAAGAAGTTATGAGGACTAGAAAAAAGCAATAAAATGCCAGCCAGAAGGAGGGGAAAGGTAAATTTATCCATTTTTTTTTTAATAATCTAGGTACAGCATGAGGGCTTACATCTTAAACTGCTATAAAATTATTAGTGTCACTTCTTTTAGAAAGTGATACTTAGTTATGTAAATTGAAAAAATCTTAGAAGACTTTGGAAAAATCAGGAGCTATTGGATTGTAACTTAGAATTAAAGGCAAACCTAGGACCCTGAGAGATCTAAGCATCCCTCATCTGCTCTCAGTCTAGCTTTGCAATTTTTGTTACTTAGGTAAATTGGAAATACAGTGACTGCATCTGGAGGTCTTGTTGAAGTAAATTAAGCTGATATTCTGGTCTGTACTGTTGGTTCTTTGCAAAGCCAGAAAAGTCTTTACAGCTGGGACCCAAATGTTGTGTATTAAAATTATTGTCCTTTGATTGAAAAAGATCTAAGCAGAAACAAACTGTTGTCTGTTTTCTACTGTTATGAAATACTTTCTCCGCTCCATTGCTCGAGGTCACTGCACATTACAGTACTATTTCTCAGCAAGTATGTTGAGATAAACTGGCAAATTAATATTAATTATCTGTCAAGATATTTCAAGATCTGTGGTAGTATTCTTGGTAATAATATGAAATGAGAAGCATTAAAAACATTACTAGAATGCTCTGCATGGTGAGAACTGTTTATATTTGTATACAGTTAGTAAATACATGTATTTGTTCTGTACACAAGAGTGATAAGAAATGCAACAGTCTGTCAAAAATGATTGATAACAGCAAAGAGCACTGAAAAGAAAATACGAAATATTTCATTCCAAAGTTCATGCAGAAGGCAGATCATTAGGACATATACTTTGAGATGAGTTAATCATCTGCTGATGAACACCGTCTTGGGGCTCCAGTAATTTATCAAATAATATAAGAAATAGCTGAGAATATAGACAGATGTTTAGCATAGAAATGATGGGAAGAGGACTAAGACAACTATTACTAGAGGTGTGCAGCAAAGCTGGCTAATCATACTTGTTAGTTAATGTCTTTTTGTCTTTATTTTCTTTATTGTCTTTATTGTTACTGTTGTTTTTGCTGTTGCTTGTGTGGGATATTTTGGTTTTTAAGAGTACAGAAGAAAGGGACTGTTTTACTGCACATTTGTGTTTAGACCAGTATGCTTGAATGTTCCTTTGATGTAAATAAATGATCAGTAGTGTATAAAAAATGAACAATGATATCTGGTACACATGATAGCTGAAGCAGAGATGATAGATGATGACTACTAAAGTCAGCTGTTTTGGTTGATGTCTTTCTGTTATCTGTTCTAAAAATGCCTTTTCTGGAGTAGAAACAAATAGGCCTTTGAATTTATCAAAATAATCATCAATGCATTTAAAATACGAGGATCAGCCTTTTGCAAGAGTATTAGGAATTCATTTTGAAAGCTTTATGTGGCAGCACTATCTACTTCCAAAATGATTAACACAACTGACAGTTCCAATTTTGAAGTTTTAAATGTCAAAACACTGAGACCTAGAGTGCTTGATAAAAATAAGCTCATATAGCTTCTGATAATTATATTTCATATTATTGCTTTAGCCAGTATATTGGTACTCTATCATAATGACAGACAGAATTCTATTAAAAGTTTGAAAAAGGTATATTGTTGATGTAGTTGAAGGTTTGCTTTGATATAACCTCCTCTTACCCCCACCGCAAATGCAAGTTCAACAAAAAAGTCTTTATAAATAATTGGTGTGTAGGTCAATCCAGAGATAAATCTGATTATAAGATCACCATTTGAAGAATAATTGATTCTAACTTAAGCAGAGAGCTTCAGAACATTTGAAAGGAAGAATTGTTTAAGCCATAATCACATAAATTTTATTCATACAAATGACGTTGGATGCCCTTTTAATTTCAAAGCTTAAGTCAGCTCAATTGAGAATTTTAAAACTGTTTAGGGATTATTCTGCATAGTGAGGAAGGAATAACACTAGATATTAAATAGGCGGCTGGTTACTTAGGTGGCCGTCTCCAGCCCTTATACATTGTGCTTGTGCTGTACTAGAACAGGAAGAAAGGAAGCAGACAGGAGTAGGGAGAAGTCTATTGACTCTGTTACATTAGTAGGTGAAGCAGTCCAGGTTGTATATGGATGTTGAGTGCAACTTTGAGACCTAAGAAGATAAAATGGATTTCAAGATGGTCTTTCACCAGATTTTGCATTGGATGGTGCTGTCTTGTAAGAGAAAATGTGCTTGACTGCCTGAAGAACAAACCCCTTTGGGCTAAGAAAGGGAAAATCAGCTTATGTGGGCACTCAAAAATGATTGTAAAGGATGAGGACAATACAAATGCCTTGATTCCTCCTTATCTATATGTCAAACTTTGTTAACAATTAGTTATAGGAACACATGTTCATTGTGTTTATTTTATAAATCAATGTAGGATGTTGCAGTACTCAAAATATATGTGCAACATCTTATGAAAAAATAATATTTTTAAACCACTTCAGTTTTTAAACTGTAAAAATTTCCCACTGTTTTCAATCTAGTTAACTCCCATGCTTTAGAGCCCTTCTCAGACAGTGCTGCATGGGACAATTTCCTTTTGTATGAGAGTCTCATTCTTTCTAAATGTCCTCTGCTGCTCAAAATTAATAGCATACTGCCTCTGAGTTTGTGGATTTATCACCCAATTTATCTTTCCTTTTACAATCCAAACAAAACGACTAAATGAAATGGGCTGATTAAAAAAAAAAAAAAAAGCAAACAAATCCCCAAGATGCGGTTCATATATTATGAAACATTTTAACCCAATTACATTATTTTTGTAAAATATCCTACTATTAGATAGAACTAGTTAAAAAAGAAGATGAATCTCATTTTTCAGGAGGGAGCAGGTAGGAAAGCACCTTGCAAAACAAAACCACGCAATTAAAAAAACCACTCTACACTAGAGCACACATTTAGTGTAAAACATCTTTCTCTTTCAGACTGAAATAGGCATTTATCATGTTGAGTAATAGTTGTGAAAATAGAACAGCATTCATCCATGTCACAAAAATAACATATCTCTCCAATTGTTAATGTGATCATTACTGTGGAAAAAGTATCTGTGAAACCAAATACTTTTTAGTCATACCACATCACAGAAGGAGGTTGCCTGGGCTTTGCCCTACAACAGAATGTTTCATCAGTTTGGAGCTAAGATGTAGGATTAAAACATTATAAAGAATTTACAGGAGATCTTAGAATTAGGAGGAAGGCTTTCAAAGTCAAATTTTTGTACTCCTTTTCTCCCAGTGAGGAATAGTGTGAAAAGAAAATGTAAAGACAGTAAGTTGCTTGGAAACTGCAGCCAATATATAAAGTCATCCACAGTCAACTATCTCTTTTAATTGCATTTTAGGAAATCAGCTGTAGTTTTCTCTCAGCTTTGTATATGAATCCTAATGATATTTGCTGGCATATATTACTCATTGTCTCTTGATACATCCCATTAAGTTTCTCTAATTAAATGCAAGCTGTTGTTGTCCAGTGCTCACGTGAATTTACCTACGAACAATGTTGCCCTTCTGTGTCCCCATGCCCTTGTATGACTGGTGGCTAATCTTTCACGTTGCTGCTAATGAAAAGTACAGTGACTGCAAATATGCTTTCACCATTACCATGACCTATATTGCAAATCTCCTCAGCTGAAACAAGTAAAGTTAACCAGGAACCTTGGATGAAAGTTAGCAGACAACAGTGAAATTAGCAGTTCCATGATTTCACTTTATTTTCATCTGCAGATGATACATATATGTATATTTTTTTTACACTGAAACATATGTGAAGCCATAACAAAGGGGTGGAAAAATCTTCTAATAAATAAGGTCGGATAACTTCAAGACTTTTTTTTTTTTTACAAAGATTTTTTACAAAAATGTAAATCTGGACTTTTCATAGCTAAGCCTATCACACCAAAGAGCACAGTAAGGATAAGCCCAAAGCTGAAAAGTGTACTTTCAAAGCTAACATATAGGCTGCTCAAAGCTTCAGATAAACACTCTGAAACAAATGTATTTATTGGAAACAAACAGATATAACACCAGAAAATCCAGCCTACTCTGAGAAGTAGACAGCAACAGAATCTTTTTTAGGACTTCTGCTTAAACTGAAAGAAATGTTAATAGCCAGTTGATTTGTACTCGTAAAACCAAGTAAAATAATTCTCCAATATTTTACAGCAAGTCAGCGGACAGAATGACTTCTGCAGATAACTGTGGATTCCAAATGTGGACTTTTCCCACAGTTTAGATTTAAGTATGGTGATTAAAAACAGTATCACAGGATATGCCAGGTCTTCCCAGATCATTAATGAGCAGTCTGCAGACTATCACTTGAGAGACAATGACACCTCAAAAAACCACACTTGGACATTCAGTTCAGCTAAATGCAGACGAGCATTAAATAACCAAGAATGTAACGGTACAGTAGGTTTCTAGTTGTAAACTACTGCACTTTTCACAAAAAGGTGAATTTCTCCAATAATGTTTGATTTTAAGAAAGAAATTTCTGAAGGGCAAAATGGCAGCTTTTGAAGAAAAATAGTTACAGTATCCATACATACTACTGGATATAACTGTACTTCATAGAGGAGAAAAATGAACTTGCCTATTTAAAAGGTCTAGAGAATAAAATATGTAATACATGACTATATATTACTTATTCAAAATAGGCTTAGGTGGGTAGGTTTTTTTCAGGTCCCCTGGGGTGGGAAATGTAATTTTGTTTTCAACTAAAATATTCATAATAACTTTTGTGATATGAATATTATTGAAATAATGTTTTTGAATGTTATGAATCAAGTTCTGTAATATAAGGTGTATCTGTTCTCAAGTGACCTAAGGAGAAAAAGAGCAAATTTCTAGCATTTTCATATGACTAAGGACCACTTAAAGGCATTTAACAAAACTATGTAAAAGTAATTATTCCCATTTTGCAAAATGGGATGTTGCAGAATAGAAAGATGGAATAAATAGCCAGCAAGACCTAGGATAAAGCAACCAAACCCACCACCAAAAAACCTCCAATAAGAGATTCCCCCTTCTATGCGCACATTCTGGAGAGTTTTGATCTCTCCCAATTTCCATGAAATATTTATATCTCTGTATTTTTCTGAAAAGATCTCAGACATTTAAGCTTCCTCTACCATGTCATATTCACCATATTAGTGCTGTCCCAGCTGTCAAAATTGAGTAATTTGAGAAAATTATGTAAAACAAACTTCTCCAGTGATCTCATACTTGGAAAGGCATAATTCGCCTGTTCATAAATTTACTCAGTGAGCAATATCTTGCTTTGATAAATAGTTTGCAAAAAGCTTTGCTGCTTGTTTTTTTTCTTTTCATTGTTCAAGGCACAATTTTAGTGCTGTCCCTAATCTGATTCCTGCTATATACACAAATGTGTTTTGTTTGTATTAAACCATGTTTTAAATCAAATTATTTTAGTGTCTCAAGTGGCACAGACTAAAATTCAGTTGCTATTGACTTATGACCTTGTATTTAGGCTAGATTTGGTTATTTGCATAGATTGTTTAGGGTCAGCCAGAAGTAACCATTCAGTTCAGCTTGACATTTTGAATATTTGTTGAAATAAAGCCTTCAGAAATTTGTTTTATGAGTGTTTTGCAACAGCATTTTCAAAAGGACCTGGTATATGTTTAAATTCAAAAGCATGTTTTGATATCAGGTTAATTATAATTAAAATAGTTCAAAAATTACCTTTTTTTTTTTGGTAGAGTGAATATATTTTTATTCAGAACTTTTTTTCAAGACATTCCGTATGTCAAAAAGGAAGTCGATAAATATTTATTACTAATATTATAGGAACTCAGCTATGCTGTGCAGCTAATATCCTGGCTTGTATCAAAAATAGTGTGGCCAGCAGGGCTAGGGAAGTGATCGTGCCCCTGTACTCAGCACTGGTGAGGCTGCACCTCGAATCCTGTGTTCAGTTTTGGGCCCCTCACTCCAAGAGAGACATTGAGGTGCTGGAGTGTGTCCAGAGAAGGGCAACGAAGCTGGTGAAGGGTCTAGAGCACAAGTCTGATGAGGAGCAACTGAGAGAACTGGGGTTGTTTAGCCTGGAGAAAAGGAGGCTCAGGGGAGCCCTTATCGCTCTCTACAACTACCTGAAAGGAGGTTGTAGAGAGGTGGGGCTCGGTCTCTTCTCCCATGTAACAACTGATAGGACGAGAGGAAATGGCCTCAAGTTGTGCCAGGGGAGGTTTAGACTGGATATTAGGAAATTTTACTTCACTGAAAGGGTTGTCAAGCATTGGAACAGGCTGCCCAGGGAAGTGGTTGAGTCACCATCCCTGGAAGTATTTAAATGATGTTTGGATGAGGTGCTTAGGGACATGGTTTAGTGGTGATCTTGGTAGAGTTAGGTTTACGGTTGGACTCGATGATCTTAAAGGTCTTTTCCAACCTATATGATTCTGTGATTCTGTAATAGGAACATGAACTCCATGAACAATCTGTGATACTTAAATGTTTTGAAGCTTGGCTGCTTTCCCTCAAGCTCAACTAACTTCAGAGACAAATCCAAAGGAAGATAGTTTAGAAGCCTTTAGCAAAGACACAACTTCAGAAATTATTATCCTGCAAATTCCTTCCTGCAGATCTTGTTCCTTTTTAATGGGACAGTAGATTTGATCATATGGCTGTTCTCAGATTCAATATTTGTATACGTGTGAAAGATCTGCACATTTGCTTGTAGTCTGTAGTCTACTAAAACAGTAGACTACACAAGGTACTTTGGTACTACATAAGGCCATGCTCCTCTGGTTTAGGGAGGCTTATAATCAGGGGAAGGTGGTATACCTTCCCTAAGCAACTTGAGCATCTGTTACTCCCAGGAACCTTAACCCTAGAGCAGCTAGAAAAATATCTTTATGGCTTCTATATATACTTAACAAGGAAAAATCAACTGTGATTATGTGGAGATTTCACTCTAAAAGTTCCAGTAGGTAACTATTTTACAGGGCAGTATTTTGAATTTTAATAAATGATTTGTGGGTAATAAGTGATTACACTTAACCATTTTCTGCTACTTCATTATAATAATTAAAGGAGCTCTATGCTAAAAATAAGACAACACTAGCAATTTTGGGGAATCCTGTGAGTATTAGAAGTAGCAATTTTCTACAAGATAGAGTAGCTAAGGATGAACTTGAACAAGTAACTAGAGATCTCACTGCCTGCAGGCCATGGAATGCAATTTAATCACTGGTTTTGTTTTGTCTAGTCTGTAAATACCACCTCAACATTAATTGTGCTGTAATTACCTTTTCCATTTTGTTTTACTTCTTCCTTACATTTCAAAATGAAATAGAGCCTTTGGGGATTGCTTTTTACTTACGGTCAAAATTTAGCATTCCACTAACAAATCAATATAAAAGCAGAATGTGCTTGTTTTACTAGTCTTTATCATTAGATGAAAACTGAAAAATAGCTAGCCATCACTGCAAGAAATAATGAATGTTCATGGTGAAGAAAATCTAATACCGTTGGTGGTACCTTTGTGAAAGATGCACGATTCTATGTCCTGTAGCAGCTGTGGTTTGATGAATCATATCTCTGTATTGAACTAGGCCATTTTCTCTGGATTGTGTGTAATATGTGGCTTTCTTAGTCTATTGCAATGTTAGCCTGTCTCAAAAAGCATCTTTGGAAAGGTAGGTTAATTCATAATGAAGAACAGGTATCCGAACTACAATTCCCCACAAAATGCTGATTTTTGGGGTCCTGCCCTAATGTAGTGCTTGAAAAATAAATGTAAGAATTATAATGCAAGTGAAAGACTTAAAACCTAAACTTCCCACTGAGATTTTTTCAGCCAAGAAAATGCAAACAACCAATCCTTTAAAATTATCTCTACTTTGTTATATTGCTTTTAGACACTTTCAAAGAAAGCTACTGTTATAGCAAAAGGAAACCTATAATTTTATACAGAAAATGTGTAGAAAACTGACCACCGAAATACTGTAATGACTAAACAAAAAAATGAAATACTTATGAAAGTTCAATGACGCTGAAAGAAACTAAAAAAATCCTCTCCTCACCTGGCATTGTTAGATCATATTTAGCAATCTGAGACTGCAGATTGCTTTATTTTCTGTTGTTAAGAAAGACAGCCTTTCAGAAGTGAAAGCCATGTTACACTGAATGATTAAAAGGACTGTGCGGAAGAACTGCCTTCCAGTTGACTTCAAATGTAAAAACAGAAACATCGTCGCAGACTGCCTTTAAAAATGCCATCCTGCTTATTTATGAGTTTGCATGAATTCTAGAAAACTGTTACTGTCCATCCGTGTGTCTGTTCTGTATCTGCTTAACTGCACACTAGAAGGAGAAACAGAGAAAAACGTTTTGTTTCTATATTTATCCATCAGACAGAACTGCAAACCCAGATTTCAAGGAGCAAGAGCTTACACTTACTATTAATGATGGAAGGAATAAAGAGATACTGAAATTTAGTCTAATCTTTAAGTTGCTTTTCGGGTACATCTCAGTTTTCTTCTATATCTGTAAAGGAGTTTTGTAGAAAATGAACTCCCACTTTGGTTGGATACCTAAGCTTTAGGTTGGCCAAATATTTTTTAAACTAGAAATAACAGTAAACCCAGACAGGTGAGTGCCCTTACCATTAGTGTATTCGTAAATATTTAAGTATACCATGCAAAATCAAACAGCCTAAACACATCACAGAAAGTCTTCTCATGGTCATTGATAAGACACATTCCTGAGAGGCAGGAGTTCATGTAAACATCTGTGGGCAAGGCAATATTTTAAAAATATCTCCTATATCCCATATAATCCTATTTAGCAGAAAGGCTGTAGGGTCGGATACTTACTCGTATTGTGGCTTCCCAAAGCTCAAAGCAGCAGGCATTCAGAGAGAAAGCTTAGTACCCTGTGAGCTTGAGATGGGCATGGCAAATACCTATTTTATGACTCTCAAAGAACCTTGCACAAGGGAGAGGCAGCTAATTCTTTGGTGTTGTCAAGTGAAACAGTTTTGGGGATTCTGCTGGCCAAAACTTAGTCAGTGCTTTACGGTTTTGAGGATGCAGACTGGGGTCTTGGCATCTAACTGCTCCTTTAGGACCATAAAGCCTACATGCATTCTATTTCACTCTAACTCATTTTTTAAATGTGAAATACTTTTCAGCAGTTAGAACTACTATAATACAGACTGTATATTTCCATTTGAACGATAGAGCTTTGTTCATAAATTTAGCAAAGATTCTTCCCATTTCCTCAGCTGAGAAATCAAGGCAAGTGAGTAATCCCACTCACTGAGTCTCATAACTGGGAGCAACTCTGGTATTGTACATGCGATAAACTGTGAGAGAAAACAAGTACTACATGACTTATCCATAAGTTTAACAGAGATGGGAAATATCAGTTATACAAAGAGGTGCTAAAATCTACTGTTCACTTTTCCTCAAAGGCTTTGTGATTTATCTTCTTGCATGTGGAAAAACAAATTGTTTCCAAAATACTTAGCATGTCTGCCAGCCTTTGAGACCTGAAGAGTTGCCAAAGTTGCTAAAAGCATTTTTAATCTCATGAAAGTACTGACAATTTTCTTGATGGGCTAGTTTTTATTCAAGAATCCTTTACATCTGAACAAGGTGACACCTCTCATGGTGGCACAATACTTCAAATTTTATCCTCTGCCAGTCATAAGCAGTCAGTGATCTATTTGATACTGACAACTTTGCAATGCTAAAAATAATTTGAGGGGCCAGGACATAAAGTTCCTGTATGTCTGGGTTCACCACATAATCGCCTTCTGACTCAAAAACGCCGTAAGACGAATTCTGAAAGGTAACTCTAAAGCACAGATATCAGTTACACACAAAACATCGTGTGGAAGATCCCTGTTTAATAATAATAGGTTAAGAGTAAAGGAGATAATTGTTATTATTAGAGGATAATGGAAGTTAATAGCCTTTTTTTGCCAGAGTCAGTTGGGGACTTAAAGTCCTAAATTAGGTCCTATTGATTCCTTGTCTTCATCAGGACTTTGCAGTAGCAGGTAGGATCAGTGGCAATTACGTCTAGGCTCAGTTCCCTCATCAATTCTTTCCCTGCAGTCTTAATGAGAGAAAGGTGAATGGCTGTAAGATTCTTTTAAGCATTTCCTTTACCTGCTTGTGGTGTGAAGGAATTTGATACTTCAGGTTTTATGGGTACATTTCTTAAAGACCACATGACAACTAATCCTGCTGTTATTCAGGATAACACACAATTAATTTCAATTTTTTTGAGTTTTGCTGAATGCTCTGCCCTGCAATAGGCAACCATTTGGTTCTTCTAAATGGCAAAGGTTGTTCTCTGCTTGAATTTGTTTAAAGTATGTTTATGTTCTCATTCTAAAGGTCTTGCTGAAGTTTCTGTCCAGCTGCTGAGGTCACATGCTTTCCAGGTCTGTTTCTAACATGCCACATTCTGTTCAGTAAGCCAAGTTGCCTTTCCTCCATCTGCAACATAGAGGCAGACTTTAGTACTAGATGAACACCTTCTGTTGTCAGTCAAATACAGCTTAAATGCAGTCAAAACAGCTTAATATTATACTATTCATTTGACAGTGTTTCTACTGTTTTCTCACATCTACAAATCTGAAGTACAGAGTTTGGAAGATAACTACCCAAGCAAAGGGGTACCATACCCAATGATTAAAACTGCCGAAAGATGCAATAAAATAAATACACTAAAATTACAGATTTTTCTCACGTATCAGTAGAGCTGCACCCTATAATCTACATGTCATATCCTGTTGGTTTCTATGTCAGTAAAGGCTATAGAAGGGCTTTTTTTCTGCATCATCCTCAAAAGGCCTCAAACATACCTGCTTTTCATGCAACAGCTGTTAAATACCCTTCTGTAAGTTCAGAATTCCAGCACACCACTTGCTAGAAAAATCAATCAGGAAATTTCTGATCATTTTGCAAATTAAGCTTATGTCAAATTAATCAAGTCTTTTTCTTCCATGGAGTTCAGCTCCTAGATTATTGTTCCTGTGGGCCTTCTGCCTAACAGCACACTAATAGAAGGAAGAGGAGCTGACAGAAGTGCAGAATTTTCAAACCAAAGTAAAACAAGGGAAAAGGTATGTATTTTTATATGAGGAAAGCATATCTGTCTTCCAGCACAAAATAGAAAATATTTATGATGCTGGAATATTTACTGTATTGGTGTTACTCACTGCATAGGTATGAAAATCAGTATAGCAATACACTTTGCAGGCTCACTCAGATTCCAGTTAAGTCAGTGAGAACCTGGTCATTAATTTCTGGGATATATACATGTTAAACATGCTTAGTGTTTCACTGAAATTAGTATAACTACCCAAGTCTTGTGCTCCATGCCTAGGTATTCAGTCACATGCATTGCTAAGTTCATTCTTTACTGAAAAAAATTGTTCTTATACATGTTTTTCCCTCCCATATGAGTATTAGCCTTTTAGTGATGTCCTAAGTGACACAACATTTATTAGGGAAAATACAGTAGCTGTCTGGAGTATTAGTGTTTACTAGCTGTAACAATGAAGGTGGAAAATAAATCCTTTGTGCCCAGGTATTCAAAATACTTAGCTTCCACAACTACTGTTTAGTTTGAGAGGAGCTAGGACAACAAATACCATGAAGACACTGGTTTTTAGTCTTTTTACTTGAAAGGAAAACTAAATTTGCAGTAACTGTTATTTTCAGCAGCTCTAAAATACCTGTATATAAGGTCCAGTTTTACAAGATAATCCAGTTTGAATCACAATAAAACACAAGTCCTTATTGATTATTTCAATCAACATAGTATTTACTGGGGTTACCAAACCACTAATAAAGGCAGGAATCTATCTGAAGTGTTGGCAGATATATATTACTAATCTGTGACCTAAATTTAATGATATAAGTTGGATAGTGATCTTGATTTGACATTTTTGTATTGTTAAGTTTCCTAGAGATTAAATTTGTCTGTGAAATTTTAAGAAAAAGTCTGTGCAATAAACATAAAACCAGAACAGATTAACTGCTGAGTTCAGTTCTGATAGTGGCAGGACTCAGATCTCCTGCTTTTCCATGTTATTGGCAGTGACTTAACAATCAATAATCATTAGAAATAGTTGATGAAAAAATTGCAATGTATGCTTTGCAATGAGTTTGATAAAAGTTTTTCTCAAACAAATTAACTCAGGTTTAAGGTGACAGATTAAGAATGAGATCCAAAGACTTAGAATATGGATGTAGATGTCTACATTTCCTCTCCCTGGTATTCTCTGCTCACTGACATTTTAACTTAGTAGGTAACTCCTTTTTGGACATGAAAGTGCCTGTGAATATTCAGTTCTTTTTGTACCAGAACTGCTCCCCAGGGTCCTTAGACTTGGTGACACAGCATTCAAGATGGTCTCAGTTTGATAGGCCAGCTTGCAATTAATTTAGTTCATGCCAGCAGAATGAGGGCCTTATAAATACTTACAGATTTCTGTGGATTAAATATTGGCAACTTTAAGTAGTGGTAGTTATGCCCTTTTGTATCATACCATGGTGGACATGTAAGGAACAAACATGTTTCTCTAGCAATGGCTTCTGCTTATGGTAACTGGACAAGATATTTGCAAACCACCCATGTAACTCAGTGAACTAACAGTTGAGAGGCAATTAGTTGCAACACCAATCCAACTGTAGCTATCACTGGAGGCATGACCAGGCTGGTTTCCTTTGTTTGTAAGCGCCCTGGAGACTTCAATACCTGGGTGGGATAAGATAGTCCAGATATTTAATAGTGTTGGCAGGAGGCACGTAACATACCACGTGGACTTAACATATGACAAGGCATAACTAGCATTGACATGAACTCTACGCTAAAGAACTTTTCAGTCATAGTCTAGTCTAGAAAGATATTGAGAAATGGACATGCTGAAAAAACTTGAGTACCACATAGTTCCTACAGCGTTACCATTTTAAATACGTATGTGACCTCAGTAAGACACAAAGTCTTAATTATCATCAGTTCTGTCTGTTTACGAAAACAGAGGATTTACTCTATTTGCGAATCAGACTACATTTCATCCCATTCCACAATAACAAAAATTGAACTAACAACCATTTTAAAAGGTACCTGGAATTAATTTTCTTAACTTAAAATCAAATCAAAGTGACCCAGAACTGATTTTCAAAAAGCCTGCATTTTGTTAGTACCGTGGTAAAAAGCATCAAAAAATCAACTTGACTTGAAGCTGTGATAAAGTTCCCTGCAGTGCTTCTACATTTATATTCATGAAGATGCCATTAGGAGCTAGAATTTATTCAAAGTACCAGAAGTCCTTTAAGAATCTCATGCTAAACATGCAATAATTAAGAAGGTCTCAGCTTTCCCACAAAGCTTCTTCATTTTCATTAATTCAGGAAAGGATTTGCAGGCCTTCTCCAGAGATACGGAACACAATCAAATAATGAAAATAGCTCAGTTTAGCTGAAAACAACATTCATGGTGAATTAAACTGAGATTTCATAGACCAGTTTGAAGACAGGTTACTTGAATTTAAGATTGTTATAGACATCTCTGTTAGAGATCTGTCACTTGATTGCATCATTGTGAAGTATTGTTTCCATCTGGAAATACTGTGAGAGGATAGAGCAGCAGGTCAGATGAAAGTCAAGGGCAAGATGGGAAACTTTAAGACCAGTAATGATGCTATTAGTTCTTGATAGTGCCTCGTTCTGCTTTTTCATCATTAGAGTAGGAATATTCCTACCATCTCTGGGTACAGTTACATGTTCCTTTTACTTTCCAATTTTCTTAGTTCCTGTTGCTCTCTCAATTAGTACTCTGTAGTAGGTTTACTCTTTAAACTTCACAATGCAGCATAGTCCATATAAATCTCTGTGGAACAGCCTGAAAAATCTATCTACAAAATCATTAGTTTAACTGACAGCAAACTGGCATAAATGATGACTGTAAGTGGAATCTGTTACAAAATTGTCTAGCCTAAAGGAGTAGCCATTTCATACCCAAGCATTCATTTTAAAATTTTCTAGAAAAAGAAGGGCATCTTGGAAGGATTAGCAACTTGCTCAAGCTGACCCTGCTTGAGCACAAGGGTTGGACCAGAAGATCTCAGGAGGTCTCTACCAACCTCAGCCATTCTGTGACTCTGTAATACAAGATTCTCATCGTACAGTGGTGGCTCAGCTTATGAATTCAGATGCTAGTTCATGAAAACATTTCAGTATGCTTTCAGACACATTAGTAAGCATTTTCTAGTCAGTAAGGTTATGACAGAAATGCCAGGCTAAACCCCAAACATACAGCACAAATAATTTTAAGTAATATACGTGAATTTTTTTTTATTTTTTTTTTTACTAGGTCCTCATAGCAGGAATGGAAATAAATATTCTGCTGTGGAATGAAGTGTAGTGAGCTTTTTTGTTTGGTTGGCTTGTTTTCTTTTCTTTTTTTTCCTTCCAGTGCAATGAATTCTCCATTTCCCTCCACAGGACTCCTTCATATCTTATTGAATAAATGGAATGTATTAAATAATTCTAAAATCTTTTTAGGGCCATAGACATCTCATTTCTAACTATTTTTTCCCAGCTCTGATTCATTTACAATGTGCACTCATGGCTTCTCAACAGACTGCTTAACCACTGGGATTTTAATATATTTATTAAATATGACATTTCAGGTCCAATAATTTAAAATTACTTTATTTCTTCCATTTTTGTGTGGTGGTGAGATTTTGAGTATATCCCAAAGCTGTGCTCTGTAGAGAGATTTAACCAAAATCATGAATAAAATAAGACATGCAACACACCTCTGCATCATGAGACCTTCCTGCGATCAATTTCTTCTATTGTTTACCACTATATTATCACTGGAGTTAATGCAAAGATGCCAGACTCACTGCAGTGGTACCCAAAGATTTTCTAATGTGAAGGTCTTAAACCATGGAGAAATCATCAGATTTATTTCTGTAACAGAACCTGCTACTTCCAAGACACTGCTGTTGAGGCAAAACCGAATGTACCACCTTTTCCCCAGATTTGACTTTTTTTCCCATGACCTTGTACTCTTAAAACCTCCATGATTATTGTTTTGTATAAGCCTAGTTTAAATCATTCCGTTATTTATAGCTCCTGTAAGGAAAAACATAGATATTTTAGTAAAGTGTAAACTTTTGCTTTAACTTCATAAACTTTATTTGATGCATGAACTCTTAATATATATCTTGTATTACTATCTAAACTGTTATCCACTCCCCGAGATTTCCCAGCAAAGAGTGTTTGAATCAAATCAGAATTCTTATGAAAAAAGCTTTAAAACAAACCTGTGAAGTGTCTGTTCTTCACAGAGACCATTATGTCCAATTTAAATCTCTAGACCCTGTACATTGTACTCATGTTTATGTATACTATATGTTACAGTATTTGCATAAAAATAATGACATATCTGCTTATTAATCTTTATCATTCACCAAAGGGAAAACATAAGTATTAATTCATTAAACATTTTTAAATGCTTTCCCAGATGAAGTCCTTACTTGCTAAGGACAGGCAGAAAAAAACAGTGAATCTCAAGCACACTTTTCTGCTGCTTATAGAAGTCCTTTTGTTGGATATGTACTGATTCAGATTAAGTAGGCTTATAGCAGAGTATGAAACAATTCTTAGCTAGGGAAAGAGACAAGACTAATGAGAAAATAACTGTATGGGACATGAGAGCTGGCCCATAAAAGACTGTTTTATTCTATAGATGTTTTATTCTAGTGCAGATAAAGCAATGATTAGAAAACTTCCCTTGAAGTGCTTACATACTGTTAATGTAAATAAAGACCCGGATCTCATTGATCGTGTTCCCAGGGACTGTTGTAACTGTAAGATGTTTATCACAACATTCATCTCCCTCTTTTCCTCCATCTTTGTCTGTGTATATCCTTCTCTCACAGGCACACCTGGGAGACAATACGTATCTGCATGTCTCTCTGTTGCAGGAATGCTTGGTTCCCTGTTTTTCTTCCCTTCCTTACTTATTGAACAAAGATTTCCAAACCATAATCAAAAAATACCAGTAGAATAAAATCAATAGAAAGGTTATAAACTGCTACAAACAGATATTTTAAAAAGCATGTATTGCAACACTCTTCACCTGCAATTCAGCTGCAGAAAATTAGTTTGGTCTCCTGCACCCATTGCCACTTTGATGAGCTTGTCTTCTCAAATACTGATAGTAAAGAAATGAGCAAAAAAGTTTACACTAGTATGTCAGGCCGGTCATTTTATAGAAAAGCATCTGCTTTATGCAAAAAGAATTAGAATAGTAAGTATTTTAAAAATACTCAGCAATTGTACCATCATTTATAGAGGACAGAGTTCCTGAAGTATGAAAATGATCGAAAGTGTTTACATCTGGCTATAAACACTGGATCTCTCAATTTTAAGCCAGATTCCAATATACCCATAGAAAAGAACATCATAACGTAAGTGTACCATGAAGTCCTCTGATACATTGGACACCCCCTCACTACTGCATAGTTGTCTGGCATATTCTCAGCCTTGAATATATGCATATACAGTGAATTATATTACTTTTAAATGTACAACAGTAGCTCTTTGAGACAAGCTTTCAAGACAATTCAGCAATAGTAGATATTATGAAAGAAAAAAATCTTAAGGTATCTTTGATTAAGTGGTCTCATAAACTATGAGCCAGAAAGCTTGTTGACATTGGAATTTAGCAGTCAATTTGTCTGTGAGAAAGACATTTTAAAGCAAGTGTCATATCAAGGGGAACTTCAAGGGCTGCTGCTAATAAAAGCAAAACAAACCCTCTTTGCTTCAAAACAACAAACTAACCCATGGCTCTCCCTTTTTTCAGTAAGTCTGGAAAATTAGTGATAGCTCCTACACTTAATGAGAATACTTTGACAATTTAAAAAAAAATAAAGAAAAAAGAAGACAACACCATCAAGAAAACTTCCCAGCATGCTTTTTCTCAGCCTTTAACTAGTTCAGGGACTGTTAAATTATATCAGTTGCTTCACATCTGAAAAGACCAGTCTTTTAATTGTATCCATAGTAATCCTTGGGAGAAAACTCATCTTGATATATATTGAAAACAGCAACAATTATTTTAGCTAGCATAACTTTTCTGACAACAGCAAGAGCCACTCATTCACTTCTAATCTTTTGCTTTATTATAAGTTCCACTCGACTTTTAAAGGTTGGCCTTATTCAAGGGTGCTGCTTAGGATTTCTGAGTCCTTTCACACATATAGTGAATGCTGTATTCCTGTGCAAGTGCAAGACTACTTGGGATACCTGGAGAAATCATACTCAAAATCTAATTGAGTTCCGAAAGGAGATATTTTATTAACTCAATATTATTATTATCCTGAGGAAAAAAACAAACAAATTGTTGCTTTAAATTCACAAATCAATACTTGAAATCTCTCATAACTTTGAAGTGGTTGTTGAGAACCTTTAACCAGAATATCTGTTTCATGCAAATTTTTACTGGAGTGAGTTAATAACGATTATGCCCATCCTAATTCCAGGCTGTTTTAAGAGAACTTCCATTTCTAATCCACCTAAAGAAAATTTCCTGCTCTGTAGAAACATCTGGGGAAGCATTCCTCATTAGCCTTTCAAGGTTTCCAGGTTTTAAGGCAAAACAGGAATCACTGTAACAGTTAACCGGTCCTTGGGAAAGGAGCCATAGACTATGAGAGAAAAAGAAACCACCCAGAATAAAAGCAAGAAAATAATGCTTTGCCAAGGCTGAAGAAAGAAACAAAGAAAAGGAATGATTTTTCTGCCTAGATAGAATTATAAACTGGGGTAAAGAAAGATGACAGTAGAGGCTGAACTCCACATGTGAGGGAGTTGTGATATGTGCAAGTGGGAGAGACTGTGAATGAGTGAAAATAGAAAAACAGATAGAATGTATGAGATAAGTATTATTTCTTCTAGTAGTAAGCATGGTACAACAATGTTCTCTTAATGCCTTGACCAGACTTTTAAACTCGCATTGTGAAAAGCCTGCTTTTTAAAACAGATTTAAGAGAGTGTAGTCTGTTTTCAGGCATCAAATCATCATGTGCTTACTTATACTACATTTTTTGTCTGTATAGGAGAAATGGTATGTAGTCTCAAATGTCAGAAGTCAAGAAGAGGTTAAGCGTATAGATGCTTAGTGCTGATTTTAATCATTCTAATTAGCAGCTGTCAGGTTTGGAACCTTTTTCAGGATTTTCTCTTTGCGGACATTACTATGTTACCAAAGCAAAGCTCTCTTCAGCCAATTTTGTCGCATTTGTGTCTCACGTACCCTTGAGATGAGGAAGTGTGTTTTGAGTTTGAAGTTTTGTATAGACAGAAAATGAGATTTATATAGTTTGGTTATATGAGTCACACTGAATATATAAATGTCTTGTTATGTGAGTGTGAAGTTGTGCACAAAATGTATTAAAATGTAGCGAGATGGGGCCAAAGTTGTTATGTTGCTCTGCCAGAAACAACAGTACAAGATAATTTATTTTGATTGGCTGTTACAACAAAACCCATGCATTTAGGGGGCTTGTGAGTATTCAGAAAGAAAAAAAAAATTGTCTACCTTCATTTGAAAGAGCAAGACTGAAATGGACAGGAGAAAAACATAAATAAAGAGTATTGAAAAAGCGTAGTTCTCCTTTTAAGATACAGAATACAATTTGCATTGATAATTTTTGGTAAGAAAATATATGTCTAATTAATAAATAAGAATGCGGTAGTTTTCTTTGTATTTCATTGGCAGTTTCATTTGTTAACGGTCAGAAGATCTAGGCTTTTTGTATGTAAACTTCCCTTCTGCATAAAAAAATCTAGGCCACAAATGCCAATATTTGGACATGTGAACATGGTAATGAAAGCAATTAGATGTGCAAACATTTGTATGATGACTTTTCAATATGTGCTCGATTTTGTAAGCTATACCAATGACATTAATAAAGTGAATCAATGTATTTTTTTTCATCTTACTCATAGGTGGAGATAACAGCAATAATGACTGAACTAAAAAGAGGAAACAAAGGAAACATAGAAGTTGTTCATAGACTTCTTGACTTTGATGATTAATATTTTGGTTAGGTGAAAGTATTTTTTCAAGTTTGTCAGCCCCCTAGGAAGATACTTGATGTAATACTCCATAGAAGTACAATGAAAGTTTCCCCTTCTGACATGTCACTGTGCCATTGAAGGTCTTTCATGAGGTTCTAAAGATTTCATGATCTTTTGATGCAGGTCTGTGAAGAGTTAACATAATACCTGTAGTTGAAATGGATAAAGTGTTGTCAGGCTGCACTGTCAGAAAGTGCTGTTGCTTGCAGATTTGTCAAATGAAGAGCGCCTCAAGCAAATTTCTCCGTGTGCGTTTTCACAACAATAAATTTCTCTTCACTGCCTAATCAATCTTTTTTATAGACTTGAAAAAATTAACAATATTTACTTTTTGTTCTTTGCTTTCCAGATTCAACAAAACATGCTAAGGTGTAGATTATCATGCAGAATATACATAAATCTAAGTGATATCACAGCATAAGTGTGTATTTGAGCATTTGGTTTAGTAAATAGTGGCTACCAATAACTCACAGGTCTTTCATAACTCAGAATTGCAGCATTTTCCTCTATGCACCAGACTGGCTAGCTCTCGTCACAGCACATGAGCACTGCTTCTGCTGAAACAGGAACACTGTGCTGCCTCCTGAAAGTTTGCATTTTCTTACCCTACTAAGTTACCTGGTCATTATAATGCAGAACATTTCCTTCTGGCATTCTCCCTCCTTTTTTTTTTTCTTTTCCTTTTTTTCTCTGCAAAGACACAAAGCTAAAAAGAAAAAAACCCACATCCTCTTGATCCCTTTAATTGTGCAATGGCTCTGGCCTGAACATTTCAAAAGGGAAGAAAAAGAAGTCAGTTTGAAAAAACAGTATAAATCATAGCCAATGAAGTCACACATGGAGCAGCTCTGATGAGGTCATCTTGGGACACTACAGAAATATTTTGGGCTGGCGAGGGAAATAATAATCTTTCACAATGGTGCTGTGTAAATCCAGAGTGAAATAAGAGGTAGAATGTTTTTACACAGTAAAGTCATTCTGAGAAGGATAATTTTAAAAAATCGTAATATCAAGAATTGGGAGAGGTCCATATATTCCTTGATTTGTAACAGAGTGTAATGAACAAGATTACTTAAAGAATAGGCTGTTTAAAGAGTTAAAATAATTAAGAAAAGAAGCACTGGAAGTTCAGGAAGAGGAACTCCGATACTTTTAATGGTCACAATAAGTGTGTTCCTAACAGTGAAGGAACAGCCAATAAGTCAGTTGTTGGAAAGAAGGAAATGACTCAACCTTTTAAGAAAATCCAGTGAAGGAAAAAGTGGCTTAGGTCAAGGTGGGAAAACACCTCTCTCTTTGCCCTAATATCTAGCTCATCTCTATGACATTTCATATGTTCTGATAGCCATTTTTGAAACATGGTTATGGGAAACTAGTTTATTTATCAGTTCCCTAGAAACTAACATATCAAGAACAAAAGAACTATAGCAAAGATTTTTCTCTTTGATTGCCTTGTTAGTCTCATAAATGCCAAATGTTGCCCTTTCAGGACAGGCTTTCCTTGACACACTGAGAGACAGAGAGGGTTCCTGATGTGATGTGACACTGTGTTTAACAGAAATAGCACAACTTGTTCCTACAGCTCAAAATAATTCATAAAGCAAAAGAATCACTAAAAAAAGAACAGCATTGTGGCCAAGGATGAGACAAGTTACTATTATAAAGGCATATTTAATATCAGATAGTAAAGTTAATAATGAAGCCTTTAGGATTTCAGAGCAGAAATGCCTTTTCATTCCTTAGCAGACTAACCACAGTGGGTCCTTGATCCTCATATAGACACAAGGTGCTACTGTATTTATGATAAGCAACAAAAAAACCTTATTAATTCTTGATCCCAGACATTCAGTACTACAAGAAAATGCATTTTCACAAGACAGTGACATTAAAACTTAAGATTGTACAATTCAAATGAGGAAGATTTTAATGCCTTATACACAATTAAAACATCTCAAATGCATTAGGAGCACTAAATTTTGTGCTTCCTTTAGATGAGTCACTGTGACAATCACAGATTAGGAAAGTTACAAGATTTTCAATCAGCTTTTTGACACACAAATCAATAATATTTGCTTACAACACACACAGAGACACTCAACATGTACGAAAACTTGCAACATAATCTTGCCATATTTTGTACTGTATATTCATAACAGCAGAATGGAACTGAGGGAAGATACAGGAGATACAAGGAAAGTGCACAGCTGTATTGAATAGTCTTGAAAAGAAAGACAAGAGGCTAAGCCAAGACAATGAGAAAGGAACTGCCTAACTCAGGTGGCTTTGGGTGGAGACACTCTGGAGAGGGGCTGTTTTAATGCTATTGCTGGCACATGTCAGCCATATATATAGCACTTCTGCTACAGTATGGTTATGCTGGTTTATTCTAGCTAAGGACATTCTTTGGCGTCCTCTACAAAAATAGAGATTCTACACTCGGCAAAGCATAGCAACCTATAATGGGATAGGCATATGTGATCCCATTTATTCAAAATTAATGGATTCATAAATGAAACACTTGACAGCATACGCATCAGCTTTGAAGTCCTCCTTCTCTAAAAAAAATCTGCATATCAGAATACAGGCTGATTGCTGAATGAGCAACTCTGTTATGTACAAGTCTTTCCTCAATACATCAAAAATCCATGTTACTGTCCTACATTTTACAAAATTCTGACAGCTGCCTTACTAAATCCTATAGTAACTGAAAAAAAAAGTCTGTGAGGGGAATAAGCAAATTTGGTGACTAATTTTTTTCATTACACATGAAAATAATATCTGTGAAATTTAGTCATATAAATCACTATGCAGATGAAAATACTTAATATTTTTTCAGCATTTTAACAATATTTTCAGACATATCTTTATATTTTTCAGCTTACATGACTATCATAATATATCATAAATTTGTATCGTATATATCCTAAATTCATATAATAATATATCATAAATTCATATCAGTGGTATCATAAATCAAAATTCTTAAAGTTACTTAAAATAATTGATTAAAGAAATCTATATGATTATATAGATTTTTTTTTAAACAGAAAAGTTTTGGGTGTTATTCCTATTACCCTAAGAGTTTAAATTATCCATTAAATTAAATTCTAAAAGCCCAATCCCCCTCAAAAACACATACAGATTCAAATAAGAAGTAATGAAAATATGATTAATAATATAAAATTGATAATATATGGAAGTTACTTAGCCTTTGCAGAAACTGATCAGAGAATAGAATAACTACGTCTATTGGAAATGTCAGAAGTTTGGTGTTTAGTAGCTGTATCCAAATCTTCCAATATAACTGGCCTAAACATCTCCCTTGTATTCCAGTGTTTCAGTTCACCATGTGTCTGTATTTTGCTACCCATGTGTTTTACATTTATGTTTCTCTCTCACTCAAGCAACACTGAAAGCTACTTTTCCCTCTGAGATAATTAAAAATGTATCAATAACCAAAATAAAACAATAAACTGTAAGCAAGGGTGTTGACAAAACACAAAACCACAGACACAGCAAATTTTGTACCTCAGACTGACGGCATTTACCCAGATAAATGACACATACATTTATTCCTCCCACTGAAGCAATGCCAACATCAAAGAGGTTCTGGTGAAAGGGGCTAAGACACTGGTTATGTCTTTCACACAGTGCCATTGTGGGGGTTCCAGCCAAGCCAGCTCCAGAGCTGGAGCAGCGTAGCTGCATCAGCCTTGTAGGTCTAATTGCTCTGGTCATTGCTAATCTGTACGGACAAAACCACCAGCTGACAGAATTGTACTTTTTGAGGATTCCAACTAGCATTTCTGAACTTTGCCACTCAGAAGTACCAGCTTGCTTAAACCAGTCTGGCACAAGGTGAACCAATGTGAACTTACACAGTACACAGTGTGAGCCAAATCTTTTTGCCTAGAATGCCCTTGATTCCAGTAGTGTTATTTATAGCATTTGCTAGTCAACTTTTCAGATGGTAATCATTGCATATTCAGTTTTTTACACTAATGTTAGTGAACCAACTGAACTTGAGCCACATTATGCAAAAAGGCATCCTTTTCCCCAAATCACCACATCCTAAGTAGGTGCAACAAAGGCTGAGGAAAAAACAAAAAAGATTAGAAGCACAGTGACACTCAGGAAACACTTCATAAACGTGACAGGCTTTGTAAACTAAGTGTCATTCACAGAAGAAAGGAATTACTGTACCAAACCATTTGCCAGGACCCCAGATCAGAAACCTAAATTGAAAAGGGGTGGCAGGGAACTGTAGTGTGCAGTAGACCATCATTCTCTAAAAATTCCTACTGCTCTTTCTTAAGTAACAAGTTTCTGGAAGTGTATGTTGAGTGAGAAATCATGTATTATTAGAAATTTAATCATATTGATACACAGGAGGTTCAACATATTAATGTCAAAGGATCAAAAAACTACATTCATCAGCATGTGCTAATTAACCAGATGGTAACTTCTACCTTCAGATGCTGAACTGCCAATAGTTCACTTTTCCAGAGGCAAGGTGAATTACATTTTCACCTAAAGAGGCCTTAATCTGCAAATGTTTCTTTTACACAGATACCGTCTGCTAAAATCTTTCAAATTTTACCATGTTTTTATTCAAAGGAGAAACATATTTTAACAAACTGGCTAAAAACCAAATTACTGTTAATTTCTGAACTACCATTTTTGATACACATACACTACTGTCTATTATTCAATTTTGCTTATAGTGATGATAGTATCATTTCTCTTACTTGAGCTGCAGTGTGCTTGCAAAAAGTGTTTGTCATATTTTATGAAACAGATATGAGTGAAACTCATACACAAAAAGATAGTAAGATACTATAAAGCAAGAACTGAACAACAAGAAGAAATATGGATTAGTATTGCCCAATTTATGAACAGTATATTAAATAACTGAGACATAGCAATTAACATTAAAAAAACCAGTTCTGTCTCTGTGTACAGGTAAGAGACTTCACTGGAACTACTTCCTATGTTTGTATCTCTGAGCCAGAATATGTCAGCTGTTTAAGTCCGTATAAAGGGTTCACAAAGAAGCACAAAGGCTGTTTGAAATATATCAATGCTACTCATCCTTGCTAGAGTTAAAGTCAATACTTCCCTAATGTTTAAAGTACCAAGCAGTTATATTGCGAGTTTCTCACTTCTTTTTCTGTGGGCAAATATTCTTCTGTGGGCAGTTATGGTGCTCTTTAAAACGTACATAACATTCTTTAAATAAATATAAATAAAGCTGGTTTGAAACTTAATCTTAATCTTTGTTAGTGTTATATACCAGTAAACTTATTATGTTATCATTTAGATGAACAATCCAATATGCAACTTTCTATCTTTTCATTGCATGTTTAAGATCAAAATACTTTATAAGAAGATAACTGCTTTAACTGTAAAATTAGTTTCATCTTTTTAATAAAAAAGCTTAATTTAACTAAAATGATCTTTCAGTCTTTACCCACTGTGCTTTTGAATTTAGATTAATTTTCTCAATACTTACAGTGATAAGGGAATACTTAAAACATGTCAAGCGTATGGCTACTGGTTAGGACTAGTTTCAGTGAAACGTGTCAATGGTGCAACAGATTTCTTGTTCCATGGCCAATGCTGTATGTCTTAATCAGGGCTTTATGATATGCTAGCATAACAGCAATAAAAATAAAAAATAAAATACTTGTTCTTGACAATATGTCTATCTCATAAAATCTTTACTTTAGAGGTACTGAAAATTGAGAGTCAAGTGTCCTCAGCAACTGGGTCAGGGTACAGCAATTTAGCTTCTTTGTTTGTACAGACATGATATGATCCAAGTTTTTAAAACTCTCACTCAGCAGATGAGTTAATTTCATTTTACTGCAGTAAGAACAACTAATATGACACAAACAAAAGCAACAGTGTGCAGAGCAGGTGGTTGGAGCACATTGTGTTTGATCACACTTGTGACACTGGGATAGTGGAAAGGGTCATCTTGTGATAGCACACAGTAAGTGCCTATACAGGGAGTTGGTAGGTATATATACTGTAAATTTACACTGCACATTGATTAGAGTTCAAAACTAAAAATTTATGAAAATTTGAGGGAAGAATATGACAGTATAGAAAGTCTTTGTAATACATGAAGAAAAATATAGAATTGAATTTTTTCGGTAAAAAAACAGTAAGGGAATGACCTCACAGCCTTTAAATGGTATGGATAGCTGAAGGCCTACCCATTGAATAAAAAACCAAACAAAAATATTAGAACTATTCTTGGGAAGAATAGAAAACTCTTTTTCTTGGTCATCTATCTTGATTTCATTCTACCTAGTGGAATACGTAGAATGGTACCTCTGCAATACGGTCATATACTTTATTTTCTTTCTTAAGAAAGAAAGATGGTCTTTGGTCATACATGAAGTAAATCTGAGAAAAAAGGACTTTTTCCCTCAGTGGACTTGTTGACATCAATGGGCTTGCATACATTTCTCAATACAGAATAATAAAGTTAATACGGGTCTTGGGACCATTTTAAAGGAAGACATAATATATAGGTGGTACTATATAAGAAAAATAATCCATCACTCCCATTTTAACAACGCCAGCTATGTTTGAAAGCCATAAAGTCATGATATTGCATCAAAGCAGACCCTGGTCTGTGGATGTCTATGTTTATCATTGTAGGTTAAGGACAGAGGCTGTGGGTTTTACCCTTCAGATTCAGAGGCATTACATCACAACATAACAATATTCTCTGGCTTGAAAAAGTCCTGATACTCTCTTACCGTGAAAGATATAATCATGTGTTTTCAATGCTAGTAGCATTATTTATCATAAACAAAGCTTAAGGAAACACCATAGTAACACATGAAAAAAAAGTCAGAGGAATTTGACATCTTGGACTGCTTGGAACTTGACATCAGGAGCTCTGCGAACAGGGCATGCAAAGAGAGAGAGGCGTGTGAGATGAGCGGTGCGGCAGTTTGCACAGCATCCCAGAGATGGGATCCACCTATCTAGAAAAGACAGGAGAATATTCACTAGCATGTTTGTTGACTTAGTGAATCATGCTTTAAACTAACAAACTTGGGGGGTAGGGTCCAAACTGTAACACGTGTAGATTCATAATCAACAGGATGGATGAGCGCACCTACCAGAGCCGTAAGAAGTGTTCCTCAACCCTTTCCAAAGACAAGAACCCTAAGTCCAGCCACCTCAAGTGCATGTATACCAATGCACGTAATCTGGGAAACAAACAGGAGGAACTGAAGCTCCGTCTGAGAGTTATGGTGTTATAGGAACCACAGAAACTTGGTCTGAAAACTCATATGACTGGAAAACCACAATGGCTACAAACTTTTTTGGAAAGATAGGAAGGAAAGAAGAGGAGGTCGTGTTTATGTAAAAGAGAAATTTGAGTGTATGGAGGTGAGCTATGAAGACCACAGAAGTTATATCAAATGCTTTTGGGTCAAGATTAGTAGGATCATCACCCAGGGGGATCTCAAGTTAGGTATTTGATACTAGCCTCCCAATCAGGATGATGAGGCCGACGAAACATTACTTTGGCTGCTCGAAGAAGTCTTGGGCCAACAGAAGCTGGTCATCATGGGTGACTTCAATTACCTGGACATCTGTTGGAAAAACAACACAGCAGTGCACAAATCATCCATCAGGTTTCTGGAATGCATTGAGGACTGCTTCCTGCTACAGATGCTGGACATGCTGACTAGGAACAGCGCATTGCTATATTTACTGCTCACATACAGAGAAGACTTGACAATATAAATACCAATGGTATCCTTGGATACAGTGACCATGTCATTGTGGTGTTTAAGATCCTACTGAGCATACTGACAATCAGTAGTAGGATAAAGCCCCTGGATTTTAGAAGAGCCAACTTCAAAATGCTCAGACCCCAGTTGCGAGGGATTCCATGATTAGTGTCCGTGGAGGGCAAAGAAGCTTGTGAGTGCTGGGAGTTATTCAAGAATAGTCTCCTGAAAGCACAAGAACAGTCCACCCCCTGCAAAGGGAAAGGAGGAAGGCAGAACAAGTGACGACCCTGGCTTAACAATGAGGTTTTGGGTGTGCTTAAAAGCAAAAAAAGAAGCATACCAGCTATGGAAAGGTGGCCAAATAGCCATTAAGAACTACAAGAACCTTGCTAGGGCATGCAGAGATGCAGTCAGGAAGGCTAAGGCTCAGCTAGAACCAAAATTGGCCAATAATGTCAAGAACAACAAGGAAGGGTTCTTCAGATACGTGAGCAGTAAGCAGAATCACAGGGAAGACAACGGCCCAATACAAAACAAGGCAGGGAAACTAGTCACTAATAAAGCCGAGAAGGCAGAGGTTCTCAATACCATCTTTGCCTATGTCTTTACTGTCATAGCTGCATCCCTATGTAGCTATGACAACTCATGTGTCGACCCACCAGTAGTGGAGGAAGGGCTGGTCTGCAGCCTCTTGCAAGTGCTCAACCCATATAAATCTATGGGCCTGGATGGAATCCACTCCAGGGTGTTAAGAGAAGTGGCTGACTTTGTTGCAAGGCCACTGTCTATAATATTGGAAAAGTTGTGGAGATCAGGGGCCATCCCTGATGACTGGAAGAGCCCAAAAGAGGACCCAGGAAACTAGAGACCTATTAGTCTTACTTCAATCCTTAGGAATGTAATGGAATGAGTCCTCTTAGAAACTATTGCAAACCAAATGAAGCAGGTGATTGGGAAAAGCTAACAGATTTACCAAAGGCAAATCATGCCAGACTGACCTGGTCACCTTCTACAACAAGGTAACACTTTCTGTTAACATGACGAGAGCAGTGTATACTGTTTACCTGGCCTTCAGCAAAATGTTCAGCACTGTTTCCTGCAGTTTCCTCCTGGACAAACTGGGAAAATACAGATTGGATGGGTGGTCTGTGAGATGGGTGGGAAATTGGCTAACAGGCCATGCTAAGAGGGTGGTGATCAATGCTTTTTATTCAGGCTGACAGCATGTCACAAGTGGGGTCCCCCAGGGATCCATACTGGGCCCCACACTGTTCAACATCTTCATAAACGATCAGCATGATGGGATTGAAAGCACCCTTACCGAGTTTGCTGGTAACACCAAAGTGGGTGGTAAGGTCGACACGTCAGAAGGGAGAGCCATCTTACAGAGAGACCCGGACAGGCTGGAAGAGAGGGCTAGCAAGAACTGTATGAAGTTTAACAAAGACAAGTGCAAAGTGCTGCACCTGGGATGACATAACCAAAGAGCCCAGGACAGGCTGAGATCTGTGTGGCTGGGGAGCAGCCTTGCTGAAAGGGACCTAGGGTCCTGGTGGACAACAAGCTGTGCATGAATCAGCAATGTGCTGCTGCAGCAACAAAGGCAAATTGGATACTGGGCTGCATCCACAGGAGCATTACTAGCAGAGATGGAGACGTGATCATCTCACTCTACTCAGCACTTGTCAGGCTGTACCTGGAGTACTGTGTCCAGTTCTGGTCTGCACAGTTCAAAAAAGATGTGGGCAGACTGGAGAGGGTCCAAAGGAGGGCCATGCAGATGATCAAAGGGCTGCAGAACCTGCCCTATGAGGAAAGACTGAAGCAGTTACATCTCTTCTCCCTGGAGAAGAGAAGGCTCCGGAGGACCTCATCACAGTATTCCAATACTTAGAGGGCAGCTACTAAGAGGATGGATTGTTTTCCAGGTACGATTGGACAGGATGCTAGATAAGCTCATCTAAGCTCCCTTTCCCACAAAAGGTTGGGCCAGAAGTTCTTCTGAGGTCCCTTCCAGCCTGGGCTATTCTATGATTCTATTCTATCATCTCCCTGTGTCAGGACATTGGGACTGAATACACATTTGGCTCATGAATTAGAAAGCAACATAGTACCTGAACATTTTTAATTCTATCCTAAAGGATAGAATTATCTCTCTATCCTGTAAAATAAACAATTTATTTAAAAGAATGTAAATACAGGTTCCTTGCTTGTTCCAGGGTATATTAGATAGAAGAAAAGGAAACAGTACAAAATGGTTTATAGTAGATAATACCTCTCACCCTTTTTTTCACTGTAGCCATGCTCTGCATTCCCTTTTTTAATCCCCCACCCTCCAAACATGCAAAGGTAAACATGGAAGGTTATGTTATTGATAGGATACATATTCCATCTTTTCAGAAAATTTTCAAATCTAATTTAAAAGTTGTTGGCATATTCAGCTCAACCAGTTTTGGAAATACTGCCCATAAGTGCTGAAGAAAGAAAATCAATTGCAACTAAAGCACTGTATTCACAGTATTTAAACAGGGGAATAAAAACAAAAAACCTATTACTTTGTTCTTCCTTAAAGTGAAATGACTGAAACCAACTTTGGATTGGCATTATACAGCAATATGTAGATGTGCCTCAGAACCAAATTTCTCAAGTGTTTCACACCATTTGAAATAACAACAAGAATTATTGCCAAAATTTTAGCTGTACTATGTCACAATGTAAAAATTTAATAGCACTCCTGTAATTCCAAAGATATCTAAAGTGGGCTGGCAGCCTTTAATCTTCATCTTTTTTTTTTTTTTAAGAATCCAGTAAATGCTATTCTAATGCAAAGAATTAAAAAGAGAAGGGAGAAAGATATTTAGAGATTCTCAGTGTTATGACAGCCAATTTATGCTTGTTTTATGCTGGTTTCTATGACTACATGTTAATCTTCTCAGCATGGGAGCGCCCAAACAAAAAACTAGAGTAGTGAGGTATCTGAAAGACTACTGCAAGCTGGGGAGGATGTGAAGAGACATGGACTATAGTGGCCAGAGGGCTGAAGTGATCTGTAACTGAACATTCATCAGTCTACTATTGCTTCAGGAAGTCTTGCCAGCTTTAACAACAACACTGTTTAAAGTTTGCAAATAAAAATTGTCACATTGGGCCAATCTTTTCTGTCCAGCGATACTGTTGCAAATAAAAACCAAAAATGAGTAGAATGCACTTCACTCAAAACAAGAGAAACAACAATATGTTTTATTGAGGTAAAATAATAATTTGACAGAGTTCAATGAATTCAGTGGATTTTAGCAAAGTTTAACAAGGGTTTATCAAGATTCAGTAAGTTTGTTTTGAATAGGGTTTTTTACATGGCTCTGGTTTAACAGCAGTTTAGGATTTATTAATATTTTGAGACAGATCACAAGATTAGGTTGTGTAATTCTTAGTACTTAATCATCAGCCAATTTAACAGAGAGATTCAATGGAATTTATTACAATCAAGGTAGTGACTTAGTTAAAGATTTGAGAATGGCAAGGTTCACCCAAGACTTACAGCAGTTTCCTAAATCAAATCACACACACACAGACAGAGGTTAAATCAAATCACACACACTCAGACAGACAAACAGTTCTAAATCAAATTGTACACACTCACATACAGAGGTTAACCTATGATTAAAATTTCCCTTTTCATGAGTGTCACAAATTACTCACTTTTATGTGCTGGCATTTGTCAGCAGACAATTGTCAAACCTCACCAAATCAGGCCTGTGAATCCATGCAAAATTGTCAGTGGATGATCTTTGAATCCTCACAAAATTGAGAGGCATCCCAGTCCAGGGGGAGGTACTGGGTCACAGCCACTGTGATCCCAGAGAGCTCAAAGGTTCTCACTTTGGATCGCTATTTATAGGACTGGGAGATGATTGGCTTTGGTCAGTATTTTCCCTTCTGGCCACAATTCATGTTGAGTCATTTTGGTATACAATTCAGGCACCAGATGGTCCAGGTGTGGTCAGGGAGGGCCAGATCATCCCAGCTGACTGCACTTGTGGCCAAGATAATAGCACAATGGGAGTTTTCAACATAATGGGAATGTTCTAGGTGTTGTGAGGGAGTGCCTGATTGTCCCAGCTTCCCAGCTCACTGCACTTGTAGCAAAGACAGCAGCACAATGGGAGTTTTTCCCAGAACATTGATGGCTTGTCATAAGATCGCAGAGTAGCCCAGGGGGTGAGTGGGGTGGGAGGGTGGCACTGCATCACCACATATACATAATATATTTTTCCCTCCTTTTTCAGGTACAAAGAATATAAACCGGATTACCAGCAGTGTTACTACAAATAGTATTTTCTAATAGTATTTTCTATTCTTATATGTCCTTCTGAATGAAAACTTTGAAGACTACCACGTGTGTTGTTAGGTATGCACTGTAAAATACAAACAATGTTGTTTCTTTCAAGTGCATTCTTTTAAAATCTTATTTATCTGAACTTTTTTTTCCTCAGCTTTAAGCATTTTTAGCATCCAAAAAATGCAAGTTTTAAAATATTTCTGCAAAGAAACTTTTGTATTTAATATGAGCATTAGACTTTTGTATTTAATACAACCATTAAGCTGTTACTTATTTACAAATTATTTCCAGTTGGAGTCCTGAGTTGTGTTTCCCGATTTTGCTTCTGCCACTAGTACAAATATTTCTAGATAAAGTCTGGAAGGGAACGTTTTCCAGTAATAACTACAATTGCAAAATGCATTAACGCTAATGGCAGGGGCTCTAAAAATGTCAGGGCCATAGAACTAAAAGTTCAGTGTCCCTTAAGAATTGATGTTCCATGCTGGTGATATCAATAAATGCCATACTTACTTACAATTCTACATAACAGGCATCGACAGTTTCTGTGTATTTTTTTCCTTATCTTTTCAACGATCATTTTTACTTCTGTGATCTCGGTCAAACTTCTTTATTGCTTCAATTCTGACAGCACACTAGAAATCTTTGTGACAGAGTCACTCCTGTAAAGAGAAATTCTGTAATCAAAAGCATCAAAACATTGTAATATAAAAAGGAATCAGGAAGTATGTAAAAAGGACTCTGTTTCACCCACCTCTTCTCTAATTGCTTGGGCTTTAAAATTTTTTCCTTTCTACAGTCTAGGTCAACAGAAGCTGTAGGCTACACCACATAGAAGTAAGACAGAGATTCCAAGGAAGCCACCAGAGCTGTTTCAGCTGAGAGCTAAAGGTTGAAATATGCAAGTAATGGGTAGAAATGAGTGAGAAACAAAGAATAAAGTTGCTTTACAGGCAGAGGGGAGCTTCAGCCTCCCCTGTGAGTTCCTGTCTCCATTCTACAGTCCTGGTGAATCACATATTTCACATCATGCGGCATTTTGAATTCACTTTCACTCTTTAAATCTATGCCAAAGATATGGAGAGCACTGTAGCCCTGTACAGAGCCAGAGTATTCATTCCTCCTTCAATCTCATATTACAGGTTTACCTGGTCAGTGCAATATTGGTGTCTGGCATCACCTGTTGTCTCATTCTCCCTGTTTCATGTTCAGACTGCACTAGGGTTGGGGAAGCAGACAGCTTCAATGACTGGAAAGTCTTTTGTGTTTTAAAGGAGGAGTCCATAGATGATATGGCAGTTCTGCAGAAATCATGCTGTAATCAGAGGGGTCATCTGAGCTGATTTTTTGAGTTTACCTTCAAATGTTAAGGCACATACTGGCAACAAGTCATTTTAAAAGCGAGTATGAACTCCACATTAACACATACCATTCAGTATGGACACACAGAATTTAAGGTGCACAATTCACTCCTGTTTCATACATTGTTCACAAAGGACATGTGCATTAATCATTCTCCATGAAAAAATGCCAAAACTTGTTTAGAACTTCAAAATACCTCTAACTTTAAGATGTTATCACATTTTATTGGGGTATAATGAGGGAAAAGAATGAGTAAAGTAACTAATTCAAGTAATTGCATGCAACGCTCACTGAAAAAGAACTCTGAAATCACCTCTGTGTATTAATATGCCCACATAAAAGCCCTCACATGTGATTTAAGAGATTTACAAAACAGTAATCGTAGTCACAGGCATACTCAGTACACAGTTTTCCAAAACTGAGTTAATTTTTTTTTCTAGACCTCGGTCATTCATCACCTGATGATGTTTTACATGTCTAGAACAATTAGTCTTCAGAAAGAAACAAGCATTACATGTTTTTTCATCTATTTTTTCTGCTATTATTTCTGCTATTCTGTTGTTAGTCAATAAGCACTGTAGAGTATGTACAATAGAGTAAATAAAATATATCAGTTAGACGTGCACTGTCTTTCAGTTAACTTGCATAATACAATGTACACATACTGTGGAACAATACACGTGCATTATTATAGCTACACATGGAACAGCAACTTCAGATATCTTTATGCATTTCATCAGGGGTCACTGTTTCCAAGGAAGTGTATGAAGTGCTCAGACACCTGCTGTCTGTAATTCTAAAGGTGACTGTTTGCCACCTTGTAGAAGATAAACAATTTTCATACCAGAATTGACCACCACACCTCTGGTCACTTCTTTTGGTCTTAGGTAGGTTTCTAAGAAAATCAGTTAAATCAAATTGCCATTAGAAAAATGACAGATCCATCTTCTGAATGACAGATGCCTCTTACAAAAAACAATTACTTAATTTCTTCATGCAGATGGTTATCAGAAGTTAGAGCTGAGGAACAAGTGTCAAGGCTCTTACAGAGTTTTTGCACACACGCTTGCTCTCGCACAAGACCTCCATGTTTCCCAGGAACACCTAGGCACCCACTGTTCCTCATTCAGAGCATATGCAGGAATTCACGCTTCTTGAGGGGAAATCCACAAACTAAACCCTGGGAATTGCATGTGGAAAGGGAGAGCAGAGTGATGACTGGAACCAAGGACAATAAAATTTTAATCAATAACTGTTGTCTGCAGAATAAATACCCACTGGACCAGTGACTGGAACATTCAATTATTTATCCTATTCATACAAAGTTTAGACTTAAGAACAAGGTAGCAGATCCACAGATAGCCTTTAAAAATGGTTAGCTGAGCATTCTGAAAAGATGAGTGGTTGAGTCCTATAGCACAGGGCAGAAAGAATGCAGATCTTTTCCAATACCTGAACAAACAGGTATTGGAAAAATAGCTGCCAGAAGAAGAAATAGCTGCTATCATTCCTAAAACAAGGTAGCAGTTTCACAGCACTCTGATGAGTCCTTTCTTATCAGGTATGGTTGAGAGAGAAAAGTAGTCAGAAAAATCAAGAGCTCCAAATTTTGTTGACACCCTTGTCGAATATCATGTACCAAAAGCAAAGCAATAAGAATAAAGTATTCTCTAAGTCTCCTAATAGTCATGGCTTTAACAAGCAGAGATGTTCTTCAATGTTATAGACCAAATGTATCATTTACATTTCACAGCATCAAGGTATATAGGGTATTGCTCCCTCTTTTTTTCTCTAGAATTAAGAGTATTCTTTACGTTTTTAGTCATTTTTGCATCGATTCTTGATAGTTCCAGTTTACATATCTTTTCTATATGTAGCTTTTGTGTTAAAAGGAACGTTGTTTTATTAGCTGAACAACTATCTTTGCCGTTTATCCTTAGAATGACAAAAAAATACTGCTATGTTCATGCACTTGAAAAATCTTTGAAGGCAGCATTGCTACTGCCAAAGACATACTGAAATTGTGGCAAAGAAAATAGAGAGCAACAACACATCAGTCAGGAGTTTCTGAGCTAACTGCCAGCTCTGATTTTCTCAAACATAGGCACACAGGCTACAGGAGGCTTAGAGGATCCTGGTCTCAGAACACATTAAGGAACCCAGCTTTGAAGGATCATGTGATTCAAGTTGCACTCTCAAACACAGACACCTAAACCTTATTGTTCACTTCAGAAAATCTTGATTTTGTAGTTTTTGAATTTTATTATCTGTAGAAGTTAGGATCTTGGGTATTTAGAGGGTATCAGGACACTGACAAACAAGCTGCAAAGCAAAACCTGTGCCTTAGTAATATACCTAAGAGCCTGTGCTCTTAGTAATGTACCAGCATGGCTATTTTATCTCTCCCCCTCTCTTTAGCTAAAGGATAACTGATTTGAAGGATAACCTCTGAATTCTGAAGATCAATGAGCAAGATCATCATAAGATTCAAGAGTTTTGTGTAAGATGACACAATATGGAAAGTGAATTGTGGCTTTCCTTTCCTACAAGTGTAACAAACCTGTCTATATTAGGAATCTCCTTACATGTCAGTGACCTGCCACAACTGTACTTAGAACAGATCCCCTCAGGCAAGAAAAGGAGATGTTTACAGCAGTGGCACTTAGTCATTATAATTAGTTTTTTTCTACATTGCTGTATTAGCACAGCTGATGCTAGTCTCTAAACTTTGAATGTCTTACCATGGTCTTAACAGTTCTCAGCTACAGATAACCCCTGAAACAATCCAGACCAATGATGCTTTGCTGATTTTTTTCCTTCCTTCTAGAGTTATGGATGGCTTAAATTAACATTTCCAATAAAATATCCACAGTTGTTCCTATTGTGGGAAGTTGTGTGCTCTTCTGCATCCTTCTTGTGCATCTTTCTCAAAAAATGATCTGTCTTTGTAATCTTTGTCTTTTTCAGTTTTACTTTTTGAATGCAAGTTTGAACAGAGTAGAAGATAAATCTGTATCCACAAAGGCTGATACTAATTGTAATTTAAAATACTACCATTAATATATCTACAAGACATGACTGTTCCACAGTCTCACTAGTTCATCAGTGGAGGGTGTGTCATATACAAACAGTTCATTAATCATAGAATCATAGAATCCTTTAGGTTGGAAAAGACCTTTAAGATCATCAAGCTCAACCATTAATCTAACACTACCAAGTCCACCACTAAACCATGTCCCTAAGCGCCATGTCTATGTGTCTTTTAAGTACCTCCAGGGATGGTGACGCAACCACTTCCCTGGGCAGCCTGTTCCAGCGCTTGAAAACCCTTTCAGTGAAGAAATTTTTCCTAATATCCAATCCAAACCTCCCCTGGTGCAACTTGAGGCCGTTTCCTCTCACCCTGTCACTTGTTACTTGGGAAAAGAGACCAACACCCTCTTTGCTGCAATCTCCTTTCAGGTAGTTACAGAGAGCAATAAGGTCTCCCGTCAGCCTCCTTTGCTCCAGACTAAACAACCCCAGTTCCCTCAGCCACTGCTCATCAGACTTGTGCTCTAGACCCTTCTCCAGCTTCATTGCCTTTCTTTGGACACGCTCCAGCCCCTCAATGTCTCTCTTGTAGTGACGGGCCCAAAACTGAACACAGTATTCAAGGTGCGGCCTCACCAGTGCTGAGTACAGGGGCACGATCACTTCCCTAGTCCTGCTGGCCACACTATTTCTGATACAAGCCAGGATGCTCTTGGCCTTCTTGGACACCTGGGAACACTGCTGGCTCATTTTCAGAATACAGCCAGGAGTCCACAATCACTAATTCAGATTATCTTTTTTGCTTCACTTCAAAAAGTGAAGGCTGAACAAACTCTTTCTGTACACTGACAAAGAAGCAATATAAGAAAAGAAAATAAAACAGCCATTTTGACCAGACAAGCATAGAGACTACAAAAGAAAGAGAAAAGCCATAGCGGTATAATAAAGGCAGAACAGATGGAAAATGTCACCAATGTGAGCTTGAGACTGGTCCCATTCAAATTGCCAATCCAGCAGTAAGAAAGTGAATAAATTAAATGCACCCAAATTTTATGCTATATTCTTAAGGAAAGTACTGTTGGGAACTCAAGAAAGATTTAGCTGAGAAAGTCCCTGGCTCTGAAAGACAAATCAACTCATTAAACAAGGCTAACCTTTTGCCTAAAAATACTAGTATCCAAGAAGTCAAAAACATCCATTTCTAAGACAAGTAAAGTGTTGATCATTTTCCCAAATAAACTAAAAAGTGTTTGTATTTCCTGATGTCTATCTTTAACCGTTACTGCTACACTTCATTTAAAATTCTTATTTGCACTTTCATTCAATCACTGTGAAGTAGTTAAATGCTTGCAATCAAGTCAACAATGGAAGAAATCTGTATGTAGTTGTAGAATCAGAGTAAGAAGCACTAAGCATGTCTTTGTAGGAGTCTCCTGGTAAACGATGAAGAAATGCAAGAAGAGAATGAAAAAAATGTAGACTATCCTATGTTCACAGGAGAAGCAACACAGCAATATGATAGAGTATTAAACAGATATCTTTGCTTCTGTACACAGACTCAGAGCAAGCCCTAATTAGGGATGAAAGAGAGAGAGTATTGCCTAGAGATTTGTGTCTGTGCTCTCAGGATCCTAGTTTCACAAAACAACCAGGCCAGGAGTATAGCTCACCTAGTCTTCCTTGTGTTTGGGGGTCTGTACTCTCAGTTTATGATAGCATAGCATCCCTCTAGACAATTAATTTTAGGAAAAGTAGACCTAGTCCAAAACCAGTAGATTTAACAGCATGGACTTCCACAGTTCACAAGGCCCATGGAACTGAGGAATGGAATGGGTGTCTACTACAAAGTACAGCAGTGGGAATAAATACAGTGGTTGACAGCCAGCTGATGAGGCTATTTATATATATTAAAATCTTATTCTTGTCTCTTCCAGGCAGTTTAACTTTGCTTTACTGCTATTACATTTTGACTGTGATGTAAGTAGTCCTGGGTAGTGTGTAGGACACAATTCACTTGGATAGGACAGATTTCAGGTGCCTTGCCTGTAAGTGAAAGACTTCTCAAAAGTTCAGCAATTCTGTGGCAGAAGTATAATTCCTAATAAGAAAGTCAGAAATCTATCTATGAACAAAAGTTTTTAGTGTCTGCTATGATTTCTGATATTCTTTAAAGTAACTCGGTTCTCTCTTAATTTTCATCTGAATCCTCTGTAACTTTTTTTCTATCATCTGTATAGCTTCAGAAGATACTATACACTGTAAGAGTTTTCTGACCTGTTTTCCTATGGTTAACATGGAAAATGGATGGATTTCTTTTATACCTGAAATGGTGTTTTCTAGTTCCTCACTTTATTTTTTTAACATTTATGATAAGCAGAATGGGAAGCATCTTGCTAGGGTCAAAAAAAGTTCTGGGATAACATTTCTATGTTATTGACAATTTAAAATAAAATCTTTTCAAGGTAATCTTTTAAGGTCCATGGGACAAGGATATTAATAAAAGAGAGCAAATTTGCTCTTCTGTGCAATAATACTCAGTACTTTATCATCAGGACTTTTGCTGTTTAGAAATATAATAGGAGATTTTCAGTGTGAAAGTCAGTGGATAATTTAAAAAAATTTGATGCATAGGATCACTTGTAACCTGTACAGTATTTTGTGATTCATCCAGTATTAGTTATCATACATACACTGAAATTTCTTTTTGATTAGATGACCTAACTAAACAAGAGTGAAAAAAATGGAAATTAGATATTTACTTAATAAACTGCTCTCAGTTTGCCATTATATATATCCAATAACTATTTACTGCAAAATTTATGAATATACTAATAAAAATCAATACTTCTTCACATTGCTTAAAGACAATTAATGAAAACTGCCATTTTTGCTATTGGGATTTGCTCCAGTCTAATAATAACTGAAATTAGCATTTTACATTTTCATTTATAAAGCTTGTATTATTGGCACAGCATAGAAAAGTATTGTAATTTCATATGGAACAGTATTTTATCATTTGGCTACCCACTCAGCATTGTCCACAGCACAAAGTGGACATAAACTCAACAGTTGTTCAGAGCGAGTATGCTGGATCTCATTGCGTGGAATTCCAAAGACCCACAAAGGCCTCTTCACAGCAAGTAGTCTACATAATCATGGATATAATGCACAAAGAAACTACTGACCATTGTAAAAAGCAAAAGAAAGAAATTCATGGAGAGTTAGTGTTATTGAGAAGATCTGTACTTTGGGTATTCATATCAGTGTTCTAATATAAGTGTAGTGTGGTGTTATTTAAGCAGAATGTACTGATGCCAGTGCTTCCCTTGACAGAAATAAAATACGGTTAGATTTTGCACACATCTGCATCTTGGACAGTTTGGCTATTAAAATATAAGAGTTTTGCCATCTGGAAAAGTGGTAGGAATTGAACATAAGCAGATGAATCTGTCAAAAGGAGCATATTTTCTTCTAATGAAAACCAGTGAGCTACTTAGAAAAATTAAACCTGTAAAATGGAATTGACCCACAAGAATTCTAACTTATGGGATCTGCATTTGTAAATGCTGAGCCACATTTCAAGGAAAAAAAGCATCACCACGCAAGGTAAAGGTGTTGACACCCTTGTACCATTGTCATTAAAAATGCATTAATAAAAGTCTCAAATGTTTCTAGCATTCTGGCCTCTCAACAATAAAGTAACAAATGTTAGATATTAGTAGCTAGGCATTGCTCAAAGTTAACCCATTTTCAATTAGAAAACATACACAAAAGAAGCTGTTTCAATTAGAAACAGTTTTTAGAAAAAGTGTTCTTTTTTCATGATACCAAGGTGCATAAACTATTTTGGTCTCTTGAGGGAAAAAAAAATTTGAACTCTGTACCTAGAAGGATATTCAAAGCCTCTGCTATTTAAATCTTCTTCAGGCAAAAGTGAAAAAATGATGGACTCTGAGGAACAGTAGTGAGTGAAACAGGTAGCCCTAACATCAGGAACAAATCAGCAGGTTTTAAACCCCTTTAAAAAGAAATTTTGGCAAAGTTTATAGGAGAAACACTACCACCTCCCCACCTTCTAAAGCAAGAGAACATAGATTCCAAACTTCACAGTAGGTGGGGGGAAAGTACAGAGCACAGAAACATGCCAAATCTTGATATGCCTGGATAATAATTATTGTAAGTTTACATATATCCTTATTTAATTTAGATATCTGACTGCATAGTGCATAATGTATGCTTTACTTCTAACATACTATGCTAAGTTCACGTGTTGAAGGAAAGTGCTGGATAGAAATCTTTATCAACGTAAATAGCACATTGTGGGAATATGCAATAAAATTAGTATGCACTAAGGCAGGAAATGAAGGATACACAGAATCAACACAATGTTGACAAAATGTTTGACTCTTTTGTAAGGAGAGATTAAAAGCAAATTCAAAAATAATTTTGCTCTTCCAGTTTGTAACAAGGAATCTAGCTTATTTAGACCCCTGCATCTGAGGAAATATAGCAAAAGATTAAAATGACTTGGTCAGCAATGAAACCAGAGAATTACTGAAAGAACAATAAAAAGGCTAAGTGTGCTAAAAATATACAGAAAAAGATTAGCCAGATGTAAACAGATACCAACAACAGAGTTAATCTCTGAAAATACGATTTGGGCAAAATCAAGTGATGCAGTCAGTTCACATTTGATAAATTATCACTATATATAGCTAAAGGAAAAAACCAATTATTTTCCTCTATGAAGACAAACAACTTTAATGGCAACAGAGCTCTAATGGGGTTTCTCTTTGAGCCAGGAGAAGATATTCTTAATCTTCACAATCACACATGTAGATACAATTTTTTCTTACAGGTTTTGATTGTGAATCTTAGCAATATTTGTACATTTTAGCACTGAAAGAGATATAAATTCAATGCAAGCAGAAGATGACATGAAGATCTTTAATGAAATAAAATTGAATTCAGAATTTCTGTTTCTACTCTGGAAATTTTATTATTTATTTGGCCCTAGGCTCGGCTAGAGAACTATACTGAGCTGACTATTGACTGGGTTAGGCCTTGAATCAAGGCTAATTAAAAAAAAAAACAACTTCCACATAGATATTTTTAATCGCTATTTTCAATTCCTCAAAAGTTTATAATAGGTCCAAAGGATGAGACATAAATGAAAAAATGCAGATTAAACGGAAAAACATATTCAAAATATGTAGCTGAATGAAATTTATCTTTCCTTATTTGGCTTTTTAATATATGATTGTATACAAACAAGTTCTTCTATATTTTAAATGTCCTTGTTGAAAAACCTTTGGTGGAAGGGAAAAATAAGATGCAATCCTACATTATCAAAAACAAGTCTATGTTTTCAGTTTCCACTACCATATAAGGAAGAGCTGCTATTAAAAAAGAAAAATCACCTTAAATATTTTTCATATGAGTTTAGTCAGAAAAATGAATACTAAAAATCTTTGCAAGAAGTATTTGGAAAAAATAAACTTAACAATTGGAAAATAGACTTTGTCTGAATTTAATGTGAAAAAAAATGTTGCTCTGAGTTTATTGGTAGATGCAACTGATAGATTCAGAAAGAGACAGAAAGGTCTTTCAGTCAGATTTCCTGTAGGACCTATGCATCCACACTTATTCTTTGTGAAAACAGGGAAGAAGTACCATTAAAATTCAAAGGAAAGAAAAAAAATTAAATAAATCCAGAGTAATACCAGACTGACCACAAATAAAGAAACAAGAAGCAAAACTGAAAATAAACCCAGATAAAGAGTGATACAAAAATAGAAAAGCTGTAACGTAACACTGACCCCAACTCGAAATTTGTGAGGGTTTTTTTGGTTTGTTTCCACAACACAGACGACCCCCCTCCCCCCCGCAAAAGAACATTTCCAAAAGTTAAAAAGTCTCCATGACTTTGACTTTTAAATCCAAAGGTAAAACCAGCATGAAATTTAAGTATTTCTTTTTAATGTTGCTAATGTCCTCCAAATAACAATAACTTTCATCTACTAACTGCGAATCACAAATGAAACTATATACAAAACAATTGACTCAAACAGGGCATGAACCAAGTTGCCCTGTCTATGTGTTTTTGTTTCTGAACTGAATAAAATGCTATATGAAGCAAACAATGTTTGTTCTTTAATTTAATGACCTGCATGTTCAATAGGACCGTATTTGGAGCACATATATAATGCATACTGGGCAAATCTATATCTTGAGGTCCTACGTTTTAACCTGTACAGCTATAATGAAAAGAGTAAAAAATCCCCATCTTTAAGTGTAGCGCAATTGCCACTTCACCCTAGTAGCACGGCACTGTAAATGAGAACTCAAAACTCCTGTTATTAATTATTTGGTCATTGCTGATCAGGACTTAATGTACATTGTGTTTGTGAATACAAATTATTCAGACAGACAAAACCTTCTTCAAAGTAGAGAATCATCTGAGTAGAAATGATAGAAAGGACTCATTTGGGTCTCTAGTCCATTAAATATTCATCTTCTATAAAAAATAAGTACGTAAAAACAACTATAGAGTTGTTTACACCTAGTTTAGTATGTAAGGGGAAACAGATCAAGTTTAATTTGCTGTTTCTTTGAAACTACAGAAAAGTAGAATCTCCACTGCAAAAAAACAGAAATGTCTTCCCCCCACCCCCAACATTTGGATAATGCTCTTCCCAGATTTAAATTTTTCAGTTTTTGAGGAAAAAACTGGTCTTTTTTTTTTTTTTTTTTTTTAAAGAAAGGTAGAGTTGTTTCCTTGTTGTGGCAGGTTGGCCTTGGCTTACAGTCAAGCACCCACACAGCCACTCACTCGCTCCCACACACCCCTTTCCTCTGCTCATTTGTGCATTTTATAAAAATATAAACTTCCTAAAATACAGCATTTCATTCACAACAAAGGGCTCAGATGTGTTCTGTGGCGGGTCCCTTGCAGAGCCACTAGTGTTCAACTCAGGGCAGCCCCTGACCGCCTCCCACAAAGGTCATCCCTGAAGTGTCCCCCACCAAAACCTTGATGTTTACACCCAATATACACCTTCCTTTCTATCTTTTATTCTAATTAAAACATTTTTTCTGTAAAATCAGATGCAATATATCAAAGCAAAATATATATTTTTAAAAATTACATTGATTTTTTTCAAAAGAGGAAAAAACCAAATTTTAACCTTAAAAATAGTTTTCACAGCAAAACGTAAAGTAGCATTGACTTATCTGCTGTCTTCATTATTCTAATGATTTTTTACTAAAGCAATAGCTAAAGGCAAGTTGTCCTCAAAAACAATGGGTTTCTATTTGTATGAACAGATTAAATTAACAATCAGTTGGAGCAAAGATAATTGAGTAATTTCTGGTATATTGTATGGAGTCTAAAACCAGGATGGATTATTTATTTTACTCTTTTGAGATGTACAGTTGAATTTTTTCTAATTTGTACTTAAATCAATAAATAATCTTTATATTATATATGGTATAATATATAGTAAATAATGCAAATATATAACAAATAATGCAATTAAGTAACTTAAAACAGTAGAATATTTCAGTGAATATTTACTGTTTAAATTTTAATACTCTGTAATATTTACAATTAAATAAGTCTTTAAATTATTTTCCCTGCACACAGATAAATTATGCATAATTGGTGTTAAAGCAGCAAAAGTAAAAATGCTAATGGTTGTTAATTTCATCTTTCAGCATATAATGTGCATTTTACAGAGACCAGTGAGCAGCTGCAAGAAATATCAGCACACTAATCTGCCTCAGTCAAGTTTGAAACTATTTGTGGTAACTTCACTGTAGAATATATTTTTTTCTCAGTCTTCCTTTATGTGAAAAGGAAAATAAACCTGATGATAGAAAATGTGTGCTAAAGTGTGTAAAGTATGCAGAGGTAAAACATAGAATTTTCTTTTTTTTTTTTTTTAAGAAAGTGTGTGTAAAAAAGTAAAGTATGTAGAAGGATGTTTAAAAAATGAAGTATTAGAACACAGTTTTCACAGAAAATAGCTGTGGATTTAGACTTTTCATCTTCTTTCCAACTCCCCCAAATGTCAAAAACAGTATTATCAGCCTTTTAATAAGTTAACTATCTTCCATAATAGGCCAAAGGAAAAAGAAACAAACAAACCCTGAGAGCTTAAACTGGAAAAAACCCCCCATGCTGCTTATTGAAACATAATCTGTGAGATCACAGCCTAAAGCAGTGAAAAAAAGGCAGAGTGAATAATAAAATATTTCTTTCTTCTTTTTAGAGACGTGAATGTCACTGTTCAAGAAAATGGTTTTCAGTATCAATGCTGGCAAAGCTACCTACTATTTTGCTATGAAAAGAACACGTTAACTTCATTTTTATTAGTGCCTTATCAAAGGGAGGATCATAGATCTCACTTGCCTTTTGTGATTTATCTCCGTTTCAGGAATAACACAAAATGAAGCAAAGGGACACAATTATTTTGCAGATCATGAAACAAGAGACTGAAGCAAGATGTCAGGCAGCTGTCAACTCAAAATGCTTGAAGTTATTTAAAGGAAACTTCACAATTTTTGATTAACACTGACCAGGATATGCATGAATTAAGAAACGTGGGGAAAAAAGTATTTATTTATTTATTTATTTATTTCACAAGAAGCAGAGTTCTTAATGCTGAAACACAAATTTGCATCTGCACTTTATGAATAATATATAACTTGAAAATAAATGTCATGTTAGAATAATAGCAAAACCTACTCTTTTTTCTTTTTCTTTTTTTTTTTTAACAATACCTCTGCTTTTCTTGGAAGAAAGTTAACACAGGAATGATAAGGTTTTTTATCACAGCTGTGAAGACACTCATGCAGGCTAGCTAAGGAAAGCTTCATTTTTAAAAACATATTTTTGAAGCTTAATCTTCAGCTTCTTAAGCTGAAGAGTTTTACAAAATTAGTTTTTCAGGAAAAGTTCAAAACCAAAACACAACCCTGCTTTTCTTTGGACACCATTCAACTTAGTTCATTCCCTGCCTAGTTATTCTGTACTGGTAGATGGTGACTTCTTGGTAGCCTATTAAAACAAGCAATTGCAAAAATGGTGAAATGGAAGGTGTCTCCATGGAAACAGTAGTTAAAATTAGGTAGTAAAATATGCTAGTATAAAACTGCATCTCTCCATGGCTCCTAGTAAAAATAAATAAATAATTAAATCACCAAAACTATATAAAATACTATACAACAGTATTTCGTGACCATATAAGTCTCCAGCACAGTCTGTGCTACATCAGGTGTCACACTGAGATGATAATTTTGGATAAAGCAACATCCCCTGAGGTCTTCTCCGTACTAGCTTCCCTTCTTTTAAGCAAATAATTGCTACTACAACACCATAGTCTGGGGACAGAATGGGAAAGAAAAAGGAAGAATACAATCTTCCTCAAAACCAAACAAATAATGTATTGCAATTCATCAATCAAGTCTCCCTTCTATACCGTGTCATGTGAATACTGAGGTAGGGGTACAATGAATAAGCAAAAAACCCCAAAAGAATTAAAAGAAAAAAATCACATTCAAACAAATTATATTAAAACAAAATAAAAATGGATTAGCACTTCTAAAGCACCATGACACACAAGAAGAAATCCATGCTATCAAAGGGAACTTGGTTGAAATATAGACATTCTGCACTACAACTGACACATCTTATTAAAACCAGAAAGCTGAAGGCTTGACAAATTGAAAAAAAAAACCCAACCCTAAAGCTTTCATTGCCAATCAAGCTGATCCTGGAAAGTAATCCATAAATTAATCCCATAGTTCTCTTTATGTATGCAGTTTTATAGTTCACATACTCATTTTCTGACAGTTTCACAAACAATTGTTTTATCTTAATACAAAGTCAAGGTACTACTAATATTCTGTCTGGATGGGGAACTAAGAAACAGTGGGATGAAGTGCCCAGGAATATATACAATTTTATAGTTAAACTCATGGCTCAGACAGATCCTTTCAAGATACAGTCCAGTATCTAGATCCGTGCTTTTCCAATACACCAACTGTAACCTTCAGAAGCGCAGCAATATATTGGCTTCTCTGATCCTTGCCATAACAACCAGGTATTAGCAGATAACCCTGTTCCTGCAGTCATTTACTGGAAGTCTTGAAAGCTACTTGGGATGCCAGATTTCTCCTTGTGATACCAAAGTATTATAATCAGCTAAATTAAACTCTCTGACATTTCTAGAACAATCCTACTCAAAATCATAATGCAAGGTAAGAATGGTTTAGATGCAGTTTCCTCTACCTTTGTTATTTCCAGAAATTCCTCCTGGGGAAGAATAGGGAAGCCTAAACCTTTCATATCTTTTTTCCTAAGTTATAAAATGTGACATGCTAAAGTCTCTAAGGCACCACACACATTTTGAAAGACAGCAGTTACTAGAGAGGAATAGCTCCTAGTTCTAGACTGTTCAAGAACAAGACAACTCAGATACACTTCTCAGATGAAAACAAAAATCACAGCACTTAATAAACAGACAGATTTCACTCTTTATAAAAGGCCATATTTTCATTCTCAAAAGAAATTAATTTCTGACAACATGTTGTATACTAGTTCAGTCAGACTGTGACACTTATTTTCCTTACATATTCATAGTCTTCCTTTTCTTTTCTGTTTTTTTAATGCTATAAAAATGAAAATACAAACTTCCCAAAGTACAGCATTTCATTAACAGCAATGCTTGCTATTCTGTCAGTGACTCACCGGTCAGCCTGCAGATTTACAAATAAATGCTATAAAGAGATTAAATTTCCAATTTTATAATTTTGACACTCCTGCCTTTTCACTCAATTCATAATTATATGAGTATCTGTGCACACATTAAAATGCAGTCAGGAAAAAAAAATCAAATAAATAGGGATTATAATAGTAACGTTATTGTACAGATATTGCTTCCTCATGAGACAGATAAATAAATATGTTTTAGTCCTCACCAATGACACATGACATAAACAGAAGGAACATCTAACCAGTGCCCAACAATGTGATATTTCAGTTCTATGTATGGACATTACCTAAATCCAGTTTATCTTCTTACCTATCTTTCAAATGGTATTGCCAAATACACATATTCTTTATGTGAAAGACAATGTAAATACAAAGGTAAAGGAATTTTTGTGGGAACACAATCTGAGTAAGAAAACATCACCAAAAACGAGAGACTTGAATTATACACACTTCGTTTGAGGTATATGAGCTAGAACTAATTTAGTAAGCCTTTTAAATACGTCCAAGTCTTTTAAATGGATCTAGCATTGACTGAAAATAATTTTCAAAATCTAGGACTCTGAAAAAGCCTTTGCAGAGAAAGATATTAAATTCAGATCTGTTATCGTCACATTCAATGTCACCTGGCCAAAACAATATACTTAATTTTTATACAATTAGTTCTATTCTCTGGAAATCTTCCTTGACAAGCCTCAATTTGGAAGTTTCTGTTCCTTGGTGTGACTTTTTTCTTCTCGTATTTTGAAATGAGACTAATTAATACTTTCTGTACTTCTTGGTAAAGTATTAACATCATGGTTGCATACAGTAGTTTCCCTAGTGATTAATCTATATCAAACATTAGTGATCTACTATTTTAGGAATTTAAAAATAATTAAAAACCAATTACAATTGTCAACTCATTGAAAAAAGCATCTTAACCTCTATTTTTAAAATGGTTTAAGTCAGTGATTATGAATTAATATAAGTAGAGTTATAGAAATGTTTAAGATGAATGGTAAAAAGTATGAAATAAGTGATGAAATTAAAACAATGGCTACATATTAAATGAAAGGCAGTATATTTTTAAAGTTATAGATTAAATTTACTGAACTAGATTATATACCATCTTATGTTTAAGTACTTACCTACTTATACAACATGCAGCTGTATTAGTATTCATCTAAATCTTACTATTTAAATCCACTGAATCTCATTTGTGTATCAAACACTTATGGGAGGAGAAAAAAGAAGCTAAAAATCTGTTTATTGATATTTTTCCCCATACTCCCAGTGAACTTCACTTGCAGGATCTGCTAACAAAAAAATGATTAATCTGAAGCAGGGATCTGCGCTTTGTGCCATGGGTTGCCCTTACTTCAAGATATACAGTGGCTTAAGAATAATTTACAAATTAATTTACATAAAGATGTTGGAAATTACCAGACACTGTCTGAAGGACTCAAAAGTAGAACAGAAAAGAATCACTAAATCTTTAGAAAACTGTCTCACTCCAAAACTTAGCTCTAAAAACATTCTCTCTTGTTCATTATTCTGATAATATCATCTGCTTTCCATTAATAATGTATTACTTCTCATTTCGTGTCACAGTTCAAAGATACTCTGCTACTCAAAAAGCTGAAAGCAGAACAGATTGCAAAGGGCATACAGCTACTTAAATATAAAAAGGAGTGCACACAATACTGCATTGAAACAAGCGTGTTTCCCAACTTGAGACAGAACAGGAAGGTGTTCCAAGCTACCCACTTTTTCACACTTTCTACTTGTAATAGTACACTGCTATGGCCCCTGACCCGCTGCCCCGCATTACGCTCATCTTCACCTTCAAAGCTGAATAGGAGCCATCTCTTCCCAATTTGAATACTACATGACATTAATACTTCTGTCTCAGCTACAAGTCTGGCAGTGATGCTTACCTGGCATCACTAGGCAGTGATGTTTATTACACCTCTCTGCTCTGCTGTCACCCATATGATCTCTTTGCCTTTCTCTAAGACAATCAGTCAACTGATGTTGGTTGTCCTTGAGGGCAACGCACACTTGCTTACTGGGCTGACCTGCCTACTGACTATAGCAGCGACATCTTCATAAAATGTATCCATCCACTTAATCTTCAAGAGATGGGGGAAGGGAAGGGCAGGTTGTCTTAATCAGTGTATCGGGTTTACATAGCAAGCTTTTGGTGTTGGGGAGGGGGTGGGGCAGGAAGGTTGCAGGGGTGTCCTCTGTGAGTAGAGACCAGGGACTGCCCCTGTGTTGGACAAACCCAGTTTCAGCTGGCTCCAAAATGGACCCCATGCTGGCCAAACACAAGCCCATCAGTGACACTGATGGTGCCTCTGTGATAAGATATGTAAGAAAGGGTAAAAAATGTTGTGCAGCAGCTGTGAGAGAGAGAAGTGAGAAAAAACTTGAGAGAAGCAGCCCTGCAGACACCAAGGTCATGATGAAGGAAGGGGAGAAGGTGCTCCAGGTGCAGAGCAGAGATTGTCCTGGACCCCCTGGAGAAGACCATGGTGAAGCAAGTTGTCCCCCTGTAGCCCATGGAGAACCACAATGGAGCAGATATCCACATTGCAGCCCATGGAGGAAACTCAGATCTCAATATATTCTGTGAGACTATGATCTCATAAAGCTATCTTTCTGAAATGAATCCTACAGTAATGAAGATTTCTAGGCAGTATCAGATTAATTGAGATGGCTTGCAGATTCTGTACTCGCATTTCCATCTATTGTATCTTGCTGGAAGAAAGCATTACTCTATATTTCTACAAAACTTAACCCGAGATTTAAAGGATTTCAAGTAAGGATCTAAATTCAAACTTCTAGTCTCACAAGGCAGAGATCTGCTTGACGTGATGGTTTCAAAAAGATCAGATAAAAGGAGGAAAGAACTTTTCTCCAGTAAAATAGCAATGTACAAGAAGTGAGTAAAGTGAAACCTGCAGCCAATGAGGAAGTGTATTTTGACAGATCGCCACAGAAATCAAAGGTAAAGGAAAGCCTTCTATGACAGTACTCTTCACACATCATCCACATGTAACACAAAGCAATGTTTCATAATGCCTTTGAATTATTCAGGTTAAAAATGCTCTGACAAAACTTATGCTTCTTAAACTCTAGAATGTGCTGAAGATATGTACTTCAGTGGCCTTCTAGGGAGATATAACCAACTTTATCAAACCTCTGTCTTGTTACCTGCTGACTTATATCTCAGACTCTTCATCTGTGCAAGTTTCTTCAGTGCATGGATCTGCTATAATTACTACTATGAAGTCCTGGTAACTTGTGTGTTTAGTATCTCCATGCAAGTGTTCACAGAAAGTCTATATTTATGCCCGTGCTTAAAGTTTTACTCACAAAACATGTGTTTTGTATTCCCAGTTCCATATCACTCTCCTTGGATGATTAGTAACTTAGAATTATGGGGAGGTGTATCTCACTATGATCTCTAAATTAGAGCTTCAACACTCTAACTCATGTTTTGGGGTTTTTTTCTTTAAATATAATCCGACTTTTTCAAAAACCTTAAAATATGTTATAAAGGAAAGATAAGGAAAACTTACATTCTCTTCTGAAATATAATAATTTCTCCCCCCTTTTTTAAATTTCCTATGAAATTAGTTATAACTTTTGATTATCTGTATTTTCACATTCATATTAGTAAACAGTATAAACTGCCAACAAGGTAATTTGCCTTTTAGAAATAATATCACTAATCAGTAGAAATTTCCAGTGAAGGCTTATAATTACAAGTACTCTCTATGGCATATGCAGACCCCACTGACTCACAATTTTTTTTAGTGGAAAAATACCACTTGAACTACTATAATTAGGATGAATGTAAACATATTTTTCCTGCAGTTTCCACCCTTTACTGGTCTTTTGGATTACTGGTCTACTGTATCGCTTACAGTGTGTTATATATTCACTTTTAGAGCATTTTCAGGGGCCACAAGCAACTTCAGAGCACCAGGCGACATGCTGCCAGCAAGCCATGTGTCAGGAGCAACGAGCTTAAACATTTGAAGGCAGTCCACATCTTGCTAAAGTCTCTCAAGAGCCACTGCTGGCAACCTATACCAAAAGAATCAACGTCTACTTTAAAACCGGAGCAAAACAGAATGGTTTGTTACCTTATATCATCTTGTATAAGCTGAATACTAAGCCAATAATTTCTCATGTCCCTTGCTTCACTTGTACATTTTTGGGAGCCAAAACCAATAAAAGTTCCATATGGCCTACATACTAAGTTTATAAAAATGTTTTGGCAGTTCCTGCTGAAGAAAAAGCATTGTGGATGGAATTTGTTTTAGTTCTGAAGCTATTGAGTTCTAAAACAAAGAAATTTGTAACTGAAAACGTGAAGTTACCAGCCTTGTTTCCTTCACTTTGAAAATTTGTTTTATATTGATTAGTCTCTAATACTCTCCAAAAGCTGTTTTGGTTCTTTCCTGTAGTGGTTCTTGTAAGGTTTAACGGAGACTCCATGCTGTAGTTTCTCTCCCTGTGAGGAACGCTCACATTCCTGTTTCTCTTTCTTTAAGGAGGTCATCTCAGCCTGCTGAGTGGATGTTGAGAGCCTGACATCTCAGAAGTCAGACAGAGGTTGAGCCTCCACTGTACCCTCACTGTATTGGTACCAAAACCTCAGCATATGTCTCTGCACAACTGGAGTGCTGCAATAGATGGCTATAAATGCTTCAGAAGGGGTAGGCAAGGAAAGAGAGGTAGTGGGGTAGCCATGTATGTTAGGGAGTGTTTTGATTGTCTAGAGTTTAATGATGGTGACGACAGGGTTGAGTGTTTATGGGTAAGAATCAGGGGAAAGGCCAACAAGGCAGATATCATGGTGGGAATCTGTTGTAGACCACCCAACCAGGATGAAGAGGCAGATGAAATGTTCTATAAGCAGCTGGGAGAAGTCTCACAATTGCTTGCCCTTGTTCTCATGGAGGACTTCAACTTACCAGATATCTGCTGGAAATACAATACAGCACAGAGGAAACAATCTCAGAGGTTCCTGGAGTGTGTGGCAGATAACTTCCTGACACAGCTGGTGAGCGAGCCAACTAGGGAAGGTGCCTCGCTAGACATCTTGTTTGGGAACAGAGAAGGACTTGTGGGTGATGTGATGGTTGGAGGCCACCTTGGGCATAGCGATCATGAAATGATAGTGTTTTTGATTCTCAGAGAAGTAAGGAGAGGGGTCAGCAGAACTGTTACCTCAGACTTCTGGAGAGCAGACTTTGGCCTGTTTAGGGGCCTGGTTGACAGAGTCCCTTGGGAGGCAGCCCTGAAGGGCAAAGGAGTCCAGGAAGGCTGGACATTCTTCAAGAAGGAAATCTTAAAGGCGCAGGAGCGGGCCATCCCTATGTGCCGAAAGACGAGCTGGCAGGGAAGACCGTCCTGGCTGAACAGAGAGTTTTGGCTGGAACTCAGGAAAAAAAGGAGAGTTTCTGACCTTTGGAAGAAGGGGCAGGCAACTCAGGAGGACTACAAAGATGTCGTGAGGTTATGCATGGAGAAAATTAGAAAGGCCAAAGCCCAACTAGAACTTAATCTGTCTAGTGCCATAAAAGACAATTAAAAATGTTTCTATAAATACTTTAGCAACAAAAGGAGGGCTAAGGAAAATCTCCACCCTTTATTGGACGTGGGGGAAAACATAGTGACAAAGGATGAGGAAAAGTCTGAGGTGCTTCATGCCTTCTTTGCCTCAGTCTTTAACAGTAAGACCAGTTGTTCTCAGGGTACCCAGCCCTCTGAGGTGGAAGACAGGAATGGGGAGCAGAATAAAGCCCCCATAATCCAAGGGGAAATGGTTAGTGACCTGCTACACCACTTAGACACACACAGGTCTATGGGGCCGGATGGGATCCACCCAACGGTACTGAGGGATCTGGTGGAAGAGCTCACCAAGCTGCTTTCAATCATTTATCAGCAGTCCTGGCTAACTGGGGAGGTCCCAGTTGACTGGAGGTCAGCAAATGTGATGCCCAGCTACAAGAAGGGCCAGAAGGAGGATCCGGGGAACTACAGGCCTGCCAGTCTGAGCTCAGTGCCGGGGAAGGTTATGGAGCAGATCATCCTGAGTGCCATCATGCAGCATGTACACAACAACCAGGTAATCAGGCCCACTCAGCATGGGTTTATGAAAGGCAGGTCCTGCTTGACTAACCTGATCTTCTTCTGTGACAAGGAGGTCTGCTTAGTGGATGAGGGAAAGGCTGTGGATGTTGTCCATCTAGACTTCAGTAAAGCTTTTGACACCATTTCCCACAGCATTCTCTTGGAGAAACTGGCTGCTCATGGCTTGGACTGGTGTACTCTTCGCTGGGTAAAATCTGTCTGGATGGCTGGCCCCAAGGAGTTGTGGTGAATAGAGTTAAGTCCAGTTGGTGGCCAGTCACAAGTGGTGTTCCCCAGGGCTCAGTATTGGGGCCAGTTCTGTTTAATATCTTTATCAATGATCTGGATGAGGGGATCAAGTGCACCCTCAGTAAGTTTGCAGACGACACCAAGTTGGTCAGGAGTGTTGATCTGCTTGAGGGTAGGAACGCTCTACAGAGGGACCTGGACGGGCTGGATCAATGGGCCGAGGTCAATTGTATGAGGTTCAACAAGGCTAAGTGTCGGATCTTGCACTTGGGTCACAATAACCCCATGCAATGCTACAGGCTTGGGAAACAGTGACTGGAAAGCTGCCTGGTGGAAAAGGACCTGGGGGTGCTGGTTGACAGCTGGCTGAATACGAGTCAGCAGTGTGCACAGGTGGCCAAGAAGGCCAACAGCATCCTGGCTTGTATCAAAAATAGTGTGGTCAGCAGGACTAGGGAAGTGATCGTGCCCCTGTACTCAGCACTGGTGAGGCTGCACCTCGAATACTGTGTTCAGTTTTGGGCCCCTCACTACAAGAGAAACATTGAGGGGCTGGAGCGTGTCCAGAGAAGGGCAATGAAGCTGGTGAAGGGTCTAGAGCACAAGTCTGATGAGGAGTGGCTGAAGGAACTGGGGCTGTTTAGCCTGGAGAAAAGGAGGCTGAGGGGAGATCTTATCACTCTCTGTAACTACCTGAAAGGAGATTGCAGCAAAGAGGGTGTTGGTCTCTTTTCCCAAGTAACAAGTGACAGGATGAGACGAAATGGCCTCAAATTGCACCAGGGGAGGTTTGGACTGGATATTAGGAAAAATTTCTTCACTGAAAGGGTTTTCAAGCGCTGGAACAGGCTGCCCAGGGAAGTGGTTGAGTCACCATCCCTGGAGGTACTTAAAAGACACGTAGACATGGCTCTTAGGGACATGGTTTAGTGGTGGACTTGGTAGTGTTAGATTAATGGTTGGGCTTGATGATCTTAAAGGTCTTTTCCAGTCTATACGATTCTATGATTCTGATTCACAGAGACTGTGGTGTGGTGGCATTTCCTGATTTCAGCAGCAATCTGGAGTGGTAACTACTTAATATTTTTAAGAAATTTTCAAGAGTATAACAGAAAAACATGAAGCAGATTCATAAAGGACTCCTTAATTTGGCTACTCATAAACATTACACTGAATTTTACAGTATTTCTTTCAGTGCCATTACTGGTATCACCATTCCTATATTTTAAGTGTTTTGTAATTTGTCTTAATTCTTCAGGAAATACTGTAACTGCCAACTTCTTGTCAACTCCTGCTGCCCATCCCACTTGCAAAGCACAGTATGCTGTTCTGGTAAAAGTATAGGATTAGTTTTCCTAGGATATGCAAACATTTTCTTACAGTCTGTTAAATAAAATTATTACTCTAGATTGTTAGCCCAGATAAAACAGGTACAGCCTCACATATAGAACCAAACTATGACTATGAAAGTATTTTTTGGTTTATCTTCAGTACTAGCAGGATTTTTTTGCCTGAGATCCAGTGCATAATGATTACTGATATAGAACTATTGACATCGGCACATAATTAAACAAGAGGCGATACAGTATATCTAAAGTAAGACTTTTATTAGTACCTTACACACAGAAGTGTTGGAGTCAGAAAAGTACTTCCATAAACTTATTGTGTGACCAACTGTCTAATCTCCTTTTCCTTATTGAGGAAATACAATACTTCCAACTTAGAATCTATTAGGAAAAGATAAGTCCGTAAACCGATGACAATTACATGCTGAGAGATTATTAATTTTTTTCAGTTCTGTGTTGCAATGCCAATGGCTTATGACAGTGCTATAAAAACCTCTAATAATTGAAGGGGAAATTCTAATTGTAACTGCTCAGCAGTGGTAATTTGTGACTGAGGAATGATCTGGCACAGAGGGCAAGAAGGTCCAACTACAAACAGCAGCTAAACTGTCTGGAAGAAGCAATGCCAGAAGCAGAGCAACTCCTTGCAAGGGAGTGAAGTTTCCCTTGGTGATAAGAAACAGCCTCAGCATTGTCTTGTAACCATCCTGGAATGGGGCGCTCAGGGGCCCAAGCTCAGGGGCCACCTTTGGGCAGCAGAGCTGGGCTGGGTGATGAATCCAGGGCCAGGCTGAGGTGCTCCATGCAAATGCTCTCCGGATGGGTCCTGGTGCAAGTGTATGTAAGGAATCTGCTTGTGATGCATCTTTGCAGACTCCATGTAGAAGAGTGTATTGTGGTAGAATTCTGCCCAATGCATTGGTCATTATTTTTTTCTTTTATATTTAAGCACAAACATGTGTTTACTTTGCTTCAAGGAATACCATAGAAATTCCCTTACATAATACAAAATACAGTTCATCTAAACAGCATTAATCTACTTTTTAGCTGAATAGAAGACTAATTCAATTCAGGTAAGGATTTGCAGAATTTGAAGACAGAAATTTGTTGATTTCCAAATTCTGAAGAAAACAGAAAAAAACTAAAGTGGAAACATGTTTGTAGAGATTTTATTCAACTTCTTGTGACACTTTAATATACATTGAAGAATGAAAATATTCAAGAATATAGAAAACAGAGTAGGGGAGAACTTTCCTTATCTTTTCTATGGAATGTAACTTTGCTGAAGCTGACACCACTCATTAAATGTTTTGAGTAAAGAAACATCTCCTGATGGAAATCCAACCACTGAAATTTATTCACCAGGGTAAGCTGAAAACTTATGAAAATGTCAATCCTGTTAGCTATGTGTAATGGTTAATCAGCAAACTCAATACTTGTATGAAAATCAGACTGTCTTGGAGACTCCTACAGCTCATGATTTTGGCAACTAATTTTAGGATTCCCTATTGGCAATGTTTATTTCTAGAACATCCTCAAAGAATCTTAAGTCAGAATTGATGTGTTCTGTGGTTTCATCAGAAATCACTATTTTAAGAAATCAGAGAGTGCAACATCAACATTATGATACTGGGGTTTTGCCATTTCAATTGGGGAATTCTGTTTGAATCAAAGTCTACAGTCTTTGAATTAGTAGGATAATGAAAAAAAAGGTTTAAGTAAGTGCTGTGCTTATTTAGTGACATAACGTTTGAGATTTTTAAGAGCATGAAAGGGTAAAATGTACCTTATGAATACAAGGAAGACAGTGTAGCACTAGAGTGGGTTTTCCAAAAAGGTTGTGGAACTTCTATCTTTGAAGATTTTTATAGATTCAGCTAGAAAAAGCCATGAATTTCCTACTCAGACATTGGCAATAACCTTGTGTCAAGTTGGAGGTGGGACAAGGTGACCTCCAGAAGTCCCTTTCAAGCAGCACTTTTATAGTTTTATGGAAAAAGCATCAGGGTTTTACTGAGAAGTATTTATTGGTTGCAAGCCTTAATAGAAGATAATGCATTGGGAAAGCATAGACATGACATTAAAAATATGCTAATATTGAAATACACTGCAAATAGAACGTATTAGACTGATTTATTTTAAAACTCAGTAATTGCAGACCATTTGTCATGTAAGCAAGCAAGTGGAGAATAAGCCTAATGCATTTCAAATGCATCAGAATTTCTAAAGCTCATCACAGCATATTCATAAAGATTGCTTCCAGTTAAACATAGTAGAGGCTCAAGGATTATTACAATATAATCTCATACAAGAATAATTAGTTGCATTCATTCATGTCCTCCAACAAACTCAAATACTTTTCTGTATGCGAAAATAGTAAGTGTGCTCTTTACATACAGATACACTCTACAAATATATGTTCATATTAAAAAATGAATTAATGTTCAACAAGGTACTGCTGAAAGTCCTCTAAAATTAAGTAATTTCAATGATTTTGTCAATCAAATTCAATAAGTACAAATCTGGCATCCTGGAAGTTAATGGTGAAATTTTCCATCAATAATTGGGCAGGGCCAGAATGACCTTCAATAATAATCTCTTATTATAGGGATCTAATATACTGGGCTCCTATAGACTTCCAGTAAATACATTTACAGCACAGGCATCTTAAAGAACATCCTCAAGTGATTTTACTCAACACTTAAAGTCTTGTACTGGTTTTGGCTGGGTTAGAGTTAAATTTATTCATAGTAGCTCTTATGGTTCCATGTTTTGGATTTCTGCTGAAAATAGTGTTGATAGAACAGGGATGTTTCAGTTACTGTTGAGCCATGCTTACACAACATGAAGACCTTTTCTGCTTCTCACAGCACCAAACCAGCGAGTAGGCTGGGGGTGCACAAGAAGCTGCGAGGGGACGCAGCTGGGACAGTTGACTCCAACTGACCAAAGGAATATCCCATACCATGTAACACTGTGCTCAACAGTAAGACCTGGCAGAAGAAGGAGGAAGGGGGTATGTTTGGAGTATTGACATTTGTCTTCCCAAGTAACCATTACACATGATGCAGCCCTGCTTTCCTGGAGATGGCTGAACATCTGCCTGCTGATGGGAAGGGATGAATGAATTCCTTGTTTTGCTTTGCTTGCACGCACAGCTTTTGCTTTCCCTATTAAACTGTCTTTATTTCAACCCACTTGTTTTCTCACTTTTACCCTTCAGATTGTCTCCCCCATTCTGCTGGGGGGATTGAGTGAGCAGCTGCTTGGGGATCAGCTGCCAGATGGGGTTAGACCACAAGAAGTCTGATCTGGAAAGACCTTTTGGAAAAACAGGCATCATGACCTAAACATCCTGTAAAGATCAGAAGAAGTCAGATGGGGAAAAGCGGCCCATTCTACTTCTCTGAACTTGTCAACTCTGCCCAAATTTATGCTAACATAGCAATGGGTGACATTCAGAGGATATAATTTCTAACCTGCTGCAATATATTAAACATGTTTACTTCTACTTTAAGGACAGGTTTCAAGCCTTTTGGCTTTATTGAGCATACCAAATTGTAGTAAATTTAAAATTAGGACAACTGAAAATTTTCAAAGTGTACATGTTCACCTTTGGGTTGCCTTTTTTCTCTTTTTACTCATCTTTTAAACTCTGATGGAGACCTGGATGAAAGAATGAGAAACAGTTATAGCTAAAGTAACTCTGAGCAGTGAGGACTACCATGGCCCCTTGGAAGGGAGTGGATGTAGAACTAAGAGACAGAAGTGCTATAAAGTCACTTTAATTCTCAGCTTCTCTCTCACATGCAAACATATCTGCTTGTCAAATTCTGAACCTTCATATTGATAATATAGAAAGTTTAAGAATCTATATAAACTTATATAAAAACTACTGCACTAGGAAACATGGCAAATGTTCAAAAAGGAGAAGACTTTGGGAAATAAAAGACCTAGTAAGGTAGCCAAAAGATATAAAGTGTATCTTGTCTTTGTCTAATTTCATGCAAAGTCAGACACACACTTTCAGCCAAATGATCACCTCTTGTAAGTAAACCCTACATTTGTTATTTTCATTCCTGCTTTACCATGTTATTAGATGTTAACACTTGAAACAAAAAGTTCCATTAACATACTACAATATTATTACAACAGAAAAACTGTTTTGAGTCTTACTATGACTTTGAATATAAAATTTAATTTTTCAATTTTAAGTTAGTCATCCTGGAAAACATATAGCTGTAAAATACCATTATCAGTTTTGTTGACAAACAGAATGACAGATATTAAAATAAGGACAAAAGTCAATTTAGAGTGTCCCTGCCAGCTCACGTGTGTGTGTCATGCTAGTCTTTAATTATATGCTGTTTCTGCTGAAGGGCCTCTGCTTAACTCTAGGAAACTTTCAAATAACTGCCATAAGTTGGCAGATTTTAAAAAGCGCACCATTGCTTCAGACCTTCAAATTCTTTGGTACTTCACAAATCTGAGTTCTTTGGCCATTTGTAGAATTCTGTAAAATTCATCCACTGATAGATTTTAAACAAATTTGGGATAACAATCCCCTTTTGACTACAACAGCAACAGTAAATAGTCATACAGACAATAGCTCTGTGGATACTGACTACAGCAACTTCAGGTCTGCACTAGTTTCTGGGACTCTTATCTCTCCAGTACAATAGGAGGTTCAGCTGCTTATCAGTAATATTCACTCCCTTGCCCTCATACTACAATTCCTTTCACATTTGTATATTCTTAAGGCAGTAGTGCTCTGAAATGTAGGCTAACAATGCCTTCTTTAAAGTTACCAAACTGTACCCAAACAGCAGACCTAGTAGTTCTCTGTTTACTAGTTAGCAGTAGTAAGACCTCTGCTAAGCAGAATGAACTTGACACCCACAATTATTCTGAAAACACCTGTTTGGGTTTTTTTTCTCTAAATTTTAAGATATAATATCTGCTTCAGTAAAGAAAAATAATCTTCCATCTTCAGCTCCTGGGTTAAAATGTCTAGAGTGATTGCACAAGGCTTGCAAAAATCATCAGAATGCTGCCAATTTATTAAAAAAAAGGGTCCTTCTTTTCTTGTCATTGTTTTATGAACTACATTAGCCCAAATTCAGTGTTAACAAGCTAGAGTAATATGTTCTTACTCTTTGTCAGAGTAAATGAACAGTACTTTTATTATAATAAATATTTTCTTTTTTATTTAAATTAATTTAGATTTTATTTAAATAAAAAAATCCAGCTATTCTTTGTACCATATGAGTAAAAGTAGACATTATTTAAGTTTATGCAGGGGCCTTTCACACTTAGAGCAGTACAGTGCTATTATTAAGAAAAAAGAAATTTAATTTTTTTCTGAAATTCATAAGCTAGCAGGAGTTGCTTTAGAAATTATTGTCAACTGAAAAAAAGAAAGTCAGAAGGTTCCAAAGGGTACATTCAGATTTATACTGTAATATCTCCATAGTTCTCACATTAGCAAAGGACTAGAGCAAACCTTTACTGAAGTAGGTCCCTTTATTTTGTTTACATATGTTTTTCTGTCTGAAGGTGATGGGGGAATAACATAAATTTCATGAGATAACGTGAAATGTATTAAAATCAAACAATGCAGCATATTTTGCTTGGTTCAGGTACATTAGTGGATGTCTTTAGTAATACTTGGGTAATGCTCTGTTCCTATACATGCCCAAAGCTGAACGGAAGGATTAAATTGTTAATTTTTGAAACTGAAGCTTTAAGGAGAATATTCTATGGTTTATGTTAAGCTTTAATAGTCAGAATATTGTTCTAGTCTGAACTTACCTACTGGTTGCTATGAAAGAGGGTCTCTTGTGACCCAGGAGTGAGGCAAGATTGAAGAAAAGTGCATGATTTGGGAAAACCTTTGTTTATGTGATCGTTTCACTACCTCTGAGAAATGTGAACAAATATTCTGCTGGGATTTCATTTTCTGCAGCAAGTAGTTTTATTTATGCACTCTCAAATAATTACTGAACTTATGAAAACAGAAGGATTTTTTTTTTTCAAAAATGTTTCAAATGAAGCATTTCTCAAAATTCTTTTCTTAAATTTGGAAGAGGAGCTTGTGATAAAACAGACCCTTGAGCTCCCCAGAGTTGGGACTGGATTGATAAAGTGCTCTAACACATAAATGAATCTTTTAAACAAACTGGACTTAACACAGTTTTAACCCATCTTTTGACTTTTTCCTCACAAATCAATTGCATGGGCAAGTGTCTGTCATGTAGAAAAACATTTATAAACTCCTTCAGATAACTAAACTCCATCTTTTAAGCCTACATTACATTGTGGGTGCAGCACTGGAGGATGTATCTAAAGATGGGGATTTCAAAACACTGAGCACATTTAAATTGAATTAAAGATTTAGTTCCTAAAAAAAGCCCCTGAAAAGGAAAAATTATCTAGACACACACATGAAATACATTAAGAGATAGTTGTCACTGGTCATTTGTGAGAATAGAGGAATCTTTACAGCTGAAATAACTACAGAAAAGTTACCAGTCAAGTGGGATCTAATATAAATTGCATCCAACCCAAAAAACCCAAGTCCATGAGAGTCTGTGCATATGACAACATAACATCTCCCTTTGAATGTATCACAAAGCACTCAACAATTAATATGTATTAGAGAAATCATTGAAAAAATTCTGGGTAGTTGCAACAAAATTAGAATGTAATCACAAGTAAATCTATAGACTGACAATTTTCATTAAAAAAGGAAAAGAAAAGCTAGTGTTTAAACTTTATGTGTTTTTCACAAACACTATGTTAATCTGGTTAAAATACTTCAAAGCTGTAGAAGAAAGCACAAGTCATTGAGGAAAATGGTAGATCAGCTGGTCTCATGCAAATGCAACCACACAAAAATGCTAGAAATCAGATCAATGCCAGTTCCCAGCTGGTGGGCTTAGAAAGAGTTGCTACCCAGAAAGAATAAGGAGTATAAGATGTGTGAAACCCAGGAGGAGATTTCTAAAAGGTATTGCCTCAAGATGCATCATCACTAGAAAAGTTAAAATTTTGGTCTTCATTGACCTAAATTACTCAGTTGTTCTTGTTTATGTTTGAAAAAAAGATCAGTCAAGAAATTGCAAGGGAGATGGCTGTGGTACATGTCCTGAAATAACAGATATAGCCAGAGGTGACAAGGGGTTGTTTCTTTTATCGAGCTGTGAAATTGCTTGAAATGTGGTCCATGAGTCATTAGGGAGAAGTTAGGCTTATTGGTCTTTCACCTTGGCTGAAATTTTCAAGTATAAGTTAAAAAGATAGGAGTATTAGACTGCTTGCAGGGTTACAAACTGCTGCACATTAAAACATGAGATAACAGTACAAGCATGTCTCATTCCCAGCCTCTCCTCCTTCAGTTGAGTCATGCCTATTTCTGAGATAAAAAGGTTATAAAGATATTGGTTTATTAAGGTCATCTTCTACCCACAGCAAAAGTGGTGACACCTTCAACCTGAACACCTATCTGAGCATCTGACCCTGAATGTGAAAACTGTACCAAGTGAGAGCTTGGAAGAGAGGTGGAAGGAAGACGTTCAGCATTTTGCATCTGAGGTCCTAATATACATTAAATGATGCATCCGGGTTCTTTCACCACAATAATCAGCAAAAACATCAGTAATTTCATGTATTCTTTACTCTTTTATAAGCCTGTAGATAAGAGAAACCAAGTAAGAGTTCTCAAACTAATATGCTTTTTATCGATGTGCATCACACATATGTAGTAACCACTGCATATAGATTTGTGTCTTCTACTTTTAAAACCAAACCAAGGAAATGTTATTCTGCATAATTTTGAAAGTCAGTGAAACATAGGGTGCTAAGTTATACTGATGCTTCTAGCCCTTGAGCTATAAAATGCTTATTTGCATGTATGTAACAATTCATTATACCTACAACTATATAGTCATGTATTTCTGTGAAAAACCAACATTTTGATTAGCTGGTCCATGGTTTGCAGTAATAGATTTCTTAATTTTTCTTTTAAATATTGAGTGCACTGTCTTTTTTTTTGTCTGTTGAGGTGCATATAGAAAATATAGAAAAAACTTTCAGTGTTTTGTTCATCCAGCAGAACATTAACAATAACAGGATGCAAAATGGATGTGTGAACTCTCTGAACAATTCTTTTCAAAAGACATTTTTTTCTGCTGTAGTGCCACAGCATGAAATCAGAATTCAGTATGTTTTCTCAGCTGTCACTTTCCTACAAGCTGAAGAATCCTTGTAATGATTCTTTTTTACATAAGAACAGACACAAATTCAGGAAAATCATATTTAATTGAAAATTCATTATATAATTCATGTTACCTATACTATTCTTATCCTACAAATGCCTTCTGAAAACTCACTTCTGCTAACATACTTGCAAGAAACCACTAATAATAGTGAAAGAGTAAGAGAGATGAAAATTTAAATTTTAAAATTAATTAACCCCCCCCAGCATCTAGATTATTAATTTTTTTTTGTATGTATAATTAACGCTATCCTGACGGGATTTTTGCTCATTCTGTTGTTTGTTTTCCCCTTACAGTTGCCGTTAGAAAAGAGTATATTCCTGATAAAATACTCCTGCCAGCATCACAGAAGGTAGTTTGTTAGGGTATGGTAGAACAGATGCTTATCATATGTATACATACTCTACTACTTTTAAATTAGTCTTTCTTCCCTATCCTTTCCTTTTTTATACTCACATCACATTTGATTTCAGCTTACACTTCCAGGCCAGGGACTGCACTTTGCCTCATCTCACATCGTTCCCAAACCTACCCACTCTCTTTCTGAAGAAGACTTTGAAAAATTACCAAGAACAGAAAGCGAAACACTTGACATGGATGATAATCTTCACAGCTAAAACCCAAATTACTCCACAAGCAGAGACGCAAAGTCTGCCCATATACTGAATTGTGTCTCCCAGATTTTCCCAACACATTAATTGCTTCTCCCTTTTCTCAGAACAACTCTTTACCAACCTTTTACACACCTCCTCATGCCCTGACTCCCTTCTGTCTCCTTTCTGGATGAGTAGGTGGCAGTGTGTCCTGTGACTGGTTTGAATTAATGAGTTTGTTGACCAACTAGTGCACGTGGCTGCAGCCTCTTTCAGGTGATGATGACAGACTCGGTCTTGAGGGGGTATTACTTTGAGTTTCTCTTGAACCCACCTGCCGATTTCCATAAAATAGGAAAAACTTAATAACTTGCCTTCAGTGAGAATTTTTTATTTAGTTATCAAGAAAATGAAAGATTATAACTGCATAAACCTTACTTCTTTAGGAGGACAGACTAAGAAGAATCCTCTTCTGAGGAGAAATTTTTTGTTTTGTCAGTCAAGAGTAAATTAGTAACAATAGCTTTAATTTTTTTTTGTTTTCATTTTAAATCACTTTAACATGAAAGTGAATTGCTGAAAGAAGGAACTGAAGAGGGAATTGAAGTGGAGGGCCTCAAGGTACCTGACCAAGTATTAAACTAAATTACTTTCTCAACTGTGCAAATTAGCCTGCCAAAACTTCGTATTGCAGTTGCTAGATTCATTACAGTAAATTATTAGCATTGAAGATAATTTTGGCTGGCAGCAATGACAATGAGCTATAGCAATGCTTTAAATAATTATGTCATCCGACAACAGCATTGCTTTTGCAGGAGTAACCTATTAAAGAACTTGTTTAAAGCTGAGTCAAGTATCCTGCGTGCTTTAGTCACAGCAGCAGTGGTGTCACTTGGCTTAACACAATGCATTTTAACTTTTAAATCTATAACTCCTTTAACTCTCACTTTAGACTAACTAAAAAGTAAAGAAGTAAATAATTGGGTCAATGATATATTCTTCAATGTATCAATGTGACTATTAAAATCTATATGGCTTAGTATCCACATTAAAACTGAAGTAATCAAGAAAACAAATAGCCATGTTTAGTAGAGTTATAAATGCAGTATGACTGTACATAAGAGATTTCACAAGTTAGCCTAGCTTTCATGCTGGACATGAAATTTAATGTTTACCTGATTTAATAAGTACATACAGACTTTCCATTTTTAAAATCTGCCCATCTGATATTTAAAACTAACATTAAAATGTTGTTTCCAGCCATGAAAAATGTGAAGCAACAACATCCAAGTGTTTAAAAATACATTCTTAAACACTACAAACACCGTTCAGTATTTTCTAAATGGTGAAAATCTACTTTAGATTATACTTTCTAATAATCTCGTGTTTTCTACACTTTTAACTTAAATTCTTACCAAGTACGCACGTGACTACTCAGCAAGAGACTCATTTTTTCCCATATCTTTGAATCATAAACAGATTTAGAAGTACATGACAAGCCAAAGTTAATGTATTTTAAGTCTTTACTCTTCAATTAGTAAAATCCAAACCCAATATTTACAGAATTTTTCACCAGCTATAGATACAATTATGCTAAGATATAGGACAAGTCCTGAAGTCATTAAAAACAGGTATCATCATATTCTGCTTTAAATTGACGAATTCCATAAAGCTTCATTAAATGAGGTGCCTTCTGTGAAATCAGAACTAAGCTCCATATTCCAAGTAAAGGGATCAAAAATTTGGTCACAACAGCAAAACTTGTCAGATGCTGCTCTCCAAATGGAGATCTAAGGTACTGTAATGGACCTTTTATTTCATGATGCACACTCTTTATGTAAAGTGATTCATGTTGCAAAATATTGCATTTTATAGTCTTTATTATTAAAAAAACCTTTGACATTAAAATTATTTCTGTTTTGTTCTTTAAAATAGTTTGTCTTCCATCACTGAACCAGCAAGATGTATATATTTAGTATTGCAGAATTTTTTGAAGTACTTTTTTTAACTAACTTTGGGACTCAACAATTTACAGATCAGTGCATCATCATCTGTTCCAGATTTTAGATTAACAGTTCTGTTTATCCATGTTAACAGTGCTTCCAAACACAATAAAATCTCCCATGGCCTATCCACATAATTACACCTTTAATCGTTCTGCTGCCAAAATAATTTGAGTGCACTTTAATAATTATTTGTTAGACTGAAGGCACAAGCAAGGAAATATAAATTTCCATGAGCAAAAATAAGGATTATTGGTTTTCATTCTCTCTCTCGTTAGCCTACATGTAATCACAAAACAAAACCAGACAGCTGATTAACTGTTATATTTACTCTCTTTTGCAAAATATTTAGTGGTAATTTTGGCATTAGGTGACTGGTAGGATCTAGTTCTTGTGCCTCAAACAATATAAAGGAAGTCAGAGGCAATCAGGTGTCTCATTCCCACTTTTCCACCAACAGCAATACTCAACTCTTCTCAAACCACAACCTGACAGACCTTTAATTTATCCTATTCCTGCAGGCACTATCCTGACTGCCTGAGCCAGCACCATTTTAGATCCTAAGGTTTCTCCCTAATCATATTTTCATTCGCAGGCTCTTTCCTTTCCTTGCAGACAGTCAGAGGGGCACCAGCACTTCCACACAGTCATATGAAAGGGACCATAGCTTCTGGGGCAGGAGGCACAGGAGGAGTGTGAGGAGACACAGGAGGAGATCTGTGGAGAGGGGACATACTTGAGACCAGGGCTGGAGATGCACTCTTGAAAGGAGGCACTCCATGCAGGAGGGAAAGGGTATCTCTTGAAGGGCTGAAGTCCAGGAGAGAACCAGCCCTGGGCAGGGACACCCCCAGAAATGGACTGTGGCCTATGGATGACCCATGCTGGAGCAGGGACAATCCATGGGCCACAGTCAGGGTGGAAGAGAAAAAACAAGTGAGAAGGAAGGAGCAGTGCAAGATAAGAGCAAGAAGCAAGGAGTGGCAGGAAGGAGCCACTACATGCTGAACCCATCCTCCTCCATTCCCTCACTGCAGGGCCCGAGAGTAGCATGCAGTGAGAGCAAGGGGAGTGAAGACAAGGAGGGGGTGGAGACAAGTTGCACTAAAGTTAAGTCTAGGGAAGGGGCAGAAAATGTGTTTTGCTAAGAGGTTTTGGGTGTTGTTTTTTGTTGTGGTTTGGTTTTGTTTTGTTTTGTTTTTAAACTCTTTGCATTTTTTGTTTTTCAATATCTGAATCAGTAATTAAAAGTTCAAGGTAACTGGGAATAAATTAAATTCAGTTAAATTCTCCAAGTCAAGAGAGGTTTGTCCATGACAACTTTTTAATAAACCTTAGGACATCTTCCAACCTCAGCGAACAGTAAGAAAGGGAGCTTCTGGCTAAGTGGAGACTGAAGACCATATTTAGCTGTTTAGCCTGTATTAATGTGCTCATATCTCAGAATTTATTTCAAGTTTCTTGGCTGTCTGTGTTTTCTGGATGAAATTGACTGCACAGAACTTCTGCATGTACACTCCATGTCTTTTGTCTGTCTCCTTATGGCAGCTTCTTCTTCCTTCCTCCACCTTAAAGTAGCAAGTTCCTCAGGAGGAAGAACAACCAAGATTTAATTTTTATATCTACACACACTATCTTGTATAAAGCTTTCTAGACCCCCAGTTCAGCCTATGTGAAAGGTGACAGGATGCCATCATTGGAACTGAAAATTTAGTAAGTCCATATTATAAAGGAGTTGCTAACCACAAAGAGCTTTATAAAGACTCAGAGTTACAGCCATCCTTGTTGGACTCCCGCTGATATTAGTGACTACCAGCCACTCATTATGATTAATCATGGTTGTTATATATACACTTTATAAACCAAAATATTAGAGTTACTAGAAATACAATACTTTATAATTAGGATCGAAAGAGTTAGAAAAATCTGAGGGTGGTGATCAATGGCTTTTACTCAGGCTGGCAGACTGTCAAATATGGGGTCCCCCAGGGATCCATACTGGGCCCCACACTGTTCAACATCTTCATAAACGATCAGCATGATGGGATTGAAAGCACCCTTACCGAGTTTGCTGGTAACACCAAAGTGGGTGGTAAGGTCGACACGTCAGAAGGGAGAGCCATCTTACAGAGAGACCCGGACAGGCTGGAAGAGAGGGCTAGCAAGAACTGTATGAAGTTTAACAAAGACAAGTGCAAAGTGCTGCACCTGGGATGACATAACCAAAGAGCCCAGGACAGGCTGAGATCTGTGTGGCTGGGGAGCAGCCTTGCTGAAAGGGACCTAGGGTCCTGGTGGACAACAAGCTGTGCATGAATCAGCAATGTGCTGCTGCAGCAACAAAGGCAAATTGGATACTGGGCTGCATCCACAGGAGCATTACTAGCAGAGATGGAGACGTGATCATCTCACTCTACTCAGCACTTGTCAGGCTGTACCTGGAGTACAGTGTCCAGTTCTGGTCTGCACAGTTCAAAAAAGATGTGGGCAGACTGGAGAGGGTCCAAAGGAGGGCCATGCAGATGATCAAAGGGCTGCAGAACCTGCCCTATGAGGAAAGACTGAAGCAGTTACATCTCTTCTCCGTGGAGAAGAGAAGGCTCCAGAGGACCTCATCACAGTATTCCAATACTTAGAGGGCAGCTACTAAGAGGATGGAGGCACAGTATTCCAATACTTAAAAGGCAGCTACAAAGAGGATGGGTGGTTTTCCAGGTACAATTGGACAGGATGCTAGATAAGCTCATCTAAGCTCCCTTTCCCACAAAAGGTTGGACCAGAAGTTCTTCTGAGGTGCCTTCTAACCTATGCTGCTCTATGATTCTATGAAAACTCCTAGGCTTCACAAACTGATGAGCTCTACCAGCAAAACAGATGCTTCTGCTCTTTCCTGTAACAGATCTGTAGTTGTCAGTCTTCCTGAAAGACAAATCTGAGCGACACCCAAAGTAACTTTGATACAGCATGGCAAAGGGTAGTGCAAAGCACCTGGAGACGCACTTTCTCCTTGATCAAGGAGCCTTTTACACATCACAGTAATGCTGACTCAAGAGAAGACAACCTCCATTTTACTATTTTACATTTTACTATTTATGACCCAATCTTTTCAGTGCCATGTAATCAGCTAGCCTGTGAATGCCTTTTCTTCTTTGTTAGCTGCTATCCCTTTCGCCAGTACACTGCAAATTTATGAGCAACAGCAAAGGAAAAGCACTTCAATTCTGTATCTCTTAAGGATTCATATGGCAATATAAAGACCTAGAATATGCAGATCTGCATATTTGGCTGTTTGTGGCTGTCTTACTCTACCAGAATAGACACAGAGTAGCTAAAGGACCAATATGGCCTCTAGTCTTTAATGTTTTCTATTCATAAACACTGAAAAGCTATTTAAGAATATTTCAATTAATGCTGTAAGTAAAACCATAAACACTTAACTGAAGTAAACAAAAAAGTATGAAAATCAAGCAGCATTTTTTCTCTAAGTTTTAGAAATTAAAGCATTAAACACAGAAAACCTGTTATTAAAATATCTTTTCAACATAATCAATATTGACGTAGGAACCCCTAGAGTTTCAGTGCTTACTTTTCATCACAAGTACTGTATAGTGTTTCCTTGAACTTGATCAGCTTGGTTTGGGTATTTTTGTTTGTTACATTCAGATGGCATTGTCAGTCTTTTCCAGACCGTATGATTTATTTCCATTAGTGATATTTTGCTAGGCACCAAGCTTAATACTTGCTGTTGTTTGAAGAAAAACATGCAATGCAGCATGACAAGATCATAGCAAATATGAAATCAAGAACATTTTTGTAAGGTATTTGAAAGCAGTAATAATAAACTCCTAAATTTTCCAAATAGGCACTACAGAGAAAGTTCTTAGCTAAATAACAATACCAAGCATTTGATAAAAATGAGGTGCCAGAAGGACAGGAACAAAACTCTGAATTTATTTGAGAAAGGAAAGACTTTAAAAAAACAAAAAATAAGAAAAAGAAAAAGGGAAGGAGAAACAGCTGGCATGGCACTAAATGAAGTAATGGCCAGCAGAGCCAGAAGCACCTTGTCAATAACAGATATTTGAAAAATTGATAGCTATTTAAAAATTAATCTGGAACAAAGTGACGCTAAATAAATGAAAGCTGTTCTAAGCAGGATAACCAAGGCTAACATTCACAATTGAACAAAATGTGGGGTTTAGATACATTTTCAGGTTATCCAGCAGTCTTAATAAATGAAGCGTAACATAACAGAATGAAGGGATTATGAATAAACACTATTGCTATCAGACACTCAAATAACAGCCAAAACAAAACCTTAAGTTATAGGAAACTGAAAAGGACTGGAGAGGAAAAAAATCAAAGATACCACAGAATTTCTCATGGCCACCTGAAACAAGTGCAAACAGAAACAGTTGCCTGACAGTTTTATTCAGAGGGCATCACTTTAGGCAGCATTCCATCCATGCTCAGGAAGAGGCAGAAAAACAGCTACTTAACAATTTTTTAACAAAGCCAAGTATTGTAATAGAAAAAGAATAACTTAAAAATAGTCTACGATTTTCTCATGGCTAGATGCAGACTTTTGTTGGATATGGGAAACACAGATCCAGGTCTTTATTTGTACAGAAAGTAGAAGCAAATGAGGAGTCTCATCCAATGTACCTGAAGCCAAATTTGCAAGGACCCTTACAATGGATACCATTTTCACCATTAAGAAAATTACTGACCATCCTGTTTGATAGATTTCATTCCCCTTGGCAGTGTTACCCTATTGCAAAAGATCTCAATAAATTATTTTCTTTCTTTTTTTAAAAAAACCTATCTTTCTCCAGATAAAAGTGAGTATCTATGCACACAGGGAAAAATGAGATGAATAAGGAAAACTTGTTTTACATATCCCAGTTTAGATAAATAGGGGTTGGGGTGGGCCAAAAATCAGCTGTCAGGTATTAGACAACTATAGAAAAGTGAAGTAGATGACTATTACTTTATGTGGAAGGTTGAGTAGTATAGGAGGTGTATAGTCTTAATGACAGAGAAATTAATGTCAGGATGACAGGACAGAAGAAGGGAGCAGTCTCCAGTCTCATTCCTACAAAAGGAACTCATTACAAAAATACATTGAATCCTATGAACTGGAATGGTGGATACTGGTTTGTACAAGAGATGTTATTGCATGCTTCCTTAACATAAATGCAAGAAAAATGTATAACTTTCTTTTAAAAGAGTGGTTTCAACCCTAACTTCAAATTAGCCATACAAATTTTCCAGTGGAGGTATGTATTCCTACACATTTTGTCTTCTAGCAGCTGTCTTTCCCAACTAATTTTCTTAGGCTGTCTATAAATATAATAATAGTCTGTAACCTGATGTCTACAGACCCCTAGAAGTCTGTGGGGTACTTCCAGTTGTAAGTTTTCCTTCGCAAAGGCTGTATAAAAACAACTGGATACTTCTTTTGCATACTAATTTTTGCTGGGGTGGGTGGTGGTGGAAACATCATCTTTTTGGCCCCAGGTATTTTATGCCTTGATTTCCATCCCTTCTGATTTTTCATTGCAAGTTTTTACAGATGTATTACATGAATTATTTTCTAAGTGGTGATTCTATACCTTTTACCACTACCATAAAAAAGAGATGCTCCCCAGAGTAGGTGTTCTTCTGAAATATTTTTTACATCAGTTTGAATTAGTCATAGCTTTGATGACAGAATTTGAATTTTTTTTTTAATTGATTCCAGTATAGTATGCAATTTGAGAAGTTTAGAGCTATGCAAGTTAGCTTAACCTTAGTTAGCTTTGTGCCAGAATAATTGCACTGGAAAAAGAAAATACAGTTGATACACTGAGTTAGAGAAAAAGCAAACTAACATGTTAACATATTAAGGTTTAATGGCAAAAAAAAAAAAAAAAAAAAAGGCATGCAGATTCCAAACCTCAAGTTAGAAAATACTAGAGAGGAAGGTGCATGCTTCTGTAGGCATGTAGCCTGGTAGACTGCTTGGATAGGATTGTTATAATGCTTAATGAATTTTGGTACTGTGCCATTCCTGAACTCTCATTTGGTATTGCCCATCCTTGCATGGTAAAGTGCTGTAAGTAACAAGGTTATCACTGCTATTTTACATGGTTAAATATAGTTTCACCTCAGTTCACTGGGGTCAGTTGCCATGTGGTGAACAATCTAAGTCCCTGTCATACTGAAACATATTCAGGCCTGTGACCTGTCTTGTTACTGACTTCTTAACATACTAAGTCTCACAGTGCTTAGCTTGCTGAAGTATAAACTGGAATCAATATAGGGGCAAGAAAAACTTTTATTAGTATGCTGTTTAACGTAGAAATCATGGCTTTGGCTGGGACTCCAAGCATTACCATATACAATTAAAAGAATCCATGTATAACACATGCAAAAAAGTTCTAATCTGAGGAATAAATTGAATTAGGGATTTATGAAGTTCGATGGATTGTGCCATTCTGCACGTGATGCCTTCAGAAGAGGTAGTGTTTCTAGCTGCATGATTCCTCATGTAAAGTGGTGGGTTTTGTATATAGAAAACATCAGAAAACACTAGAAGAGGTACAAGCACTGAAACCCAGAGATAATACTTTCTTTCAACATAATTTCACTTATCAGATCAACAAAAATAGCTATGTAATATATTTCTTTCATTACTAAGTATGCTAGCAAATGTTCAGCCAAAGATGTAATGGGAAATGTGGCTGCTGTAGAGTAGCCAAGTTGAACAAAAAGAACAATTTTTCCTCCTTTAACATTTCCAAGTCACCCTTTGATTACCAGGAAACCGAGATGACTTTCCATTCCTGTGTACTTTATGAAATCTTTAGGTCCTCAGCTCTTTGGTAAAGCTGTAATGAAGTTTCAATGTTAAGAGTTCATGTCACAGTTGAAGAAACATTAAAAATAGATGAGCTGTAAAGAGAAGTTTTAAATTAAAGTACACATCATTGGAACAGTTGAGGTATCATATTGCTGATGTTTATAGCCAACAACATCAAGTAGAAAAAACTAAACAAGAAAAACAAAATAAAATAACTAAAAAGGAAATTAGCTGGTCACTATGCTTAGGCACTCTGTACAAGTACTGCTGGGTATTTTTAATGACAACTACATGACCAATCCATTAGTCTACTCAGTTGTACTGAATAAACTCTTCATTTGTTACAGAAGGGGAATTCTGTCCTCTCAAGACTGATCCTGCTTCTTGTGATTTGGTGTTGGATACGCACATCTGTATTCCTGTTTTTCATTTCCCCATTTCATTTCCTTAGCCATTGAATAATAACAGCACATATATATTAACAAAAGCTACTAAGTGATATAGTAATAAAATATATGCTCTTTGTTCAGCTTGTATGTTGCAGTTGTTATAGGCTCTGTAACTTAATTACTCTAATGTTTTGTGATTGGCCCTTAGGGATCAGCTTCCTGGTTTTTGTTGTTTGCCCTGTACATAATCCAGCTGGCATGTGTAAGTAGAATGCATCAACAATAAAAATTAAAAAAGGAAATTGCAGTATTGATGCTAAGGATGGGTATAGTAAATTTATCTTTCACCTTCCTCCCATCTCAGATTTCAAATTCCCTCTTTCTTTTGCTCCGTTCCACAAAACCCTCCCTCCTGTTTGTAATCTTTGACTCCTGGCAAACTCATTATCCCCTCAACTCTCACCTGACAGTGCAAAATTTGAGAAGGCAGTTTTTTCTCTCAACAATAACTCTTCCACCATGCCTAGTACATCCAACAAAAGGGAAGCAATCTCTGCGGTTCAATAGCATAAATTTGTAACAAGCAGGAGGTAGATTAACCATACACAATTGGACTTGTCTTTCCCTAATGCAGTATATTTTAACATCAAGTATCAAAAGACCCAAAATTCACCCACAAAACAATAAGAAGTTGCAATGCAATATAGATTTTAGGAATGATATTAAATTGCTGTATTAAAAAAATGTATTTCTGCACAGGTTACTGCCTTAGAAATAAGTTATAATTTTTATTTTTTAAAATCTGTCGCTTTTCACAGACATACCAACTTAACTGTATGTTAGAGTAGGATGATGAGCTTTTCTATTAATGCACTGTATTGAATGCTCAGAGGAAGAAAGGAACATATTCTCAAATAATTGTGCATTGAGTCCTGGAAAAGCCCTTAATATTGCTCTTGTAACCACGTAGTCAGTTTTACTCTCTGTATGCCAATTTACTGCACCAATCACAACTAAGAAGTTCATTGGTGGACCTCAAATAAGAAATTAAGATTTCTCTTGCATGAAATTGAATCAATACTCCTTAAAAAAAAAAAAATCAGATCCTTGTCAAAACGTCTTTTTTTCTGGTTCTAATATACAACACAACTGTTGAAGTGAAATTAATTTATCTGAAAGTGTCCCTCATAGGAATTCAAGTAGTTGCACTGTATCAAAACATGCAAAAGTACTCTAGATTAAGACTTTGGAAAAGGGACTAAAACATGAAGGGGGGTGGGGGGAAAGAATCTGCATCTTAAAAATATTGTCACTTATCAGCTACCTCACCTTCCCTTTGGAAGGTAGAAAAACCCACTCAGGAAGAGATGACTCATTATAGCTGTGTCTGAAGTAATCTTCTCTCCTTGCAAATAAGGTATGCATGCCCAAGCAAAGGGAAAATCAAATATAAACATTAATAGCTACTACAGAGAGATGCGTAGAATGGTAGCTGTTAGCATGAACTAAATATATACCTAATAACTTGCAGTTAAAAATCTAGTTTGTTACGGCTGATGCACAGTGCTTGAAAAATTTCTTAGAATTCTGAACAACAAGCAAAACTCCCTGATGTCTATTTTTATTGTGTTACAGCAATAACTTGTTTACAGATGCATATTATTTGCAAGAGATGCTTTAATTTTGAATTTGAAGAAATTCCACAAAAAAATGCCCCAAAATGTTGTGGAAAGCACACAGTAACAGTTATACTGTAAGAAAGTCTGCTTTTCAAAGTGGAATGAGAGAAAGCATTTTTAACTTCTGCTGTATCCAAACGTCTACTATTCTCACAAAAATAAAAAAATGTCAGAAACATTCCAGAATTTCATCCTGTTTTCCTCCCACTAAAAACACTAGTGCCATGCATGAGCAAACACCAGTGCATTTTTGCCACTGGTAACAAAACCAGGGAGATTTGTTTATGAATAAGCATTATACTTAATATGAAAAGCTTGTTAAAAAAAAAAATCACAGTTGCAATACTAATATTGTCCAAATTCACAGGCATTTCAGTGACTAATGGAACATTGTACAACCAGAACCATAACATTTATTTGTTCAAGTCCCAGTCTGAACATACCTGCACTGCAGTCTTCAGTAAATACCAAAATGTTAAGTGGACATTGCAGAATGTTCACCCAGAAAGAAATTTTTATTTTAAATATTTGCACTGAAAAGTTGATTCTATAGGTCATTGAAACAGGAAACAAACACACTGTATTATCCTTATATCCTCTTTAAGGTGATTTTCATAAGGTGAACATTTAAACAAGTATGTCAATTATTGCAATGAATAGTTTTTAACCTGTTTATGAGGTGATTTTACCCAATACAAAAAACCCCCTCAAATCCAAAACAACAAGCATTTTTGCGGTAGCAATGTGTTTCATGAACAGATCACAAGCAGCAAAGAAAGCTCCATTTTGTGAACCAATTGCCTCCTCTAAATAGGTCAGGCAGATCTGGTCACAAGTCCCAGCAGCTGTTCCCTACCGCTTGAATGAAAAACGTAATATTCTCAATCTAGACCTACACTATGGCTGACTTCAGGATTATAGCAATCAAGCTAGACTTTCACATATGTGCAATACTTATCAGTACCTTTTAAAAAATTTGGTGTCTAAGCCAGTCCATCCTTGAATGTCTGCAGTTATTTGTAGGGCAGGCAAATGCTCAGGTATCAAGCTACCAGTAGCTAATTATAGACTCCTTTAGCTGAAGCCAAAACTGTGTTGTCATTCTGCATTTTAAAGACTTTTATTTGGGGGAAGGGGAGAGCTTTCTACACATTTTTGAACTACTATCACTTAGCAGTGTAAAGTCAAAAGCAAAACATACTTTGCTCTCTCCTATTCTTTACTCCTCATACTTGGTATGCTACGCTTAATGCTACTAGCAAACATAAAAGATAGACTAGAAAAGTAATTATGTATTTAATATGAATGAAGAGCTGGGGAGAAGCTATGATAATAACAAAATGTGCAAGCAACAGGCTTTTCAGAAAGGTAATTATTATGATAGATGATCTTGATATTTAGTTATAGAACAATGCATAAAAACTACTTTCATTTTTTACTGTACCTTCTTCCCCTACCCCCGTGTTGAAGTTTACTAACATCATCTTTCCCACAATCAGGTCAATGGATTAGATAGAGCTATTCATTATTATTTTAGCATAATCAGCAAGGTTAGAGTTGACCTGCATTTCCTCAAGGGATTCACCTAGTCTAAACATATGGCTTTTTGTTCTGGATTTGAGGTTATTCCTCATAACCAATCTGCCCTGCTGAACTACAATTCTGAATTTATTGCATGCCCTCAAGAAAAGATTTTTGTTTTCCAAGGGTCACTGCTGTTGCTGTTAAGCCACAACAGACAACAAAAGCGTGGCATGATCTGTTAAACAGATGTGCTGATTTGGATTGACATCACTCTGTAGTTATAAAATACGTAATTTACTTTATATCAGCAACTTTTATTGTTATGAAAGCAAAAGAGGCCAACAATGACAGGCACTGAAGTGGATATAGAAAACTCCAAAGCTTCAAGGTATAATAGTATTTGTACAAAGCTACTTGGTAGAAGTTATCTTTAATTCACTATCCTGCAAGTTGGTTATGTTATCAATTAAGACCAAATAACTTTATCTCCAAGGCAAGAAAGGTTAGTAGTGTATGTCAATATATTTTTAAATATTTGCTTGTATGATAAAAGCTACAGTTTGTATAATTATTTCTCTAAGGAGGGGAAAATGAATTAAATAACGCATGCTATGAGAGAGTTTGTCCATATAGTGATCAGGCTCACGAAAAAAGACCAAAGTCAAACCCCAGGTATTTTAATTGTATGGGTTACTTCAGTTGCTAACTTTCTAACTTAAATTTGTATCCAGCAAGATGCAGGTCTGTAAATACATACACGAATGGCACCACTGGTTTAACTGAATGAGAAAGCAAACCATTTTCAGCTAAATAAAGATTACTTGTGTGGTTGGAGTATGGCACAAGAGCATAAAGACTATTTCTGCCCCTCATCTTCCTCTCCAAATTACAGCCTTGGACCCCAGCCTTGTGAAGGTATAGTATTTTATGGGTGAGGAATCAACCTTTATTGACTATGTCAAAAATAGCAGAGAATCCACCATTATATTTGTTATATATTGAAAGCTAACTTTCCTGAACTGTGAATTGGAAGATGTTCTGATTAAAATACATGACTGTTTTAGGCAAAGCTTATATGCCATGCAGCTAATTTAATAAGCATGTAGGACAGCAGAAGTTTCATATAACCCATACTCAGACACAAAACTCAATCTAAGTAGTATTTATCACTCTGGAACCCTTAGACAACACCTCCAGCAAACTTAAGGTAAAACAGATACAGATCACTCCATTACACTAGCCAAAAGTGGCAACAGAAGCAAGAGCAATATCAGAGTGCTTCTCTGACAACTGGTTGTTTCCCTGAACACAGGTGCATTTTACCAACTGAAACTGCCAGATTCTTCTGCTCCAGCTGTCCATTAATTCTGCCCTGTCTTTCCTTGCAGAATGTTTTCCTCTGGACAGTGTTGGTTGCAGTTTTTCCACAGATGGTCTATTTCAATGAAACAGTAAAACCACTACAAGTTTCCACCAAGGCACATGCCAGAATACTGGGCTTAAATTTTATTTTACTAATAATTTTATTTTACTAATATTATTATATTTATATTTTCTACAGGATTTCTCTATAGAAATGTAAATAGTGAGAGATGCCTCAACATACCATGTACCTAACCTCACTTTTATTTTCTGTATTCTTGATGTATTAACATAGTACTACTGAAGTCCTTAAATTAACAGGTTAAGGCAAATCCAACAACCACACATGATTCAGCAGTTGTATTAGAATATACTCAACAAAAAACTGAAATAACGACTTTACATTATAAATCTATCCTCCTAAAACATAGCATCTTCAGTATTGCTTCTTAATTGAAAGAGAGAATTCTGTCAGTATTGGTTTCTGCACTGTTTGTTTTGTTATGAACAAAGTATGACATCAAGCTTCAATGCGCCCCAACTAGTCATTGCCAAATTGTGACCCAGGAATGGCATGAAAATAGAAATCTGCCTGTGGATGAAAAATAGAGTATGGCTTTTGATAACACTAGGCACTTGCAGAACACAGAAGCGTGCAAACATTAATTCTCATAATTGTCCTATGAGTTAGATAAATATTGTTTGACAGAGCTAAGATTCAATATCAAGATATCTTTCCTTACATTCATTTCTGCATGTTTACATATTTTCTTATAAATCTCTAGCACTGTTTTGCAAGCCCTTAAAAATAAACTTATTTCATGAGAAGATAATTAACTCATGGAAAATCTCTTGAATTTAATTTGAGAGTTGTTTATGAGAAAATATACTTCAGAGATATCATGTCTTAACTTACTAAGTGCTTAATGATGAGTTTCAAAATAGGAATTGAAAGTAGTTTCAGTCAGGAATAAAGAGTCAGCATATTGTAGTAATAGAACATTGAAGATGTTATTGTTTTCTAATGTCTGTCTCCCATTTTCCCCCGTGTCTGTGATTTTTATTCTACCACTTTGCTCCTTCTTCATCCCCACCCCCTTTCCCTTCTCATTCCATGCTTGTTTTGTGAGTTGTCACTGAAGGCTGAAATAAATTTATATTCCCAACCCAAGGACATTTCTCTGGGTCTGAAGTGTAAGCACTGCTGAAACAGTTTGAAGGGTGGAGGAGGAAAAAAAAAAAAAAAGCAAAAAACCCCTCGGCCTTTATCTTTTGAGCCAGATGCAGCCTCAAGATCATTGTATTAAACACAAATGAATGGATATACATGGATTTTTACAATCTTTTGAATCCATTTGTACATTTGAAAGCTGTGTTGATTTGCAGCATTTACAGAGATCCAGGCTAATTACTGTAGGAAGGAATTGATATAGCTGGCAATGATATAATGAATGACACTTGAATTTTTCAGGGATGTGAAGTGTGAGTTTAGTGGTTTTGAACGTATTGACAGCCTTGGATAACAGAAGATAAATGTTCAAAAAGAGAATGCACACAACTATATGGAAAAGTTTCCTCTCTTTTATATGCCAGTGTTCATTAGACCTGTACTGGAAAAAAAAAAATTTCTTGCACATTTAGTCTTTGGCTTTCCAAAACTGTTAACAAGGGTAACTGGAACGGTTGTGCTGACATCCATTACTTCTGGAAAGAAGTCTAGTGTGATTTTTCTCCTTTCTACAAACCAATGAGGAATTTAGCAAATGTTAGGATGCAATACATTCAATCAAAATTGAACAGTAAACAAATTAATGTCTTCTGATGATCTTCACTACTTTAATGGAAGATGTATAAGGCAGCAATTTTTTTTATTATTATTTTCTAAATAGGTCTTGAAACAAAGCAGACACCCTGTTCACATAATTCCTATATAGCTTCTACACCCTTCCGCATATTTTATACAGGCAATACAAAAATACAAGAAAAAAGCAAGAACTAGTTAATTTCTTTTCCCATATAGTAACCAACCATTAGTTCATTGCATAAAAATAAAATGATTGAGAAGGAATGGAGAGAAAAAAATTGTTCTACTCTATATGTATATACACAAATGCCATAGTGCATTCACAGAAAATGTATGAAAAAAAATACCTGAAGCAGCTTTTTACTGATGGCATTTTGAAACATTTAGTATCAGAAAGCCTGACAAACCTGAAAAGAAAAGCAAAGAGAACAACAGAATATCAACTGTCCCATATTTGAATATGTGTGTGTATATATACATACACACACACACACATATACACACTAATATGTACTAATATGTTCCAAGGACAATCTTAGGTCAATTGTATACTAATTAGTAATGGCTCATGACATCAAAACGTGATCATTAATTCCAGCTGCCATGCATCTATGACAATAAGCAGAATTAATGGTGACTTAAAAAAATTAAACACACCTATAACAGGATCAAAAAATGTCATAAGTTTTACATCACCACGACTAGATTTACTTTGCAAGAGTGAGCTACAGTTACATATCTGTAGCAATGCAAAAAGAAAAAAAAATTAGGAAAGTGTTTGACAATAGAGTGGCAGCTTATACATTCATTGCGAGACAAAATTATTCTCATCTTTCATTAAAAACATTACTCAGTGATGGCATCCAAAAAGAAAGGGCTTGCAGCAAGCTCAAAATGGAAGGGAAATCTTATTCCTTTCACTTTACTATGCTGAGCAAGAGATTATGCAGGAAGAAACCACAAGGGAATGTAACAGCAATAAGGGAAACAATGAATGCTAAGCTGTTTAGTCATTAGCATAAAAACATTTATAGAAACAAATCCTGGTCAGGTCTGCTTTTGAGGTTTAAACTTTTTTTTACAGAGAAAAAACTTATTAAATTACCTGTCTCAAACTCAGACACTTCCTTTTTGTTTGTTTTTAATAAATTTGTGGCTTCAGATTGCAAGTCATGAAAAGACTCTAAGGCATTCAAACAGAAAAGTGTGTCATGAAGATCTGGAGATACATTGCTCATTTTTTATAAGAGGACAGAACTTAATAATTCAGTAGAATTTCTGAGTACAGAAAATTCAAGAATCAGTAGCGTAATTAAAAGAACTCATGAAAAAAATATAAAAATATGCAACAATCTAATTAGAAGCACAAAGCAAGACTTTTATTCTTTAGAATTGTAAAGACCCAGGTACAATTAAAAAAAAATAGTTCTTCAAACATGTCAGAGTATTCAATAGATATTTTGAATTTTATTTATTTATTTATTTTTAAATAGGATGATGATCCTGCGTCATGAGAGAATGGGAACATACTTCATTTACCAGGGAAGAGGATATTAACAAGTCAACAACATAACTCTGCTCTCTGCCCTTCCGGTATTTAAATAAGTATTTAACTAAGAAAATTACAGTACCCTGAAAGAGTGCTAACATGTCATCCTTGTTTAGGAAGGGTAACATTGTAACTAACCCTACACCAGTTAATCTGACATTTCCTATGGCCAAAAAGGCAGATGAAGGAAGGATGACAGAAAGTTGTTACTGGATTCAACTGAGGGCTTCATGGCCAAAGATGCTGCAAATTTCAACCTACAAACACAGAAAACAAGTTTGCCCTACAAATGTGATACCACCAACTGGGATATGAAATACAAATAAGGCAAGATACTCTAATTTACCTAGCATTTTTCAACACATCACTGTAAAAGCTAGCTTTAAAGAAATTGCTAGCGTGAGAACTGTTTGTTAGTCAGTAAGGGGATTTCAGTATTTGAACTGGGGAAGACAGCTCTCATGTGATTGCAAGATGAAACAACACTTCTCAGATAATTTGAAGAGAACACCAGTGTGTGAGCATAACTCAGACATAACCAAATTAGTGTTTGCCAGCAGTGCTCCAGAGCATGAGAGAATAGCTATTTAGTTCTGCAAGAGAAATAGCTCTATGTGTTCCTTGCAACAGTGATATACTGTTTTTCTGTTATGATTGAAATTCCCATGTTAAATTTGATTGCTGCTCTTTCTAATACAATTTCCCTGCTGCAACAATGACCTATGTTAGATGTTTCAAAAGAAGTTGAGTGTAAGCTTATCGACTGCAATTAGAAATAACCAGCTCACAGAGAAAGTTAATTTCTATGTGTTGCCAGCGAGAGGTGGCTTTATTCCCAGACACACAGCATATGCAAAAAGATAAGGCAGAAAAGCAGACAAACTCATATGTAATTTCAGAATATATATTCCCTAGCAGAATGCTCACATTGCCTAATTGAGGGCTCAGCTCACTTTAAGCCAACACATGTGCAAATCACAGACCCTTTTCCTTGAACTCTCCCTGTGCATTCCCATATTGTTGTGTTTGCCAGCAATGGTATTCATGCACCCAAACAATGAGCTAGATTTGAGGACTAATCTGGCTGAAAGGTTTCTTTTTTCTTTTATCAGCTTAGCTTGTGACCAAATCAATTCCCTATCAAGTTCACCCAGCAGCTGCATGAGCTCCTGTCAGTGGCAACATACAATTATGTCAGTATAAACCAACTGTGGAACCTCAGAGGCCTAATCCCTCTTTATAACCACAGAAAAATAACACCAATTAAGAGCTGACCTCTCTCTATCAACTATGATGTAAAAAAATAGCCTAGGATCCTAAAATGGGTGCTTTCTCGTAGACTACATGAATGAGTCTCACTCTCCTTATAAACATCTCTTCCTCTCTTTTGGACTTTGAGTGCTTGGATTTAAAAAAGGTAAGCACTGGTCACACTACTATTTCATTTAAAAGTGCATTTTTACTTATTAAAGAAAAAAAATCCTTCCAATTTGTCTGGATGGCATCTTATTTTTGAATTATAAGAATGAGTCAACAGGAGTACAAACTTTGCAGGTGTTCATTACCCTGTAAAAAATTGTAGGGTTTAAAATTCTTTGTTCAACAATGAAATTGTAATTGTGGTATGAAAATGACTTTAAAAAAGGCCTGTTTCTTCTCCCCTATTCACCAATTCTGTCACAAAAGCTGACACAGGTTTTCCCAATTTATCATGTCTTTATGTCGTGGAAGACTAAGTTAATCTGATTTAATAATTTTTATTTCCTCTGACAAAATATATAAACACTTCTTGTGCTGTTTCAAAGAGTTTTGAGATTGTTTTATCAGTCTTTCTTTATATAGAGAGATAATTCTCCCATTTTTTCTCCTTTCTTTCCTTCACTCTTTGCCTAACAGCCCTACAATTTTCTGGTAAGAATATGCCTTCTAGAGCCAACTCACTGTAGAGCACATTCTGGTACTCTTTTAGCTTTCCCAAATCTTTTAGCTGTTGTGCCAAACTTCTTTCATATAAACAGTGGTTTGGCATTACTCTGACTTGCAAAAACCAAGGAAGACAAGTACTAGAGCATGCTTACAATTAAATTTTTTAATCCATTTATAAGTAAAACTTTAAAATAGGAATTTTTTTTTTTTAAGTAATTTGACCTTGAAGTAGCTCAATCCTAATGAAGGAATGTCATTGCCAGACATCATTACTTTCACTTGGCACCTTCTGACGATCAAAAAGCACCTTAAGTGCCTGAAAGGTATAGTTATACCTTATGCCCAGCTTGTAGATCACTTTCTTGTGTATACACCCAGCTCCCAGGTTGCTCAGCTCCACAGCGTTTATTCTGCTCTTCAACAGTTAATAGAAGTTAGGCTCAATTAATTCTTTTTGCAGATGTTGTCTTCATGCACAGGAGAAGCATTTAAGACATAGGAGACAGACTACAACAGCTTCCAGTTGAGGGCACCTGTGTCATAACAGCTAGCTAGTTCTCATGTTGCTATCCATGTCACTTTCCACCTGATCAAAGGAGGGTGTTAGCTCAGTACTGAATAAATCCCTACTGACCTTATAATGTTACTCTCCTGCTCTCTTTCAGATGTTACGAATCCCTATCATAGGACTACTTTGATCTGGGTTAACAGTTTTCTTCTAGCTAATTCTTTAGTCTTCTATCCCAGACTAATCTGGAGAACAGGTCTAAGTAATATGCAAACATGTGCACAGAAAACAAATCTGATTCAACCTGACATGAAAAACTTCTGAAAAAAGAAATCAGCTAAGGTTAGAGTCGCAAACAGCATTTTTTACTCACAGCAGTGATATCACTAGGGCAAAACTACTGTTAGCCTATACCCCAATTTCAGAGAATAACTTAATCTGTTGGCCTTTGCTTTAAAAATATCGTTAAATACTGAAGTAAATCTTACTCATCATTAAGTTCATGAGGCCAAAATTAATGAGGCAAGACAGAGCATGTCCCTTAGGCAGGAACTTTTTGCTAAGGTTGAAGACTAGAGCAGAAAACAGGGGCTAAAGTTGATAAATATGTAACTACTCATCTTCGCAACTCTAATAGTACTTTCTCCTATTTGTCAGGACCAAAGTAAAAATCTAAAAATAGGTTGTCTTTCAAAAAAATACATAAAATACAGGTACATGGGTTTTCAAATCAGTCATTAACAATAATCCCTGACACCACCATACACCATATCATAAACTCAGCTTCTACACCTGAGAAGTTCCAAGTCCACCCAAAAGGCAGTTCCTCAAAAATGTGGCATGCTAGAGTATTAAAATTCAGAAAACAGTAAAAAAGAACTGAAATCTTAATTCTCTTCTAGAATATGTTGTGTCAGAGACGACAACTACCAATCTGAGTAGGCTTCTAGTGAAATACCTTGTAGGTAAATTAAATAAGCTGAGAAAACTATTTTCTATAGGACATAGTAACTGTGGTGTTATTTTCAACAGCATGCCTTGGATCACTCATATTTCCCTCAAGGACACATAGGGTATGAAGGTGATCCAGCTATGACTATTAGGAGATAATCTGGCAAGACTATCCTTCCTAGGAGAATACAAAACAGCTATCCCACCCAAACAAAAGGGGGAAATAAATGAGATTAAACAGTTACCACTTGTTATAGACCAAAGCCCCATTAAACTGCCGGACATAAGTATATGAGAGTTCTCAACCAGGAGATAAATAGACCAGGGTACCCAAGAGAAGAGACTGGGAGTCATCAGTTGCTTTGTCTCTTCACTGTTCTGCAGTCCCTTTTTATCTTCCCTGATACATGAAGGGTAAAATGCAAAATCATACTCCTGAATGTTAGCCACATATATCATAGAAGCAGAACAATAATAATCTATTTCCCCAAGCAACAAGAATAAATACAAGCTATAAGCGGTACTCACGCTGTAGATCCCATGTTCCTAAAAAAAGTCTCTCCCAACCACACTTCAAAGGTCAGTGAAACAAGCATGTAATACGTTTGCTCTAAAGACAACATTCTTTGTGATACCTCAAATACTTCATATGTCTTGAGTTAATTATAAATTGTTTGCTAACTCTAATATATGATGTCTTATTTGGATACATTTGAACATCACCTTTCAGACAGTCTTTTGATCACAAAATTAGCCAGTTTAACACACTACAGAGCTGAAGGAGTATCACTAAGTCTTAGCTGATCACTAATTACCTTATCCAGAACTTTGAGAAGACATGCAGAAAGTAAATAGTTTCTGATTTACTGCAGAAAGTCACAGATAAGATATCTTCTGAAGCAGCAGAATAAAAAACAGACAGCACTTGGGTAAAGGGAAAGAACAAACTCAGTGTTTATTTCAGAAAAGAAGCTCTTGAACACACACATGTCCCCTTGTACAGTGTATTGTCCCTTAGAGCTGCACGTTACTCATTCATTTGTTCTGTCAAAATAACTGGCATAGTTCATATAACAAAAATCTGCTTCAAGGTTAGATTTCTAATTCCATTGTTGGTTTTAGTTTAATAACATCTTATTCCACAGAAAGTCCTACTGCAGAAAATAAGATTACCCATTTATTATGGCAAACAGGAGTCACAACAGTGGAATCTCTCACTTATTAGTTGTATGAATTCTACATTCTTCTAATTTATACTTATTTTATTTAGTAAATCTGTGCATAAAATTAAAAGCTAAGCAGAAAAATCTATATTTCTTTTGAATGCATCATGAGTATTGCAGTTTAACTTCTATATTTGGATACGATTTGCTATGTAGATGTATATAGACAGTCTCTACCATGTTTCTCTACAGGGCAGAAAGCAGTATTATAAAAATTCCATTCTGTTAAGAAAATCCCTAAAAGACTTGCAAATTTGAACTTATTCCTAAAATAACATAAAATTCAGCATATATATTTACAGGCTTTGCTAAATGCATTTTCTTATTACCCCAGTTTGTATGGCATTTATATTTTGAAGCAATTTTGTGGAAAACATAAGACCATGCCATCATTATTCAGGAATTTTCCCTACTGAGAGTCACATAGCCAAGAGCAACAGTGTGAATAAGCAAGTTATTCATCATGCAACTAAAAGAAAGTGAAAGTAAGAATTTTCAGATTTATGTGAAAACCACAGTACAACTACGGCAGATTGGAAAACTGCCAGCACATACACTGAGCAGCTCCTCTATAAATGTGATCTTTCAGGAAACAAGTATTCAGACATTAGATCATCTGAAGTAATTACCATCATTAACAAACTTCTGCTTTCTCAAACAATCATTAATTTACATGGAAGCTTTGATGCACATAGAAACTTTCCTAGTGTTTTCTCTCCAAAAGGCATCAGTATTTTCTCCAAAGGCATCTGCATTTCAAAAAAATGTGTTACTTCATTTTGGAGGAGTATCAAAGAAAAATTTTAAAAAGTGATAAATACATGCACAGTCTTTAACTTTTCCTTACAAAGTATTGATTTTTGGCATCCTTTGTAGTATGCTAAACTGACTTGTTTTCAAATCACAGTTCTACCACTGAAGCAACACCAATGAATAAATAATGCTCACTTCTCACTGAGAAACAGAAGATATTTGAATTAAAAAAAAAATTCCAAGTTCCTTTCTTCATATGCATAAATAACAGTAGGAGTTCCAAATAATTTATAACAAAACCACTTGCCAAGTAGATAAAGTAGGCATGGTGGTGTTGAATCCCAGCAAACGCATCAGGATTTTGACATATTTTGAATGTCACCCTGACACTGTAAAACAGTACTTTAGGGATATATGCATTTTTTTCAAACACAATTTTAGAAATCCTGTCAATAGCATCAGTGATAATTTAATACAGAACCACTGGTAGAGTACATATGGCATCAAAAAAGTTTGCAGTATCTCTACAAAAGCAAAATATATGCATAATTAAGATGAAAGTACCGTCTTCACTGTTAGGTATTGTAACAATATCATTTGAGGTACCAAATATTTTATTTACAACTCTTTGGAGCCAGATACACTATAAGCAACAACATTTTATTATTCTGTTAGGATTCCAAGTTTAATCTGCTCTCTTCTCTTCTACATCTTTCTCTCCTCCTGTCTTCATTGAAAGCAGTGTCATTTAACAGTCATGTGTGTTTCATTTCCCTGCTTATGAAAACTGGTTTTGGAAGTTTAACGAAAACTGGTTTTGCAAGTTTAACAAGTATTTATTCATAGACACTAAGCTCATAGTTTTGTGATAAATGGTTTGTAATCCTAACAGTTGCCATTATTCTGGTGACTATAAAAACAAACTGGGAGGTGTCAATGGAGCTAACACATCTTTGAATAGGTTTTTTAAACCCATGGTTTTTTAAGGAAAAAAACTTGAAGAGCATCCTTTTTGGGTACAATACATTACATGTCTATGCAACACATTATTCATATTTTTTAAAGAGGAATCACATTCTTATTTTCTCTGCACTCCAATACAGTTTGCAACACAGCTTTTAATTTGTATATTTTGATGTGTGTCAGTGTGATGACTGTGGAGAGAACAGAGCTTGTGGTAGATAATGTGAAATTTATCAAGAAAGAAATTCAAAACTAGTTTAGGTACTATGTCTCTCTGCCATTACCAGTGCCAATGCTTTTTTCAACTATATTTTTAAATAGTTATCTTCCTTTTTCATTGTAAACAAGTAAAACCTAGCAGAAACCAAGAAGCAAAATACTTAAACTCAGTAAATATACAAGAAATTGATGCAAACTACTCTAAAGGCACAGATTAAGTTACACTTGAAAAACAAAAACAATCTCAAAGTAAATAACTTTTTCTGCAATTATTGCCATGGAAGAATCACTCCAGTACTTGAAAATTCACCTTGCCTAAGGCCTCTTTCCATGTAGGCTGGACCTCCTTACTGTAGGCTGTCAGAATAGGAGTGGGGAATATTTGTATCTCTTTAGTGACTCTGAAGAGCACAGAATGAATAGTTTCTCAATTTAGGCATACTGGATGCATGCTTAGAATTGCATAATGTACTACAAGAAACTGCATTGAAATTCTTCTATTCCACAGATGGAACACAAGAATTTTTCTTAAAATAATCACAAAAGTAACAGTGAAAACTAACATGGGATGCCAGAAAGCAAATTCAAATACCTCAAATAAATTACTCTGATAGCAAGAACAGACACATGAAATTGTACATCAAATTGTAAAGTATTTTACAGACAATGTCCTGCTCTATAATAAGAAAGTGACAGAAATTGCAAATATAAAAGAGCTCAAAGAATTTTTTTTTTTTCAGTTTCTGGATATTTCATGAAATTGCAGGCTTAGACAATTGTTAAAACACTGCATATTTCAGCACTCAGAGCTTCTCCAAACCCAGGGTCTTGCCTGTAGTGGCTTGCATATTTTATATTTTGGGTACTGCTTTACATAGCATAGCTTTGGTTTTCTGATTACAGAGGTATGAAAGGCAGAGAGCATTCAGTCAAAAACCTCATTCTTTTAGAAGCCCATAGGTAAAGATTTTTGTTGAGGTAAAGACTTAACGAAATTTTATTGTGAAGAGTTTAGGTAAGTAATGTACACATTATTTTAAAATACTGTTGTTTTAAAAACAATACACAAGAGCAGTTGATAATTTTCACTTTGACTAATTTAAAGTTTCAGTTAATCAAGTAAATTTTTTTAATATCTTTTGTCAAAGTTCAGGTTATTAAGATAAATGCAGGCCCCAATACCTGATCTGCCTTTTAGTCAACTAACAGAAAGATAAGCTGAATATTCATTTTCTGTATTCTTAAGAACCCACTTTTTTTGCTTTTCTACCCTTTATCCATAATAGTCCCTGACCACCACTGTTCAAAGTGAAAGCTTAATAGTATTTTAATCTGCAATAGTAAAAGTATCCCAATGACCTACCATGGGCACAACCTAGCAGGACTCACAAAAAGGGGTAGAATAAAGAGGAAATTCTCAAGTCCTTCTTTATGAAAGTCAAGTCTGCAGGTTATTTTCATATTATTCACCAGTCTCTTCTTATTTGTCAGAGTATTGCTTTCATTCCAACTTTATCCACTTTTTCGCCAATTTTAATGATAATATTTCCTTTGTATTCTTATCCCCTTTATGGAACCTCCTGCTAGGATTTCTCCTGTAGCAAAGTTACTGACTAATCAAAGCTGGGGGAAAAGTTGAGGGAAGGGGGTATTCCTTGGAAACACAGATATTTCTTATGCCTGCAGCTGAAAAAACAAATGTTGCTCCAACTGGCTGCTCCAACTTCATTAAGTTAATCAGATAGACACTTAACAGAATCGTTTCTGAACCCTTAAAAGCAAGAAGAATACTAGCAGAGGCAGAAGAGCATAACCACAGCTTCATATTGTATCAATGAACTAAAGACACCATCACGTCACACATGGACACCCCTCAACTCTTTCAAACACTCAGAGAGGAATACAAAATTTAGGGAGTAAGAAAAAGAAAGCAGCATTTTATTCTCAATACGACTTTGCTAATCATCACAAAAATTAGGAGAGTAGTGCAGTTACCAGACTGAGAGAAAAAAATTAACTCTCTTACTGAAAGTAAGTAACTGCACATTGGTTAATACTAACTGGAAAGGGAGCTGAACCCAGGAGACATCACAGCATAGAAAAATACTTGTCACCAGACAAGTCATTTGTTCCTCCTCCAAACATCCTTCTCCATTATTATATAAGATTGCTTTCAGAGAAATTTGGAAGTTGACATACAATAAATCTTTAGCCTTGAGAACAAAGAGATTCACAATATTTTTTTCAGCCCACCATTCAAGTCAAAAAAGTTCCAAAAAACTTCATGTCTTTAACCCAGATGAATGTGCAGTGCCTTGCAATCTACCTCTCAGTAAAATCTCTGACTGCTCACAAGATAAGATCATGATTTTATTTAAAATGTAGAACACATGAGGTTATTGCCTTATGCAACATTGCATAAAAAAATTTAACTGCAGGTCATTTATCACACTACAGGAGTTGTAGATCCTTTTATCAATCCAGAGAAGATTTATCTCTTTCATTTCAGTGGCATGGAAAAAAAGGGTTACTCAAAAAACCCCAAAAGGTGGTTAATAGAGCTTTGCTTTAGGGACAGGGAGAGAGAAAGTGATCTAAAACAGTTTTGTTAGTTTACTGAAATGTCAGATACTGATGAATTAGAGTTTCTTATTAAAGATTTAATTTTTTCACCTACTATGAAAATTCAAGGAAAACAACTCCCTGCTGCTGTGTCCCAACTGCATGATCAGTTAGGAAACCATGCATTTACCATCTGTTTTGTTTGCTGGCTAGGGTCAATACTGCAGATTAGTTCATACTGAAGCTTATTTTCTAAGTTGCAGAGAAAAGTTGCAGAGAAACCCGTTTTAAGCGTATACTCCACTTCTCACATTGTAATTTGGGTCTGAGAAAACAATTCTCAAAAAAACTCATCATCTTGATAATAGCTAAATAACTGAAGCAGTGAAGTTGGAAGCATATACCAGAGATATTTCATGTTGAAACTACTGTTATCACTTCATATAAAAATCCATTTGTTAATTTTGCTGACTATGCTAGTTTTGTTTCATTCTTTTTTTTCTTCCCCCTTTATCACAGTATAAAGGGTGGCATATTTTCAGTGTGGAATAGAGTTTTCTTGGTACAGCAAAACAAACACCACTTTCTGTCAATACTTCTCAGACTTTCCCCATTTCCATACCACTGCCTATTTGTTCACTTATTTTTTTTGTGCTCTCCACCACAGCACAAGGACAGAAGCAGTTTCAGTTCCTTCAAGAGTGTATTTAGTTGAAACCTGAACAAGTGAGGAAACAATTCTCCTCCTCCACCACAGTACTTTACACTCTGACCTGTGCTGAGAGTTTCACTGCTTTTCCTGTGCAATGTTGTGCATAGAAACCCCACACACACTGCACAGTGGTTATAATGCTCATCCTAACTGTGTGTGAGAAACTGCTTAAAAATGAAAAATGCAGATTCCCAGAATAAAATAAAAATTCAACATATATAACTTCACAGGGAATAAAAATACCCTAACAGAATGGTTGAAGGAGGAGACTTAATATTTCATCTGAACATTACAGTTCTTGTCCAGAGTCTAATTAAAATAAAACAAACACTATTTCTCCTATTCATTGGTTACTAGTTTTGGTATTAAGATAAATCTCTCTGCTGGCATGTTGTTAAACCCAGAGCCTCAGAAAAATACTTGGAAAGGCTAATTTCAAATCACTATCTTACACTAAAGGGTGAAGTAGAATTTGCAGACTCTCTCATTGAAAGGTAAACTGAGCTGTGAGGGGGACCACCTGGCTTTAGGATGAGCACAGAAAGCCAAGCATATGCAATGGATGCATTAAGCACTGTCCATACACACCTGTTGCATCCAGAAATCTAATGTGTGAAAACAAATTCACCAGTAAACATACTTGTATGCACAATCATCTATGATTTGTCAGATTGTCCTATACAATTTGTCTGGGATAGAAATTATTAATGGCAAGAAAAACATTAGAAACATCTCAACAAATGTGGCAATGGAAAAGTGTGGCATCATTTGGTTCTTGAGTAACAAAAAACCTCTCAGGTTTTCAAAGCCATCTTTGACAACAGACATACAACAAGAAATGACTATCTAATACAGTAAAACCCTGAGCAAGTCAAGAAATATCTTTTCAAGAGCTTGAGATAACTGCTAAGACTATGTACATGAAAAAATGCACAATGTGTAAGTTTACATTGGCATTTTAGTTTAGGCATTACATAACCTTAAGAACTGCAAAACCTGCACATCATTATCTCTGCAATTAGTGATCTGTGTTTAGTTAAGAGCCTTAGTAGCAAGCAAAAAGAACCAAAATAAATAGGAGAATGTTTGTTGCTGTATCAATACAATAGAGAATTATTGTAAGCAATGGAGATGTAGCAAATAACTGTGTTTCTATCTGTATATCAAGTACTGCATTTTAAAATAGGAAAGTGTCGTGGTTTAGCCCCAGCCGGCAACTAAGCACCACGCAGCCGCTTGCTCACTCCCCCCCGGTGGGATGGGGGAGAGAATTGGAAGAGCAAAAGTAAGAAAACTCAAGGGTTGAGATAAAAACAGTTTAACAGGTAAAGCAAAAGTCATGCACGCAAGCAAAGCAAAGTAAAGAATTCATTCACTCCTTCCCATGGGCAGGCAGGTGTTCAGCCATCTCCAGGAAAGCAGGGCTCCATCACGCGTAGTGGTTACTTGGGAAGACAAACGCCATCACTCCAAATGTCCCCCCCTTCCTTCTTCTTCCCCATCTTTATATGCTGAGCATGACGTCATGTGGTATGGAATAGCCCTTTGATCAGTTTGGATCAACTATCTTGGCTGTGTCCCCTCCCAGCTTCTTGTGCACCTGGCAGAGCATGGGAAGCTGAAAAGTCCTTGACTAGTGCAGCAACAACTAAAACATCTCTGTATTATCAATCAACACTGTTTTCAGCCCAAATCCAAAACATAGCCCCACACCAGCCACTATAAAGAAAAGTAACTCTATCTCAGCTGAAACCAGGACAGTATCCACCCCTTATTCTATACCATTTACATCATGCTCAGGTCTCACATTATCCAATACATTCTCATTACCCACCACCACCCTTCCCATCCTTTGATATAATACACACATATAATTCCCTTAGTCTATGAACCACCCCAACAAAATATTTGTAAAATGTCCATAAATGTCCACAAAACGTCCACTGAGTTCATTTAGTCCATGACTTTGGGCTTCATCTCTTGTGGTTGTTACTCAGGACAGGAGAGGTGGTGTGTATCTTGGAGTTATTGGGCACCAAAGCCAGCTTAGGTCAGGTCACTGCTGCACTTGCACTGCTTCTTGTAAGACTTCTCCTCCATTCGTTCAGGTGGTTCCGGCTGTAGTAATTCCTATAACATGCAACTCAGATCCTGGGATACAACAATTTAAAGGTATTTCCATTACAATCTCCACCCCTGGTCCCTTTGGACAGACCATCAGGTTTAACATTGCAATGAAATCCTCCCCTTGCCCCTGCTCCAGCTTGGACTTATCCACAGAATGTAGTCCCTTCAGAAGTAAACTTGCTCCAACATGGCCTCATGCACAGCCACTGATGCTTCAAGGTGTACCTGCTGCAGCATGGACTTTATCCACAACCACAGATGCTTTGAGGTGCACCTTATCCAGTGTGGACTTATCCTTGGGCCACAATCCCTTCAGAGGTATACCCGCTGTGGCACAGACATAAACATGGCCACAGACATTTCAAGATATACCTGCTCTGGCATGGGCTAATCCATGGGCACAGACGCTTTGGGGTGTCCTGCTCCCACGTGGATTCATCCACAGGTCACAGTCCCTTCAACTGGAATTCACACCGGAGTTCCAGCCTGTCCAGTACAGCAGCACAGAAACAGCAGCGATGTCCTGGCCATCTGCCAGCCCAGGCACATGGGCTGTAGGGGAAGTAGGGTGAAGTTGGGAATATGGGAAGTAGGAAAGTTTCACTTTGATTATTTGGGATGAAGAGAAAAGTACAGAAAAGAAATGTTCTCATCACTTTCTGCCCTGGTGTCAGCTGAGATAGAGTTACTTTTCTTTATAGTGGCTGGTGTGGGGCTATGTTTTGGATTTGGGCTGAAAACAGTGTTGATAATACAGAGATGTTTTAGTTGTTGCTGCACTAGTCAAGGACTTTTCAGCTTCCCATGCTCTGCCAGGTGCACAAGAAGCTGGGAGGGGACACAGCCAAGATAGTTGATCCAAACTGACCAAAGGGCTATTCCATACCACATGACGTCATGCTCAGTATATAAAGATGGGGAAGAAGAAGGAAGGGGGGGACATTTGGAGTGATGGCGTTTGTCTTCCCAAGTAACCATTATGCGTGATGGAGCCTTGCTTTCCTGGAGATGGCTGAACACCTGCCTGCCCATGGGAAGGAGTGAATGAATTCAATGCTTTGCTTTGCTTGCATGCGCAGCTTTTGCTTTACCTATTAAACTGTCTTTATCTCAACCCTCGAGTTTTCTTACTTTTGCTCTTCCGATTCTCTCCCCCATCCCACCAGGGGGGAGTGAGCGAGTGGCTGCGTGGTGCTTAGTTGCCAGCTGGGGCTAAACCACGACATAGAGAAATGCTATTGTGACAAGTTTTCTGGTGTCAAAAACTAAAGCATGGCTTATTAGAGAAAGCCTGTAAATATCCCAGTACAGATATATACATTTACACTCTCTTGTTATCTAAGATATGTAATTGTTATCTAATGTTGCCTAAATTTTCATAGCTTTCCCACCTTTAAGATGTGGCCATCACCTTGTTTCCTTTTGTATGAGAGTGAACCTAGTAAGCAAAATACTGTTTTGTAACAAAACAGGATTAAATAATAGAACCAGAGCTGTAATATTCACAAAACATATGCCAACAAAATCCATAAGAATTAAGAGGGGAATTTGAATTCAGTTAATAATATTGTACATAGAAAGAGCTGCAAGTGTTGGCTCAATCACACTTAAAGCAAAAAAAGAAAACAAAGAAATCTCTATTTTTGAAGATCAGTTGCCAAAAGAGAAAAATAAAGTAATAACTAACTGGAAGTGCTCCAGTGAAAAGCCACATGAAAGAGTACCACATCAATTAGCTAAGAAACTGGAAATATGAGAGATAAGGGTAATCTGATATTCTGTGACTATTCATTTGACATAGTAGACAAATAATAGACAATTGGGTCTATTATTTAAGCATTAAAGTTAGTGTTTATTCACACCTGTAAAAGGAAGCATATATTAAAGTGGTTTGGTTTTTTTCCTCTTTAATTCAGCATCTAGATCAAGGGGTGGGCGAGTTGAAAAATTCTAAAAATTCATTTGAAAATTACTTTAACAAGTCATACCAAGACATAACAAGACTATGCTTAGAACTACTAGGATTGAAATTATCAGAGGTAAAAAAAACCTAATACACACCATAGTTGAGGAAATTTCTTCCTCATTGCTCATGCTATAGCTGCAGTTGTGGCCAATACTTTTCCTCTCTATCCAACCCTAGCTTAATCACCATTTTAGATGATGGTCTTGATGCCAACACTACCCTTGCAATTTCCAGCCACTTCATCAGAAGCTGTGAAGCCTCAGAGTTGGATCCCTAAGCACAAAAGTAAATAATTAACCAATTTCCAATTCACCCTGTTGAACCAAGAGAAAATGTAATCTACTGCAGTAAGAATCCTTTATCTTCTCTGATTTCACATTATATCCAGTGCCTTACATCTACAATTAGATGTCACCTTTTTTGTAGTGTAAAAGCCAAAGTCCTTTATTTTTCCATCTTGATAGAAGCAAAAAAGTTACAAAGCTGGCAAGAGAGAAAAAGATGTATTAACTTTCTAAACCACATGATTTTAAAGAAGTTTATGTGAAAACACAGAAAAGAATTTTAATTCACATTATTTAGGTTTCATTTAGATAAACTTCATCACATTTCATTAGCTTTGTCTTTCAGTTTTGATTTCTAAAAAAGACTATGGTTCTTCAGTCCCGCAACATGATCATGACTGGAAGTAATTACATTAACTTCAGTACTTTCAACTGACTTTTAACCAACTACAAAAGCAGACTTTCAACTGATTTCATATATTTTTCCCTAATTTTTCAATTTTATCCAAAGCCATGTCTATTGGCAGACAAGTTTTACTTCCCTTTAATGAAAAAAGACTATTAATAGTAGTTAATATTTACAAAAACTACCGTATTCCAACGAAGATCAAGAGAATGACATGAAAACCAATAGACGACAGGAAAAAAATATTTTATTAAGCAGCAATCTTTAGCAAGTTCAGAATATTTTAAAATAACTTTTCACTTTTTTGTAAGTGACTTCCGGGTGAAATAAGACTTTAAAAAAAAAACGTAGGAAGATTTTGACTAAAGAGAGGCATCTCTTGCAAGCAGAGGATTACCTCACACAAAAAAATAAATTATAATTTTCCATTCAAAAATTTTGCACTGACCTTGCAAGCAGAAATAAGTAGTTATGTGCTCAGTCTTGTCTGAGTAGCAATTTACCTAAATTGATTATAATGGCTAATAAAGCATCATAAAGATGCACCAACTCATTTAAACGAGGATTTGGAAAAAATGTTCTAAGCAGAAAAAATTAGCAATCAAAAGCCCACTGTCAAGAGAAAGAAATCAACAATATTTTGCCACCAACCCCACTGCAATTGGTGGCAAAATGTATATAGATTTTAAAATATACAATGAAAGATCAGAATCATATCAGCATGTTCAACATATAATTAACAATTACCAAACTACAAGAACAGAACCATGCAGAATGTATAGAACTGTAATCCCTGCATATATTTATCATCATCGTCACTGGTCTCAACCCTTAGTAAGCCTATGATCTGTGTTGAACGGGACATTAAATAAGTGCGTATTTACAAAACACACCAGGTAATCACTCTTGTTGCACATAAAGCAACCCCACAGATTTCCCTGAGAGAGTCAGTAATGATGGTTCATTGACAACTGGTGACATTAGGTGTCATGGAAAAGCAGTAAAATATTTATTGATGGTCTCCTGGAAACCCTGACTTCCCTGTAAAATCTTATTTGTTGCTATGAACCATATGATCCAAGATCTTTATATATGTGCTGCTTATTATTTAGGGAGCAAAAATTTCTTTCATTGTAAAAATACTTTCTTTGTATTAGCTTTCTGGACTAAGTTGGTATCCATTAGATACTACACCAAGCAGCATGCACTGCAAAGTTTTACAGTCAGAAGACAGCAAATCACAATCTGCAAGTTAGAGCAACAATTTTCCTGGAAAGTACAAATTTGAAAGTATATTTATTCCTGTATTGCTACATATCTGAAGTGCTTGTCACTAGAATTATATAACACTCACTTTGTTAAAGAAGTATCACTCTTAAACAGTTGCTTAAAAAAAGCCAGTGTATGACTGTCTTGCCAATTACTGGTTTCTATGAGCCCAAATCTTATGTTAGCTTTGTAGTTTCCCTTCCCTTTAATTAGGGGTTGTTTCTTCTGGCACTAAACGATGGTTTCCCTACCTACCCTGTTGGCCACCTGTGACACCAAGACTGATAGTAGCTCGGTCTCTACAAAGACAGTGAGCAAAGCCACCTAACCCCAAAGTTGTTCTCCACCAAGGGCTTTCAAACACATAGGTGATATCATGAACTGCAACTCCTGATGACCATCTGTCTGTAATCCCCAAGTGAATTCAATGCAAACATGAAACTTCCTTTCTTCTTCTGAACGGGTATAAAGTACCCCTGAAAGAACAACGACAGAACACCAATCAACTGAGTAACTTAATGGACAAGTTAGTGATACCAGTTTCTAAATCCTGTATGAAGAAGCATCAAGAAGGTATTTCCTCCTTCTCTCATTCCACAGCTGGCTACGTAAGTAGAGTTTTCATCAAAACAGGTATTTTCTTGTCTGTGTTCATCCTCTTTGATTGCACAAGACAATCATTAGAACACACATGCAAAGTGTAGCTACCTATTTGCCACCTATGGCAAAGAACAGGCAACAATTACATGATTCCACTAACGTAAGCTATCTAATACCATTCAGAAACAAGGCCTTAATATTTACATTTTAGAAAGTTTAAGGGTTTACATAAGTCATTCTGGATCATGGTAAATTATGCTCAAAGTGAAGTACTGGATCCATCCAAGCAATAGTAGGGAATAGTAGGATGTTAGAGCTGAAGTATGAGCAGAAATTCAGAATTTTCTCTTTTGAGAAGCAGTTCCATAGTACCTGCAAGATTTTAGAAGAATAGGTGGCTCTTACCACATGTCTGCAGGTGTTTAAATGCAATATTCCTACCACTCCCTTCTTACAGGAAAAAAGTTGGGGTACAGTAATTTTAAAAAACGTGCTGTTAGCAGAACTAATACAAAAAAGCTTACAGAAGTCATTCCTAAGGATTTATATCCTTTGTCACTTACAATCTTGCCTCTGTTCATTGATACAAACCTATTTCTCCTATCCTCTGATATTTCTCGGACACTAATTTGTTCCGACAAAACACATAAGGGCCAGGTACAAAAAAAGAATGGAAATAGAGAAAGCCTTTTAATACATTATATTTTAAAAATGTCTACATTACTTAAAATAGAAAGTTTTACTGGTTAATAACTAAGAACAAAATAGGAGGAACTGCACATGAGATCTACTTCTCACCATTATGGCACTAATTTCAATAAAATTTCTTCATTGGTTATAAAAAAAATAAACTTCAAACTGTTTAACAATAGAAAAACTTTTTTTTAAGTCTGATTCCTTTCACTCCTCCAATTTTTCTTTTTTTCATTACTTACCCATATTCTATTCTGTAGTTTTGCCCATGTGATTGCTGAAACAGGTGAGAGTTAATATCTTGTTTAAGAACAAGTGGGGTGTGATTAACATCACAATCTTCTACTTTCAACACATTCTCTTTCTCCAGCAGCACACCTATTAGCAATTATTCTGACAAGATCAGTTTCTAGATGTGTTCAAACCCCTGTAATTTTTATCACTGATATATATTAACTGAGCTCTAAAACAGGAATATCATATGAAATGTAGCATAAGAGCAAACCACCAAAAGTTCACAGTTAAATAAGAAACATTAATCCATTTCCTCATAGATTTCTAATGTACTTCAAGTTATCTGCCTCTTTTGTCAAACAGTTTATTAGTGGACCTAGCAAGAGACTAATGATAGAGTCTTGCTCCAACTTATTTCTTTCTGCATTTGTATTAAAAATTGTTTCAACAAGTTACCCAACTTGAGATTAGAGCATGCATGCTATACAGCTTCTTTACACTGTATCACAAGGTAGCTACTCAACTGTGCAATCTTTTATTGCCTTATCCAAACTTGGTTTTATTACTATTTTTCTAAAACTGTTAACTTTTAATTATGTTTCACACAATTGACAAAAAATGAGACTTGTATTTAAGGAGCTCAAGTAATGCCACTTTTAGTTGCTTAGGCATCTTTCAAGTCAGTAAAGCTATTTAGACATTAGTAACTGGATGCATAATGCACATCAGCCCTTACTCCAGTACTTTCACCTATAAGCCAAGACTAGTTAAAGGCACAACTCTGGATTAACTGTATTTTGGCTTCAGACCCAGGTGAGAAATTCTTCCTTTCCAGTTAGCACCTTATTGCAACAAATCAACTCTTTGTGATTTAAATGTAGATATACCTGCAAATGGAACAAAGCTCTCAAAAAATAGCTTCAAAGAAAACTAACCAGAGTATAAATGTCCTCAAGACCCTTTTAGAGCATATTTGGAATATCTGGACTAATGCAGCTGAAGATGCAAAAGCTTTCAAAGGAAACAGGTTATTCCTGCCCCCTCAGCTGGAACCATCAAGTTCACAGAGAGTCATAATATGAAATTTAACTAACTCTCTTATCTAAGAAGAGAGCAGTGAATTGCAAAAGTTAAGGCTAGAACATATACCACCACAGAAACTGTATATAAATGATGAAGAAGATTGCCTCCTGAGGTGGAGGTTCCATCAGGAGGTTGCCTGATGAAAGTATTTGCTTCAATCCCTACCTATTCAGTTTGTCACAATTACTGTGAGGCTAAGTTACTCTTTTAAATTGTCCTATGTGTTTCTTTCTAGTCACAAGAATTCAAGATGTCCTGATTTAAAATACGTGTACTGCCTCAGAGGTTTTCGGAAAACTATTGTCACTGGGTGCTTAACTGCTACAAACTTGAAGTTTAGAAGAAAAAAAAAAATTATTAGAGAAAAGGATGTAGTCCATACCATATTCTGTACTATCACTGTATTCAAAGATTTCCAAACTGGGCTGTCCTACAACTTTTTTTTAAGATGTAAGCTTAGTTAAGCAGGAGAATAAAAGTTCTCATAATTTCTCCTAATTTAAAGATCTCCAGTCCAAGGTGTTTGTTTCTTTACCTGGTTCTTAAGATCAGATTCAGTCCACTGTTACGCTGCAAAATACAGTACTTAACCTTTTCTGTCTGTTTGTTAATATTATTTAAAAATGATAATAGGCTTGATTCATTCCTCAAATTTTATACCTGTTGATATATCTGATTCTTATAGTATTTTGCTTAAAGTTACAGCATTCAGTGCTACCTGAGTAGCAGCTGTGTGAGCACCCTGGGAATTAGAGACAACATAGTGACATTGAGTGCAAGCATAAAAATGAACATTGGCCCATAATCAGGGTAGGGTAGGGTAGGGTAGGGAAGCTCTTATTTGCAGTGGGTAAATTCATGAATAGGTAATATATACAGAACAAATTATAAGACCTTCAAATGAATTTAACAAGGTATTTTCAGATAAAGACTCTACAGGGTTCACAGAGAAGAAAAATACATATTTCAGCATCGAATGCTAAATAAAAGAAGTGTATACTTTGGGGTAACGAAACCAAAATGAGAGTATCAAAAGGATACATTATCTCTTTTCATAATTCCAGCATGTGAATTCCCAAACAATTAATTATTCTAATTTTTTTTAATCTATTTGCTTTCTGTTCAGTTTTAGAAAACTTAACAGAAATTTCAGTGATCTGCCATTTACTCCTTTGACTCAGAAAATATTGGAGTAGATGTGGGTTCTGGAAGCCAAGATGAATTCACATGCATACTGACATATAGCTTAAACCACATGCACCATCTTGATGGCTTCTCGGTTTCTGCTTCCATCCCCAGGAAGGAGGAGGAGAGGTTAGAGCTCAGACACATCCTATCTGCAGTCCAGTACAATGCCTGGACAGCTTTTGTGGCAGAATGAGGATGCAGATAGTTTTACACTGAAGACAGTCCAATGACAGCTACCCCATTCCATCCCCTCCCTGGGGAGGGCTCAATCCTCAGTCTCTGCCCCTGTGAACAAGCTCTCTCCACCTTCTTTCTGCTGTCACCATGCTCCTCTGACCCTGCAGGGAAGTTAGCTAAGGAGCTAAACTAGAAGAAACTAGCCCCATCAAAACCACAGACTCATTCAATGCTGGTTTAGCTTCTTGAAATGTCTTGATCGCCATAGGTTAGGAGGAAGCAAGTTCTATTACAATTCATCCTGTCTTTAATATGCAGGATTAAGTTTTTAAGTGTGTTTTTAAGTAAAAAATGAAAACATACAAGGATAAATTATCTTTTATTCAAATTTTTTAGGTCACTTGGTAAGCAAACCTGTTATTCACAAAGACATTACAGTATCCCCTTATATCTTGTGTTTAATGCGTGCATTTTTCATAAGGAGGGTGCTATTTCAGAGTGTGAACTACACTAAAAAAAAAAAAGAAAAACAGTGTAATCACTACTGCTCTCCCCCTGTTCCCACTGCTACAGTAATACTAGATGGCAGGTTTCTGATTAAAGTACCTTACTTCTGTTGTATTGTATTAGTTGAGTTGCCTTATTGTATTTAGAGACTGTAACGAGTCTAGTTCTGAAAGCAATGGTGTCTTAAAGAAAACAAAAAGGTGATGACTTCCATATGAGCTTATAAATAAGTTCAATTACAGTTTTAAACCTCCCTCAAGTTGGAGCATCTCAAAAAAAAAAGGCAAAAAATATGAGAAATGAGGTAACAGCTGTTCCCCCCCCTTTTTCTGCTTTTATTAAAAATGAGTATATTAAAAAAATATATTCTTTTTTTGAGAATTAGTGTCAGGTCAAACATTAAAATTTCGGTTTTAAGACTGCCCAAGAAAATCTGTTTCATGTAATAATAGGATTAAAGATAGGATAATCACAGTGCTCTGATATTAACATCCAATAATTAATTACACACCTTTATCACACAAATTCTAATAAATTTAAAATAATCTGTGCCAATTTTTACCCTACTCTACCCTACCCTGAGGACTTCATATCAGAATGAACTTGAATAGGGTTCATCAGGTTCAAAATAATGTTTAGCTCTGCTTTCTGCAGAAAAAAGTTCTGTCAAGGGAGAAAAATTACAAAACCCAGATGCATGCACACACAAAAGCAAAGGAGAAATCCACATCATTGCCAGTTATGTCTCCCATCAGTTTCAAGTCACTGCTGATTGTGAAAATGACAGCAAATATCACAGTGAATGGCAGTACTATGGAAATGATGAGAGGTAAAGCAGTCTGTTAAGGGAAGCTTTCTCCCAAAAGTGCTAATTTTACATTTTGTTTTTATGTGAACTGGCGTCCAAATACACACACTTCTCTTCCTGTGTGTTTTGCATTGCATAAAAGAAGAGGAAAAAAAAAAACAACACAGGAGAAACACAGGAGTGAAGGACAAGTACAGCCTTTTGCCATGAAATTTGAAGTGTAACACAGCACAGAGCAAGTGGCAGGAAAGATTTTTTATGGAGATTTGATGTTCCTCTGGAGTCTGTTCTACTTTTCCCCCATTAAACCCTCTCAACAATATGCTAATGAAGCCAGGGTCACTGTTTTGTGAAGTATCATTTAAACTGTTTTAAGGAGCTCAACATAGAAAATGCATAATGTTTTTCCATCCCATCTATATCTTTACAGTGTTTATTATATGTCTTATGTATTGCCGAAATTGGATCGTCTATCTCTGTGAAAACGAAGAGACCATTTGTTTTAAATGATGTCAAATGTACTTTGGACAGCATAACATAAATCATATACAGAAATAAGTGGCTGGTATAAACTAGTACAAATAATAAAGTTGTATCTGTCAGCAGAAAAATTTAACCCCATTTCATTCCCTCATCATCACAATGGTAGGGAGGGGGAAAGCCATTATACAATAAATTACTCAAGACATTTAAGACCAGAAGGAGATACACCAAAAACACACAGAAGAAGCAGCTGAGCAGTTCAGGCACTTAACTGGTAGCAAGGGAGTTCTGAATTATCTGCTCCCAAAACTATTTCTAAGCTTGTTTGCTCCTGAAATTAGTATAATGAGATTTTAAATTAGGACATAAACAATCCTGAGAGCAGTTACTAGAGCAAATAAACTCTCCATCCTGCCCAAATGTCCTTATTACCAGAGTAGAAAGTCAAGGAGAAACCACATGGGTCTTAAATCACCAGCAATTTCTGTGCAGTGGCACAATACAGAGCACTGAAGTTTACCTTCTTTCAACCTGAACCTACAGTTTAATGGTTAGGACACTTTTCAGCTTAAGGGGAATGCTAAGCCCACACATGGCTTTAACCATGGGGGCTCTCCAAGTTCATATCTTAGATCTACCACTAGATCCTTCCATATCCATATTTAAAATGAGAGACACAGGACCTGCTTGGTTCCTTGGAAGAACAGGAGTTATGGACTTGGAGAGGTGATCCAAGCTCAGAATCACACAGAGATGGAAATGCCTTCCAGGAATCCTTAGTCGGGGACCCAAGGCCCACAGACAAGTAAATTTATGGTAGAATTCTGCTCACCAGCTTAGCAATCTTCATGCAGTTCTTGCCTCAGCTCATTCCAGGCTTTGATACAGGAAGGTATTATGCCTTTGGAGCAAAATATGTAAACACTGGGATCTGTACTGCTGAATTTGAAAGCTTTCAAGTTCAAAGTCTAGGCCATGTTGCTTAGGAATTTTTTTTCTGAGAAAAAGCTGTTTAGAAACAAGCCTTATATATAAAAAATACTTTTCCCTGTGGCTGTACATTACCTACTCTAGCAGAGCCAGCTTGTTCAATATTCTTATCATGAGAGGTGTTTATTTTTTTACATTTTGATGTAAGCCTATTTCTTGCACAGCTGTTGCTAATTGCTGTCCCCATCTTTCACTGAGAACGGGTGTTCAAGTGTTCTCCAAAGCTCCTTAGAGCTACAGCCACTATCCTTCAAAGACAAAAAAACCTGCATTTCCATTACAGACAAGACATATGCTCCTGCTATGCTAATAGCCTCTCCTACTGTATTTCAGAATATACCAGCATGTTCCTAACTAAGTAACATCAAAGAATAATGTTAACATCTACAGAATGCCTCATCAGAGCCTGACATAGCAGATCTCTTCTTGTCCCTATGAGATTTTAAGAAAGTTATCCAAAAAGAATGAGCACTGAAGCCCAGCAGCTTGCACACTCAGTGGTTGCTCTCACTTAAAATAGGATAGTCTATCCATTTAACTCCGAACAAAGGAAAAAAAGCAGACCAAGCCTCTCATCTTCCCTGATCCCCATCCCAATAGCCCTCCATTAAACTTTCTGGCTATTTCTTATCTTCGTTTTTTGTACTTTGTCACAATCTTCTCCCTGCTGTACTCCTCACACCAGCCTGCCCCTCTGAAATGCCACCAGCTGCTGCCCCTAAGGCACCTAGCCACAGGCAGCTAATTGTTTCTAGCCATCTGCTGAGCCCATTCAAAAGGAGGGGTTAGGGTGCCAAGTACCCCTTACAGGTAACTGCCATGTGGGTGCTTCCTGTCTTGTTGTGGGGAGCCTTGTTTCTTTTGCTGTTTTCTCAATGCTCACAATGATGCAGGCATACAAAAATACTGCAAGTCTTCAGTTGTATGTGGATCTTAATAATTTAGTGCTATGTAATTATTGCTAGATTTGAAAGCTTCTTCACCTACATATCAGTGTAGCACAGTAGCCTCTAGCTTTTAAAACAGAGGGCACAGAAAACTAACCTACCGTTAATGGATTTATAATGTTGTTAGGGCATAACCCTCAGCACAATAAAGGAGACAACAGCAAAGAAAGAAGCTCAGAGAAAACATTTCAATAGCAAGAGGAAAATAATGATGGTAAAAATAACAAGACTTAACTGTACTAGAAATTTGGAAAGAGTGAAGGAAACTATAGAAAACATAAAGATAAAAAGTCTTGAAAATAACTATATTATACTTCAAAATATTTTGTAATCTGAATAGTTTGATTACCACTGATTTATTATATGTAACTTTATTCTGATTACATAGTTGATACATAATGTTATAGAGTCCTGTATCTTCTAATTGATGGATTACTAATATTATTTAGACCATAATGAAGGGAATGCTTGCCTAGCACCCCAATAAATGGTCTAAAGCATGCTGTACATACTTTTTCCTGTACTTTGTAGTCCTTAACATGAATGCTACTAGTCCTTAACAGTCCCAAATGAATGCTACTAGAAATATAATTACCAAAAACATCTGCATGTGTAAACAAGATTTACTAAATCGTATTTGTGTTAGTTATAATGAAAATATTACATTTTTAATTCCAACAATTTTTCTACATGCTATGTGTATGTAGTAAGACATATACAATTAAGTTTTTTTTCCCAGCTTCTTCCATTAGTCTACCACCCTAGTCTGAAGAATGCTATATTAAATGATAAAACAGCTGTTTTTCTTCAGCCTCACTGCTGTCTTTATGATAATAAAAGCTACAAGAAATTTCATAAACATAATAGCAGAACATGCCACAATAACTATGTGGGTTTTTTAAAAAAGTACTTGGTTTTATGTGTTTTCTTTTTCTTTTCTTTATAGTTTTAGACCGGTTGTTAGTGATACCAAACATCCATTGACTCTGTTCACTTACAGCACAAAATGTTGGTGGTACCACCTTCTATGGGAAGCTAATTAGTTCTGTTTCAAAATTACTTTCACCAGTTTCAGGGAACCCACAGGGTGAAAGAAAGCTTTGGACTGAGCCTGGCATATAGAAAAGTAGTGGACAAGAGCATTTTATCTACATTGTTCAGAGAGGACAATAGCATCTCTGTCAAATTTCTAAAAGAGCTTTTTGTTATCTGAATACTGAATAAATAAATTGAACAGATCCAGATTTGAGAAAAATATGCTGTCATTTCAAATAGATGACTTTGGAAATCAGTCAGATGAAGAAATCTTCTAACTTTCATCTTCTTGTACCTTTTATGTCATTCGTAGCTAATGTTTCAAATCATAGACGTGGTTCATGATTAAATGATACTACGTGTGAAAGAAAAAGGGAAAAAGAGCAAAGATTTAACATCTAGACTTTTCTCTCCTTGAGGATTCACATCATGATAATTTTGTCTTTTTCCTTGGTCAGTTTGAACATGCTTCTGTTGTTAAAAGGACAGTTAACATCAAACTTAATGCAATGAATCTAGTGAAGCTCCCAACTCGCATACAACCATTTTTGGTGGAAAGAAGAGACACGTGACCTTCTTCTCACTGTGCTTCCTGATAGTGAACTGTAATGTCCCCTTTGTTTTTATTGCCAGTATCAGAATTCAAACCTTAAAGGTATCTCCAAGTTTGCCCTTCAGATCTTCTTAACTACTCACCCTTTCTTTTATCTGATAAACACAAAATCCTCTCTTTTGTCTCAGAAAAAGAAAGAAGATGGATATTATATATATATTTTTTTAAAGTCCTTATCCCTGAGAAAGCAGACAATAGTGGTTTTCAGGAAGGGGTTTTGGGTAAACAAGGATGAAAAATGAAACAAGATCATCTATGAAATGAGTTAACATAATTCCTTTCTTCCCATGTTAGGATGAGAATTTCAAATTGTGCATTTGATGACACAGAAGTAAATGCAAGAGACTGTTTTGCCTGTATTCCAACTGGAACTCAACCATCTTGTTAGTAATCAATTAAGAAATCAAGCTGTGGTGTTTTATACACATGCATATATAGTCAGCAGGTAGAAAACTTAATTTCCAACATCCTTAAATTAATCAAGATTTTACTATTTTGTTATCTGTTTTCTAATGTAGCTTTTGGAACTATGTTGCCAAGATTGAATGATGATACAGTAAGGTGTAGGTCTTATCCAGAGGGTGATTCACAAACCTTGCCTTTGGGAATAGCAAAGAACAGAAGGAGATTCCTGCTGATTCAGGGAATTCATCTGGATATAGTTTGTATTGGTGCACATGGCAGTTTCACACATTTTCAGATTTATATGTACCGCTTTTAGCAATTCCTGGAGCTTGGGATGCAGCAGAAATTTCAGTGTGGAAGATCCCCTTATTATTGGCTGATGGCCAGGTAAGCGTAGCATTACTTGCTAGCTTCCTGACTGCTTCCATCATAGTAAATCTGCTGGCTGTGAAGACTGAGAGGTTGTCTAAATTGTGGTTTCTGGAAACTACTCAAAGACCTGTTCTCTTAGGAATAGCAGAAGCTGTCCGATAAGAAGTGATATGCTGGTCTGAAGGCTGGAAGTTTTCCCCAGTATTTACACTTCAAATGAGGAATTGATTCTGTATCACATACTTGGCAATGTTTTTTGGAGCAGTCAAGATGAGTAAGTTGGTTCCATTATTGTCACTGGCAGTATCAGACTGAGACAATAGATTACCAAATATACAGAGCTTACAAGAACTGGAAATTCTCCTTGGATAGTCTTGGTTTCAAGACATATCAGAAAGGAAAAGGGTATACCTTACTATTATAATTTTCCTTAGACATTTGCTGTTGTCTGAAACAAGATACTGACTAGCGGGACCCTGCCCATCTTCTCTCAAGTCATGGTTTGGTTGGCCAAGATAAGCATTTCTTTCTACTGTATGCACCAGGGCAGTTTTAGAAACTAAGAATCAGAATAATCATCTTTTATAGAAACTGCAGAATGTAAACCAGCAGTAATGGTAAGAAGCTCTTTGAGTCTTTTTAGTTTGAATTTCAATGAGTTTGTATTCATTCCTTTATATTAGCAGTGGAACCTGACACATCAGTACTTAGGTTAGAGCTTAATTTATATCTAATTTCTGTTCTCCTGAGTCTCCATGTCATATTCCTTACTAAATTTTTTAATATGTTTTCCCTCTTCCTCCTGCAGGAAGTATTCTGCAAAGCATTCAGTGAACAAATTTAACACTGGACTCACAAGAAAGCTGAGAAGAGACTGGAGGAACTGAATATGGTCACTCAAGTGGAAGAGTATACACTACAGCAACAGGAATGTCATGGAATGATTTGGAGTCAACTGATGTCACTATTGCATTCCTTCTGTCAGTCAGTGCCAGCTGCCTGACTTCCTAATTCTATATTTAGGGAAAATTTGTTTTGAAATATTGTTTTAGAGCTGAGAGAAAATATAGAAAGTAAGTCATGTCAATCCTACGCACCTCACTGAATTCTTGTCTTGTCTTTTGTGATTCTGCTTAGGCAGTTGGCATGTTTCTCTGCCAGAGAGGAATGTATTTCCAAAACATTTAGGAAATTCAGCAACTGACAACAGTCAGTTCACACAAAGGAATTTGAAATAGAAAATAAAGTTATAAACCATGCATAAAGGTGGAGCTATCCATGGTCAATGACAACAATGATGATTTATCAGAAAACTAGGTCTGATATTAGTCAGAGGCAGTTAGAAGGTAAGATTCAGAGGTGTGTTGTGTGTATGTGACTGGGATGTAAATGCTCTACCTAATGGCTATGCACCATCAGCCAGCTAGCCAAAACTGATTTTTAAAAGGAGAGCAAATGGTAATAGACTGCTGCTCCAAAAGCTGAACAAAAACTGACATGCAGTATTAAGACTGGGAGGTGAACAGGGAGACCCTCTAGCTTTGAAGAAAGCAGGCAGATACCTCCTTTACATTGATCCAGCTTTCACCCTGGTTTTTAGTCATACTTAACCCTGTGTGAAAAAAACTGGAGAAAGGGACTAAGTTTACAGTATGACACTTTGCTCCTAGAAATAAAATGTGATGAAAGGGCATATACCTACATGTCTTCAATCGAAAATAGTAGTCTGTCATCCTGTTGTACATCAGTGCCCTTCTTATTAATCTACTGTGCTTGTAGTCAAGACTAGATATATAACATATATGAACATATTCATTAGGCAGTCTTCATTCTCACAGAAAATAGAATCTTGAAATAGGCTAGCAGTAGGATTCTTGAAATAAATTATATTTACGAAGAGAATAGTATTGCAGTCTCTCTGAAGATATTCTTCAAACGAACTTAGTGCTTGTCTTGTTATCAGGGTTTAACTGATACACTTTTTCTTCTGTAATAAAAACTGTCTTTCTATAATGTTGGTGTAGTTTGGGTGTTTTATGATTAGTTTCATTTATCTGCTATCTCTCCTCTCTAGAAAACTCACCCAGAAACCAGCCAGTCTAATCTACTCATTCCTTGGGGTTGTGATGTGATAATCGTCTTTCGGTGTTAAAACACTTCAGAGGATGTTGCGGTAGATGCTCAGCAGTTCATTTGTTATCATATTTTAGTCACAATTAATTGCGAAGAGTGTCTTCCTTGCTAAATATTGAAAGTTAAATGTGCATGTTATTTCTGATAATTTATTTTTTGCCTTAAAATCATGACAGTTATAGGATATTAACTTGATTTTTGATGATATTTGGGAACACTGAATCAGCTTTCAGTCCTATCTTCAGGCATTGAAATGTGTATCTAAAAAAACTCCTTGGGATAAATGAGTTTTCAGAAGACATTGTTTCCTTCAAGTTACTTCAAGATAATTTTATAGTCATCTGTACTTCAGAACTTTATCTGGTTGACTAAAGTTATTTTTCTTTCTTTTTCCAACAAAATGAATTACTTTTTCTGACTTAACCAAACTTCAAGCAAAAGCTCAAGAACGTCTAAAATAAAATGTCTTGAGAGTTTAAGTTAAAAAAAATGGCTTCTTTCTATTCTTTGCCAAAACAGGTACCAATTCTTACTCTACTTACCAAATATTGTTGTCTTTATTGAGTTTTGGCCTGGGAGATGTTTTCTGGCTTGTCACTCACTGGGAAGTACCAAAGGAGCTTCCTCATTAAAAACATACATAGAAAAAATTAGTAAAATTTAATTTAATTTATTTTAAAAAATAAATTAAAAAATTCAAACCTATGTTAAGAACAAAACAAGATTAAGAACTACATAAAACATGACTGAGGTACATAAATTAAACATATGTATAGGAATTATTGAAGTAAATGATGTGATGAGTTTTTGCTTCCACACCTGATGTTGCATACTTGTTAAGTTTAGGAAAAAAAAACAGTGCAAAATCAGTAGAAGTGTGCTCAGCTATGGATTATAATAGTAATAATAATGGGTGAAAAGAATAGTAATAATAATGGGTGAAAAGTCTTTTGAAAAAGTTTAAAGGATAAAGGATTGTGATAACCATATTGTGATTGCATAGATAGCATCCTGAATAATAGTGCAATCTTGACACTTATGAAGAAGGGAAAACCTTCCCATCTGCAAAAAACACATGGTCATTTTCAAGGTGTATCATTTTAAGATACATTACAGTATTACACTTTTCAGTTTTACAAACTGAAAATTATATGCAAATATTAAAATATTTATTGTATAAAATTAGAATATCAGGCTGTGATAAATAATTCTTGTACCTATTTGAATCCTAATTTTGGTTTATAACAATGCTTTACTCATTGCCCTTAAGAAAAAAAGTTGAAAAAGACTTAAAACATTATTTTTGAACAAGATATAAACAATGATGGGATTAAAGAAATAATTTATCCCTTTGCACCATGGACTTTGAGTCTTTTCTTTCTGAGGTCTCCAACATAAAGGAAATGTCAGAAATCCAGATCAGAAGTGAGGGCAAAGGGGTAAGGCAATATGAATGTCCCTGTAAATTTCCCTCTGGCACACTGAACTACATTGTTTATTTATTAAGAGAGAGACTGGGAAGTTGTCATTTACTCCATTTACCTTGCTCCATTTTGATAGTACAGGGTGCTGTTTTGTTGTTCTGCAGCCAGTTGAAAATGAAGCAGTCAACACACAGACTTCATGAAGCACAGAAATAGATATAATTTTCACTTCTTTTACAGAATTTTTTATCAGACTGACTTCATTGATTGAGTTTCTAATGGATTAAAATGTATCAATACACCATGTAAAAGTGAGATTTCTGAATAATAGGGTATGGTTTTTATTTTGAATGATGTTTTGTGAGCAAATCCAGTCAACCTTTTAAATATGTTTTTCACAAAGTATATCAAGCTGCACATAGTCCTCTCAGGAAATCTAATGTACTAGATCCTTTTTAATGCTTCACTGCATCATGAAGTGTGAAGGGTCTAGAGCACAAGTCTGATGAGGAGCGGCTGAGGGAACTGGGGCTGTTTAGCCTGGAGAAAAGGAGGCTGAGGGGAGACCTTATCGCTCTCTACAACTGCCTGAAAGGAGGTTGTAGAGAGGTGGGGGTCAGTCTCTTCTCCCAGGTAACAAGTGATAGGATGAGAGGAAATGGCCTCAAGTTGCGCCAGGGGAGGTTTAGACTGGATATTAGGAAATTTTACTTCACTGAAAGGGTTGTCAAACACTGGAACAGGCTGCCCAGGGAAGTGGTTGAGTCACCATCCCTGGAGGTATTTAAAAGACGTTTGGATGAGGTGCTTAGGGACATGGTATAGTGGGCGTCTTGGTAGTGTTAGGTTTAAGGTTGGACTCGATGATCTTAAAGGTCTTTTCCAAGCTATGTGATTCTGTGATTCTGTGATAATGAAACAATCATGTAATAATTTTTCTTGTGCATTAGATATCTTATTACAGAGATATGTTACACAAACCTTCAATGTTCTTAAATACAAGAAAGAATAACCACTCTTCATGGAAATAATTTAGAATTTATTCTTTCTAGGTTGTATTTCTGTAATATTTAGAAGCCCCAGAAACCCCAGTATTGTCTTTACATATGACTGAAGTAGGCATCTGTGTGTAACAGTATCCCTCAGACAATCCTGAGCCTCTGCAATCCTCTGTCCCAAAAGCTCCCCACTCTCCAGAGCAGTATCTCCTTCCCCTGCACATTTATTGCCCTTTCTCTTCCTGTTTTCACACATGTTGAAAAAAAAATCCTTGTTAGCTCTTCCTAGCCTTTTTATTCTGTTTTGTTAATGGGTCTTTTTTCAACTGAAAATGTTTACCGAACTACTGCACATTTTCACAGTAGCTTTCTTACTTTAGTTTTCAGAAGTCAGACCAAGTTGTCAGGAAAAAGAAATAAAAAGAAGAATAAAAAAGAAAAAATCCACTAGCTTTAATTTTGAATGAAAGACCTGAAATAAACAGAAGGAAAGTTAGTTTTTTAATTGTTCTTTGATTAAAGACTATTTTGTTTGCTTGCCTTTTTTTTTTTTTTTTTTTTTTGAGAACAGTTTTCTCTCTGGAAACTAAGCATTGGTGTTAGGCAGGAGATTTCTAAGCATTTCTATCTAACAATGGGTTACTATTTCAGAGTTCTGAATTTTGGGCAGAATTTCTTTTCCTAGAAAGTGTTTCTTTAGTGAATATTCTGGCATATATCTGAGGTAATTTTGAAATGACAATTCATGAATGGAACCATAAAACATACCCATTTCTGCCGCCTTCTCACCACATGCACTACTAGTACTTCCACACTCCAAAGACTTTTTTTCTTCAGGTTGTATAAAAGGGAATTTGTATATGCAATTTCATAAAGAAGAGAGAGGAGTGGTAAAACTTCTCCAAGCTACTTCCAAGAGTTTTCCTGCTTATTTTTATGTACATTTTCAAATTATAAAGTAACGTGTCACAAAAAATATCAACATGATTCAGTAGTAGGGTGTTTGGTTGATATATCTGCTTTCCTCATTTATTCAGTGGATATGCATCTTCAGGGTAAATGTTCTGTTTATCCTCCAGGGGCTCAATCTGCTCATTTATATTTTATTATTACTAATTTTATGCTGAAATCTTACCATTTTTGTAGTGGAGACAGAATTTATGCAAGTTTCCCTAATTGTTGCCTAAAGTGCTTCCAAAGGGATATAGAAAGTCTATGGAACCCTTACGAAAAGACAGAAATGAAATGGTAATTTTTGAAGTCTAGTATCTTTGTAATTTTCAATCTTAATCTCAATTTTTTGGGGAAGAACAAAGTTCATTATAGTATGCTTATGAGGTTAAATGCAAAAAAGTCTGGTGGTAGATCACAATAGCAAAGATTTAATTCTACTCTTTTTATGCTTAAGCTTCCGCCCTCCTTTTCTTCTGTGAGAATCTGCAAGATAATAAGCCACAGTCTTACACCATAGGCAAGAAATAGAATACCCATTTGGGTAACAAGTATGGTTAAGCACACTTCACTTTGAGGAAAATGTAATGAATCGCATACCTTGTATTTACTAGCAATATAAATGTTTCCTTGAGAGACAAAAGATTTTTTTGTGTGTCATTGTGTGAATCTGGCACGTAAATTACTTAAATGTTTGTTCGATTTTTTTAAGGCTTTTGTAGTACCAGCTCCAATGCAATGCTTTTAATGGTATTCTGTGTCTCATAATGGAACAGATAGAGTTGAATTATTTGTTGTAACTCATTTACAACAAAATCCAGTAAACAAATAATTTGATTCTCAAAACTATTTCTCACACTGAATTTATTTGCAATATTTTCAGCAACTAATACTTGATTAAAAAACTTGACCTATATTCTTCTGTTACTTGATTGGGTAACATCTGTTTAATACATATGAGATTTTTATGTTCAGTTGAGTAATCTTACTTATAACTTCCTTTTAAACAGCTTTTGTAAAAAGTAGGGGCATATGGGCAATGTGTGAATCTGCAGGTATCTAACTGCATGTCTCTTTGATTCCTACAAATTATTTTCAAATCCATTATTCAATTTCAGCCTTATTTTATAGAGCTGTAAAATCAAAGACATTGTGTTCCAACAATTTCCATGAAAACTAACAACTGGGTGGAAGAATTGAATCTAAATTAGAGACACAAGCCTTTATTAAATATCAGAAAATCTAGAGAACTATTAAAAATAAGTTTAGGTAGTCTTAACCAGAAATTAATATTAGTTATACAAAATAGCTGATCCAAAAAACAGAGCAAAATCATTAGTTACTTGAATTTTGCAACTTCTGCAACTTCTGTTATGGAAATTACATAGCATTGTTTCATCATATTAACTCAAGAGATCTCTCCAGCACACAGACTTTCAAGGCTGAAAATGTCAGATTCAGAAATTCCTGTGAGGAGTATTTTAAGCAAGTGAGCTGACCAAAAAAAAAAAATTACCTTACATAAAAACACTACGCAACCTTTAATTACATAATTTTAAGAGAGGAACACCATTTGCAATCATCTACCACAGGTGATATGAAAATACAGGTAAGTGATTCCAATTGACTCTCAGCTTTTAATTATTTTTTTTTTTAAAGATGTTTTCCTATCTGTAATATAATCATAAGATGGCAATATTTACTTTACAATTTATAGTCATTTATTTAGTTACAACTGACATGCTGTGAAAGGTTACATCTTCATGTTTAAGACACAAAAGCAGACCATAAGCAGAAAAAGTAATGTGGACTTCTGTGCCGACTGGAGAAAGAGATGAAAGCTTGGGATGCTTTGCACATGAGAATACATTTGTCATAAATACTGAAGTAGCAGATAGGAAAATGATTTTTCCTTCTGTATCAGATGTGTGATGGGATATTTTTACAAGGTGACAAAAAAGAGTCTGGGACACATAAAGTTCATATTAGAAAGATATGAGAACAACAAGTAAAAGAAAATTATTGTGGGTGATTTCAGCAATCAGTTTTGCTCTGAGGTACAAATCTGGTAAAGGAGATTAAATGTAAAAATAAACTTTAATATATTATTAGAATGTCTTATTATAAAGAAATGCCAGACAAATTAAGTCCTTGAACTAATACTCACTAGTCAGAAGCAAATGTATCTGATAGAACTTGAGGGTAAATAATCAGCATTTTTATCCACCTTGGGGAACAACATTAAAGCAAAGCTGAAAATACCATTAAAAACACAGAATCTGTAGCCCCATCTATTGGCAGACCTGAGAACGTTTCTTACTAATATGCAATAACTGCATACAGCTAAGATAAGAGAAAATAAGAGAGAAATCTGGTATTTGGCCCCTGGTGAATGACTAACCACACTGGTACTATTCACCCCTTACTGCCTTATTGGAAGGTTCATTGGGAGTTAAGACTCTGCAAGTGGAGAGAAGAAACAAATGATGCTGGTATTGAATGCAGACTTAACATTCTTGCACAGAGCAGAAGAAAGCTAAACCACACAGTCATAACAGCTTTTCCATGCCTATCCTTCTAGTAGGGAAGACAGAAGAAAGAACCAGGATCAGGAACCAACAGAGAAGCTCTAGTGATGTGCAAAGTGATTGAAGTTGATATGGAGCATAGAACCTAGTGGCAGTGACCATATACTTGCAGCCTTCTTGGTTTCGCCTAGGTAGAAGAAGTTTCCTGTCCTGGCAGGATAAGAGTGAGATACTGATTTAAAATAAACTAGAATTTAAGACTGGTCACTAGAAGTCATAAAACACTGGGAAAAAAGATGGGAATGGAATAAGATTCTGCTTATATGGCATTCTGTCTTTATTCTGTGTACTACTTTTGACAGCATGCATGATCCTGAGCTTCTTATTAAGCGTCTCTCAAATCATGTGACCTTTTGACGTTTGTTCAGCACCTTGTAGAATCAACCCCAGTACGCCAAAATCTCTTGGGAGGTGTCGGCATTCTGACACAGATTGAGATTAGCATGCTTCAGCGACACCGAGAAAGTAGCCTACAGCTTGTGACCAGCTGTCACTTCTGCTTCTTCTTTTTTAATACATTGAATTTTATGTATAAATAAAATGGAAAACAAACAAAAAAACCCCTAAAATCCCAAACAAGAAAGGCTCTCTCTTTTCAGGAAATGTCAGTTGAGAGGTGAGACACTTGTGTTGCAAGTCTCAGGTCCAATTAATATTTAAGTACTATACACAAAGTGGAAGAGTACCCAGAATAGAGCAATGGTAACAAAATAGACTAATTCATCCCAAAATACCACCTGGTCTGATGATCATAGCCCTTTCTTTTGAGTGGATGTAGATGTGGGGTAAATACAGGTCTCCTGTACACTGAGCAGCTGTCTTAACCCATAGGCAAAGTAGCTCTTCCTTCTCCTTGAACATTTTTCTGACTAAAGCCTAACCTTGGCCTGTCATCCCCTTTCCTTTTTACTTTGTTTTCCTGGTTTTGCATTTTTTAAAATGTTCTAACTAGAAATAATGTATTTTATTCAGAATATTTGAAGATTTCACTTGCATCAACGAGGATTTATTTATTTTTTTTTCTGCAAGAGAAATAGAGACTGATTCATGAGAGTTTAGACTGAAAGAAACTTCCCTCCACCCCCAAATTTTCAGTTCAGCCCTGACTATTCTCACAGGTCATTCAAAGAAGCTGTCTCAAAATCACCTGAGTCATTAAACATTGCCTACATAGGATGGTCTAGATGAAAAAGGAGTCTGAATGAGGACATTAACCTGACTATGGGGAAAGTACTATGCAGCGCGTCCACAAAACTGAGGAGTCCTCCAGTCAGAAAAGCCATTTGTAGAATATGTTGTGAACAGCAGCTACTTTTAATTCTCTTACCTCTGTGTTATATTACCATCACAAATTGTAACACTGACCTACATCCTTTCACCTTGTTGCTGCTAAAAAGTACTGTGCCCAAACATTTAGTTTGACCTTTCTTCTCCTCCTTACTTGAAGCAGGGCTGCATAAAAATGAAAAGAAAATGGCTTGATTAGGGTCCCAACTTGTTCATGTATTGTAATGACATTTACAATTACTATAATATACTTGCTTCTTTTGAAAAAATCTAACATTTTAAAATTGGAAAATCAAACTGACTAGGGCAATGAGGAGGAAAAAAAATGAAATAGAGCTAAAAAGGAAGTGTACAGTAAAATGTCATGCCCTGCAGGCAAAATCTATTCAGAATCATAATTTTGTTAGAAAAAATGAGAATGAGAAAGTCTAATGGCAATAATAGTAGACTGAATCTGTGAACTTGCACCTTCACAATCAAGAAAAAAATGCCAGCAGTTTCATAAAGTTAGTAACCAAACACCCATATAAACAATGATTCCTATTTCCAAGATTTATCACATAGAATTTGATTATTACACAAGTTCTCAAGAGAATAGCATGTGAAGAGACATACAAAGAATAATCATGTGCAGACAGTGATTCCAGTGGGTAAAGAACCATATCATGAATAGGAGCATTGGACTTTAAAGAAACATACCTTGAATGTAGCATATATGCACTGACATATTTTATGCACTGACAAAAACTGACAGAATAAGCCTTATTCCTTAATATATTTAAAGATGTATTATTTAAAATCTGATTTGCAATTATATAGTTTGCAGAACACTCAATTCTCCTTTTTTCCCCCATGTTTTACCAAATAAAACCCCAAATCTTTAGTCATTTTCTGGAGATAAACTAAGGATCAAATAGAAAATGATAAATGGATTATTCACTGAATAAGTAGCAAGTCAGGTATCACTAACTCCAATCACCGTCACAATATCATGACATTTTGCACTTCGTCAGAATTAGAAATCTTGTTGTCCTTAATTTACCCGTATTGAAAAAAAGGAGTGGGTGTGGAGTTAGAAGACTGGAGATTGCTCCAGCATACAAAAGGTGGTAGTTTGCTTCACACAAGCAAGATACTGTGAAAACATGGCTCCACGTAAAAAAAATATACCATGTGCAACCTTTGCATAGTAACTTTCTGCTAGCTAAAAAAAGCTTTTTATCTCAGATAACCAGTAGACTTAAAAATATAGAAAAATCTATTAGAAAAAAAATAATAAAACCCAAACAAACGCATTTACAACCAAAAAGCTCTCCTTTTATATATATATGATACCAAACCTTCTTTGCAAGAATCATAAAGAACAAAGCTTTTTCTTTTTTTTTTCTTTTTTTTTAATTTGACTGAATGAATTTCACTTAAAGGACTAATTAACCTGAGTTAAGTGTATGTACTGGTTGGAAAAAGAAATAAAAGGGCAAATGGTTTCCCAAGCACAGAAGCTTGAGATCCAAAGGTCTCTTAATCCTCCCAGTTTACCCTATACTGCCTTTTTCTTCATCATAAATATTTTAGCCATGCTCCTTTAAGATTCTTCAGCGCAAATGGAAAAAGATGTGGAAGAATGCAACTCTCTAGGATGCTCTTTCAGGTAAACATTCTCACAAATTTTCACTTGTTTTATGAAATGGTGGAGTATTTTGTGACATAGATACTAGATCGTGTCTTAGTTGTTTATAAAGAAGGATTGTGGGACAGAACTTCGAATATGGGGTCTGTTTTCAAGAGACAAAATATAATTTAAGGAAACAGTGGTAAAAATATTTATGAGGGAAGGGATGTGTGTCAGGTTATTGACTCTAGCTGATGCTAATAGCTTCTAGCTCAAAGCAGAATGTTTTCTTAAGCCATACCTATCTCTGCCCTCCTTAAAGTAATATTAACTGCAGCATTGTCAATGCATTAATGCATAGGAGTGTGCTACAGTCATGATATTTAATATTTGTAGCAATCAAATAATCTTTGTTACCATCTGTCATTATCACTTTTGATTTTCCTTTGCTACTTCTACATTTAGTTTTGTGTTGGGTTTTTTTAGTCTATATATTCTCTTTCAGTTTGTATGGCTCTGGCCCTAGCACAACTTTCCTCGGTAAGAACTATTACTTATATCTGACTTATTTTCAACCTCAGAATACATATTCCCTTTTCTGAGAGTTTTTCTTTCTCTCTCTCTTTTTTCTTTTTTTTTTTTTTTAAGATATCCTTCAGAATTACATCTAACTGGCAGAATTTGAGTTCATTGTTGCCCAGCAGAATGCTATGTTTTCTGTCTGGGTATATTCAAGAGGATTAGATTTTTCTCTGCAAACACTGCATTTTGTTTTCAGATATCTATCATCTCCTTCATCTTTGCACCAGAATTCCATTTATGGGTAGTAAGAGAGATATTATATTCAATGTGATATTTCAGTGTCTAGCTGTTGGATTCATTTTTCTATCTGAACATTTGTCTATCTATCATCTGATTCATTTTTCTATCTGTCTCTCTGTAAACCTCATTTACAGTACAGATGTCTACATCTGAGCAAGTTCCTCCAGGCTATCTATAATCTCCCCCTGTCATTAATGTGAACATTAATGTAAAATGAAGAAAGCTTGTAGGGTGATATTCATCTCACCACAAGGCAGAAGTCTAAAATCACATGAACTGTTGCTTAAAATGGCTCTTTATCTGTATTTACTGTAGAGCACTTTTAAGGTGAATAGCTTTGAATTACTTTAGGTATTTGAAGTCAGGCAGTTTTTTTATAAACAGTCTAATTTTAATTTTTGCAAAATAGCAGATCTGTCCAAACATTGGACTTGGGTTTTGTTTGTGTTTTCTTCTATGGGAGTGAAATGTTTTATACCACATCTTTAAAACAATTAATTCAGCAGATTTCTCTATGTAGTCTCAATTTTTGCTTATTTCATTTTCTTACTTGGCAGATTTGTGTGGATTTGTGGTTGGGCAAATCAGCTTGCCTTATTATTATCTCCTGTATTATAAAACTGTTCAAATTTCTTTATTTTGTCTGCTAGGTGGCTTGCTATTCTTCAGTCATCTAGAAGACATGAATAATATCTTCAGCTGCTGACCTAGAGGTCTTCAGAACAATGATTCCTTTCAGGAAACATGAGAAAGACTGAAGAAGAGGGATCTTTTGCCTGGGCGTCTGGTCAGCTTGGTCCTTCCAATGTCTTTTTATTTTAAAGACAGATATATCTGACTGCTCAAGACAGAATAAACACGTATGTGTAATGTAATGTAAAGTAGTGTGTAATGTACATTGAAATCTTTAAATGTTAAGTACTCTTTCAGTAATTCTGAGTCCCTAGATCTCATATACCCATGTCTGATTTCAAAGTGCTGTTTCACTTTCCATTTAGGTCATCTTTCCTTATTAATATCACTAAATGTATCTACTTAGGGATTTTTAACTTTTTTCCCCCATATTTTTAGACAGAGAACTATTTACAGATTAGTCCTTATTAATGTTTCAAGCACTGTGAAGCAATATGAGTTTTCCCTAGAAAAGCTACACGCTGTATAAAAATTTCCTTTTTAGGTTGGGTTATCAGAGGTAGAGAGTTGTTTACCATGCCCTGCGCTTAAGTTTGGAAACCACCCTTAGAAGGCAATATGTCAAAAAACCTATACCACTGACATTTCTAACTCTTTTCAGAAACAGTAAAAAAAATCCATTTTAAGTGTTCTCCATTGTATATAATACTCTAGTCAATTTATTTGCACTTGGAGAAAAAAAACCACTGTATTTGTTCCAATGAGAAATGAGCAGAGACTCAAAATGTGAGACCAAACACAAATATCCAAAACTTGCTAATTTTGGTACTTCTTAATTAGTTAGGAAATCCTCTAGAACAATATTTATTATTGTTATTATAAATCAAACTAAGATGTATAAGCTCAGTAAATAACCATGTAAGATTAAACTTTCTCAGTAAGGGAAACTTCTGTTTAGGAATCTGTTTCTAATTCCAAATTAGAAGTTTCTAATTACCAAATAATTATTTTCAGGTCAGATAAATTTTATCTTATATATTCATCACTTTACCACTTAAGACATCTGAATTTTTTAATTGAAATTGTGGAAGTTACATTAAAACAGGATATTTTATTTTCTTTGTTCTTTCTCATTGTTTGTTCCTTCTCTAGTTTAAAGTTCCCCTCTCTCATTGATTCAAACTGTATGAAAGCTTGGTGAAAAGGAATAATTTGGATACCTTTATGTCCACCCTAAAAAGTTACAGCAAGTGAGTAATAATTTACATTGACACAAAAAAGAGTGCGTAAAAGAGGCAGGCATCCTACCAACTCTTCAACATGTGAGTTACTGATCTCCTGGAACATGGAAACAATGCATGTATAAGATCAAAACGATTTCAAATTTACATGTTATTATGTGGTCCAGCTCTTAAGAAGATGTCTTAATAAGATTTCAGACTGTGTATGCCTTTCTCCCCCAAAATGTGCATTTTTGTAAACCGTCTGAATGTAGCAAAATATAAGCCTAAATAATAAGATTGTAATATGAACCAAAGTTCTTTTTGAGGACTTTGAATTATTTCTTACTACTTTTTCACATTGTATTTTTCTTTTTATTAGAAACTAAATTAAATAATGACTCCCTGGAAATTCCGATGAAGGCTTTTACTATGAATCATGCTTGGCTATGACCAGGAATAAAATGTTTATGCATGTCTGGAGAGATCATCCAGTATTTCATGGCATACTGTTCACTTATTTTGTTCTATAAAACTTTTAAAACCATTTTATCCAGTAATTTCTGGATGCATTAATTCATTATACTCTCAAATTGCATTATTTCATGGCTGGTAAGTGCTTTTTATTAGTTATTGCTTGCATATGTCTAAATTGCACACTTACTCCCTGTCAGTGACATAGCAGTTTGTAGCACTAGAATGCTTAAGTAAAAGGAGAACTCCCAAAGGAAAAGCAGTCATTGAATTAAATCAGTTCACAGAAAGAACTGCTTCACCTTCTTGTTTCAAGAACCTGAGACTGATATTATTATTATATCTCCAGGTCATCATTTCAAAAGATGTAGTTGCAAAGCTAGTGAGCTAGAATCGCAGAGACAAATTAGATTTAGGTAGGCTTTCTTTACTTTGTTCAAAGTTTATGAATATGACATAAATAACTTATTTTATTATAACAAGAAAAATTATATCATGCAAATGTGGCATTACAGTGGTCACAATTTGTGAATGCAATTCTAGTTACAACTTGGTCTGGGTCCCAAGCCTCTTCTTTGTTCTATCAGTTACCCAAGATATTCATCCTCTCCAAGCAAACCCACTAAATTTAATTCCAAGCCTCAACGAACCCTAGCTAACATGTTGAGCTGGCTGCTCAGCTCTCAGCCTCAGTAATATGTGAATTGCTTTTTCAGGAAGCAGTTACCTTGAAAATCCACCACCTCCCATGCACCAAAGTCACTAGGACTGCAAAGAAATCCATTGCAAATACACGAAAAATAAATTCCTAAATATATGCTTATCAAAGAAGTCCTAAAAAGGTGCTTCAAGAGAAATAATGCATGCATCCCAATTTCATCCTTTCCAAAGCCGTAACATGACAAACTTCATTATTTTAGTCATACAATAATGAGATTCTGACTAATATTTACATTTGTAAGCATATGAGTTGAATCTAAATTTGGAGTGAATGTCAAAAAAAATTAAAAAAATACTAAAATGTTGAATAAACAATCCAAGGCAGTATCTCTTCTAATTCAGCTTAATGCCACCCCTACAGTCACGATAAACAGTTGGTGGGCAGACACATTGAGCAGTCACAATTTTTTTGTAGATTTTCTGAATACAAAAATAGTTGCTTGACTAGGTGACTGACACCAAGAAAACAGAATATTTTTTATTGATTCTTAGTATGTATTGATCTTTTGTAATTTTTCCTCCAGTATTCCAGAAATATCTCTGTAATGAATCTTCATGTTCCAGTAAAGAAGAAACCCCTGCAAAAGTGGCCAGGTACTCCTCTGTTCAACATCCCAGGTCAGTACAACAAAAGGAATCACAGGTTTCTATTTACCCAATAAAGAATGGCTAATGGATGCTCTCCTGGGGTCTTTGAGCTCCAGATGTAAATTAATGCCAGAATCTTAAAATAGCACATTTTGAAATAAATCTCATTCATTGCCTACCAGACTTAAAATAAATTGTTTCACAGAGTAGCTAGAAGCATCTGCTTCTAGAAAAGATCAAAACTCAGGTCTAGAAAAAATAACATTAAAAGATATTTACTCTTACACCTACATTTTTTAGTCTGTTCTTGTATGTCCAATTTTTATTTTAAACTGCATGACTTCACCTGATACATTGTTTACACACACAGAATTGCTCCCCAGCTCTCATTCTTGCATCTGCCATAGCTTAGTTTCTATAATCAGTGTCAATATGTGCCAACACATTTATAACAACTAACATTACTGAGAATAAAAGAAGAAACAGACGGAACTGAAACCCACACTATTGGATTATTCATTACGGCTATATCTACTTTGTGAAGAAGTGCTGTGAAAAAACAATTGTGCTATCTCAGGTTATGAAAGCAGCATAACCACCTTGCCCAGATTCATATGTTTGCTTCTTCATGTGCCACTGTGTTTTTCTGTAGGTACATCTGTCGTGGTTTAACCCCAGCCAGCAACTAAGCCCCACACAGTTGCTGACTGCCTCCCCCCTGGTGGGATGGGAAAGAGAATGAGAAGGGTAAAAGTAAGAAAAATCGTGGGTTGAGATAAAGGCAGTTTAATAGGTAAAGCAAAAGCTGCACGTGCTAGCAAAGCAAAGCAAGGAATTCGTTCACTCCTTCCCATGGACAGGCAGGTGTTCAGCCATCTCCGGGAAAGCAGGGCTCCATCACGCCTAACGGTTCCTTGGGAAGACAAACGCCATCACTCCGAATGTCCCCCCCTTCCTTCTTCTTCCCCCAGCTTTTTATTGCTGATCATGATGTCATATGGTATGGAATATCCCTTTGGTCAGTTGGGGTCAGCTGTGCCAGCCGTGTCCCCTCCCAACTTCTTGTGCACCCCCAGCCTGCTCGCTGGTGGGGTGGCGTGAGAAGCAGGAAAGGCCTTGACTCTGTGTAAGCACTGCTCAGCAGTAACGGAAACATCCCTGTGTTATCAACACTGTTTTCAGCACAAATCCAAAACATAGCCCCATACTAGCTACTGTGAAGAAAATTAACTTTATCCCAGCCAAAACCAGTACAACATCCTAATGTAATGCCTTCGTTTACATCGTGGCACAGAAATTGGTCTCCAAAAAAAAAAGTAAGCCAGCTTCTTGGATAAATGGATAACAGCTTTTAAGATCCTGCCAAAAGTCTGAAGTCTATGACATTTTTGAAGCCAGATCATAAAGAAGTGACAGCAGAAGATTTATAAACAAATTAACGCAGGTGGGGTTTTTTTGTTCAGCTGTTTTGACTCTTCTATTTAGAAAGAAATAACTGCACCAATAAAACATCATATTTTCTTTACTGCCCTTGAAAGGTGCTTGGAACTTAGCAATTTAAGGGTGGGTCTTCAAATCAGTTTGAATGAATAATTTGAGCGCATCTTTCATTTTGGGCAATAGCCAACTCCTACACAGAGAAAGTGCTCCAGACTTGTCTTTAATGTGACTATATTCCATTAAAGGGCAATAAGAGTTGGAAGTCTAATTCTTTTAGACCTTTGGAAATCCCAGCCCAAAGGAACAGGAAGAGATTAAAAAGTAATTCTATGATCTACCGCACACATTCTGGTTAATTTATTAAATGAAATCTACTTCCTAAAAATATCTTATGGAATACAGAGACAGCTGAATTGTCTATATCTACTCAAGCCTGGCTTCTGCTCTCAGTTTGTAATTAAAAATAGTACATCTATTGGAATCTTTATGGATGTTGTGGCTTAGCTTCAGTTGACAGCTAAGCACCGTACAGCCACTTGCTTACCCTCCCCCCTGGTGGGATGGGGGAGAGATTTGGAAGAGCAAAAGTAAGAAAACTCGTAGGTTAAGAAAAGTTTAATAATGGGAAAAAATATTATCATTATTAATAATTATTATTATTATTGTAATGAAAAGGAAAACAATGAGAGAGAGGAAAAAAATGCAAGGGAAAAAAGCCCAAGTGATGCAACCACCCACCACCTGCCAACTGATGCCTAGCCAGTCCCCAAGCAGTGATCGCTGCCCCCCAGCCAACTCACCCCAGTTTATACACTGAGCATGACGTCATATGATATGCAATAGCTCTTTGGCCAGTGGATCAACTGTCTTGGCTGTGCCCCCTCATACCTTCTTGTGCACCTGGCAGAGCATGGGAAGCTGAAAAGTCCTTGACTAGGGTAAACACCACGTAGCAACAACTAAAACATCAGTGTGTTATCAATATTATTCTCATACTAAATGCAAAACACAGCACTACACCAGCTACTAGGAAGAAAATTAACTCTATCCCAGCTGAAACCAGGACAAGGAACCATGGGGACATAGATGTTATCTTATTGATCACATGCATAGGGATGTGACAACACCCATCCTGCCATTTTACTCCCAAGAACTGGATTTCCTGTGCAGGTCCTTTGACTTTGTTCCTTTTTTGGTGAAATCAGCTTTCAGAAGAACCTGAATTATTCTTTTACCCTTTTAAACACTTCTGCTTTGTTGGCCCACACAATGATGTTGTCAATGTATTGTAGATGTTCAGGGGCATCATCCTATTCCAGTGCAGACTGGATTATTCCATGACAAATGGTAGGATTGAGCGTCCACCCCTGGGGCAGTCAGTTCCAGGTGTATTGGACAACCCTTCACGAGAAAACAGTGGCCTTGCACTCAGCTGCCAAAGGAATTGAGAAAAACACATTGACAGTATCAATTGCAGCATACCACTTGGCTGCCTTCATATTGGAGCTCTGGCATGTCTGGTACAGCAGCACTCAGCCGTGGCATGACTTAGTTCAGGCCATGATGGTCCGCTGTTAACCTCCACCCTCCAACAGACTTTTCACTAGCCATATGGAACTCCTAAAGGGTGAGCAAGTCTTGCTGATCATTTCTTGGCTCTGCAATTGATGAATCAGGTCATGGATGGGAACCAGAGAGTCTTGATTGGTGTGATACTGCCACTGGTGCGCCATCATGGTAGGAATTGGCACCTGCTGTTCTTCAACCCACAGCAAGCACACAATGGAGGGACCTTCCAAGAGGTCAGGTAAGGTAGACAGCTGTTTAATCTTCTCTGTATTCATGGTGGCTACACCAAAAGCCCATTAATACACTTTTGGGTCCTTGAAGTACCCTCTCCTGAGGTAGTGTATGCCAAGAATACATGGGGCCTCTGGGCTGGTCACAATAGATGCTTTTGCCTCTTATCTTCTGTTAAGCTCACATCAGCCTCCAATAGAGACAACTGGGATCCTCCTGTCACTCCAGAAATCCACATGGTTTTTATGCCTTTATACCCTGATGGCATTAGGGTACACTGTGCACCTGTATCTAACAAAGCCTTTTACTTCTGTGGATCTGATATGCCAGGCCATTGAACCCATGCAGTTTAGTATACCAGTTCATCCCTTTCCCCCTGCTGGTCAAAGGCAGAGACCCTCTATTACCATTCAGAGTACTCACTCTCTGACTCTTGCACTGCCAGACCGGAGGTCCCTTCACCAGAATCAAGGGAGGTGATCTCAGTGATTATTCTTCTGCATCTGGGGGATTGCTGATTGCCTTTTTACGTCTCAACAGCAACTAAACTGACAGCCGCCTTAGATGGCCCCTTATTAGCAGCTGTCTTCCCCCTCGGTTTATGTACATGGGCTTCCAGCTTAAAGGTGGGCTTACCATCCCACTTCCTCATGTCCTCCCCCTGGTCATGCAGGAAGAACTAGAAGGTGCCATGCAGTGTGTGCCTGGGGTTCCCTTTCCCTCTCACCGGGGTTCCATGGGGCACCCCTGACAGCCAAGATTCTGTCCCAGGGGACAAGGAGGGAGAGAGATTTTCTTCAAAATTTCAGAGCCAGGAAAATACCCTCTCCACAGATGGTGTACCTGAATCTGGGCAATACATTCCTGTTAAAGTGTTTGGAAGCTGATGCTGGTGCATTTTGGACCACCTTCCTCCACATGGCCCGTATACACAGGCTGTCATCCAGATCTTTGGAGAACTTGTTGTCAGCTAGGTCACTGTAGATGACTTTCAGCACCTCTAATTCTCCCAGATACTGGATGTCTTTCTCAGCGGTAGTCCACTTCCCTTGGTAATTCACAAGGTCTTCCTTGAATGGATATCTTGCCTTCATGCTTGACAGGAGCTGCCTCTAGGGACTGCAAATTGTTGCCTCTTTTCTAATTTCTCTGTCAATTCCCTGGACCCCAGGGAGGGATTCCAGCTGTCGGACTTCCTTACGCTCTAATTTTTGACTGTTGGTCCCACTGTCGCAGCATTGGAACAGCCAGACAGCAATCTGCTCACCTGGCTGGTAGCTGTAATCTTTCTGCATGTCTTGAAGTTCTTTCAGGATCAGGGACTGGGTAGTTTCCTCCTCTTGGGTCATTTCTCTCACTTATTCCTCCCATTTCTTTGCTCAAGGACTGGCTTCCTGATCAGATTCTTCTCCTCTTCCTCCCTTATTAATTGATTATATGGACCTGTCAACCTCCACTGCTTCTTTTTCATTATTGGGGTGATTACCGTAGTTGGGGTTTGGGTCCCTGTCTCAACTGTTGTGTTCTTAGTTGTAGTTTAGATCCTTGTCTCAATCACGGCATCCTCAGAGGTGGTCTGGGACCCTCTCTTAACCATAGTGCTCTGATAGTACTGAACTGTGGCTCAATAGGCACAGGCCAAGCCTCAGAACAGTGCTAGAAGCTGCTGGGTTTTATTGGGGTAGGCAAGGCACCTTTCTCTCAGGTGGCACATAAATGCACAAGGGTTTAGGTATAAAATCCCAGGTTATGGGAGGTGATAACTGCCCTAAGCACCTACCCAAATACTTCCACACACTCTGCCACCCAGGGACCAGCCACCTCAGGGCATGTTTCAGTATCACCTCTCTCCAAAGTTGTCTCCTCTTACACCAGGATAAAACCAGATTCCACAAACCTGACAATAAGCTGACAGTGTTAGTAGTATTAAACAGCTCACATAAGAGTGAACAAGGACCTTGGGAGCCTGCGCAACAAAACCACCCACATCAATCCTGGATGAGAAGAGGGAGGTGTATTCTCTCATTCTCTCCACAACATACCTACCACAGCACAGTACGGGCATCAATGCCAGGGCAAAGCCCATAGCCATTGTTTGTATTAACATATTTCCAAGCTCAGCAAAATAAAGACCTAAGCAGTGCAGCAAATAAACTCTGTGACCCGCACAGAAGCCTGCCAATTAATAACTACTCTAGCTATAGCAGACTCAATTAAAAACTGCCATTGTCTCAAGCCTCACATTGGGTGCCAAAAAAGGACTGTAGTGGGTTGACCTTGGCAGGTCACCAGGTGCCCACCAAGCTGCTCTATCACTTCCCCTCCTCAGCAGGACAGGGGGGAGAAAATAAGATGAAAAACACGTGGGTTGAGTTAAGAACAGTTTAATGAAGAAAAGCAAAGGCTGTGCGTGGAAGCAAAGCAAAGCAATAAGATTTATTCTCTACTTCCCATCAGCAGGTGATATCCAGCCACTTCCTGGGAAGCAGGGCCCCAATACATGTAGCAGTTGCTTCAGAAGACAATTGCCTTAAAAATAAATGCCCCCTTCCACCTTTTTCTCTTAGCTTTGTTTCTGAGCTCGACACCCTATGGTATAGAATATCTTTTTGGTCACCTTGGGTCAGCTGTCCTGGCTACATCCCCTCCCAATCTCTTGCCCACCCCCAGCTTACTGGCCTTTGGGGGGTTGGAGAGACAGAATTGACGTTGTGCAATAACTGCTCAGCAGTTGCCAAAACACTGTTGTGTTATCAACACCTTTCTTGCTACAGATACAAAGCATAGCACTATAAGGGCTGTGATAGGGTAAGTTAACTCCATCTCAGCCAGACCAAATACACTTTTAAAACACAGGGATCCTATGGGGTGACAATTTTTCAGATCAGATCTACAAGCTGATCTGCTTGTAGAGCCCCTCCTCACGTGACAAGTGCTCCAGCCTCAACCACATCGGTGGCCATCGCTTCAGTTATTAATGTCTTCCTGTATTGGAGGCACAAAACTGGACATAGTATCTAGAAGTGGTTAATTTCTTCCCATTTGATTGTTTCACTAGCTTTTCTAAGTCCAGTGACTTTTTCAACAGCTATTATATCTATTTTCACAAGTCATTATGAGAAATAATTAGAAAAGCAGTGCCTTTCAAATTCTATTCTTATGTACCTAGTCATCAATCAGAACACTTTCAACTACTTTTTTTTGTTTACCCAAGTGTGCCAACCTTGCCAAATACATAAATGATTCACCAGTCCTTAGGATAAAAATTGTCTGGCAGTTATCCTGGTCAGCTTGCACCTTTTGAATGGTAATATAACATAATTTTCACCTAGACTTCATGGATTTCCTCAGTATTCCAGGATTAGAGAAAGTTAATCATAGACTTTGTCAGCCATCTCTTTCAGAGGCCATTTATTCAGATTTTCTGTCTGTAGACAATGCTTAACATCCTTCTTATTTAATAAAAATCTCCAAATTACTGCATCATTACTGTCTGCAGTCACCTTATTCTATTCTCTATTCACCTTACTCTATTCTCTATTCCAAATAGAGATATGAACAGATATTCTAATATACAAGTGATATTCAATCAACTTTAAAAATTGTCAATTATACCACATTTATTCTCAATTATGAGAACACCCAATGCCTCTTCCTAACTTACTGAGACTCCAAGCATTGGACAGAAACAAGAAAATAAGTTCTTCTCTTAAACTTTCTTACCACATTAGCTTGATGGGCTTGCAACACCCTAAGCAAGTACAGCATTTAAAGCTTACACTTACATGTATATATATATACACTTCTATGTACACATACATACACAGGTCAGCATAAAACATGTGTTGTTGATTTAACTCCCTCTTTAATGTTAGTGTTAAGTCCCTTCCTCCCTCCACCTGTGAGGCTGCCAGTCCTCATACCATAATGAATTCCAGTGTTCTGTAAAACCAAATTCTCGGTGAGACTCAGGCTGTGCCATCAATTCTTTCCCATATATAGTGCTTTCCTCTTTTTGCTGACAAAAATAGCTGTGACAAAATCATCTAGACTGTTGACTTCTTCTATGCCCTTCTAAAAGTTTTTGAAATGTCCCATAATGTGTGTATTTAATGGTGTGTACTGTGACCAATGCAGATTTCTGAGATAGCTCAAGAGAGTTTGATGTTCTTACTGTGAGGAGACAAACACACCATCATTTTTGTGAGTGTACATTGCCATATTCTCTAGATGTTTTTCCTGATTACATAGTGACTACTGACATTTAGTTATCTTATTTGTATGTCTGAAGAAAAGAAATAGTCAACAAAACAGTTTGCAGCTAATATTACCCATATTTACTTGTTCGCCTTAATACCTACACTTAACTAAAAGGAATAAAAGCACTGAAACTGCAATTATCATTTCCCCAAAGCATATGCTTTGTATATATTTTAATAATGGAGGAGAAGGAAAGGCTTCAAGTAGATCCTGGTCTGTCAGTTGAAAGTCTTGTCAATTCAAAATACTATTTGAGGGAGAGAGATAGGAACTATTATTCACTTCTTAGTGACTTTCAATGCTAGCAAGTCAGTAGTAGCAGTAGTAATAATTGTAGTCATAATAGTAGAACCAAGTCAGAAGTACCTTGTAATACAGATTGGAAGAGAGTGTCACTCTTATTCTTACCATAGTCCATTACAGCAAGAATAGCACTGAGCAAAACCACACACATCTGCTTTTTCCTGCTTTTTGAAATTAAGATCATTCCACAAAAAAAAGAGAAACAAATCAAAACAAACACAACAAAAAAACCCACCAAACCCCACAAAACAAAAAACCCACCAAACCCCACAAAACAAAAAACCCACCAAACACCCCAAACCAAACCAACCCCTCCCCCTTCAAACAAACAAACGCAAAACCCACAACCACATAAAAAACCCCAACCTGTATTATTTTAAAGTATGAAATAATTCAGGAGTATGGATTTGTCTAGATAAATGTAACAAGTAAGTGCTGAAGTAGTCTGTAGCTGTGAATTTTCACAGGAGGTAGTAAGTAGGAGATCAGCTGAGGAGGATTTGGGATAGGTGCTAGCAGTGTTATAAGGTTTTTGAGAAAGAGGCTGCTGAAAGTCAATAGTGTTGCAGGGCTGAAACTAACACTTCAGCTCTGTCGCTTCTTGCTGTATTACTTACTCACTGGTTTTAAATCTAAAGCGTGACAAAATCAACTGTTAATCAAATGGTTAAGACAAATGTTATTTCCAGTTACTCCTGATCTAGACTTTAACAGATCTTTCATCTTAATATATTGCTTCAAAATTTCAATTACTACTGTATCGTTCTTGTAACAAAGACCACACACCATAAAATCCTGATTTCCACTATGATTTGTCTTTCACAATCCAATCACTGCCCAGGTTAAATTAATAATAATAATAGCAATAATAATAATAACAATCACAACAATAATAACAATAATGAGAATAACGTCATAGAACTAAGAGTTAAAAAAGGAGAAGGTTTCTTGACGAGATAAATCTGACACAGCTATAGACAACTTCCCTCCATTTCAACCATTAGGTTGAAATACAACCTGATGTTCAGTTAATGTATGCTAGACAGCACACTTGCCCTGTTAAGGTAAACTGATTTCTCTTAATATAGGGGCGGTAATACAAGCAGAAAATACTAGAAAATCATGAAATACATTGGTGACCTTGTTCTGTCAAAAAATTAATGAAACAATAAATGAATGTAATAAAATATTACATTTGCTTCCAAACATAATTATGGAATAATTGTTAAATTCATTATGCCTATGTCGACATCTGTACCTGTTTATTCTGATAAACACTAATTAGCTATAGAAGAAGTGTCCTCCTTAATAAGCAGAATTACATACTTTTGTGAAAGCATTGGCATTTTTTTCCATTTATTACTTCTTTTATAAGTACATGAGATATGAATAATAGTTAGATTACTTACTGCTGAAGCAGGCAGTATATCCATGAGGACAGAGAATGTCCTATGTTTAATGCATATTCGTTTCCTTCCTGCAATATGCTTTATTGGTAGCTTGAATAGCAAATCTCAGTTTAATCTTCAAGCTGTTGAAGGTTTTCTTTTTAGACTTTCCTTTGCTCTTCTTGATAAATGCAAATGCCTAAGGGACAATGCAAAGCATCATTTTATAGCTGGAGCAAAGGATAGATCCTTCTGCTATTTATTCAGTAGCAGAGCTGAACTGAAAAATAAGAGACAGAGGTTTTGAGCCTACTAGTAAGTATTGTTTTGCTTGAAATAATATAGTGGGTTACCAAGCCATGTACTTGATGTTTTCATTGCTTGAAACTTTGAGTCAATCCTGCTCTTCAAAATTACTCTCTGAAAAAAACACTCTGGATCATTATTTTCAGTTAGGTAAAAGAAACAAAATCATCAGAAAGTTAAGAAAAGAGGGTTGGTGAAAAATTGCCCTTTTTATTTGTACCATGGATTCTAGGCAACATAGTCTGACACTTCTTATAAACACTTTTCTTTCTGCAAAAAAACCCAAACACAAAACCAGTGGAAACTCTCTGCAAACTCTAGATCAGATCTTGCCATTATTACCCATGATAAGCAGTATTTCATCTTGTAAGGATTCTCATTTAAACCTAATGCCAGAGGTAAGTTACTACTCAATGTGACCAAGAAACCCTTTAGTGATTTAGCCTCACCACATTCTCCCTCACCACATTCTACTCCTTATCAGACAGGCTGTTGCTATTTGTAGTGAGTAAGGGGGGGTGAGGGGTATGTCTTCAGTTTGACTAATAGGTCTTTATATCTGTTCTTTTTTAAAACCAGTTAATAGATGAAGTGGCCAAAAATAAACCTCATAATAAAGTAAGTAGTGTATGGTCAATCTGGGGTTTTATAATGAATGAAGTTGACTTATGGCATGACATTTTTTTGTAATTACTTCATAATAACAAGTGACATAATTATATCCTCATTTTTCTGGTCCTTCCCTTCACCATTTTTCACAAAGAAAAAATGAAAGGTCTTTTGCAATATTTCACAAGCAGCACACTGCGAAGGTGGTGATTTTGAGATTGTACTTTATATAGTAAGTAGATTATAGTAACAGATTAATAGAGGAAGTTCATTTGACTCATAATACTGAAAACTCCACCTTGTAGTATCCATACATAATAGAATTTCAGGATCATAAAAATGCTCCTTGGGACTTTTGGATGTCATCTAGTCCAATCTCCCACCTGAAGGAGAGTAACAGCCAACAACAGATCAAATAAGCCATGGTTTTGTCAAGATGAGTCTTTATAACTTCCAATAATGGAGAGCCCGTAGTCTCTCTGGGTTACCCGGTCCAGCGCTGCACTATCCCTAATAAGATTCTGTCCATAAATTTTCTGGGAGTTGCTTCTGCCTCATGACCCAGGTCATTACTGAAGATATTGAAAAATACAGGCTCTATCATGGACCTCTGGGCTGCTCCCACTTGCAACTGGCTGCCAACCAGTTAAGTAATTACTGAGCCAAACATGACCCTTTGAGCCTAGTGGGCCAGTCCATTCCTCCAGCATCTATTTTCTCAGTTTTCAAATAAGGATGCTGTGGAAGATGGTGTCAAAAGCCTGACTAAAGTTATGTTACATTTACTGACCTCCTGGCGATGTAACCAGTCACAAAAGACAGTCAGGGTGATCAAATATGGTCTTCATAAAGCCTTGCTGACTGTTCCTGATTATGCTGTTGTCCTATGCATGTCTGAAAAAGAATTACAAGGGAGTGTACGCTGTGATCGTCCTGTGGTCTGACTGACAAGCTCACAGCCTCCAGGTGCTTGATTCCTGCTTTCGTTGTGTGTCATTGTCTTAATTAAGTGTGTACAAAATTATTTTTCTAAACAGAAGTCTGAAGACAATGGCATTTTTAAAGCAGATTACAGTGAAATTAACAGAAGATATTGAATCAAACAGGGTATGAGGAAAAGGAAGATGATTTGCAGAAAGCATCTGAGATTCGCCTGCAAGAGAACAAGCAACAGGCACAAAGATCCCAGTCTCTTAACATAATAGCATGTTACCAAAGACTAATGAGCTTGCCACTGACTGCAGTCTGTATTTATTGAGTACTCTAGTAGCTATCATTTCTCATTATACCCTTGCAAGATTGTCAAACAATTAATAAAATCCGTCTTTTAATATTAAGAGTCTTCCTCTTATAAATTCAAGCTGACAACTAGACAGAGAAAACTTCTGAAGTTACAGGAAGAACCTAAGACGCTCATGTTGTGGTAATTTTTCAGAGTACAGAAAGATAAAGAAAAATAAAAATGCATTTATTTTCAGGGAATTTGTCATACATTGAACTTCATTACTGACTTCAGTTGTTTATAATGATAAACAACTATAACCTCCTTATTACTTTGCAGGGATTTTTCTTTCTATGGTCCTCTAACTTCACCAGAATGATGGAATCACCTTCACATTATAGAGTTCTGACCTATGATAACTGCATTGCACCCACAAAAATATTGGAATAAAATCTTGAAGAAAAAGAAGAGAAATGTTATGAAAATTCTTTGTCTTAAATGCTAGTTTCAGACATTTTGCATTCTTTAAGCAGTAAAGTTACTGAAAATCATCCTGAGAGGGTTATAAAGCATAACAGCAATTTTATAGAAGGCAGTTATGAAAAGGAAACTATTTCAGGTTGGAAAACTAGAAGAACTGGAAAAAAAAAACAGAATGCTTTCTCACCAGGAAAACTGCAAACTTTTATGAAGTTGTTAAAATAGAGGAAAGTCCCTTCATAGTTTAAAAATATTTAACAAACACTTGGCTGCTTAAAAATGATCAAAGGAAAGCATCTTCAAGCATTTCTCACATCAAATTAATGCCTGTCTAGAATTAATTCATAATAAAAAGAATTTCTAGGCCACAGAGATTGATTTCTCCTGATCACTCATATTATAAAAAAATCTTTAAGGATTTCTGCTATTTAAATTAAAAACACTGAAATCATGCCAACTGAGAAAAAATGCTCGTGAGTGCAAACACTGACTCCTACATTCATTTTAATATTTAGACACCACTCAACAGGTAACAAGATTTTGAAAAGAAATCTTTGACCACCTTATAACAATTTATTCTGAAGTTCTGCCGTACAAAGTGGCTGAGTCATTGCTTTTTAGTATGTCACTCCACAGACTAGAAAAAAAATCAATAGACTTCTTAAAATCACTAAAAAATGCAGATTACCATGTAGCAAGCAGTCATGTAATTCAATCTTGATACATACAAACAGAAGAGAATACTAAGTACACCTGTCATAATTTAACCACAGTCAGCAACTAAGCCCCACACAGCAGCTCACTCACTCCTCCCTGGTGGGATGGGGAAGAGAATCAGAAGGGTAAAAGGGAGAAAACTTGTGGGTTGAGATAAGTTTAATAGGGAAAGCAAAAGCTGTGCACAGAAGCAAAGCAAAACAAGGAATTCATTCACTCCTTCCCATTGGCAGGCAGGTGTTCAGCCATCTCCAGGAAAGCAGGGCTCTGTCATGTGCAAAAGTAACTTGGGAGGACAAACATCACCACTCTGAATGTCCCTCTCTTCTGTCTTCTTCCCTCAGCTTTATATGCTGAGCATGATGTCATGCTTAGCATATGGTGTGAGATGTCCCTTTGGTCAACTGGGGTCAGCTGTCCCAGCCGTGTCCCCTCCCAACTTCTTGTGCACCAGCCACTCGCTGGTGGGGTGGGGTGAGGAGCAGGAAAGGCCTTGACTCTGTGTAAGCACTGCTCAGGAATAACAAAACCATCAGTGTGGTAGCAACACTGTTTTCACCACAAATCCAAAACACTGCCCCATACTAGCTACTATGAAGAAAATTAACTATATCCCAGCCAAAACTGGAACATTTTTTTTTATTTCAAATAAACCAAAAATCTGAAAAAGCTCTAATTAGCAAAGACAAAAGGAAGATGGCAAATACAACACAAAACTTTTCATATAGTGTCATTTAACCATTAAGATTTTCTATTAGTTCATATGTGAAGATGAATTATGTTAGTGTTAGATTATTTGTTCACAGTCCATAGTCAGATCTAACAATACACCACTTAGGGTAGAAGAGAAGTTCTTACCTAATAATGTGATTCTGTGTAATCATAATAAGCAAAAAGTGAGAAACAACAGAATTTTAAAAAATTCCAATCCCTCTGTGATCTAAGCCTCTCCTAAATTTTTATTTGCTGATTGAGAAAGAAATAATTTGGAGTGATCAGCAAAATAGAAACCCAGCTTTTTACTTTTTCAACAAAGTAATAAATGTTTGCCTACAATGCTTTACAAACAAATAAAAGTTTTTCTGAAAAACTATTTCCAATTTCCTCCAGAACACCACGACTGCTGAAGATCCTGAAAATTAACTGAACTTCAAGGCATTTCTAAATCAAGAGTAGAGTCACGGTGTGCTCAAAGTGATTTCTAGAGGCCTTAAAACCTTCAAGTAAAAATGATACAAACAAAGATTAAAGTGTGTCATTTTGGAGAGCAACTTGTGAAAAAATATTGTTTGGAGCTAGGAGAACATACTACTGTTAATTAAGGGAAGTAAAGAGAGCACCAGAATGTGGTCTCCACCACTAAAGAGAACACTCACAACTGAAGCAGGTGTTACGGAATCTAAGTTTATCATGGTTATGAGATTAATTACACAAGCTGTACAAATATTTCAGACAAATACCTGAAATATCAGACAAAGATTTACATAGTTAAACTGCAAAAAAAAAATCAAACCCAAAACCATTTCAAGAAATGAATCAAATGATGAAAAACAAGGAACAGAGGTTTTGGAAATGGCAAAGTGTTTATACAAACTGTCCTTTAGCCCAAACTGTCCACCACTTATCTTTATTGTGCCAGTTAAAGTACAATGCAATTACATCTCACACTCTCCCAAATGCTTTCCTATATCTCTGAATTAAAATTGGGGTACCTGGAATACCCCAAAGTTCTCCAGACTTGCAGAGCTAGGAGACGATGAGTTTACACTGCAGAGGAATTTAAGACTTGTCTGAGGACCCGAAGCAGTCAGCTCAACAGCGTATGCTTCTGTGAAGAAGTAAAAGAACTTTTACTCATGAAGTTATGCCAGAAATGCCATGGGAAGCAGTGGAAGAAAGCTTAATGGAATACAGTCTAAGCATGACTGGAGACAACAGCTGTCTTTCTCTGCATGTAGTAGTGAACATGCAGCTTAGAAGAGCTCTATCAACTAAAAGATACATCTTTTTGTCTTAAGATTTTCTCATGAACAACATAAAGGAAAACAATATTAGGATTGTTTCTGCAAAGAAATACAATGGAAAAAAATTATGCTACTATATAGGCACATCTTGAGTATCATTCTCCTCACTTCAAAAAACATATAGAAGAACAAGAAAAGGTTCAGAGGACACTGGTGATTAAATTAGTTGCGCAACTTCTATATGAAAAGCTTTAAACAACCTAAGACACTTCAGCCTGAAAAGAAAGACAATGGAGGGGACTATGTCTGGCAAAAAGATAGTAGGGAATGATTGTTCTCTGATTGTTCCCATAGAAGACACAAGGACATTAAATGAAGCTAACAGATACAAAGTTCAAAACAAATTTTAAAAGTCACAAAATACATAGTTCAGATGTAGAAGTCTTTGCTACAGGAGACCATGGGAGTTAAAATTTTACATGGGTTCAAAAATCCCTTTAGGTTCTAGTAAAATAAAGTAAAAAAGTTCAAGGACTTCAAAAAGTTCTTGAGTCAAAAATCACTGGAGACTAGGAGAGTGGTAATTGGCATTGGCCTCCTTTCCATCCCTCTTTATGACTCTTGAAGCATTACTTCCCTTTTTTGCTCAAAATTCTAGAACTTGATGTTTTTTAAAAAAATTATTTTCTATCTCAAAAAATTTTGTGAGCTGAGGCTTACAAAACCTGTATGCATAACTTAACTAACTTCAATGGACCTATAATATTTGATTCTAGCTGCCATCTTAGTCACAAATGTCACATTCTGTAAGAAATCTTAACTTGCATTCCCTATCACTTTTGACAAATCCTAAGAAACTTTTATTATTGAGTCAAAATTAAGTTTCAAACTGTCCTCCAGTTGCATGCTACTTTGTTAATGACTTCAGTATTGTATTTTCATTTATATTGCTCAGCTAGATTTCAGCAGCCACAGGACCAGTCTCCTATCTGGAAAATCTAACCTGCTGTTTCCAAGTTCACTAACTTGTATTTTGTAATGTTTCAAAATGAGGACAGTACCAGATCTCTGCAAGCTTCTGTGGTCACCTGGTTCTTCCACCTTCCTATTTCAGCTTTGAAGAAAAAAAATCAAACCACCATTATGTTCTCACTTTCATTTTGCCCTGTACTTGGCACTGGTGAGGCCCCACCACGAATAATGTGTTCAGTTTTGGGCCCCACACTACAAGAAAGACATTGAGGTGCTGGAACGTGTCCAGAGAAGAGCAACAAAGCTGGTGAAGGGTCTAGAGCACAAGTGTTATGAGAAGCGGCTGAGGGAACTGGGGTTGTTTAGCCTAGAGAAAAGGAGACTGAGGGGAGACCTTATCACCCTCTACAAATACCTGAAAGGAGGTTGTAGTGAGGTGGGCGTCAGTCTCTTTTCCCAAGTAACGAGTGGTAGGAGGAGAGGAAATGTTCTCAAGTTGCAACAGGGGATGTTTAGACTGGATATTAGGAAAAATTTCTTCATTGAAAGGTTCTTAAGCACTGGACCAGGCTGCCCAGGGAAGTGGTTGAGTCACAATCCCTGGAAGTATTTAAAAGATGTGTAGACAAGGCACTTAGGGACATGGTTTAGTGGTGGAGTTGCTAGCGTTAACGGTTGGGCTGGATGATCTTAAAGGTCTTTTCCAACCTAAATGATTCTATGATTCTATGATTCTATGAAAGAAACCCTTAATAATTGACAGATTCCAAGACCAACTGATGTTTTTCATCATTCATTACAATCAGCGTGGCTGGGGAGCAGCCTTGCTTTAAAGGGTCCTGGTGGACAAGAAGCTGAACATTAGTCAGCAGTGCACTGCTGAAGCAACAAAGGCAAATTGGATCGTGGGCTGCATCTGCAGGGTCATTACTAGCAGAGAGATCATCCCACTCTCTTCAGCGTTTGTCAGGCTGCACTGCACCTGGAGTACTGTGTCCAGTTCTGGTCCCCACAGTTCAAAAAGAAGTGGGCAGACTGGAGACGGTCAAAAGGAGGGCCATGCAGATGATCAAAGGGCTGCAGAACCTGCCCTATGAAGAAAGACTGAAGCAGTTACCTGTCTTCTCCCTGGAGAAGAGAGGGCTCCAGGGCACCTCATCACAGTATTCCAATACTTAAAGGGCAGCTACAAAGAGGATGGAGGCTCTCTCTTCACAAGGAGAAACATGGAGAGGACAAGGGGAAACGGGTACAAGTTGCAGTGGGAAAGGTTTCATCTTGACAGAGGACAGAATTTTTTTTGCAGTGAGAACAATAATTCACTGGATCAAACTCCTCAGGGACATGGTGAAGTCTCCATTGCCAGACATTTTCAAGATATGATTAAACAGGGTGGTAGATAATCTCATTTAGGCTCTCTTTCCCACAAAAGGCTGGACTAGAAGATCTTTTGAGGTCCCTTCCCACCTGGGATGTTCTGTGATTCTATGAACCAATATCAGAAAATACTTTATTAGACTTCCAGACCTGAATTAATTGCCTTTATCTTTTTTTATTTTTTGAATTGAAAAGGAGTTGAAAACACGTGTTCAACAGCCAAAAACAATGGGGTAATTGTTCTGTGCTTCATTATACATTTATATGTAAACTTTCACAGATTATTTCTAACAGTAGACTGAATTTGGGAAATAATAAGAGTATAAAAATTAACAAGAATTCAAATGTAAAAGCAAACTCAAAGGAACCTAATGTACTTATCCAGCAATTAGTATAATGAGAATTAATCCCTCAATGTGTTAAGCAACCCAAGAAACAAGACTGTTGAAAGAAAACAAATTTCTAACCTTGTAAATATTCTTTTCAAAATAAATGATTATGTATTCTGCAAGTCACATGTTTTGCTTATTACCTAACATAAATCCTTTACTCTCTGATGATGCATGCAAATGAAGGCAAACAGTTCTATCAAAACAATCCATGGTTGCAATTTTTAAACATGTTAATTAGAAGTGAATTGTAACCAGTTTAAGTCAAAACACATTCATTGTTTTGAGGAATTAAAAAATGAGGTTCCAGACTTGACTGAACTCCAATTTCCTAATCAGTAGGCCTGCTTCAGGGTTGTGTCTAATTTTAAACACAATAGTGAGCAGCTTGTGCTTGACATGTGTATAGCAAGTTTCCCTGTTTTCTGTGAACAAATGATAAAGTTAGGCATAAGATCAGTGCAAACAGATTAATTCTAAGGTGAGAGCCAAATTCCAAGCAATACATCACCATATTATTTTTCTTTTTTGTGTGTGTTTAATTCTGATCTTCAAATTTTGATTAGAAGTAGGAAATATTTCATAAGAATAGGGTCCATAATAAGATAATTAACCCAGTGTCTTTGAAGTCAAGGATGGTATCTAAAATCTTGACTGAACTCCACCTTTATCTGTCATCTACTAAAACTAAGTAAAAAATTGTTGAGTGCTCATGTCTAAAAGAACAATGTTTTTTATCTTCATTATCTCTGTCACTTACTAAGGACAAATAAGTTAATGCATGTAAAAAGATAGTGAATTGTTCCATAAACCATAGATTATGTGTTTATGTAGCATATCTTGATGTATGACATATTTTGTGATCCACGCCTTGCCCCTTAACAACTAGATCTGTTGCTGGAAAGAGAAACAACTCAGGAATTGATCGGAGACATATCAATTACTTTAATAAAAGGTAATAAAATTTAAGGGAGGTTTCAGTATTCTTGTTAATAACATGGCCAGTGTTTAACTTTTATGAAATTTCTTTTGCTGCGTTGCTAATCTTCTCTTTACTATCCCATTCTGTGAGCCCATGTGGAGTTTAAAACCTAACACGAATCATTTTCTTTGAACTTTACATTGTTTTACTTTTGTTCTGCTATCACTTTTATATTTTTCCTCTCACTTTGTCTACACATTCACAAGCTCCCATTTTCTCTCTCTCAACTTCCTATGACTGTTTTTATTCATGTCATACTAACATGCTTTCTGGGTTTCTGCTAAAAATCAAAGACGGGATTTTTTTTTTATTGTTTTGATGAGATATAGAATTATGCTTCTAAGATTTTTTTGAGAAAACTAATGAAATAAAAATTGGTAGCCAGTGTTGCCCCTTGCTGCTTTGTATCAGCCATGTCAAAATGCAATGAGACCTTGTCTAAAATGGATTTTTTCACCTTTTCTAAAATACCAACACCATTTGCTGTGTGTTGTGGTAATTTGCCTGGGAACTGTTGTCCCTTCCATCATCCATTTCTGTATTTGCCAATGCACATTTTTGTTTTCATTTTTTAATAGAAAAAGATGCTTACAGTTGATGCAAGTTGACCAAAGATGTCAGATTGCACAGGGTAGCTGCATTTTCACACAACAGCTTTGTGAGCTTTTAAAATGCAAAATTGCTCTTTGTAATTCCTTTTTACATAATACACACTCAAAGCAGAATAAGCTGAGGGGAAACAATGTCTCCAGGCAGACAAGACATTATAGTGTTTATTAGTGCAAATCTCATGAGAGATCATATTACATTCTAATGATGGTTCAGATTAAGCTAGTCTCATCATCAGTTTCTACAGAGGAGATAAAATAAGTTAACAGCTACACCCATGTTCTAACTGCCCTCCTTGCTTCCTTTTCATTTTCCTTGAATCCCAAATATACATTGATACATGAGTATTTGTGCCTCATACTTCTGTTTGGTACATCTTTGGCATAAAAAAATCTTACCTTCTCTCTACAAGCAAATGTTCTGAACAGGAAGATCTATGTCAGCACAAATTTCCAGGCAACAGATTTAACATTTCAGTGCGGTCTCATATGTGTCCAGAGCATAATAAAATCAAATTATTTCACTTCTGGTTTTTAGGTATCTCATCTCAAAAAGCTGCAGGCATGAGGTTTCTAGAGCATAATCAGTACTTAACACCCAGCTGTGAAAGCTGTTTGTTTACCTGTCACCACCACAAGTACATAGCCAGGTTCTTACTAGGCATCTTGAACACCCAGTACAGTTTGATAACTGAAGTCTAGCTACCCCAAGTTTGGTATGCATGGATTCTGAAGCATTTTGGTGAGTTCAATACCCTAAACCAATCTTTGCACTCATTTTGCTCTGTGTGAACTCCCTAGAGATGTTAAGAGTCCAGGGACTGTTGATCAGCTTATTGAGAATAGCGCTGTACACAAAAGGGAAAAAATGCAAATAAAACCAAATCAAATAAGATATCTATCAAAAAAAATCTTGAAATGTTGCATTAATTTGTTCTTGATACATATTCAGGTTCACACTTGCTTTTTTTCTTGAGGAGGAAAAATAGAAAGAAGTTGCTACCTTTCAGTCTTTTTGTTCAGCCATGTCAATGAAATACAGGAAGAGATTGCTAGAGTATTGTCTTGGCATATATTTAATCAGTAAAATTTTTAATTAGTTACAGCTACACATTTCTTACCAAGGAAGGCAGGAAAGATAGCATCTTAGATAACTGGTTGTAGGAAGATATTTTGAATACTTAGACACTGCTGATATTCAACATAGAGTATGCTTTGAAATAATAAATATGAAGTCCTCTTACTCTCTGCTGTTCTTATGTAATGACTTTCAGAGTAGAACTTGCACTTTAAATAATAAGGTTTGTGTGCATAAATCCTGAATTTCTTTGAAATGTGCCTCTGAGGAACTGTTGGCCTTTTCCATGTAGCTCTGCAACTGTGAAAGACTAGAGTCAGCCTCAGGGCCTCTCTGAATTTTATTCAGCCTGAAAGCTTTTATTCAGCCTCCAGGACTGTGGAATGGAATAGGTGTTTTACTGAAATGCAAACAGCAGTCACCCACTTCTCTTTACTTCAGTTTGCAAACACTAATTTATTTGAACCGATTGGTGTTGTGAGTCTTGATTTCCTCTATGTGGTTCACTTAATATGTTTTTCTGTTAAGCTTCTTATGATGGGAGCATTCGACCTGTTTCCTCCAAGAGGATAAACATGGCCTGATTAATCAGAACACAGATATCACCAGGGCTCTTTACTCACTCAGCAGCTGAGATGCCTGCACAGCTCCATGACTTAACTATGAGACCCATGCTTTTTTGCCTTCTCTGCTCAAGCCTTTCCACACCTATATGTACTGGAAAGCATTACAGTTGCACCGTTGTTCAGCAGGGTACCTCAGCCCCAGTGAAATCACATTGTAACAAGAGGAGAATTCATATGTTTTTTCCATTGTATTTATTTACTAAAGTTTTCCTATCTACCCTCATTACCATGGACACTGGCATTAAGCAACACAAACTGCACCCTATGAAGCTATTTTCACTTTTTGTATTTTTACTTTTATTTATATTAACATTGGAGTTTTCATGTCTGCTATGAACATAATGAAACTCAATGCTCTGTATTTTACTCTCTCATGTCTGGTGAGTGAACTGTGCTGTGTTAATTTTTATTTTGCTAGATAAATAGTACTGTGGAGGACTGATCAGTTCACAACATTTTCCTCATCATTATTATTATAATGTACCTTACAGTCTCACACTGAAACAACGGGATTTCTTCTGTCTGTTCTGCAGTCTGAGGAACAGCCTTTTTTTTCCTTACCAAAAAGATGAATGTCCAGAAAAGGCTGGGCCACATTTCAGGAGATTAAGCAAAGATTCTGAATTATTGTGTTAAAACTACTGATAATATTACATTCTCTTCCCTTATACAAAAAGCTAAATCACAATAAATGGACTGGAATACACTAGACTTTCTCTTAGGAAACTCTACTTTTTAACTGACCCTGAAAATACAAGCAGTTCCTTTTCTTCCTATCTTCCTAAAACAGAATGTGTAAAAATACATGCAGCTGTGTTATATTTTGAGTCAAGTCTTTGCCAATTTATGTATATGCGTTTCTGGCTTGTCTGAATGGACAAGAAGACTAAAGGGCAGAATGCAGGCTGTTTGGCTCTTTAGTAGACTCAATTTATGTCTCATACTGATGACCAACATATAAAATTCTCCAATTGCTTGAGTTATTTTTGGAAAGGAAAACCTCACACCCAAAGCAGTTTTGCAAGTTCACAGTAAGGGATGGCATATGTGCATTAGAAATTTCTGCACAAATATTAAGGTTTCATCAGAGCTTCCTTTCCTCCTCTCTGAAGCACAATCTTCCAAGTAAACTTCCAGAATTAACTACTCTGGGCTAACAACTGAGTTTCCCAACTCACTATAAACAGGAAAGGGGGTCCATGTAAAGCTTTAACATAATTCTAACCACTTCACAAGAACAAATAAACCGGAGTTCATTGCAGTATTAGATGTGTACAGCTTCAAAAGACATATTAAACCAAGATTCATTTGCCTCTACCTGCTGTTCAGACAGAATTTGAAGAGACTGCATCTCTTCTTAACTAACTGAGAATAACAAAGAGGCCAAGGTTTGAGTTTGTGGAATTTTCAATTCTACTGCTGATACAATTGAAGCTTTGTTAGTGCCATGAATGGATGTTCTCAACACACTTGCTTGTGTTATGTAAGTTCTTTGACAAGAGAATTTCAGCCTCTGCAGGTTGAAGGTATAGTGCAGGTATCAAGCATAGTGGAAAAAATCAAAAGACATATATGCAGTGACAAACTGAGCTTTAGATGCTACCTTTATGATTAAACTAGCCTCAGTTTGGCATCTGCAGAAATTATGCCATGTGGACTTCAGGTACCTTTTCTTGAAGAGGGCAGCACTTTATTTTACCCAAATGGGAGTTACCTCTCTTTAAGAGGAAAAAAAAAGAAAAGAAGAAAAGACAAGCATGACTATAATTCTGGAATTACAAGTGGCTGGCATAAAGCAAAAACTATGTACAATCTGTACACTATGGAATGGCTTTAATTGTGTTAGAAGATCCTATAGACACATAAATTGTCAAGATATTCTACTTGAAAACATATTTCTGTATACCAGGCTGTGAAGTAGTTCATTAAAAAAAAAAAAAAAAAAAAGGACAAAATAATCAGGAATTGTTAGTGTACCATCTCCTAGCCACTGTTGAGTCAGTGTATAATCTTCACAGTAAGTATGCATTACAGCATAAGAAAACTGGAAGATTACAGTTTAATGCTTTTGCAGATGTGTTGTTTAGATCCAGATTTTTTTAAGTCTCACAATACAGTTTAGTTTAAATATTTCAGGGAAAATTAGGCACAATTGAAAATTTGAGAATCTGGGCCTTAATACTTAAAACACTTTTTTTTCCCCTTTTTTTCTTCTTTCTTTTCAGGACATAGACCTAAAATTAAATCCCCTTCTGCCATACAAGGTCAGGAAGAGGCCATCAAACTGTGAATTTAATACAGTTCAGCTGTTCACAGATAATAAGATAATGGAATAGACAAAGTGAGCATATGCCCTTGCAAGGATTGCAAACCAAATGTGCAGAGGAGTCTTCATATGCCATACCCAAGACTTATGTATGTGTGTGTGTGAGAGAGAGAGGAACGGAAATATGCCAAAAAAGTGGGCTAGGCTAATCTTTCCCTTCATAACATGAATCATTACCACCAGGTAATTCAGTGACTCAGTTCCTGCTCTATATTCTGTATATATAAGATATACATATGAGAGCACCTTTTTTTTTTTTTTCCCCCCCAAAATTACCAGTTTTCAATGCCAATTTCCTCAGGATAAATGCCTGGGAGATGATTTACTTGCAGAGCAAATAGTATGGCCAAATACCAAGGTTACTTTTTCAGCTTAGTTTAATTACAGTCCAGGATTTGAATTTGTCTTTAATTTGCTGATGCTGCTGTAGTAGATATGGAGGGAAAGAATAGGAGTTTTTTGTGCTATTAGATGTATACAGCTTCAAAACACATATTAAACCAAGATTCATTTAACTCTACCTGCTGTTCAGACAGAATTTGAAGAGACTGTATCTCTTCTTAACAAACTCAGAAAACACCCCTAGTGGTCTGATTTCTTTCAGATGTCTGTTGTTTAAAGCCAAAGAAATCTTCTTACAACTGAGTTAATTTACAGACATACACACTTTAATCCATTGCTTTCAGAGTATTTTAGTATATCTAGAGAATATGAGATATGACACAAGCCACTAATATACTTGAGATTCACCAGAATAGCTCTTCTGTGTAAGGCCCATCATCAGAAATATTATTTTATTTAAGTAAGTGTCATCACTGAAAACCTTTGAAGGAATATGCTGTGACTTGCTCACTTACCTTGCACCCTTGCACAAAGCAGTCTCCTTTCCCATGCCAGTAGAGAGCTCAGTGTGAGCAAAGATGAAATTACTACGGGCATTACCCTTTTTATTTACTTGGATAAAACTGTCTCATGTTAGTTACGTGAACATGAATATGTGAAAATGAATATGCTTTTCTCAGGCTCAACTTATGAAAATTTTACTCACCTTAGTAATAATTTTTTAGAAGTTAGGAGGCAGTACCATATTCTTAATCCTTATGTCACAGCATGGTAGACTAGATAAGCTGTTTAAGGGGGTTTGTTGATTTTCGGATATATTTGGCTTTTTGGATAGATTGGCTGACATTGCAATTATGTTGCAACAGATTTTGTAAATGACTCCATTAAAAAACATGCTAGACCCTCTCCCAGTAGACTGTCATGAATAATATGGTTCACAGTGCTTGTAGCTCTACAGACATATATGACAGTGCTGAGATAAACTTTATGTTTGCTTAGATACCATAATGATTTATAGTGATATTCACCCTAAGACAACCACAAAAAAAAAGGTTTCAGGGATTACAGTGGGAGCATATGAAGGGGAATAGATATTTTTCTAGAACTAACTCTGCTATCCAGGCTTCTCTGTCATTGTGTCCTGTTCTGTCCCCCATCACCACCGCCATGCTGTACTTTTGGCATATTCCTTTCAGGGAGCTAATCCTTCAAACAGGTAATTTAAAAAAAAATATTTTTTTAAAATTCTCATATAATTAATTAAAACATGAAAGAAAGAGGCTGTGCTTTCTATTGTTCTGACTGCACAAAATGTTTACTTCCTTATAACATTTGTGGTGGCCAGGGAAAATAATAAACAAGGATAAAGACTAAAGCCAGAATGCTGAGTGTCACAGATTTGATTGAAACAGCTTAATCCCCTTGCAGATCATTAAATAAGATGTTAAATAAACCTGGATGCAAAACGTTGTTTCAATCAAATCTGTAGATGATTCTAAACTGAGCAGACTTATAAATATCAATGAGAAAAAAAAAACCAAACCCCAAACAACCATCCACAAATAAATTAGCAGAAAGGAGAACCACAGGCAGAAGGTCAGAAAAGTGTTAGGATATAAAAGGGAAGACAGCTTTCTGGGCCATCAGAATCAGTCCCCTGATTAAACTGATACATGTAATCTACTTAATAAATGTTATGCATTATCTTGCTATACTAGCACACTGTCCCAGGCTGTTCCAGCTTTTTATACATCACATTATTTTATTCTGAATTCTTATAGCTGGTAGTCAATGAGAGGGACACAGAAAAGGATTCACTGAAGGTAGTGTGTAGGCAGAAAATTAGATACATTTTTGTAGAAACATGAAACCAAAGTAGTTACATGTAATTTAAACCTTGAATTAATATTCCATACAGTTTTCTTTTAATAAGTCGTTGCCACTATTTAACCTGCCATATTAATGTGAGAATCTGAATGGTCTGGTGCATAAAAATTTATTGCCAAATTGAAAACAGTGAAGAAACGAGCTATAGGTATGAGAAAATCTCATTTTAAAAATATTTAAGATACTAATCTCTCAGCATGAAAGAAAGAGTGCCAACATGGATAGAAACAGATAGTTTGGGAATGACCTGAAATATAGTTCACAGACAACAGTCAGAGCCATAAGAAGTTTGCACACAAAAACCAACCATTATAAATAATACTGCTAAGATAACGTTCAAGAGTTAAAATATGTGAAAACTTAAATTGCAAGTTCAATTTTGACTTAGCTTCTTGAGTATAGTATATAACCTATAACATACACTGCAATAATCTTTGCACTTGAGCTTTTTTTAAAATTCTGATTATCTGTAAATGTTTTGCTTGATCTCAAATGAATACATTGAACTAATTTAAGTCAATCAGAAACACATTTTGGAATTATTGTTGGGCTTGGTTTGGCTAATGAGATGAAAACTTAGTTATTCACAAAGCTCCAAGAAACATGTTCAGTCAATCCACCTACCCAAAGAATTGCTTTTAGTTTGACACAATGCAGTTTTCTCCAGTGGAGTAGCTCTCCGTCCCCTATGTGTGATGAGAACTTAGATTTCTTCTAGGAAAACTGGATACAGAGCTGCCTTCAGTATTTTTAACCCCAAGAAGAAATTTTTTCTACCTCTGCTTTTTCACCCACAACCACAACACACCTGTGTAACTGTTAAAAAGTGCTGCATATTTAAGTGGCTAAGGCAAAAACAGATGTGTTCCCCAAAGTGTTAAAATTGGAGGTATTTCTGCAAGAATAACTTCAGTTTGTGGTCCGAGTATTGTTTTTTCAGGTTTCAAAACCAACCAGTTTGGTCATTCCCGCATTTCTTGAAGATATGAATCTCAAGATATAAAGTGTTTCTTAAAGTAAATAGAAATGCTCTTCCTAAAAATAATATGTGAGACTTTCTTTCACATGTGGGATTTTAAACAAATGAAGCCCGGTAGATTTCACAGCTTCGGTTACTCTGTAGTATCACATACTGATGATATAGGAATAAAAATTCACATAGACGTGTGGTTTCCTAGTTTTTACTTACATGCTGTTTTTTAATCATTTACAGTGCTGGATTGTACTTCCCCTCTCACCACAAAAAGGAAGAAAGAGGCAGGCTTCTGAGAAAGATTATATACCAAAAATCCCAGCAGCTAGGAGATCTGCCAGTATCATCCTCTTGAGGTCAGCTCTCCAGAACACCGTGGCAGTGTTTTGCTGGTCCCAGCCCATGGAAAGCGAGACATAAAGAAAGACAAATCTGTCTGTGCCTGCAATGCAGGCAACATGAGGGGACTCCAAACAGCTGGCTAGCAACCTGGGGTAGATTATGAGGCCCCAAAAATGTGCCCACTCACTCTCAGTGCCGAGGGAAGCCTTTTTCTCCCCATCATGATAGGGCCTGGCTGTGTGCCACCCCCGACAGGGCCCCGTGGGGATGGGGATGGAATGGTGGACTGCAGGCTGTGGTAGGTACCCAGGCTGACCCGTGTCCTGGCAAACAGAAAATTGAGGACACACTGGGGCCCAGATGGCGTTATCTCATTGCTGCTTGCTGGCCTGCACCATCCACAGCATCATTCACCGTGCAGTTGGCAATCCCTCTTCACCTCTGTCTGGCACAAACAACAGACGCCTGGTTTTTAAAGAGGCTCTACTCCTGTATCAAAAGGAAAAATATGCATTCAGAGTTGTAAAAGAGATTAGATGTTATTTGCTGGACAGTATTGGGTGAATGTTGGTTAGTTAAATGATGAAACAAAAGCTGGAGTCTTTGGAAAGCTTAGTAATCCATTATGGAGCAACTATAACTTTTTTTTTTTAATTTGCTTTGGATCATAAAAGCAAGTGGTATTATATTTTGCTCTTTTTTTTTTTTTTTCCCAAAAGCTTTGCAAAACTTCTAACATAAGCTCTTCTGTCAGTTCAGCAGTTATCTTTTTTGAAAATGAATCAGCCCTTGATTTATTTAATATTAATCTAAACCTGTGTTGTAGCCAGAAATTGTGTAAACCTTCAATGGATTAATTCATAATATATGCTCAGACACACTTTACCATCTCTTCAGACTAAATATTAATGTTTTAAATAATACTGAGATATAAAACTGTTGGAAACCAAACATAAGGAAAGCACTGACAAGGATTTGCTGAGACAGGATTATGTTAAATAAATAAAGAGCAAAGTGTGTGAGAGAAGAATTACGTGTCACAATACCAGCTGAGAAAGAAAAGAAAACTAATTCAGTGCTGATATAAGTAAAGGACAAGAACTAATGATATTTGCAATGATAAATATGACAACACAGCTAGTCTTCTCCAGAAGAAAGCTGGTGGGGTCTCAAGTGAGTTGGGGGGATCATGGGAGGAGACTGCCTCTACTACTCTTTTGATCACACAGTGAGCTAAAATAACCATCCCACAAATCCAAAACATAGCCCCATACCAGCCACTATAAAGAAAATTAACTCTATCTCAGCTGAAACCAGGACACCAACAGAGAATATTCCTTTTTCTTTCTTGCTTGCCAAGTTAGTTTTATGCTCTTTTGGGGAGCTGAATCAAATTATTATGTGATCAGATAAGTGCCACAGAGAAGGTAAAGTAAGATGCACAGGTAGGAGGGAAGGAAACAGGTCATGAATCTTTCCGTGGAGAGCTGTTCATTTAGCACAAGTTACCTTTTGAAAATATACCTTCAGGGATTTGTTCGCAAAACCTCTTCACAGAAGAGCCAGTCTACTTCTGACATGCCTAGGCCAAGGAAGGACAGGATTTGCACAAACATTTGTGTGCTTGAATTTTAAAAATTGCAGAATTTTATATCCTGCAGCTTTTTTCTTTTGATAGTGGTTAAACAGTCTTCTGAAGACAATCTGTGACAGAAAAATACAGAACTAGGTACTACACAGTTTTCTATGAGCATTTTTGTCCTTCAGGTGGAACACAGCCATTTGCATATGTTACCAAAGATTGCTGCAAATAAAAATACACCACTGTTAATTTTAAAGTCCTTGTAAATATCACCACTTCTTTTCCACATTAATATAGTACTTACTAGGAGCTGGGCAAACTGTTTCAGAATATTTTAATAACAAGTTCACACCTGAAACCAGAACCTAAGTGATAGCTGGATGTGTTCATGGTGTCTGAAGAGGGGTCTTATGCTATCAGCCTTTACAAACCTTGGAGCTCTTCCTAGACTAGCTTACTTACACATTCTTAGATTAGTCTTACCTAGTAAGTCACACAGCTTGTGTTTACTTTGACTAAAAACACAATCAGATCCAACAGCGTCCTTTACTGACTGGAGCACAGATCTGGGTCATAGAGGTCAGAAGAGTTCTGCTGACTGCTATGAACAGAGATCAAGCTGCTACAGGGACAATGGCAAAAGCCTCATTGCTAGAAAAGGGGAAAGGGTGGGTATAAAGCAGGTGGAGCAAGGTGAACGGGAGAGCCAAAAAGTATATTATTTTAGCTACTTTTTCAGGACTTATTTTAAATATTTAGTGATTTGCTCAATTTGATGAATGATTTGAAGCATTGTTTTGGTGTTCCCAGTAAGCTTGGGGTTGTCAATGTATCAGAGAAGGAGGATAAACAAATATTTTTTCTAATTGTAAACCATTTTTGTTCAGTGTTATTTTGCAGCAATAGTTGTCATGTGAAAATAGTTCTTCCATTTGAAGGAGAGAGTTCTTCATGTATATCTTAGTTTCCTTCTCATAAATTTGTAATATTGAAATAGAATTTAAGGAACTCTATTCCCAATTTGATTAGTTAAAATTATGAAACAACCTCTGCTGAAATGGTAAATATTTCTTACAGGCTTTTGTAGGTAGCCATTTTTAAACAGTTTATAGAAGAAATTAAACCTTTTTTCTAAGCTTTCTAAGCAGGCAAACCTTTGTCTTTCTTTGCTAATTTCTGTCACGATTTGTAAGCTTGGTAATTTCTTAAGAGCTGCATGGTTGCATCAAGACCTGTAAATACTCCACAAAATGAGAATTCTACTCAGAACGAAGAAATGCATGTCTTTATAATGAAAAATGAACATGAAAATTTCAAATGTAGATATTGAAGAATGCAGCTCTATGTTTTGGAATGTTGTTCCTCTTCCCTGGTTCAATTTTTTTCCCCAGGTACCTTGTTCTGCTTGTAATGGTGTCAGTAAATAAAACTGCCATATGTTACTGAATATATCTTAATTATCCCACAAAAAAATTGGATCCCGGGAATCTTTCTGCCTAAAAGGTAGGATGACCCTTCTGAGACTGTTCCTTCCAGAAGGAAGGATTGTTTTGGATTTAGGATGAGAATAATGTTGATAACACAGGGATGTTTTAGGTGTTGCTAAGCAGTGCTTACACTAGTCAAGGACTTTTCTGCTTCCTCTGCTCTGCTGGGCACACAAGAAGCTGGGAGGGGGCACAGCCAGGACAGTTGATCCAAACTGGCCAAAGGGCTATTCCATATCATATGACGTCATGCTCAGTATAGAAACTGGGGGGAGTTGGCCGGGGAGCAGCAATTGCTGCTTGGGTGTGTGCTGGGCATCACTCAGCAGGTGGTAAGCAGTTGCATCACTCGTTTTTTTCTTGGGTTTTGTTCCTCCCTCTCTCCCTCTTGTTTTCCTTTTCATTACATAGTTGTTGTTGTTGTTATTATTATTAATATTATTATTTTATTTTATTTCAATGATTAAACTGTTATTATCTCAACCCACGAGTTTTCTTTGGCTCTTCCGATTCTCTCCCCGATCCCACCGGGTGGGGAAGGGTGAGGAAGTGGCTGTGTGGTACTTAGTTGCTGACTGGGGCTAACCACGACAACGTGGCATTTCCAGGAGTTTTCCGTGAAAATGCTGTGAATAGCAGTTGGAATGTGGAGGCACTGTAACAACATTTTAAAATAAAAAGTGTGAGTATTGGCCAAAAGGTGCACACTCCTCCGAGAAAACATTTTAAACAAGTGCGTTTTATATGTAAATGATCTTACATATGCTTGCTGTTTTATTCTATTCTTTATGCAAACATGCATTGGTATTTATGCACTTGACTATTTTGCAAGCCAAGTGATGGACCACTTGCTGCAGATTCAGTGCTTGATCTTGCAGAATCCCAAACTGGCAAATCCACACAGATCAAAGCAATGCCATGTCAGATCAGATCTAGACTCAGGAAATGCACATTAACTCAAGAATTACATCTAAACTAATAATCCCTAAGTCTCAACAGGGCTCCAGAACTGTAACATCTCTGCACCATGTCTGGACCTAACCTAGATTACCCTTGACAGCTCAGTGCTTCTGTTTTATGTTGCCATGTACTTTCCAGGCTAGGGTTCAGACAGATGAAGTCCATACTCCACACAAGCCCTCACTGACATTGTGTTGTCACTTTCTCTAGGCTTCATAAATCTTCCTCCCATATTCCACATTAGAGGACTTGTAATGGTCTAACATAGATCCTAGATCTAAAATCTGTGAAATAAATATCCGTCTTACCTGTCCTGTAGCCAAATTGCAATTTACCCATTTCTGCTCAGTTAAGCTTAATCACTTTTTTTCCATCCCTTGCCTGTATATCTCCTTTAATGACTATCTGAGTAGCAAATAACCCACCCAAAATGAATATGCACACAGAAGCAGGCACCACGTTCATTAAAATAAAACTGATATTCCCCTTTGGGGGGAAAATGACAAATTTACCATTGTCATAATGATGCCTTCTCATTGACCAAGTTAATCTACATTTATGGTTAAGAACCCTCATCTTTTAAGGAGTCAGAAGCATTTTTTCCATTTTTCCACCTTTCTCACCGAGGGAAGGTGATGCAGATGCCAGTCATGACAGAGAGACATAAACTACCCATGTAACAGAATGTGTTGCTCATTTGAAAAACAGCATCATGTTGGTCTTCTAAGACAACAGCATTCCTTGCGGGTACTGGTACATACAAACTTGCCAGTCATGGCTGTACAGGATAGGCAATTCTTAGTAAGCTGAAGCTCAGCTGCATTTTGAGAGCCCAAACTCTCTGTTTAACACTGTGGAGAAATGCACTTCTATATTTATATTGTAGTACTTGTACTGCTGGAAGTGACACTTTACAATGTACAGTTTTCTTCTGGTACTTCTATTTCATGCTGCACAATTTTATTTTCTCACAGACAAGTGAAAGATACAAAGTGTTAATTTCAGATGCTGAGTTCAATAACATTGATCAAAGGATTTTCAGTTAAACTTAGTTTTAGCAGCAAATTAACTCAGGCACAAGTTTCCTCTAGAACACTGTTGGCATCTACTTTGATACAAACCAATGACACTCTGACTTCAACATCTGGGAAACATTTCTGATATTTGACACAGTTTCCTCGAGCTGCAAAAACTCTGAGATGGCAAAGAGTTCCTCAACACATTGGTATTGTAACATTGTGATCAAATGCCTTCAAATATTTAATACAGCATAAAGATGTGACAAGCATTCATCATCTTCCTTTTCCTCTCCCTCCTTGGAGCTAACTGTGTTATTTGTAACCCTGAATCTTGCACTCGTTGCCACTTGAAGTCTAAGGGCTGTGTGACCCTGTTTGTTCGGTCAGAAGACTTTTTTATGCCTCATACGTTGCTGTCACTATGTGAAAAGCTCTTCCAGAATGTGGTATATTTTATTTTGCTGAACCACTGTAGCTCAGTTGTAATTCAGAGAATATAGCCCATTTTCTTTGGGATTATGTGTCTATCTATCAGATAAATGTAGCCTGCAAGTCCAACATGATTTATGAAAAATTGTGTTTATAATGAATAGATCTGCTAGAGAAAAATAGATTAAATTGTGCCCTAAGTTACACAAAAAACTATCAGTTTATCTCTGTGGTCCTCAGTGCTACTGCAAGTATAATTTAGGATAATTTGGGGCATGATCCTTTGTATAATTCAATATCTCTGTACTGATCTCAAGTCACTGTTTACAAATGCTCATTACCTTAAAATATACTTCAGGTAAAGGAAAATTACCATATAAATAACTTCCAGTCCTTGTTCCCCTTCCTGTTTCCTACCTACCTAGGCTTTTTCTTATGATATTTTCATACAATAAATCATATGAAACTTAAATATATTTTATTATTATTTTTATGTTAACTGATTTTATGCAACTTGGTTAAAAGAATAGAAATAGGTAATGAAATAGGCTGGTAAAGACGTTCTTACTGAAGATTCAAGTCTGCCTTCATTTCCATTTGAGCACTGCAGTGTTTTGATATGGAAGTTTAAAAAGTCTATAATAGCGTCACACAATTTCGGTAACTGTTTTGTTTGTTTATGAGACAAAAGAATTTGACTTGCATGCCAGGATTTTCTCTACTTACTATTAATGTTGAAACTATAGTGACTTTAGTGAATAAAAAAAGGCTAGATACTGTAATTAATTAATTAAATTAATTAAAAAATGTGGCATAGGTTAATTTGTATTGAAAAAAACCCCTGGTATTCTGCCAGCTTAATTTCCTTTGGGATGCACCATTTGAACCATAGTCACACTGCAACCTTCAAAATTTGGGATGCTAGGAAACAGGTTGATTCCTAGGTAGAGAAACCAGCAATGAGTAGTTTCCAAAGGATGCTTGTCCTTTTTTTCCTTACTCCCACCTCCTTCCCTACCTGCCTGGCAAGGTGGCTGCAGTGTGCACTGTGTCCCAGGACTGAGCTGAGCCATACGTTTTGGCAGCGACACAAATGTCACATTTCCCTCTCTGCAGGCCTTGGAAACTTCACATCGCTGAGCTCCTTGCCTTATGTCAGATTTAGCTGATGGTGGCCAAGAGTTCAAAAAGTGAGACATGGAGGCAGATAACACAATTTCACAGGCCTTGTTTCCTCAGGGAACTAGGCAGGAAAGCAATTGAAGAGCATAAAGTCCAACTAAAATAAAATAACCTGTAGAATCATAGAATCTGTATGTGAAAGCTGATTCTGTGGAGACAGACTTTAAACAACAGATGAAGAATATGAACAATACATGTGTTTTTCTCTCAAGGTTTCAATAAAAAAATAAAAACTATACTCACTTAAACCTACACAGATTAGTATGTCATTTAGAAGGCCAGACCCATATTTTTCTGAATTATTGCTAGTTGCTTTTTAATCTATGGTGGTTTAGGCACAGATTTAACACATGGTTTGGATTTTATCTAAGCTGTCATGGCTGGCTGCTACATTGAAAACAACCCAAAACCTGAAATAAACACATCTGGATTAGAAAGGTCAAACATTAAGTAAAATAATCTGAACTAATGCCTGTTCTGCTTCGTTTGCTGAAAAGCATAAAAATAATTGGAATGAAGGGCCTTTGATTACAAAGTCAGGACCCGCTACCTGATTCACTGTGACAACATCTGGAAGCCAAGCTTCTCTTTCCTATGCCCCCATCCCTCCCTGTGCCACATCCCCTCCCCTCCTGGCATATAGCATACCATCTAGTACAATAAGAGAGCTATTCAGAGCTCTCAATAGGATGACTAACCTCATTTTATTGATTTACAAGCAATATGCTTGGTCCTAAAGCAAGACAGATACAACGGCATTGCTTTTACTTCATTCCTGCTAAACATTACGTTCCAGAATGATATGTTTTAGGTTGTATTAAGATGTAGAATAGTCTCAAAACCAATATTCTTCACTGAAATACATTTAATAATAAGAAAGGAAAACAAATTCTCTTTCTAGCCCTTAACATTATTTTAAAACCCATGGTATCATTATGATGTTCATTCACTATTTTAACAGAAAGAACAGGAACAGCTAACTTCCAACATTTTCGTTCAGTCTCCTTGTAAGTGGATGAAGTTGTACTTTGCCCTGGCCTGAAAGCACCAGAGCACTGGGGGAAATTGAATTTAGGTGCAGTGTTCCAACTCCTTGCCATAAGGAATAATTACATTCTACAGATACTCGAACTTTGGGTTGAATATTACTCCAGAAGACATAGTGACCACACAGAATCCAAAAAACCAAAACTCTTCGGGCTGAAAATATAGTGTGATCAGTGCTCAGTGGCCAAAAGGCTGAAAAGCTGCAGTCATATTATATATTGCCAGCTAAGCTGCTGCATGTTGACATTCAAAATAAACAGCATAACCACTAGCAGAGCTAAAACTGGGGAGCAGAAATTCCTTGCTCCCAAGAGTAACAGTTGATGCTGTATCTAGGAAAACCTCTACTTTAACAACTACAGAATTAGAAGTCAATAAGAACTCTTTCCAAAGCATGAGTAACTTGACAGAAATGGTGTGTATTGGGATGAATCATTCATCCTTTTAACAAGTCTGATGGCTATTACATACTGAACCAGGTAATTTATTTCTTTAAGCATTTTGACAATAACTGCTTCTGAAGCTTCTGTACTCAGGGAGAAAAGAAGCATTTTAAACACTTTCATTTTGGTGGAATAGACCATTTCATAAACAACACACCAAAACGGATGTGCTGAACATTTTTTTTAAAACAAGAAAGAAAAAGTTCACGTACTATAAATATGATAGTGGTGAACTGCAAAGGGGTTTTTTTGTCAGTTCAGATCCCAAAAGGGAGACTACTTGACGGACACTCCTTTTCCTATTTGCATCTTCAAAATGGCTAAGCAATTTTTAAGATGAAAAGGAATATTAAGCAAGTATTCCATGTTGCTTAAGCTATCTTAAAATGCAGTTCAGCAGCTGAAATCCAGGAAGCATGCCAGCATCTTATAATGAGATAACATTGCACAAACCAGCAGAAAATACTCTATGGATCACTTCTTTGAGATGGTATTTCAAAAACAGTACTCTGTCTGAAAACACAGGCTGATTTTCATGCTCTCACGCCATAGCAACTGTCTCTGCCTCTTTTCTTATTACAGTGGTAATACAAAGTATCTTGGCTGCAGACTGAGATGACAGATTTTATTATAGCTCCATTGTACACTTACTGCAAAGTCACCAATACATTATGCTTTCAATTTTTTTCTCTATAGAGGGATATGATTTTGCAGTTCTATTAATAATGTGTTAGAGAAATTAAGGGCTCAAAGCCAAAGGAAAGATAACCATTGTTATTACACCAAAAGATTTACGTAAGAACATAATGGTTTTTTAACATGAAATATACACTTTTTAACAGAAAGATGATGATGTCCTAGGTTAGTGGAGAAGTGCATTTAAGAAATACCCTGCAACTGCACACAATATAATTTCAGTATTAATGGCACTGTCAGACTGCTTAAAAACACTTCATTAAAAAAAAGAGGAAAAAAAAAGAAAAAAGAAAAACATCCTTTAAATAGTCCGTAAGGCATGCATTTGACTGAGACAAGAGGTGCATGAGCCTTTTAGAGCTCTTTGTTAATAGCGGCCTGTGGCTTACAGGTAGTACAGATTCTTATCTGAAGTAGTCTTTTCTTACCTACTTTATTCAGTATAGGTGGAAGATGTTTTGGTATCCACTGTCATCAAAATATCAGTGACATTCAGGTCAATGAAGCCATTTTGATTACAGTCTTTTTGCTTCCTATAGCCAGCAAGAAAAATACCTACCTGGGATTTATGCTGTTGAGAATTGTTGAAGGCACTTGTAACAATTTGGCAAAATAGAATATGCATATTCTCAACTATCAAGATGGTGCATTATTTCAGGCTCTAGTGAAGTGACTTCTGCTTCCAAATCTCCCAATGACCATGGAAATGTCAATGAACCAAAACAGCAAATGTTCTTTTCTCTCATGTTCAATCTAGACATGGTTTTCTAGCTGGGCATTACTGCCAGGATACGTTAGTTTTAAAAAAAGCAAAATCAGGGGGTGACTCTGACAGTCTTCCAGAGAAAAAAATAGATTCACAAGATAGCCAACATTCTTTCAAGTGGACAGACAGACAAGAACTCATTTCTACATAGGCTGTAAATTAAATTCCCAACCTGCGTCATATGCTCAAATGTGTAGTAGATGATAGACTACATGCTGTAAATTTGCAGCTAGCATGTAGCTGCTATCTTGATGAAGCTGAGCAAAACGCATTCTTGATTAAAAGCTTTTCAATTGATAAAGTTCAGCAATAACCCAGGGCTCAAATTTTATTACTTTGGAGACATTTTTTACCCAACAGTACCTGGAAAAATAAAAGGCTTTTCCTTACAAGGAACTGATTAGATAGAATCAAAGGAAATGGAGGAAAATAATTATCTTATTGGCAGGTAATTTGTAAATATCGAAAAATTCCCAATTCTCACAATAAAGTGAATTTGCAAAATAACTGATAGCAACAATTATGTACTTTACATTTGTCAAGACCTACACCAGAGAAGGATTTTGGTATTTTAATCCACATTCCAATATGACTTAATAAAATTAATCTTGATAAAATTAAGTCTCCAAATATTTTCATGTACCATGAAATTACTTTGACAGTAGACCAAGAACAAGCTCTAGAACAGTGAGAATTTGTTCTTATTTACATCAAGGGCCTGATGTTCAACAAACCAGAGTACAGGTTTCTATCAAATTTAAACTGTTACCCAGAAACCCAAATGTATATGATTTCTTGAAGATGATACATATAGAGTGACATGCAACTTAGTGGTGCTATATTGCTGGAAGGCTTTTGTGTGCATTTGAAAGAGCTGAAGTCAAATAACTTTTACAGCTGTGATAAAATATTGAGCATTTTTTAAGAATAAAGTAAAGGAACGTTCAATGGTATAAATACAACAGAGCTAAAGCCAGAAGAGATTTTCTTCAACCCAGTATTTCCTTATCCTCTTTTTATATCTAAGTACCTGAGATTCAGAGTTTATCTTATTTAAGCTTCTATAATTAAGACGGATGGAGTCAGTACTTCCTGAATAGCCATCTCCTGTGTTGCAGGATGGTTTAAAATGCTGTTAGCTTCTTTTTTGCAGGTTAAGAAAGTACTAGTGATCAGTGCAAGTGTCTTTCTTACAAAATCAGTGATGCTGATTGCTATTCCTCTGATACTTCTCTCTCTCATTTGGCATGTGAAAATACAGCTTAAGAGTTATATTACAAGAATAATAAATCACAAGAATAATAAAATCTGGCATCTAGCTGTCATTGTAGGAAAGCTGAATATGAAAAAGCAATTAGTACTAATTTATTTCCAAACAACAATGGCACAGCCATCTTCATAAATAAAAGTCAATATATTTTGCCTTCAGTATATATGTAGTCCTACTGAGTTGAAACCAGCAGTCTAGTTCCTATATGGTACATACATTGTGACATCAGATGTGTATATTTAGGCCCAATACCAAACTAAACTGAGCAACAATTATTAAGTTAGAAAAAGAACCCAAGCCTGCAAACAAACACTGGGGTCTCAAAGAGCTTTTCAATAACAAATAAATGTCATGGTGCCATCAGGGTTTTTCCTGGTGGACCTGAGATTCAAGAAAAGTTCTGTTTGTGCAAATGGGCTTGCCTTCCCCTCCTGCCTCTTCATCAGCATTCTAAATGAAATCTATTAATTTAATTACCTTTCCCACTTGGCCATACATCAGTGCTGCCTAAGGCGGTCTTCCTATTCTGTTCCTGGATGCTGTTACTGCTCTTCCATTTAGTTTCTTCTACATACACACCTGTGTGCATGGACTCAAAGGCTTTATATCCAGAGTATTTGAAGCCATGAACATTTTCGTATTTGACTTCATTTTAGACTTATTTTTTCTTTTAGATCAACCCTAAATGAAGGCTGTTAGCAAACTGACCCACTCAACAAGGTTACCCCAAACTAAAATAAAACTTACACTTTACTCAGTGAATGCTTAGTGACAGCACTGAGCCTTCATAATTATCACTTAGAGTACTTATTTCAATAAGGGAAGTTGGACCAAGGGAAGCAGAGATGTAACAGTTATTTGCATCTATTCTTTGAGACTCCCATATTCTGGACAGTCAGTCCATTCTACTGCCAGGTGCTTATAATACCCAGCTCAGTGCAGGTATGTATGATACATATGCTTTATGAGTAGACCTATCTTCATCAGGACAGCAGAGTGCTGTGACATAAATAAGGAACATGTTTCAAAAATGTAGCCGAAATTTGCTGCACTAGACACACCTAAAGGACTGTTTAGTATAAAAGTCTGCCTACTGAGAGCAGGTGTCGCTGGGCAGGAAATTCTGTGCAATCTCTTTTTCTTTCAAAAAGATTTGTTTTGTACAAAGTGAAGCTGTCTCAAAGATCTCCCATTTCCTAAGAAATAAACAACTCCCTGCTGCCTGGCCACTTTTCTCAGAAGGCAAGGAAAAAAGTTGAAACCAAGTTTTCTACATCCTGAACATAGCCATAGAAGTTGTGTATTTTCTTTACAAGAAATATTCTCTGTTTAGTTCTTTACAAGAAAAGAGTCTTCAAGAAAGTGTCTATTTTCAGGAAAATGTTTGGGCATGGGCGAGATAATCTTTCCACCAGTATATTGTAGGGGTACCTGCAGGGCTCATCCTTGGCAAATAATCCGGATAATACTACCTCATCTGTTAACAGAAGAATGTGAGCATAAATACTGTGTATGTGGATTGAATAGACAAAACTGAACATGTTAAATGGCAGAATAATCATCAGCTGAATTAAACAGTAAGGAAGGAACAGTAAAGAAGGCACCAGCCTGAAAAGAAGTATAAGAGAAGCAAGAAGGTACCTAACCATAGGGAGAGACCTTGGAGTAAACACAGCAGCAATCAAAACTCCATATGTACCTGGAGTTCATATACTGTCACCCCTATATAAGGCATGCTCCTGAGTGGAGTATTTCTGTTAGACTGCACCTCATTGTGTATTCTGGCTTCTGTGGTCCCATTCTGAAACAACCACCTTCTATAGCCTCCATTCATCCATTAAGATATACATTATTTCTCACACCCAACCAGAGAGATTTCTTTCTATGTCTATGGAAGATCCTAGTTACTATATATGTCATTTTCAATAATGTTCTTATATTTATCATTCTGAAATACTGTTAAATAATTTGCCTTTGCCTAGAGCTTTGTTTCTGCCAAATGATTTATGGGTTTCCCTGAGGTTCTTGGATTCTAGTGTGTGAGACATAGGAAAACATGCTCTGGAGAAACTGGATGTGGATTTAGAGGCACAGGAATCTTTTGTATACAGAATATGAAGTCTATTTGTGTCTTTGAACTTCTATTAGCATCTGAAAAGTGACTGAAAGTGCTATTTAAGACATGTCCTTTCTGTATGCATTATTACTAGCTATGAGAAAGTTACACTTTCTGGACTGATTCTTTATCTTGAAAGTGCATGAAACTATGACGCTTGGAAACACATTCAGTGTCCAGTTTTAGTCCAGATGCTGCAGGTATTATGTTAGAGTTGTGTTTAATTGTTAAGGGCACAATATTTGTCCATATAGAGGGTCTCTGCTTTTCTCTCTCCCCCCCCTCCCCCCTTTTTTTCTTTCTTTTCTTTCTTCTTTTATACTTTCAATAGCATCAGAACATTCTGTGAATATCTGGTCAGAGTAATCACCCACATTGTCTCTGCAGCAGATGAAATCAGTACTAGTGACGTGCCTGTAGTGACACCAATATTGTATAAGGCAGGTACTCCAAAGGATCATTCATTACATAGAATAAGATGAAAACTAGTGCAGTTGCAGTGGACTTAAACCAGATGTTTTGCAGTTACCACTCAGAAGCTCCGAGGGAACTTTTCTTTTGGGAAGACACAAATCAAGGATAATTTTAATGAAGGTTCTAAGAAACAGGGCTGGTACTTTATGACTCAGCTGCCATTATTCTCCTGGGCTTTTTGAAAGCTCAGAGGAGACCTTTGGACACAGTTTAGAAACTAGGGCTGTGAGATTCTGTGGGGGGAAAAAAAAAAAAGAAGGATCTTCTAAGGAACTGTAGTCTAATTCAGCAGACACTATTCTTTCTGTTGGATCCTAAGACTCTCAGTAAAATAAGGGCCTGTTGCCATAACTATTCATTATATATAATAGCATAGACTTCCAAGCAGCAGGACACTGATCTGGGGGGTAAAAAAAAAATTGAGTAAAGGCCAGTCAAGCAAATAAGTTGTCAGTCTCTGTGCTTGCTTTAAAGGATGTTACAGTACTTACATGAGACTAGCATTTTGCCAATTACAGTGAAAGTAAAATTTTCTTTATGTTTTAAAAAAATTAATTTTCATATTTATTTCATTTGCCACTTACAACATTTTAGTAGTGCTTTAGCAGTGCTAAAAAATGCCTCTTTCTGAGTGGTTTGCATATGTCATTAGCTCACTAACTACATTCCTCCAAAACCCATCCTTATCAAAGAAATAACTATTATGGATTCCAAGGAGTAAATGTCCAGGGATTCAGTGCTTCACAGTTATACTGAGACTCTCAATTCTAACTTATATTGAGCATATTCTGTCTTCAGATGATCATGATTTATATACAAGCATTCTCTGAGAAGTATTTATTTCTGGATCTGCAGTCTCATGAAGGCTCAATAAACACCCTTAGCATCATTTCTAGATTGGATATTGGAAATGGACAAAAAAAATTGTTGTATATTCTAAAGGGAAGCCATCCTAAATTTTGTACTCTACATTATTGATTCATTAATGTTGCCTGAGGAATATTCCTTACTACAGTATGTATCATTTCTAATACTTGATTCCAATACTTGTTGTCATTCCATTCTTCAGCAAGATATTAAACAAAATGAATCACCCTTGGCAGGATGACAATGAAGATAAATGTCAAAACTGCTTCATCCAAAACTAAAAAAAAAGTATCTAAACATGCAAGCTCTGTGCCTGCAATCTTTGTGGCTCTAAATAATATACTATCTAAAAATTTCAAACATTAGGATTGTATTTTTGTGCAACTTCTACTCCAGCACAAAATATGTTTGTATAAATATACATCTATATAAAAAGATTAAATACCAATGTAACAAAAACTGGTATAATACTATCTTGGTGGCCAGCTCTTAATGGGGAAGTAGGTGATTCAAAATGGTTGAGAAAATAAAGCTTATTTTGGTTTAAAAAAATAAAATTAAATAAAAAATGTATAAATGCAAAAAAGAACCTGAGATCTGATTAATACCAAAACAAAAATAATAGACAAGAATCTATGTGGATAAAGCTGGCCAGTCACATTAGCTGGTCCAAGTGTCCTTTGTACCTGAGAACTTAAGATTTCAGCAAAATACAACACTGTCAATATATTTGCATCAGAGAATTAAAGGAGATTTCAGATACCAGAATAAATAGTAGTTTAAAAAATCATAATATTTAAATCCCTAATAGGTAAAATTTCAATAATAATAATAATAATAATAATCATCATCATCATCATCATCATCATCATAGACATCCCTCTGGTAAACTGATTGTTTCTATGAAGTCAAAGTAGTACATGGACAGACAGCAGGAGAACAGCAGGTGATGTCTATAGTCCTTATCCTTCTACATCTATGTAGTAAGTATACTTTTATCAAAGACATGAGTCCAGAGGGTACAAGAACAGAATGTATTACCTCTGCAGTTCATGCATGTGAAACTCCCTATGTTCTTTATGTTTCTGCCTGGAGCCCCAATCTTTCTGTCCTTAGAGACATCATTAAATTTCATTTCCTGTTTCAATCAAAATTAAAATATCGTCCCTCAAGGATTATACCAATGCCCATTTCATACTAATGGGGATCTGAAAAGATTTTGAAGACATCTTGTTGCTTAGAAATGTTTACACTTAAATTATACGTTCTCAGTAAATACACCTGTCCGTGTCTCTGCTTTGTCAATATGATTCCCCCATAAGAAAAACATACTAGTTGCTAGGGTAGGTTCTAGAAAGAAGACCTATTAAATATTAATGCAAGCAAGTAGGAATGATAATCTAGTAATATTTGTTGGAATCTAATGAATATGAGAAGCTATGAAGTTGTTATCCTCTCTTTATCTGGGTAAAGTAAACTTTTACTTTTTAGCATCAGTGTGGTTTCTGATTATGGTAAATATGATAGGGCCATAACAATAAATTATTTTTTCCACTATATCTTACAAAGGTTCTGGTGAAAGTCAGCTTATCTGATACCTTTACTGTTTATGCTCAGTGAATCTGGCCGTAAATTACTAAATTATTTTTAAACATGACCATGAATCATTGGTCAAAACTTATTTCAGTGATCTTCTTGAATAAAGAAGGATCCATCTTATGTAGCTTCAGTTAACTTAAGGTTAAGTGTCTAATCTAAATGAGCTTGCCATCTGCTCATGCTTCATGCCAGTGGAAGCATATATATACAGAAGATATTGTAATTCTCACATAATACATGTCAAATAATGAGAAAGAAACATTATTTGTTCTCAGCCCTTTTCCCACTCACACCGCACTGAGATCCTCCCAGGAACCAATGATCCTAGTTCTTCTTTAATTCAGGAGCTATCCTACAAGTAGCCAAAGAGACGTTAATTACTCAATTTGCTGTTGACCAGGTGTCCTGGTTTCAGCTGAGATAGAGTTAATTTTCTTTATAGTGGCTGGTGTGGGGCTATGTTTTGGATTTGGGCTGAAAACAGTGTTGATTGATAATACAGAGATGTTTTAGTTGTTGCTGCACTAGTCAAGGACTTTTCAGCTTCCCGTGCTCTGCCAGGTGCACAAGAAGCTGGGAGGGGACACAGCCAAGAGAGTTGATCCAAACTGACCAAAGGGCTATTCCATACCACATGACGTCATGCTCAGCATATAAAGCTGGGGAAGAAGAAGGAAGGGGGGGACATTTGGAGTAATGGCATTTGTCTTCCCAAGTAACCATTATGCGTGATGGAGCCCTGCTTTCCTGGAGATGGCTGAACACCTGCTTGCCCATGGGAAGGAGTGAATGAATTCCTTGCTTTGCTTTACCTGCGTGCGCAGCTTTTGCTGTACCTATTAAACCGTTTTTATCTCAACCCTCAAGTTTTCTTACTTTTGCTCTTCCAATTCTCTCCCCCATCCCACCGGGGGGGAGTGAGCGAGCGGCTGCGTGGTGCTTAGTTGCCGGCTGGGGCTAAACCACGACATTCCTTTTTGGCGCCCAACGTGGGGCACAAAGGGTTTGAGATAATGACAAATTTGATTGGAATGTGCCAGATGATAGAATTTATAGCTGTTATTGCTGTTTAGCTATTAGTCAGCAGGCTTCTGTGCTTGCCATAGGCTTGCTTGCCTTACTGTATGTTAGAGTCTAGGGCTTGTTAGTGGCTGCTTTTTGCTTTCACTGCTTGCCGTGCTGCTGTACTGCTGATCACCTCACTCTGCTGTGCCTGGGAACATTTTGATAACAGCAACGGCCTTGCGCCTGGGCTGGCAGATGGCCAGGGCATCGCTGCTGTCTCTGTGCTGCTGTACTGGACAGACTGGAACTCCGGTGTGAACTTGAGTCAAAGGGACTGTGACCTGTGGATGAATCCACGTGGGAGCAGGACGCCCTGAAGCGTTTGTGCCCATGGATAAGCCCATGCCAGAGCAGGTATATCTTGAAACGTCTGTGGCCATGGTTATGTCTGTGCCACAGCAGGTATACCTCTGAAGGGATTGTGGCCCAAGGATAAGTCCACGCTGGATAAGGTGCACCTCGAAGCATCTGTGGCTGTGGATAAAGTCCATGCTGCAGCAGGTACACCTTGAAGCATCAGTGGCTGTGCGTGAGGCCATGTTGGAGCAAATTTACTTCTGAAGGGACTACATTCTGTGGATAAGTCCAAGCTGGAGCAGGGGCAAGAGGAGGACTTCATTGCAATGTTAAACCTGATGGTCTGCACCAAAGGGACCAGGGGTGGAGATTGTAATGGAAATACCTTTAAATTGTTGTATCCCGGGATTTGAGTTGCATGTTGTGGGAATTACTATAGCAGGAACCCCTTGTTGCTAGCCAGGCTAGGAGCAAGGGGAGGAGTTTATTGCAATGTTAAACCATATAACCTGGCCCAAAAGGACCAGGGGTGGAGATTGTAATGGATATACCTTTAAATTGTTGTAACCCATGATTTGAGTTGCATGTTATAGGAATTACTACAGCCGGAACCACCTGAACGAATGGAGGAGAAGTCTTACAAGAAGCAGTGCAAGTGCAGCAGTGACCTGACCTAAGCTGGCTTTGGTGCCCAATAACTCCAAGATACACACCACCTCTCCTGTCCTGAGTAACAACCACAAGAGATGAAGCCCAAAGTCATGGACTAAATGAACTCAGTGGACATTTTGTGGACATTTATGGACATTTTACAAATATTTTGTTGGGGTGGTCCATAGACTAAGGGAATTATATGTGTGTATTATATCAAAGGATGGGAAGGGTGGTGGTGGGTAATGAGAATGTATTGGATAATGTGAGACCTGAGCATGACGTAAATGGTATAGAATAAAGGGTGGATACGCAGCTCCTGCCCAAGCAGCACCGCTTGCCCGCTTCGCGCTCAGGAGAGAACACGTCGCTCCTCCTCGTGGCTTGTGACGCCGTACAGGTGCGATCACTCTCCTCTAGTGACCAACTACAGAAATGATCCCTGAAAGTATAGTCTAGGATAAAACAAGTATAGTCTAGGATAAAACAATAGTGGTATAGTCTAGGATAGTATAGTATAGTAGTAAGTATAGTCTAGGATAGACTAGGATAGTCTAGGATAGTCTAGGATAGTCTAGGATACAAGTATAGTCTAGGATAAAACAATAGTGGTGTGGAGAGAAGGTCTTATTTTCATTTAAGTAAATACTTTTGCGTTATGCTGTCAACAGAAAGTAGAATTGAAGTGAGAACAAATTATCTTTATACCTGTGGCAGGACATATTTTCACCCTGCTAGGCATCCAGATTAAGAGGAAGTGATAACCAAGTCCCAAGCAATTTAATTTTTTTCTGCCCTTCATGATGATTTTGTCCACACAGATAATCATCTGCTTTCATATGCATATGGGCTGAGCACAAAGGAATTAAAAGCAAATTCAGATAATGTGTTCAACGGAGTTCTGTGCTTGCCTGTGTGACAGACTATTTTGGTCTCAAATCTTCATTCAGCAGAACAGGCAATACTCAATGTTTGCAAATTTCACGTTCTTTTAAGCTTTTCTACAGTGTTTTGATTATAACTTCTATATATTTTATAAAATCTGACAACCAAATATTTTCAAATATTTTCTGTCATCCTGCTGTGTCAGGTAGCCTCTTTGGTAATACCCATGTGTGCCATAATGAGCATGACACAGCTCTCTGAAAACCTGACAAGTACATCGAAAATGTAACTTTCACATTTACTCGTGGGCTCTCACCCACCTTCTTTTACCATGTTACTTGCTCCCAGTTGATTATTAAGTCAGTAATATTCAAATTCCCAGCCTCATATCACATTTGACAGCTTCTCTCGCATTTATAGAAAGGTCATCAAAGTCCTTCCTTCCAGCAGGTCATCTCCTGCCTCCATGTTTGAACAACCATGCATAAATCTTTCCTGTCAGATTACTGTATGCTTCAAGACCTCTAAAGATGAAGACTGTGAGACATATTCCAATACTTTTCTGTCCTAAGCTTTCTCCTCATATCCAGCTTGAACAGGTCTTCATGCCATTTGGCAATTACATCTTGTCCTCGTCAGTTCCACAGGGCTGCTGCTTCCAGTAGACTGAACTGGTTGTCTTCACAAAGTACATGGTTAAGGACTGCTGAGGGAAGGCAGGCAGTAAAGAAGAAGCAGAGGAGATGTGTGTTATGTACAGGAGATCCTTGACTGAGCAGAGACCTGGTGTGAAACCAAGGACGTGTTTGTGGACACTCTCTCTGTCAAGGTCAAAGAGGATGCAACACTGATGATGTTGTGATGGAGGTCTGTTACAGCCCACCCGACTAAGATGATGTCTGTGAGGCTGTCTACAGACAATTAGCAGGAATCCCCTGATCACCGCCTCCTCTGTATGGATGATTTTGACCATCTGGACATCTGCTGAATAAGCAATACAATTCTTAAAGTCACCCTAGAATTGTCTAGAGGGCACTGCTTATGATTTCCTAATGCGAATGCTAGAGGGGCCAACCAGGGAAATACTTTATTTGACCTGCTGCTCAACAAGGAAGAAATGGTTGTGAATGTGATCACAAACAGCAGTTTGGGTTGCAGTGACTGGGAGAAGATCGAGATTGAGATTTGGAGAAAGGCTGAGAAGGTAAGCCATGGACTTGGACTCTAGACTTCATAACAGCAGATTTTGGTTTATTTAGAATATTGCTGGGGTAATGCCATTGGAATCTCCTACAAGGAGCACCCAGAATAGCTAGCTGAGTTTTCAAGAAAACTTAGTTGGAACTTGGGAGCAAACCACCCCTTCATGCAGGAAGACCAGGAATTTAAACCAAAGGCCAGAACAGCTAGGCAGACAACTTCTTAAAGAAATGACAGAAGAAATCATACCAGAAGTGAAAACAAGGACAGGAAACAAAGGAAGACTATAAAAACATTGCTCATGCTGTTAAGGATAAAAATCACAAAGACCAAAACCTGATTAGAGCTAAAACTAGTTAGGGACTTAAAAGGTAACAAGAAGGGTTCTTACAGGTCTGCTAGTATCAGAAGAAAGTTCACAGAAAATGAGTGCTGCTGAATGGGTGAGACAATTGACTGACGGATGATATGGAAAGAGCTGAATTATTTAATGCCTTTTTCACCTCAGTCTTTGCAGACAAAGCCTACTTTTAAACTTCTGCATGTATCAGCTTGGTTTTGGAAGGAGGCAGACAGGAGATCAACAAGTTAGGGACAACTTAAAGAAGTTGGACTTACTCAAGTACAGGATACCTGATCAAAATCATTTGAAGATGTTGAAGGAGCTGGCTGAAGTGAGCACAAGGCTACTACCATCTATTAAAATCACAGTAATCAAGAAAGGTCCTCAACAACTGGAAAAAGGCAAACATTACATTCATCTTAAGAAGGAAGGGAGATCAAGGGAACTCTAAACCAGGTAGCCTCACCTTAGACACCTGAAAGATCACAGCTGGCATTTATTTGGAATTCATTTCTAAACACGTGGAAGACAAGGCAGTCGTCAGGACCAAAACACAGATTTACCAATGGTAAACCATGCTTCACCAGCCTTAATGACTTCCATGATGACACATGGGTTCAGTACTGGTGTCCCTTCATCAGAGATGTGGATGATAACACATAATGCAAACTTGACAAATTTCTGGATGATGTTTTGTTGAGAGGAGTGACTGACATAATGAATGGTGAAAATTCAAGCCAGCAGGATCTTGGGAAATTTATGGTTTGCGCCAAAAGATTCCTCATGAAGTTTAACAGGCAGAGGGCTAAGCTCTGCACCTGGGGTGGAATAGCTGTGGCTGATGGGAACTGACTAGCTGAGCAGCAGGCAGGCTGAAAGGACTTGAGGGTGATGGTTGACCACAAGGCCAACAACATGCTCTTGCCCTGAGCTAGATCAACTTTGCAGAATGCTCAGCAGAGGACTACAAGGGGCCTAAAGCACATGACTGACATGGAGAGGTTGAGTGAGCTGATTTGTTTTTAGTCTGGCAAAATTAAAGCTAAGGGCCATACTTGAAGTACAGTTGCAAAAATAGCAGAGCTAAACTCTTTGCAGCAGTAGCAGACAATATAAAAGGGACTACACAAGGGATAGTGGCCTTGAAGTGCGAGCTGGGCAGATCAGGTTGTATACATGGAAAAATTTCTTCACAGTGCAGCACTACACCAGGATATCCATAGAAAGTGTGGATACACCATCAGAGACGGTTATGAAGACAAAGCTTTGGTTGATCACGTCCAAAGGGAAACTGGAACAGATTATATCCAGAAATCCCTTCGATCAGCATTTTTATCATTCCTTGGATTCTCTGTGGACACAGCTACCTTAACTGCAAAAGTTTGACAGTTTGAAGGCAGAGCGATATATGTTTTCTATTTTATCATTTATTTATTCACATTTTGCAGGCCTCAGTTCCAGGAACCTAATATTCAGTGCGACCTTTCCTGTTACTTTTCTCCATGTCATAATTTAGTTCTTTTAGCTATGAGTCTTACAATGCATTTTCAGTTCATTTGTGACTGCATGTTTCCAAAACAAATGGAATTTTCCTACTTTTTTCTTTTCTTTTTACTTTTATAAAGATCTCCCTTTTGCCAGTCTACATTTTGTCATTCTTTCTTTACTCTCTTCTCTGCATACAATAAAAAAAGATGAAGAAATTTTAAATCTTAATTAGAACCTTGTTTTAATGTGAGCTAAGATCCTCTACACTGTCAGAAAAGTAAAAATTTTGCAAACGAGTAACAGATTACTTATATTGTGGTGATTTCATTCAGTTCAGTTCATTCAATTCAAAACGTCACATTGTTAGTTCAAATGGAACAAAGCCATAACCAGGTATATGGAAACACTTCTCATCCATTCCCAAGATACTCTAAATTAGCTTTTTCTTAGAAAAGTCTGTTTAAACAGCCTACAGCAAAGACAGTGTCTTTAGTTAGATTTTCCACACAAATACTAAGTATTTACTTTTCCATAAGATAAAATCGGTCCAAGCTACATTAAACTAAGTCTGTTAACACAAGAACAATGTGCAATATTTGCTTCTCAGAGAAAAGGACAGGGCATATGATCAACAGGCAACAAACTCCCAACAGATGAATTAAGTTAGTTTTATAATGTCACACATGACAATTGTAGTTTGAAACAGAGGAATGAACACACCAGAGGCCTCTGTTAGCAATATGAATACAGATAGCCTTATAGAGAAACTGGGAAAAAAGCAAACATTGGTTCTAAGAACAGCTAGATGAAAAACAGTTTTAAAACCAAATGTATTGTCTTATTTCAGCAATAGCATTACAACTGTAACAGTGATACACACAAGAATAGTCAATATTGTACTTACTAAATTATAATAAATAGAAATTGTTTATTGACTTTCCCAGCTACAACATTTTAAAAACATTTTTCTCTATGAAAAAAATCTTATTATACAATTATTTTTGCACAACCTATTCATTGCTATTGCAAAATCTCTTTAAATGGAAACAAATAATAGGCCAGATCAAATAAATTCTGTTACATTCCACATTACATATAGATTTCGGTTAATTTTAGAATCTTATCCTGTCTAGCCATTCAAAACTAGTTTCAAAAGTTTTAAATTCTGTTGACTAGGTCTTCTGGTAAGATTCATATTAATTGTGAAGAACTCTAACAAAATAAAGTGCCTAAGCAAAGTTTTCACTATAAATAATAGGATTGTCATATGCCCAACTGTTGTCAGTGTGGTGTAAGCATATAAAAACTCTCTAGTTATTCAAATGTAGGTAATTCAAAGGGAGTTTGTCCAATCAATGTGGGTCTCAGAAGTAAATTATAAGCTTCTTATTCTGATTATTCAGATAGTTTCCATTCACAACTTACAATGCAACTGCATTCATCAGTAGAGTATATTTATTCTAGTGATAAAATTAAGGAAATAAATAACACACACATTTAAAGAAATATATAATCAGCACTTATCAATAGACTGTAAGTTATGATAGTAAGGGAATGTTTTACTTTCTGAAACATGCATCTCTCTGCTTGGCATTATTCTTCTTAATTACTACACATACCTATTTAAACCTCAGTACCTAAACATCAATGCAATGGGTTAATGAACTAATACATAGGTGAATTTTTTAACCATGACATAACTTGCAGAACACCATCCCTTACCTGTCTTAAGACTTTTTTGTTGTGCTTTCCATATGAACCCTCTTGGATAGTTTTGTCCATTTGTTTGGAGTAATAACAGTGCCTCTATAAAGTACACAGTAAACATTACAAAACCAGAATTTTCTGACCAAGGGTTTCAGCTTCTGTAAATGGCATAGCTGGGCCACAAAAGCAGCTGACAGTAATCAAAAATGTGTATGTAGAAATTCATCTTCATGATACCCTTCCTGAAACCAATGGGTCATAGCTGAGCAAAAAATGGGATAACTTAATTTAGTAGCTCTCAAAGACTATTTTCGCTTTGCTTCACACAGCCTCTGCTGAGTCCCATAAACTTTCAGCATATGCAATGTGTTGAGTGAAAGAGTTCCACAGTTTCCCCCCACATTGCTTAAATAAACACTTGTTGTTTTTGAGCTTGCAAACAGCTAGCTTTTTTGATGTCCCCTACCACTGCACACTTGATGTCACTCATGATTTTACTACTCTCTATTGTACTTCCCCTTCACACCTCTCTTTTGAGCAGAAGAATCATTGCCTGCTGTCACTCAGACAGAATGCAATCTTATCATTTGACTACCTTTGTCATTCATTCTCTGAAGCTTTTCCAGTTTGATTACATCCTTTTTTTTTTCCCAGATGAGGATCAGAACTGCACATAGTATTTAAAAAGTTAAATATCATGGCCTACCATACATCTATTGACTGATACAATGATATTCACTTATTTTCACTGTTGCTTTCCTAATAATTCTTAACTGCATACTTGAATTTTTGTGACCTCCTAAGTAGAGGACTGACATTTTCATAGAAATATTCAACCGCTAAATATCAAGCTAAGTCAAATATATGAAATAAAAATTGGTTTTCATATAGATCAGTTCACATTTTTCTTCACTGAATTTCATCTGCCATTTTAATAACCAGTCATTCAGGCCACTCATATTTAATACCTTTAATAACTTAGTATGATCAGCAAATTTACCAAATAACTATTCACTACTTTTCCAGCATATTCACATGTTCACATATATTTTGAGAAATATGAATCACAGTACATGTCCCATGGAACTCACTCGTGGCCTGTTTCCACTGTGAAAACTGACCATAAAAAAATCACCCTTTTCTCCCATATTTTAACTTTTTTTTTTAAATGAATACAGGAGCTTTCCTCTTAGCCAGCTGCACTGTTTCTTCTGTGTTTCCTCTTAGCCACTTGCACTGTTTCCTGCAGTGTTTGGTGATATCGACAGTGTTAAATACTTTCCAGTTCTTTAAAAAAAAGTTTCAACTGGTTTGCTTAGTACTGACTTAGTGGTCTATACTCTTCTTTCAATCTCCCTCAAATTCACTTTAAAATTGGCAACATATATGCAACGTCACGTCTCAAAAGCTATAAAAATAGTTTTAAACAATGAATTTCACACCACAGTTACCATTTTGACTATTTCACCGCTGAGTGCCTTTGAAAATCTTAGGGGTATGCCATCTGGTCTTGATATTTTTTAAATTTTATTTTGTACCACCTCATACTGACGAAGTATGACTTCAGATGAGTTCCCGCATAGAGAAAAATTCATGTGTGAGAATCTACCAAAATCCTTCTAATCCTTCTAGAATTAAAATGTTGAGACAATTTTGTTCCTATAACTTCTCCTAAGTGTTTCTGTTTTCCTTGATTATCTTTTGGCACTACAGACTCTCTGCCAGACTTCCTGCTGCTGCTATTGTAGAAATAGAATTTCTTAACTTTTCATAACTTATGTTTCTTGCAACTATTTTGGATAAAAAATCTCTTATGTATCTTGCAATTGTTTTGATTTGACTTGCTGTGGGGCTTTTTTTTTAATTTATATTTAGTCTTAAGAAGTTTGCAGTCCTTACATTTTCTTTAAAAATATTTAGCTATCTGAAGGATGTCATCTTGCTCTCAGCAGTCTCTGATATCCTGATGCTTAGCCATGCAAGGCTCCCTTTTTGCCCTTTCTAAAGTGTTTCTTGCTAAGCAGGATGTATTTGCTCTCTGCCTTCAATACAGTCTCTTAAATAGTCTCTGTGCCATCTGCCGTGACTTAACTCTCTCAGTGATTCCTTCCAGATTCTTCCTTACAGGACTCCTTGCTTATAATTGTCCTTTCTGAAGCTGAGCACAACTGTGGGGAGATTTTTTGGCTTCTGCAGCCCTGCAAGGATATCGAATCTAGAGAGAGATTCAGCAGGAGTATTTTGAACAACACCCATCTGGCTTTTGCTTCTTCTCTCATGGGATCTTCAACTATCCAGTCCATGAAAATCAGTAATTTAGTCTCAGCAGGCCTCTAAGGAAACTTACTGTAATGTATGTAAGTGTCACTCTGTTCAATTGAATTTTCTCTGTAAGACTCAGTCTTGTCCTTCCAAATCATCCTACAGTCTTCTGCCAGCAAGTGTGTCATTTCAAACCACATGCTCCTCTCCACCTATTGCCTTTTCCCCGCTCTTTAGCTAGACTCACTTGTGATCTCTATTTAAGTGTCAACTCTTCTTTACAGTCTCCTGTATTCACAAGGTCTCCTTGGTTCCTCTTAAGGCTGAACCTACTCCTTACACTGTTTTTGCAGTTATACATGAAAATACTCCCTTTCAGCCACTCTGTAACTCAGGGAAGGTCATTGCAGAGATCCTGGTCTGCTGTGCCAATGTCGTCGAACCCCTGCTGTGGACAATTGTCAAATAAATCACTCTTAAACCCACAAAAGGATAATGGTACATAAAAGCAGTCGACATAAACCAACCTTTCCTTCCCAGCCACTCCATAATTTATCATAGAATCATAGAATCACAGAATCATAGAATAGTTTGGGTTGGAAGGGACCTTTAAAGGTCATCTAGTCCAACCCCTCTGCAATGAGCAGGGACATCTTCAACTAGATCACGTTGCTCAGAGCTCCATCCACCCTGACTTTGAATGTTTCCAGGGATGGGGTATTTACCACCTCTCTGAGCAACCTGTTCCAGTGTCTCACCAGCCTCATCATCAAAAATTTCTTCCTTATATCTAGTCTGAATCTACCTTCCTTTAGTTTAAAACCATTACCCCTTGTCCTATCACTACAGACCCTACTAAAAAGTCTGTCCCCATCTTTCCTGTAAGCCCCTTTTAAGTATCAAAAGGCTGCAATAAGGTCTTCCCAGAGCCTTCTCTTCTCCAGGCTGAATAATCCCAATTCTCTCAGCCTTTCTTCATAGGACAGGTGTTCCAGTCCTCTGATCATTTTTGTGGCCCTCCTCTGGAACTGCTCCAATAGATCCATGTCTTTCCTGTGCTGAGGGCTCCAGAGGTAGATGCAGTACTCCAGGTGGCGTCTCACCAGAGCAGGATCCCCTCCCTCGACCTGCTGGCCACACTTCTTTTGGTGCAGCCCAGGATACAGTTGGCCTTCTGGGCTGCAAGCGCACATTGCTGGCTCATGTCCAGCTTTTCAACCACTAGTACCCCCAAGTCCTTCTCTGCAGGGCTGCTCTCAATTCCTTCATACCCCAGCCTGTATTAATACAAGGGGTTGCCCTGACCCAGGTGCAGGACCTTGCATTTGGCCTTGTTGAACCTCATGAGGTTCACACAGGCCCAGTTCTTGAGCCTGTCCAGGTCCCTCTGGATGGCATCCTGTCCCTCAGGTGTGTCAGCCGCATCACTCAGGTTGGTGTTGTCTGTAAACTTGCTGAGGGTGCACTCGATCTCGCTGTCAATGTCATTATCAAAGATATTGAACAGTACCGATCCCAATACGGACCCCTGAGGGACATGGCTCATCACTGGTCTCCATCTGGACCTTGAGCCGTTGACCACTACCCTCTGGATGCGACCATCCAACCAATTTCTCATCCACCAAACAGTCCATCCAGCAAATCCATATCTCTCCAATTTAGAGAGAAGGATGTTGTGGGGGACTGTGTCAAAGGCCTTACAGAAGTCCAGACAAATGACATCCGTACTCTTCCCTTGACCACTGATGTAGTCACTGTCATAGAAGGCCACTAGGTTGGTCAGGCAAGACTTGCCCTTGGTAAAGCCATGCTGGCTGTCCCAAATCACCTCTCTGTCCTCCCTATGCATTAGCATAGCTTCTAGGAGAATCTGTTCCATGATCTTCCCAGGCACAGAGGTGAGGCTGACAGGTCAGTAGTTCCCAGGGTCTTCCTGGGATTTAGATTATGTTAAGCCTACAGCTTCTTTCCCAGTATCCTTTAAATTTTGCCCTAGAAACTCCTGTCTCCTTTTCTTCTGCCACAGACACCCTGAGGGTCCATGTCCCCTGACTCCTCCTCACTGTCGGCTAGCAGACAGCCCTGATACCAGATGATATGTGCTACCTCACAGTCAGCAGGCATGTTCCTGTGCAGCTGTCCCCTGATGGGCTGTGGTTCTGCCAGATGCCTGAGTAACAGCCTCCTACCTTCAGCAGGAAACCCAGGGCAGGGCCCTGGCTGCCCTCCTCCCATCCCTCCCCAGGTAATACCCTCCCACACCGAAACTGGCATGGTTATCTTGTGGACGGGTTTTATTTACACCACCACTGGAGAGCCTTGGTATGGACTGAGCATGTATCCCATCAGAGAAAAAAATCTGTCCCTTGGGGATATTTATGCCATGTGACAGTTGGGGCGATTCCTTGTATCAGGAGAGGGACACTTTTATAACATCATGGTGATCACCAGATTTTTGCAGTTTTTTGCTTCCACTTTACCAAATAGTTATTTTAAAATATCCCTATTTTTCTCATTAATTATGGGGGCCCTTGTCTTTAAAAAAATTCAAGTGCTGAAAGTATGTCTCGTAGACACATCCAGAAGCTTTTTTTTTCCACACCTCGTCATTTCAAGCATACTGATTGCTTCAGATAGCTTTTCGGATACCTGATAATGAAACACTGCACTATTCTAGAACCACTTCTGCAGGCACTTCTTATATACACAACACCCATAAACCTAAAAAAGGACCTATCAGTCACCTTAATGTCACCTTAGTTGACAAAGTTTTGCTGGTCTTGTCAAAAAGTTTTGCCTAAGATAATAGAAAAAACACCAAATTTTTGTTGTTCAATGAGATAATCTAATTGTCTCCTCTGGTTTTAAACTTTATGAAAAAATATTTCAGTGCTAATTATTTGCCAACAGTTTCCGAAATTTCAGTAGAGTTTTATTATCCTGTGTTGAAGTGTTATCTCAGGGGAGTATCTGCATAGTATACAGACATCAGCTCAATTTTATCACAATATTGAATACTTACCTAAAGATTTCATTATTTAAATCTATAAAAATCAAGAAATCTGGATTTACCCCTGTGTTACTAGTAGTAGAGTAAGACATGACACATGTGGATACATGTGTGTGCACACGCACTGAAAGTTACTTTCCAGCATGAAACCCCAGTTAATGCAGAGCTGTAAACAACAGCATGTGATTGATGAGAACCATGATTTGCAGTGTCCTCTTCCAACTACATTTGTCACTTAAATTAGGCCTACATGTTGGTATATGCTTATTATTTTTGCATTACACACATTGTGTAAAACCACTCCTGGGACCAGGTCACTATTTTTCATCTCTGCTGTATTTTTCTGAAGAAAATTGTGCATTGTTTCAGGTGTTTTTTGTACAACAAAAATTTCACACACAAGCTGATCTAGAATTCAGCATAGCAGAAAAGTATTTGCAAGTAGTAACAAATTATTTCACTAGATTTTTATTGGGCTATTTTCAAATATAGATGAATGCATTCTGTTCACAAAAATAAGAGCTTTTCCAAATATTATTATTAGATAATAATGGAAGTGCTCAAATTATCATTCTGAAATTTTCTTATCGTTTCAATAATGTTGTCCCTTCTTTAAACAACTCTGAATATTAGTCTCAAAGAATAAGCTCTTCAGTTTTAAAATACAGGTTATCCAAAGAGGGAGCAAAACCAAGCCCATGCAAGTTGTGTGTCCAGATATGTTATTCTAATGACACAGAAACAAAATCACAGTTAAAAGACTGTAAGCCAACCATAAGCTAAAATGTGTGGGAACAAAACACAGCCACCATTCTTTAACAAATACAAACATTTCATTTATCCATTGCACCAATGGAAATTGACCACTAACTTTCTTTAAAAAAAGAGTCAAACCATGAGTTGATCCCAAGTTTTTCCAAATGAGGGAGGCTAACATTCACTTAATGATTTCATTTTGTGATTTCCTGACAAACTGTAAAAGCTATTTATGGCTTCAGAGTCACAAGCAAAGACAGAGCTCTGGTCTTTCTCCAAAAAATACAATAACATGAGCATCTTTTGTAGTAACAGGATGTGTGGCACTTACTTCAGCAGAGCTGGCATTTCATTCATCAGCAGGTAAGGGTGCGCATGCATGCACACACACAAACACACGCATACACTAGTTAGCACATTAGAGCAGAGCAACACATTTTTAAGATATCTGCCCTTTACAAAGTTAACCCACAGATTAAAAAAGGCTTGAATTTTCAAATTTTTGTTGTTGAAAGATCATTTTTCTGTTAGTGAGCACTTAATAGGTTCCATTAAGCAATGAAAAAAAAGAAAAACCTATTCAGCTTTATAAATCAGATACATATGGCTGGATTTAAGATGAATGTTTTAAGTGAACTGGGAATCACATGCTTTACTTTTCTCTTAAAATTACACACAGGCTAATGGACTAAGAAAAAAGGAAAAAATATATTTTTATTCAAAACAGCTCTAGCATTGAAATGTTCAATAACTCGATAACAAAACACTGCAGTAGATGGATAACAATGACTGTTCTTAACTGTAAACTGTAGATTGTTCTAAGGAACAACCTCTTATTCTGTAGCTTCTCAAATTGTTTGTGATCAAATAGTATTAACTTCATGGCCTTGTCAGTATGCTAAAACAAACAAAAAACCAAACAAAAACCAAACAAAAAGCACTAACACAAGCACACCAAAAAAAAAACCCAAACAAAAAACTAAACCAGTTTTTTAATAAAATGAGACAGCTGACAAAAGGTTTCTGGATAATTTTGGAAACCACCATTATTAGACTACATTCCTTTCATTCTTAAACATCCAAATCTTCCCTTGCTAAAACTCACTGATAATAAAAAATGTATCCCATTATATATTTAGATTTCTTCATGTGGATAGTAAAATAAACTATGTTCTGAAATTAAGAGTTAAAATACCACCTCTTGTTTTCCATACATATTTGCCTGTATAAATATACTTCATCATTTTACAAATTACAGTATTTATATTAAAGCTTTCAGTCAGCAAATCATTACAGCTTAGCATGAACAAACAATTCCTGTGTTTTGGTTCTCTCTTTAAATCATTTTTGGAGATAACGAAAGCCAGCCAAAATGAGTGACTGCAAATAATATAAACAACACATTTATTTAGAAAAATAAACTGAAAATGCTGCTTGTCTGTTAGATTTCTCCATGAAGTATAGACAAATGGCTAGAAAAATTTTATGTCAAATACATATTACAAATGACTTCTTTAACAGTAACTGGGACTACAATGTCAATGTTCAATAGGAACATTTTTGATGTATAATTCAATAGACTAAATTTCTTGGCTGCTAATATGATAAAAAATGGATGCTATTAAAAAAGATTATATCCCCTTTTTAAATACACCTTATCATGTTGATGCTTTTTCATATATATACATATATATATATATGTATGTATATGTATGTATTTATTTAAACCTAAGAAAGGACCATAGTCCTTTCTGTGAAGAGATCCCCATAGTGAAAGAGAGCGCAAATGTTTTTCTTCAGTTCTAACTTTTTAATTCCTTTTGGAGCCCCAGCAAAATATAGCTTGTTGTGGTCAAAAATCTCCTGGGGCCATCTGTGCAAATGGTGGCGCACATCATTACCCTGAATGGAAGTGACAGTGCAAATACTAGAAGTGCATTGAGATGCAATCTCTAACAGCTGAACTTCTTCAAAGTTGGGTGGAGGACAGGAGACAGCATCCTTTTAAGCAATTTAACATCACCGATGCCCTGTTCCTGTATGGCTTTGAATATGTACAAGGGATGACAGAGGTCTTCTTTCCCCACAAACAGTAACATTCCTCTGTTACAGTAAATGAATTCATTTTCTGCTATCACCTAAGTGCTTCATTTCTCCTTTTGGCTACATATCAAAATATTTTTGGATGCTGGCTGGACCCACGAAAAACTCGTTGTTTGTTACTCTGGTTGCTCAGCACAGAACTCAAGGCTTGGAGAGAGCAGTTTCTGCAATGGGGCAAGACATTTAGTCCTCTTTATTCTTCTTTCCCACTAAATGGAATTTAAGGCTGTGGCTTTTGCCAGAACTCAGCTAGTAGCTGTCAGATCTGAGAAAGATGATTCAATGCAGATTACACCCGTCATCAGTTGTGCTCTGACTTGAAGGGCTTTTCCATTCTCCACAGAGGGTCAGGTTCCTGGTTACTTCTCAGATCTGGCCTGTAAGAAGCCACAATGATGAATCTGATATGCAAGAAATTAACTGACGTGCCTCCAGGTATAGATATTCCTTCAAGCCTGAAGGTGCTGTTAAAAACAAAAGAAGACAAGGACAAAGTTATAAAAATGTTAGTTTAAATAGACAAACTTAATAGAAAACAAAGCAGAATTTTGAATGATTGTTCCATTTTTCATGTAAGCAAGAGTTCAAAGAATTATATTTTGAAACTTGACCTTTTACAGTTGTACTTTATTATTGATACAAGCCTTGGTTCTCTGCTGGGGTAAATGGGTTTAACTTCAATGGTGTCTTTGGAATCACATTATATTACACCACCTGAGAAACTGATCGTTACTATCCTAGGTCTTGGAGTATATGGGGATCTTGAAATTATGATTTTTTAATCTTTTTTTTATTATTCTTTTTAAGAAGATTACCCTTCTTAACCTACCTAACATAACAATTCAGCTTAACAATATGTCTTAGGGCACAAAATGAAACAAAAACTCCTGAGATTCTAAAAATAAAGAGCTATACATTAAGCATTTGAGAAAACCTCTGAGAATTCAAGTCTAATTTAACCTGAGAATCTGGATTCTAATCCCTATTCTCAAATTAAATAGAAAGTTAATTCAGCAGAAGTTTCTCACCTGACAGTTAAGTTTCCTAATCACTAAAATACTATATAAAATTTTGATTTGGGTCTTTCACATTCCCTTTTGTGAAACTGCTTTAATTTGTATAAAACACTAAAATAGTCCTAGAGTAAGTGAAAGAGAATAATGCTCCAATCTAGTGCTGAGGTTCACTGACTCACTGAATTTCCCTGCTTTATTTATTAGACAAGATAAAGCAGCATCAAAAGGAGAGACCTTGGGATAATTACCTGTTGGTAGCTAGGGCACTAACTTGGGTTAAATGATTAAATTCACACCTCCTGAGGAAAAGAATGAGAACTTCCTCTTCCAGTGTTGGTGATTTACACCCAGAGCTACATACTGCAAGGGGGAGGAAAATTACTTCTTTGACATTAGTTTTATGAATCTAGCCCTTCATTCACATTTCTTCCTATTTCATATTGACTGCTTCAGTTTGCTTCAATTTGATAAAGGTTGTCAAGGGGTAGGACAGAATTTCACTTTGGCAGGGAAAAAAGAGGGATCTGAAATTGGTGAGTTGTGAACCCTTTTTATTTTTTTCCCCACAACTAAAACAAAATATCAATTATTGAGGGAAACTTAATTAACATTCAGGATTGTAACAGTGGCCCAATGTAACCCAGCAGTCTAGCAAACATGGTATAATGAATTTATGACAAAATTGGCCTGGAAGGAAATTTTTTTCCTAGTCAACTATTTAGGGTTTGGCTCACATTATTAATGAAAAAGAAGAGTATCCTAAACATCTGTTAGCAGCTTATTTTTTAGCTGAGGACAGTCTTCGTATCACTAGAAACACACAACCCTTTTTCAGCTGTCAGTTTCTGGCTTCAATTACATTTGGGCTAATGATTCATATATGTTAACACATCATAAAAATAAGAGAAAAAGATGGTATTGCCCTTGAACTCGGCTTAATGCTCATGAAACAGGATGAATATGGTACAACAAACTTATATGTAAAAGTAATAATAATAATAATAATAACAGAAATAATTAAAATAGTCTTTGTTCTGTCAGAAAACAGTTGTTCCTCAAACTTATTCAGAATACAGTACAATAGAATGTTGAGCAGCTGTAGGCATGAAAAGCAATATATTTTTTTTTCTTTTCCTCTGGGTTGCAATTCATAAACATATTCAGTATCATGCCCACAAAACCAGTAAGTGTTATATCAGGTATACCTTGATTCCTCTAGCATCTCTCTTATTCGGTCGTCAACCCACACAATTTGATTTATTCCCAGTCATACAACCACATGACATCCACCTTCATTTCATCAACATTCTACCAAAGAAGAAAAGCCCACCTTTTGTTTCTTTATGATACCTCTGCTAAAAAGCACAAACTGCACCACTGTGAAAAATGTGATGCACCTCTCCACATTAATAAAGAATTTGTTCAAATTAGAATATTATGGTTAAGCTTGCTCAGTGAAAAATTCAGAAGGTGGAAATGCCAGCATTAAAAACAGAAGAAGAAGTTACTCTTGTCACCTGCAAAAAAATTCCATAATTACAAATCATTATTGTACACACGAAGAAGTGAGGCACAGAGAGAAAATAGGCCAGCCATTGAAAAAAAATATGTCTACTAATTACAGATTCCTATCCTGAACTGTCTGGTTCTTAAGTCTATAGTTTTTACTATTTTGACAGCAAGGCTTTACATTCAGATTGCTACATTTAATTAATCATTACAAAATCCCTTCATTACATCATACCTTGTCAATATCCTCATAGTGAAAAAACCTGACCTTACTAGGAACCTAGAGTTCAGATAATTTATGGAAGACTTTGTTCACTCACATCCCCTCTCCTCCCTTTCATTACTTTGGCAGCATCTTCGGGTCATTCTCTTCCGTCTACAGCATCAGTATTTAGTTCCAAAAAACAGAGAAACCAATGTAATTGTTTTCCCCGTTCAAAACCAGATAATTACTCTTCCATAATAAAAAGTTATCTTTTACTTCTCTGTCAGTATTACCTGAAAAACATCTACTCTCTCCTGTTTCCTTCTGTTTGTCTCAGTTTTCTTAAAAACTGAAAGTGAGTCCAGTCCAATCTATGACGACATCCTCCTCCTCATCAGGGCCACGACCATGGTTTGGTCATGCACACTATGTGTTATGAGTCCTATGTCCACAGAATGCTATGCAGAACACTGCAGATGGAAAATATTAAGGGAAAAGGTTTCTAAAGGGAACCACCCTTTCACCTCAGACCTATGGCTGTGCATACACTGATTAGTATAAATTGAACAGTGATTTACAGGTTTGGTACAAAACAGGAAAATGGTAGGAAGGGACATTTCTCCAAGCTTAGCTGAATAAGGAATACATTTTGTTTTAAAGATATTCAGATACAGAGGTGCTCAGGTTCAACTTACAGTATTTAAAGAATAATAAATGCATTTTGATTCTATAGTGGCACGACAGGAAGACAACAAGCAAATTATATAGAAGACATTTATCAACTTTGAACTGATGAGTGCAGTGGTGACTGCCAATGAGCATAAAAAAGGATACTTTAAATGCAACTTTCTATGGTGAGCCTAGTGCCTTTTATCAAGAAAAATGAGAAAACAACTAGGAAATGCACTTTACATTCAATTGAGAAAGAGAGATTTACTTGATTAATATTAAGCTATATAATTTCCACATCATTTTAAGAGTCCGATAAAAGCACCGGACAGAGTAGCCTAAGTAAAATCTCCGTTATTTGGGCTATTTTATCACAGACAGCGTAATTTGGACATATGTTGTTACCTGTCATAAGCACACTAGCAGTCAGAGCACATGCCAAACTATTAGTTGTACTCACATATTTAAGTGTATAACAAATGTTCCTAAGGAAAAAAAAAATCACATAGTAATAAATCCTCCTAAACATAGTGTACATATTTTCTAAATATTGTTTAAATAGTAATGACAGCTGTTACTCAGGTATACCTGAAAGATACAGAAATATTTAGATTCAGTTATAGACTATTTTCTCTATATTACCTTAGGTTTTTTACTCCTTTCAGATAAGATGCATTACTATGCTAATTCCTTCAATAGAAGAAAGAATTATTGAAAGGGAAGGGAATGCTTTTGTAGAGGTTTTTTTGTTTGTTGCTATTGTCCAAGAAATCCTCATCATGACCCCTGGCATACTTTTTTTTAGGTATTAATTTAAATAACGGATTTCAGAAGACACACAGCTTCAGTTAGAAGCCAGAGCATCTCAGATAAAATCGTATATGTTTTATGATTAAAGGAATTCTGCTGAATGCAAAAGCGATGTTTTTACCCAGCATTTTATTTCTCCATCAACATTTTAACTATATAAGCCAATGTTAGTATTTTTGTGTATAGCACAGTTGAGACATCTTTCTCTGTAAAAACTAAAACAACCAAATATAAACAACACAGAAAGTTAACAAATCCACCACCACACTTCTTTGTAATTCTTCCTATTTTTTTCCTCAGGAGCTTCAGAATACTTACTTACGTGTGATTGCCTCATCCTACTGTTTCAGTCTATAAATAATTTATTTGCCAATGAGCAAACAAGAATTCCCAATTGCTTATTGGAAGTTTTTCTTTCAAAGCTTTGAAAGAGATTGCAAATGGCATGAAAACCCAAAATATCTAAATTTATACATTTTCAATTTTTTCCTTTACACACTATAATTCATTTATATGTTGACAGCATGTATTAGCTTCTACAGTAGTATTATTCTTATCGTTTTGCTAACCTCTCCTAACAATGCTTCCCTAATGTGATTATCAAGTCCTCTGTTGTTCCAACTTTGATATCTCTAGAGCTTTCTCTAAAACCAGTTCTATATATAGTTCTATAAAGATAATCCTAAATAGAAATCTGTAAATGATGTCAGAGATTATATGATGAAAGCATTTATTAAATACACTTTTCCAATTGAACTCACACTGCTTAAAGAATGTATTTGTAGAAGTTTACTGGTTTTTGTGTGTTTGCACAACAAACATGAAGAACATCAGAATATTGGCTCTAAGAGCTACTCTAGAATAATTTTTTTATAATGAAAAATTAATGGTAACAGAAGCATGCAAAGAATGTCAGGAGCATCATGCTTGTCGTGAAACTCATAAAATTTCTTGTTTGTTACTTATGGACTGCTTGCCAAATTGCTGTGGTGCTTGTCTCAATAATGTCCCAAACAGTTTAGACTTCACAGAAGCAATTTGTGGAACTGACAACATGAAATTAAGCCTTTTTTGTTGACACCACTAGTTTCCAACACAGCTGAAATCTAGCCAACCAAAGTTACCAGGTGATATCCTGACACCATGGAAGTCAATAGCCTACATTAGGGGTTGCCATGATGAATGCCAAAAATGTCAAAACTGACAAAAAATGTTAAAAGGGCAAAGAGTGGCACTGGAAAAAGTCCTGATGATGTATCCTGGGAAACTCTGGCAGCCTTGTTCACTGGCCAGAGGCATGTTGTCTGGTAAGAGAAGTATATATAAATTTAACTAGAGAAGTAAGATCTTACTTCCTTGGCATGTACAGAAAGGAAGTATAAATAAGCATTTTTAAAATTCCTCAGACATATTTTTGGCTGAGACAATACATTTCTGTTCACCATTTTCAACCTTTGAAACATTTTTATCAGGTCATTTTTCTTGACATGACTTTCTTTCTTTTCATTTGCCTTTTTGGTCATTCATCCACTTAGATGTGGAAAACTGTTTTGGCAATATCTTAAAGCATGTCTTAAGATAGAATTGGTTATGCCAAGTGTGAATACATTCCTAGGAAGCTTATTTATTTTTTCATTAGTTTTTTAATATATTATGATACATCCTTCATGAGACACATACTCACAAAATATTTCTGGGAGGGTGTTTTTTCTTCATTTTGTCTCTGGGATACATGTTTACTAGCTCACAGAAAAGCTATTTTCTCAAAAAAATAGTGTTGGACTACATTTTATCTTGTATTTGACTAACATGCACAGAAAAAGCAAGCAATTATCAGGAAGAGGAAATCAGTATTTTTGTGCTAGAATATGATATAAAATTTGAGCTATCTTTCATGTCAAAGGAACAAGGCATGGATCTTCCTAATTTTCATTTACAGTTAGGCTTCTGATGTAGACTTGCTTAAAAAGCAAGGCCAAGTACACTTAAATGCTTGTTTATCAATGGCTGTAATAGAATATATATACATATATGTAAATATAAACATATATATTTGTGCATTATTTATGTATCCTATGTATGTGTATACATACAATGTACGTAATATATTAATTCTCTTTTTCTTCTGCTGAGTTGGGTTAGCTACAGGACAGATATTGGACAATATCCACAAGGCTGGAACCAATCAGACTGCAGTTTGCAAGGTCACATCCAAAGCCACTGTTCAAGCAGCCACTGCAGTTGTACCAACAGCAGTAGCTGAGCAACCAATGTGAAAACTAGATTGCGTCTGTCTATACAGAAGTAGTTACACTTCAGCTTAGTTACACCCCTAGAAGAGATATGTTAATGATACTACAGAAATGAATTTGATGTACTGACAGCCACTCTAATGTCTGGTGATGGTTCTTGAACAGTAGACTAATTATTTAGCTATAAGGTCTTTTAATACAGAAAGTATTTGAGTATTACTTTACAAGGGATTACTGAAATAATTTATACCAAGTGCTCAGTGGACAATAATTAAACCATAAAGCTAGCCTTGCATATGAGGCACAACTATATAAAACTAAATTTGGGTCCACTTTCTGGTTTGACTGCAGATTTCCTTTGAGATCCAAGCAATACTTTTAATCTACATGTTACAAGTTAACAGCATTTGACTCTGTCCTTTTCACTCTCTACAGATTTCTGCTTCATCTTTTCAGAAAGTAAATACTCTGAAACACTGAACCTACAAGCACAAACACTAGAACAAGAGAGTTTTGATGCTTGTTGAGGGCTTTCTATACTCTTGAAACAGAAACAAATAAGCCCTACATTGCTAGTGATAAACAAAAACTTGCTTCTTGCAGCATCCTTCTGCTGAATATTGGGGGGGTGGGGATGCATGGCTTGGTAAACCTACTGCCACTTTCCCAAACTGAGGTTCTGTATCTGAGATGTGCAAAGAGAATCTTCTATAGTGATATGGAAAACAATATGGTCCAGGGAACCCACCTATTCATTCTTACTGCATTTTTTTTGGTTTAAATATAGGCTTTTAAAAATAAGAGCTAGATAATACATGATACTATTTTAATCTTTCTGCCCTTATTTTTGCCCTTCTTTTCATGCTGAGTCACAGCAAATTTCATTAATTAGCTTGAATGCACATCTGTGTCAAATGGAGGTAGAACAAAGATTAGGAAAAGAAAGAGATGTGAAAGACATCTAAATCCCTAACAGAAGTACCTTTCTATTTATAATGATTAGTGAAAAATTAGCTAGTAACACACTTGGGGAGTTGGTTACAAATTTTATCTATCTAGCTTAACACAGGGCAATGCCATAGCAAGCAAATAATGAAACAAAATTATTAAGTATGAAGTAGCTTTGCATTTGCAATGAGCTGCCAAAGAATGTCACATCCAATATCTAGTGCTGGGAAGTTTCCTATCAATGTTGTACCTATTACGTCTTTGCTTAATCTAAGGACCTTGCCATCATTGCCTTCTTACATTCTAGTTGTTGGCAGAAACTAACAGAGAGGGAAGGCCTGACAGGTTAGAAAAGACACCACATATCCGATATGTGTCACTGTTTTTTCTGTAAAAATTCAGATTTCCTGTGGTTTACTTCTAAATCAGTCAATTCCTGAAGCTGACTATATAACAGAAAACAGGATGATACTACAAATCCCTGTGAACTTACACTCACTGAATAAAAATAATTTATTTGAGTATATGGCATAATCTACATGCCAATGGAAAAAAAAAAAATATCAGTCAGTGAAAGGGACATTAGTCTCAGGACAAGTGAAAGTTCACACAGAATAGTTAAATGCTTTAAAGGACTTGCATCTGCTATTATTTAAAAATTTTGAGGTTTATGTTTCAATTTTTAGAGTTTAGAGGGTTTTGTGTAATTACATGTCTTAAAGTGACATGCGAATGATTTGAAAATCATTCTCCCCAGAGTACATCTTCCAGCTGACAGGTGTAACCTTTTCTTATTCAGCCTGGAGCTAGGAAGGATGGATGATAAGTGCAGTCCTCCACTTGCTTATTTTTAAAAAAAAAGTATATGCATGAAAAGAGCCATGTAGGAGACAATGTAACTATCAATATTTCTGCTTTTTTTGGACATTTACTGATCTTTCATCTATTTCAAATTACTCAAGTAATCCAGCAGCCTTGGGATTAGGCCTACTTTGCAAGCCAAAAGGACTTAAAAGACATCAGAAAATATCTGTAAATACTTTGGCACAGCCTTTCTGCAGATTTGCCTATTGAGGGATGAAATAATTTGTGATTCTAGCTGACAACATGCTGTTCATTAACAACTGCTTTACAGGATTTATTTTTTCCTTTATCATTTGGCAGAAATATTTTGCCACACAACAAAAAAATTAATTTCACTGCCAGTAGAGATATGGAGATTACTGAAACTACATTATCCTGTTCTCCCTAAACGTGCCCATGTGACTGAAGACTCACAATGATTCATTACTATTGTGGTCAGTCAACATATTCAAATTCAATTTTTTTCTTTACAAAAGAAAAGGGTTTTCTGTGATGCTTCTGGACACTGGGAGGTTTTGTCTTTGTAGCTATGAATTTTTAGCTGCTAGAAATTATGCAGTAGCTCAGAGCTGAATCTTGGGCAGAAGCCTATAGGTGCAAGAGAGGCCCTGAGGCCATGCAGCAGTGGGATAGTGATTACTACAAGCCTCCATACTTCAGCAGCCTACTGGAAGACTTTCTGACCACCAGCTGCAGCCCCTTTCCATCACAAGACACAATAGAAAGGGTTGCATCTAGTACTTGAGACTTCATGCGTTGTGAAAGAAAAATACTGAAACTTCTACACATTCATTTACCAAGACTTAACCAGCTACTTTCTTGAGCTCCCGAGGAAATCACGGTATCAGGAAGAAATTGAATGGAAACAGCAAAAGATATTCTAAAAATGTAACTGAATATATTCTTAGATTGGAAGATGAAAAAAAAAAACATAGCTAAGCATGAGTGAATTACCTAGCATCTTCATATGCCTTGTACCTTCAGCAACAATACGCATGAAAGAAATTGACCCGACATGACATTTACATTGAAGATGTATGAAAGAATCTCCTTATGGAAAGCACTATGTATTTTCTGGGAATGTTCAAATGCAATGAATGTAAACCTTGGTAAAGAGTTCTGATTTGTGAAGTGGTATATACTCTACTAGATTGTACTTGCTTTCTAGATTATAAAAATAGATGCAGGAAGCTAAAACTTTTGCAAATACACAACGGTTCAATTCAAACTTTCATTTTAAGTGATGTCAGCTTCTATTTCAACAGCTTCTTCAAATACTTGTATATAAAACAAGAGATGCTGTCCTGGTTTTGGCTGGGATAGAGTTAATTTTCTTCCTAGTAGTTGGTATAGTGCTGTGTTTTGGATTTAGGATGAGAATAATGTTGATAACACACTGATGTTTTAGTTGTTACTAAGCAGTGCATATACTAGTCAAGGACTTTTCCACTTCTCATGCTCTGCCAGGTGCACAAGAAGCTGGGAGGGGGCACAGCCAGGACAGCTAACCCAAACTGGCCAAAGGGCTATTCCATACCATATGGCATCATGCTCAGTATAGAAACTGGGGGGAGTTGGCTGGGGGGTAGTGATCGCTGCTCGGGGACTGGCTGGGCATTGTTTGGCAGGTGGTGAGTGGCTGCATCACTTGCTTTCTTCCCTTTGGTTTTGTTCCTCTCTCTCTCTCTCTCCTTTTCCTTTTCATTATAATTTATTATTATTATAATATTTCATTTCAATTATTAAACTGTACTTATCTTAACCCACAAGTTTTCTTACTTTTGCTCTTCAGATTCTCTCCCCCATCCCACCAGGGGCAGGGAGAGTGAGCAAGAGGCTGTGTGGTGCTTGGTTGCCACTGCAAACATAACAAACCATATGCAAGTAATGTTTAAATGGCAGAAATATCAGTTTATCAGAAATATTAGTATTAATGTTTTTCTTAGGCATTCAGAATGATGCCTTTTAATTTACTTTGAGTAATCCTAAAAATGACCTGTTATGTTGGTGTGACATAACACTGTATTTGAAAAAAACACACTCTAGAAAAAGGCAAAGAAAACAAAGATCAACATTTCACTTCTCATTTTGCAGATCTGCCGTGGGTCACTTTACTTCTGTAGCCTGTTTAACCATTTTAAGCTGAATGCTCAGAAGTCTAGACTTGAATGAAATGATATTTTCTGACAAATTTAGTGATCACTGTTTTTCTCCATTCAGCTCTAATGCTGTATAATGTTATACACAACTGGATGGGACAGTCAAACAGAAGTTCAGCAATAAATCTTACCTCCACTTACTTAGCCTTTAAGGAACTTAATTTCTCTTGGTTATTAGCACAGACATCCCTATCAAAATCTACACGTGAAAAATGTAGTGAAGAACTACTTCAAGTGCACAGGTAGCAGCATGTGGTGAGCTCCAGCAGGAAAAGGGGACGATTATACAGGCAACAATCTATCCTAGTTTCAGATCTCTTTCCTTATTACAGGAAAACTTCAAAGCCATAAAGCATCTCTGCCTTAGGCCTTTCATAATGCCCATCAAATATGCTTAAAGACTTGGCTCACAATGAACATTAAATCCTTTCTTTTTTTTTTTTTTTTTTTGGTTGGCTGGTTTGTTGGTTTTTTTTCAATATCAACATTTGCAAACCTCAAGACCTTTGCCAGTGCAGACTGGCTTGCTGACTGAAAATTGCTGGCCATCCCTGCTTCAACACAAGTATCCATGCTCATCTGGTTTTGGAGCGATTTCCTTAACAAAAAAGATATTCAGACCAACAAAAGCAGCTCAGAATTCAAATACAGCCCATTAAACTCTCCTGCTAATGCTATTCGGGAAAAGGTTACTAGCAAAATGTGCAATCCAGTGTTTTGCACATTAAGCACAGGCCTCAAATACACTGTTTGTCTGGCCAATAAAATACCACAAACTATCAGGCCAGATTCTGTGAGTTGTTCACCAAAGAGGCTAGTCATTTTGAGGGACTGCCTTGAAGTTGAAAACAAGAATAAAACCTCTGGATCTATTTATCTAAATCAGTTAGTCAGATATATAGGAAAGCCTGCTGCAAAATCGTGATTCCAATCAGAGTGGTGGTACATGCTCTGGGCTATGTGGATTGGAATTATGTTTGAAGTGCTGAATCTACTGTGTGCCCACTGAGTTGGCCAAGGTCCTCTCCAATGTTGTTTTCCAAGCTACAGTTCAAACTAAGAGAGTTTGCAGCTCTTCAGATAAGTCACAGATGGTCTTCTGCATATTTGAAACATCTCTTCAAGCATTTCCTCCTCTGCACAGGACAGAAGGCCAAAATCACTGTTAATTCTTTTTCAAGTAGGATGGACTTTCTGTCTGTCATGATATATAGCAAAGACACTTGGCTTTGTTTTCTGTAATCGATGCATCCAGAAATGGTTTGATCTTGTTGAACTAGTTAAAATTATTAGAAGAAAGTACTTACTCTTGAACAAAGATTCCCAAATCTTATAAAATCTATGGTTAGAGCTAAAGTTGTATGCACAAATTTCAGATTTTCTGAATTTACTCTATTTTGTACACCATTGTTCTTTAAATCCTACCTTATAGCCTCTTAACTTTTAGTTTCTGGTGTTTGAAACCAAGTAAATTCTCACTGACACATAATCCTGCTGCCTAACACAAACTTATGTTTGCTGCTGTGACCTTGCATGGGAAGGTGGTCTCTTCTCTTGAAGTCATGGGATATCATCACTATTTTGATGCTTCTGCAGATGCTCTAAGAGGTGTCTGCATGTCCCCAGTGACTTCTCCAGTGTCCCTCTTTCCTTTCCATGGAACAGAGAGTGTAAGAGTGAGTAGCAATACAAGATACAAAATTCAGAAAGACACGAGGCTCCAGAAGTTCTGTGGGTGATCTCTGTCAGAGCCTGGAAGAGTCTGGAGGACAATAAACTGACACCTATCTATCAGAAATATTTTAAAAAAATTAAAAATAGCCCTGACAAGTAGGTCATCTTTGATTTCTCATAATTATACTCTTTTCCTGTGTTCCTTCTTTCCTTTTGATACTAAAACATCCAAAAAGAAGGTTTCGTGTTAGTTTAGACAGATAGTGCCCATCTAAGGCACTGACCATGTATCAGCAGTTCAAAAGACCAACTTACTTCAGGTGGGGTAACTTTCAGGAAAAGGAGAATTGCCCAACACATATGACACTGCTGTATCAAATATGACAATGGGACAAATGAAATGTATTTGGTGAAAACCAGCAGTTTCGTCACTACAACAAAACTAGATAAAGGAATTTACAGAGTGGGTTCTCAGTTGCCCTGATGGTGCAGTAAGCCAAGTATACAAAAACAAAAAATGCAATACCATAAAATTTAAGTAAATTAAGTCATCAAAACATAAATTCATTTTTTGATGAACTTTCTTGAAATTTTTTGTAGAGACCAGACATCATTTTAGACATCAGTGAGCAGAGCCTGGTAAAGATAGCATGCAACTTGTGTTAAGCACTGTATGACAAAGCAATGCACCCAGAAGCAAAAGAGGAAGGAAAGCCTGCTGAATCCATAATTTGGATAATTCCCTTGCAAATAGTTGAAAATCAACTCTTCTCCAGTCATAATGCACCCTGGTTTGTTTTGGTGGGTTTTGGGGTTGTTGGGGTTTCTTTTTGTGCAAAGAATTGTGCTTTGGACAGTACAATGTAGAGATGAAGAACTAATTGGAAATTCTTAGCTGATTAAAATAACAATGAGAAATAAAATGGCTTTGTATTTCCCTTGCAAACCCAACATGAGAAGCTGGAACTTTGGCCTGATGAAACTTTCTTCTACAGTTAATATTGAAAAATGTATTAATCCTTAATATCACTTCTCCTTTTTAAAGTTATCTAAAAGCCTCTTAAATCTTAATGCCTAAAAGAGCCTCTAACCAAGAGCAGTACAAAAACTTTTAAGTGAAGAAAACTGGAACAGCTTGCTTTTATTTCCAATACTTATATTTCATAGCCAGAAATGTGTCCTGGGGCGATAAACTGGGATAATAAACTGAATCATCTGTATCAATAATTAGAAGTACATGCTTACTGCTTACAAGGAAATACTTAACTTTCAAAATACATTGCCTAGATAGAAAAAAAGGCATCAATGTGTAAGTATCACTAAAAGTAAAGATGTTAACTTTACCTTTGTAAACTGTTTTACCTGTGTCATAGTGATTTTTCAATAACAAAACAAGGAAAAAGAAAAAACAGGAAGAAATATAACAAGCTCTTAGCATGTGGGTATATAAATCACTGCACTAATCACAACTGTAAGTCAGTGATCAGCTGAAAGCTCATTGCTGATGTAACAAAATCTTCATGTATCACGTCAAACCTGCAAAGTATATAATGGACAAATGACAAGCTGACAGCTCACTTCTGGGAAGCCTTTTTCCACAACACCAGCCTCTATTTTGAGTGAAGTCTTACCACTCCTCCCACCAACAAAGAGTATGTGCTGGTAGGTAAATTGTTAGCTGCATCCTCCTGCAATCTTCTATTAAAAGTCTCAGTATAACTGTGAACTTATTTTTCTTTGAGAATCAAATTCTAGACTATTTTAGGGAATGTCTAAACATATTCCAGCAGAGAGCAGGTGAAAAGACACTCAGCTGCCTTTGTTGCTGTAATGCACATCAGGTAACCGAGTCATCAAGAGAATATGGCTTTTCTTAAAGGGATGGGAAGATAAAAGGGGGGAAGTCAGAAGACTTCACCCCCTCTTTGTGGCTTGGGAAAAGTCAGCTTCTGGTGTGGGATCTGAGAAGGAAGGACAAGAGGACAGAATTTGGTGAGGTTTTTGCTTGCTGTTTTTGGTATTTGTGGCTGTTGAGAAAGGGGGAAATCTGGCATAAAGCACGTCCTGTCTGGTGGTCATGCTTGCAGAAGCAGCAGCTCAGAGCCTGGAGGAGCCCTGATGAGGAGCTGTGGGCAGTGGGCAGGCTTTAGATGTGATGCCCCAAAATAGGGAGTGCCCTTGGCAGTACATCCATAACTGTCGGACAAACTGAAGAGGGTATGTGTTTGTGGAGGTTGCAGAAGAGGAGTTCAGCCTTCAAGCATAGGATACAGTAGATGAAAAAGGGATACTCTGTCCTCTCAGTATGGTGTTTATGCTTTTCCAAAACACTCTCCTCTCTCATGGCACCTTCCTCTATCAAAATCCATACAGAAACACAGAGCATGCTTCAGGCACAGGGAAGCTGTGAGTTCAAAATGCCTCAAGCAGAGGAAGCAACTCAATTTGGATTTCTCTTATCTCTAGCAACAGAGGACAAAAGAAAGGCAGTCTACAAACACCATCTCCTTCTCCAGCAATTTGTAAATCTAGCACATCTGTCCCATGCTTTATTTATGAGTGAATGAAAAACAATTGGATTTGTGTCAGCTAGAATATCTAAATGCTGAAAGGAATGACAGATTTCAGTTTTTCATTTTGGCCATACAAATACACAGTCCACGTTTTACTTTCAGTGTGAGTCAAAATACACTGGCTTTCCTTCCAGAGTTACAATCAAACAGGATGGATACAAATGAACACTTTGGGCCCTGCTAGCTTGCATTGCTTGAAATAATGCAGCCTAGTGACTGCCTCAGATGGTGATCATAGTGGAAAAGTAAAACTGCTACCTTTCCTTTTCTCTTTGATGACTCGGACTCTAAGACCAGTACTGTTAGCTATATTTCTCATGTTTCTAATGTTAGTAGAAATATACCAGTACAGCTACAGATAGCAACCAAAAAAGTGAACCTTCTATCTATCTTGCCTGTGGGCTGAAGTCAAACTATACACTAGTTAAAAAAGGAAATTATCTTGTATGCAAGGATTTTCTACAGTAGAGATTAGAGGTGAATAATTCTTTCCATGTATCATCCTCCCTCCTTTACCCCATGAATAGCTCCCATAAATAGGAAAGTTCAAAAAGTGTGAACTTATTAAGAGTTAGCTGAACACTGTAGTAACTGATAAGAATGCATCAGCAGTAACTAAAATGTGGTTTCTGCTTTTGAGGTTTTAATTGAAATACAAGTCTACTGCTGTTCAGATAGCAATTCTTTAATAAATCTATGTGTAGAAGCAATTAGTAATAATTTTGTTTTATTGCAGCTGTCAATAGTAGCAGTATGAAAACTAAGTGGGATGATGGTGTCTCACATTTTTTTTTTTTTTCATTTAAAAAATAGGCAATCAGAAAAAAGTAACATAAAAGCTTTTGGAGAAGGATCAATATGCTCTTGATCTTGATCAAAACAATACCACAAAGTTCTCCCTCAGAAAATTACAAGATTAAACAGATAAAACCCCTTTGTTTAATAGGATTTTGAAATAATGGCCTGTTAACTGAGATGGAATTAAAAGGAAAATCCAAGGAGGTTATTTATGTTATCTGTATTAAGTAAAATGTAATTCCTAATGTTGGATGCTATAAGAAATAGCCAGTAAATTAATCATGATTAATAATATTAAAATTTCTCATTTAATTTTTCAGCAATTAAGAAAACTATGTTTAAAAGTCCTAAGGTGACCAATTTTTAGTAAACTTAAAATCTAGTTTATATTCAGAAATCACACTTACTCATACTAATATTGGCTACCTTTCAGGACTTACAAAAATACCCGGGTACTTACATAAACTATTTCCAAACAAAAATCAACTGAAATAATCACTGCTTGATTTAATGCTCTTATAACAGACTTTTAATTTCTTCTGTGATACCTTACTAGTGCTGAATTGATGGGTTTTGATGGAAGATACAGAAGTAAAGTATGTATCAATCATATAATTTAATCTTTCTTACTGCTGAATCAGTTATGCTCCATGTGGTGTATTTCAGGTTCACTCGCACCTTTCAAACAAGACTGTAATACAGCAACTATGTGCACCTATCTTCTGTTTGTTCCACTCTATTACTTACGATGATGTCTCACACTAGGTGGACACCTACCCACCTACATAAGCCCTGCAACTTGGCTGGCAGTATAGCCTGGACCACAAGCAAGACATGTACATCAGCCAGAAACCAAATTACATGTAAATTGCAGGCATAACGCCATAGTAGAGACAGCGACGACTTGTACTGTCTCTTAGTAGACACCCAAGAGCGTGTCTACACCCACCACTGCTGGATACACACACAACGGCGGGCTGGGGTGCGGCATTCCCACCACAACAGCATCCTGTATCCCACCTGCCTGGCAAGTCTCAGGTCCTGTGAGGACAGGCAGACTCACAGCCAGGGTGGAGCATTTTAACTATAGTACATGCTTCTATTTGATAGAGTTTTTGATACGTGGAGAAGCAGCGAGGGGGGTCAGCAAAACTACCACCTTAGACTTCCAGAGGGCAGACTTTGGCCTCTTAGGAGAGTGGTCAACAGGGCCCCCCAGGAGGCAGCCCTGAAGGGCAAAGGAGTCCAGGAAGGCTGGACATTCTTCAAGGAATTCCTAAAGGCACAAGACCAGGCTGTCCCCAGGTGTCGAAAGAAGAGCTGGCAGGGAAGAAGACCAACCTGGCTGAATAGAGAGCTCTGGCTCGAACTCAGGGAAAAGAGGAGAGTCTATGACCTCTGGAAGAAGAGGCAGGCAAGTCAGGAGGACTACAAAGGTGTAGCAAGGCTGTGCAGGGAGAAAATTAGAAGGGCCAAAGCTGAGCTAGAGCTCAATCTGGCTGCTGCTGTAAAAGACAACAAAAAATACTTCTTCAAATACATTAGCAACAAAAGGAGAGCTAAGGAGAATCTCCAGCCCGTAGTAGATGGGGGAGGGATCACAGTGACAAAGGATGAGGAAAAGGCTGAGGTACTTAATGCCTTCTTTGCCTCAGTCTTTAATAGTAGGGCCAATTGTTCTCTGGGTACCCAGCCCCCTGAGTTGGAAGATAGGGATGGGGACCAGAATGGAGCCCCCATGATCCAGGGGGAAATGGTTCGTGACCTGCTGCACCACTTAGACACTCATAAGTCTATGGGGCTTGATGAGATCCACCCAAGAGTACTGAAGGAACTGGCAGATGTGCTCACCAAGCCCCTTTCCATCATTTACCAGCAGTCCTGGCTAACTGGGGAGGTCCTAGTTGACTGGAGATTAGCGAATGTGACCCCAATCTTCAAGAAGGCCTGGAAGGAGGACCCAGGGAACTACAGGCCTTTCAGCCTGACCTCGGTACCAGGGAAGCTGATGGAGCAGATCATCCTGAGTGCCATCACATGGCATGTAGAGGATAACCAAGGGATCAAGCCCAGCCAGCATGGGTTCAGGAAAGGCAGGTCCTGCTTGACCAACCTGATCTCCTTCTACGACAAGGTGACCCGCCTAGTGGATGAGGGAAAGGCTGTGGATGTTGTCTAGACTTCAGTAAAGCCTTTGACACGGTTTCCCACAGCATCCTCCTGGAGAAACTGGCTGCTCATGGCTTGGACGGGTGTACTCTTCACTGGGTTAAGAACTGGCTGGATGGCCGGGCCCAAAGAGTGGCGGTGAATGGAGTTTACTCCAGTTGGTGGCCAGTCACAAGCGGTGTTCCCCAGGGCTCTGTGTTGGGGCCAGTTCTGTTTAATATCTTTATCAATGATCTGGACAAAGGGATCGAGTGCATCCTCAGTAAGTCTGCAGATGACACCAAGTTGTGCGCGAGTGTTGATCTGCTTGAGGGTAGGAAGGCTCTACAGAGGGATCTGGACATGCTGGATTGATGGGCCGAGGTCAACTGTATAGAGTTCAACAAGGCTAAGTGCAAGGTCCTGCACTTGGGCCACAGCAACCCTATGCAACGCTACAGGCTTGGGGAAGAGTGGCTGGAAAGCTGCCCGGCAGAAAAGAACCTGGGAGTGTTGGTTGACAGCTGCCTGAATATGAGCCAGCAGTGTGCCCAGGTGGCCAAGAAAGCCAATGGCATCCTGGCTTGTATCAAAAATAGTGTGGCCAGCAGGACTAGGGAAGTGACTGTGCCCCTGTACTCAGCACTGGTGAGGCCACACCTCGAACACTGTGTTCAGTGTTGGCCCCCTCACTCCAAGAGAGACATTGAGGTGCTGGAGCGTGTCCAAAGAAGGGCAATGAAGCTGGTGAAGGATCTAGAGCACAAGTCTTATGAGGAGTGGCTGAGGGAACTGGGGTTGTTTAGCCTGGAGAAAAGGAGGCTGAGGGGAGACCTTATTGCTCTCTACAACTGCCTGAAAGGAAGTTGTAGAGAGGTGGGGGTCGGTCTCTTCTCCCATGTAACAAGTGATAGGATGAGAGGAAATGGCCTCAAGTTGTGCCAGGGGAGGTTTAGACTGGATATTAGGAAATTTTACTTCACTGAAAGGGTTGTCAAGCATTGGAACAGGGTGCCCAGGGAAGTGGTTGAGTCGCCATCCCTGGAGGTATTTAAAAGATGTTTGGATGAGGTGCTTAGGGACATGGTGTAGTGGTGGTCTTGGTAGTGTAGGTTTACGGTTGGACTCGATGATCTTAAAGGTCTTTTCCAAGCTATGTGATTCTGTGATTTGAGAAAATTATCATCTGAAAAATCCCCAGCATATAACAATGAGTAGTGGTTTGTAATTTTATTTTTTCTGGTATTTACTGAAATACATCCTTCAAGGCATTGTTTAACAAAGGTGAAATATATTGTTGCCACATGATGCTTCCTATTTTGCTTTGTGAAAGATTCAAATTTTTTCTCCATGGAAATGCACATTGATACTCTTAAAACCCTGCCAACCTGTCGATCTTTTCCACTACTGTTCCATGACTACTTCAGGTGACCAGGAGGCACTCCAATATTTCTGATCTTTTCCTAAAGAAAGAGTGATTCAGACACTGTTAAAAAACATTCATGTACAGATGGGCCTGTAAGATTTTTTTCACCTCTATTCCTTTCCTCTTTCTGGACTTTAATACTTCGATAGGTGTTTATGATTCTAACATTAGAATGACTTACTCTAAGCTAGGTATTCATGTCTTTATTGACACATAATATGTGTGAAGTTGTCACACTTTAGGGAGATGATAACCTCAGAATGTACTGTTCCAGTTATGCAAACTGTAAATTTAGGTAATGCTAAAAATATACTAAATTTCTTCAAACAAATGGAAATTTTCCTTTTAATTTTCCTAGTTATCCAGGTTCCTAGTACTTATAATAGCCACTCAAATGTCCTCTCTTCAATTTCTTAATCATATTACTTGTGTTTTCTACCTGCCTGCTTAGTCCTACTGTTGAACGCCCATTGACTGTTCCAACGAAGCTTCAGAGAGAAGAGCATGCTCCCTATCTATTACATACACGTACCTTCTTCCTACGGTCCTACCCACTAATGACTTACAAAATTAAAACCTTCACAAGTTACACAGCCAATAATTCACCTTCTCTATCTTCTGTCATATCCTTCCTCTTGTTTATGGACTCTCAAGGATCTCTGGAAATGCCAGTTAGACTCTCCTCTAGCTTCCTCCCACAGCTCCTGAAGAATTCTGCAGTCAGTGCTGACCCTGTGTAGGGTCAGCAGCTGATTTGCACTCAGAAACTTGTTTCATTTAAGCATGTAAGTTCTATTACAGTTGCTGAAAACACTACAGTTTACCATAGCACAATCATTACAATATCATGAACTTACAGTGTTTCTCATGGCTCAGTTCTATCTCAAAGCAATAATAGATTTGTGGAAGAAAATTAATGGAATATTCTGTTTTCTTATTTTATAAAGTACATGCCCTGCTGTAATTTAAATAACAAAAATAAAAAGAGATACTGTTATGTTCAAGTAACATTCCTGTAGATTATGGAATTCATATATATTTCACACTTCTAATAATATTTGAAGATCTTACTTCCAAGTTTTTGTTTTTGTTTTTGTTTTTTTTTCCTTTTTTTTTTTAAATTCTGGGACATGCAGAGAAATCCGTTTCTTTTCTAAAGTGCAAAGTTCATTAGCTGTAACAATGCAATTCGGCTCTGGTGTCAGATGGCACAGCATTAATTATTACAGAAAATATATGAAACTGTGATACTCAAATCCCAATGCACAGGAGAGTTATCCATTAATTTTAGGAAGGTTATAGAAAGGAATCCTAGGTTGAACATAGAAAATAAGATGAGATTTTAATGACTATACATCATTAACCACTTTAAGGTGTATTTCAAACTCATAAAGCCATCACATTTTGTACCCACTGCACAAATCAAATAGAGGGCCAAAACTTGCGAAATAATGTATTTAATAATGTATTTATAGAATATCTAAATGTAAATAACTACAAAAGATTGAAATAGATGTGCTAATATTTAACCCAGGGTTTAGTTAAGAAATCCGTAGCTTACTTAAAATGTCAGTGTTTCAAACTTACTTTCCATAGCTTCAACTAACCTACTGAGATTAATTATAACAAGTTTCACAGTACTTTCAAGAGGAATATTTTCTTTATCCACGACTTCATTTTAATAAAACCTGTTGAATGCACAACTAACAATTATATTGATGCATTTTAAAGAAAATATGAAGATATTGTAAGACTTTTCAAAACAAATATTAAAATTATTATATTTGCTTAAGCACTCTACCTGGATTGAGTATCAAAAGAGCCAGTAGTCACCTTGAAACTTTCCAGTAATTGTATTTCTGTTTAGACACTATGCTTTTTACTTTACTGATGAGAATTCTGTAAAAGATAAATTTCAACTAGTTGAAGTGCCAGCAACATGTCTGAAGATAAGAATTTGTAGATCACACAAATTCATACTATCCAAAAGTATACATGGGCATACTAACATGTCTGTAGTCCTCTGTAAATATTATCATTTGTGACCATTAATACAGCAACAGCAAAAATTTTATGTTTTCTTATATTTGAGCTTCAGTTATTCACATTTTCATAATAGGCATTTTCTTAACAGGTTGGGTTTTTTTTTAATTATACAATTCTGATCATGGCCACAGGGCTGCAATTGCTTTGTACTTATCCCAAATGCCTACATTTTATATAGCTGGTATCACATTACACATTACACATTACACATTACACATTACACATTATACCACGGCTCTGTTTTAAAGATATTCTGGGCTACAAACTACATGTTTCTCTGTCTACATTAGAGACACATGGGGGACAGGTAATGTGTCACATGTAACTAGCTCTCAGCTGAAAAGAAATACCTTATATTAAACTATTTTCTTAGTAATTAAAATTCTGGAAGTTATTCCTCTCACAGCCTTATCCATAAGAACTGAGAAACGTGGACTATCTGAAGTTCATCTCTGCTATAGAATTAACTCACTCCTGTGACCAGACTTGCTCTTAAATACACCCTCATTAACACCCTAAACTACTGCTTATACTGTTTTCTACGTGACCTGGCTAGTTCCCAAGGGAAGGAAAGCCTATGTGCTATTCCCAACCCTACTGGTGATCCTGCAATACGAAAACCGCTAAATCATTTACATGCTAACAGCCGTCCACTTTTTTCCCACCAATCCCCCAAATCTCAGAAAGGCAAAATGTCATCCTGTAACTTATTCTGAAGGAAACTGCAAGATCAGCTTCTTGTTCAGGATCCAAGCGTACAGCCTGAGAAGTTTCTGCACCCCACAGATGTGAATGTAGCAGCCATATAAATGTTGTACAGTATTTTCACAGCGATTTCTAATACAAAGTATTTCAAGGCAAAATTCACTGTCGAACTTGCCAACACAGCTTGTGGAGAGAAATCTTGGGTACTTTTTAGACTTTAAAAGCATTCACCTGCAGGGATGGCCTGCAGAAGTGGCCCCAGCGGCACCCATTTATCCCATCTGCCTGTGGTGGTGCCACATAAGCAGCACTGGGCAGACACCTTAGCCAGAGGACCCTCTGGGACCAGCTAGGATTTGTAAAGAGAATTAAGCCATCATTTGGCTATGACATCAATTGAAGGTAGTGATGCCCATGTGAGCACTGTCTTTCCTAAAACCCAGCCTTTAGTTCCAGTCAGCCAGGACAGGAAAGAGTTGCAATGAGGTGACCAGAATAGAGCTATTATCATGAAAGCATATGCATGATATCAGAATTTTATGTAACAGTACTACCAAGGTACAAAAAAGAAAGCTGTTCATAGCAAAGTGGAATATTTGAACATTCAAAAGCATATAGCAAAGCTGCATTATGCTGAGGTGGGGGAATTTGTAACTGTTGGAAAACTAAAATATATCAGAAGACAGAAGGAGAAGTCTGCTTGGGCCAAATTGTATTTTGATTCTCATCATAAGTCTTTAGGACAGAATTTATATTGATTGTACATAGAAAAATATAGGTGTAAGACAATCAAAACAATTTTCAGGGAATCTAAAGTTAATATCCAGCACAAGAATTCTTATTGTTGAATACTTCTAAAGAAAGCAAATTGTTTACACATTCTCAACTAAAGTTCCCAAGACACAAGATAGTATATGAAAATAAAATGTCACATCATGACTTCAGTTCTGCTTTTATAGGCAGGTATAAGGTATCAACCAACTGAAAGTATCATCTCTACAGTGCAAAGTAATTTAAATTGGACTATGCCAAATATTTACTTCCAGTAAAACTGAGCAGCTCTGTCAAAGTGAAGAATGGCAAAAAGAAAAAGGAAATATTTGAGTTTTGTTCCTAGACATATCTGAAGTTTTCCAAAGGTTATTAGGATTTCAGGTAGTGATGCAGTACAAACCCACTAGTTTATCTCAGAAAGGTTGTTTGAAGTTCATCTAGTCGTATCTAACATGCCACAAGTTAAACCTCATGGCACAGATGCTCAGAAAACAACACAAGTACAAAATTCAAAATTACTTTCTTGAAATGCCTGTATTTAGTGACTACTGAATCCTGGAGATGCCTTTACTTAATAAAAGCTGCAGCTTGCAACCTTACATATTTTGGGTTTTGTAGATATGCAAAAGCACTTTGCAGGGCTGAGCCACTTTGCCCAGCTGACATTCATGGTTGACTGGGACTCAGAAACAAGCATTCTTGCACCTCATTTCCCTGTGAACATAGATTTTCCTAGTAAAAACTGACCAGATCAGGTCCGCTCAAAATGAAGTGATTGTCCTTTTTTCCTTTTGAAATGCATCCAGAGAAGGCACATAGAAGTGAGAGGAAAGGGAGAGAAGAGAGGAAGGAAGAGATGAAGCCAGATTTTAAATGTTAAAATATCCTTCTAGTAGTGAGAAAAGCAATGTTCATTTCCCTCCTGTGACTGGATTTTAACCCCAGTCTTCTATTTAGAAGACAACCATGATTCCTAATTACAAATTACTCTGAGTATGGGATTTTCCCCCATTGCTTTTGCTGAAACTATGCAACTTTTGCAGAAAATAATTCATGAGTCATTGAGCAAGAGAGAGCATGACTGCAGTTAATGACTCACTACAGGTGATGGGAGGGTTCTGATGAAAGAGGATTATAAGGAAAGAAATACATTTCTTCCTAAAAAAAGACTTGCTCCCTCCTCATTTCTATCCTAATACTGTGCTACCAAAAAGGACTTTGACAGCTACCCTAGGGCACTAAGCAGAGAAATTATAAGCAAAAATGCTCTCTCAGGACCTGAAATGGGATGCAGTTTTCAGGTGGATCTGCCAGTATCTTCCTTAAAATCAATATGCTTCAAACACCAAAAGGTCTTTCCATTTTTAATGTTAGGCTTCAGTAGGGCCCCTGGAATAAGGTAACATTTGGAAAAGGCAATTCGGATCTGTTGTGTGAGACTGGATCAAAATGAAAATGGTTTGGAATAAATCTCCCCTTGGCCACGATGTTCCTCTAGGCTTACTCTACATTCAGCATTTTTTGGTGGCTTCCTACAACTCAATAATCTTAAAAAAATTACTTTTTTCTTTTTTTTATAAATGTGTCTTCCTTGGAGTCTGCCAGTGCAACATTGCTAAATGTTCTCTGCCCATTCCAAAATTTCCATCCCACATGTCCAAACATCTTGCTTTGTAGCACCCTTTGCTCTTCTCCCAGGAGGCATAGTCTACCCTCATTACCTGCTGCACCTGCAGTATCTACACAGTGCCCAAAAACTAAAATAAAAAAAAGGACAGAGGGAACAGTTATACCAGCTGTCACACAGACACATAAGATGTCCTAACACAGTCACTGCTATTTACGCCGTGAAACTAAACAGGACAAACCAGCAGTCTCATTATGGAGCCAAGCCCAAATCATCCATATCATTGCCTCCTCATTTTGTATACTTCTTGACTGCTTTGACTGGTAATTTCTTGAGCATTTGCAAGACATAGGGAAGATTAGTATTTCTTGTAAATGCTTGACTTTTTGGTATATAACAATGTAAGACAGCAAGTAGTATTTCCCAGTTAGATACTCTTCCAGGATCTACTGACCACTAATAAATAACTAAATAGACAGATAGATAGATAGATAGATAGATAGATAGATAGAAAAATAGATAAAAGAAACATACTCCTATAGATGGGAGCAATAGAAAATGCCAGATAATCTTTTCCTCAGGTGTTTCTCTGGATAAGTTTTCCACGTAACTGAACCCCTGAAAAAAGAGTCTAGATTAGGGAAGCAATCAGAAACTAGGTTTCATGTCAATCAAGTTACTGCAGTAAGAGACTTGGGAAGCAATCGAGTGTTGAGATTTCACATAATTTCCACCTATTTGCGTTCATCTGTACGTGTGAAGAGCCTGAGCTGCTTTCTATAGTCATTTAATCACCACAATTCACAACCTTTCATCTAGCCTGAACATTTTATGAGCTGGCTTTGGGATTATCTCATGCACTTCTGATTTTCTCTCTCCGCAAGGCAAATGAAAGTGCAAAGTAAATGAATACTTTCATGAAAAATTATCCCACAAGATCTGCTGTTACTTCAGAAATTACAATAATTTTTATCTGTAAAAAGAACACTGCATCACTGTCTTGCTTTATTGCCTGTGATATTCAAGACAACAATGCCTGCCAGTGCTACTGGAATGCAGTGGTAATATTTGCAAAGTAATTCCAAGTGTCCAACACTTCTGAAAAACGTTGAATTGCTATTGAAACAAATGGACTCAGAGGTGACGAACTGAAATGTAACTATGTGTTCCACAAGTTTCCAACACAGGCAGAGGCAAAGCTGGTTTTTGGGGGGTTTTTTGTTTTTTGTTTTTTTTTTTAAATGGACACATGATATTTTGCTCAAAGCTTGTACACTGATATGAGAAAATTATACTCTATGCAACTTTTATTAGTAAACTCAAAAAGGAAATATTTCTTATAGGCAAAAAATAACCCAGAAAAAAAAGCACCTTTTTTGACAAAGTTACTTCTTATGTAGTACCTGTCTCTGAAAAACCACATCCAGTCACTAACTCAGCACACTACTAAATGAATTCACTGCGCCAGAGCACCTACAGACAGTACACCGACAAGATCAACAAACACTGGAGCGACAGAAGGCACGTTTGTATGCTTGTGTGTTAAGAAATGGAAAGAAAGGCATGATTATGCTCAAAGACATTATTATGTGATAACTCAATGAGGCAAATGAATGTTAAATTATAAGACCGCTGATAGTGTCATTAACTAAACCTAATGAAAATTCTGATGGTTATACTCTGCTCCAACTATAAACAACAGTGACATATGGTACAAATGATATAGCAACACAGTGTTTTCATTTCAATTCACAAAGCAACAAAATTAAGAATGTATGTGGTGGTGGGAAGACTGAATCAACTGTGGAAAGTATTCAGTGAACAGCCTGAAGGGACAGACTCATGTACTTAGAGCAGATATCCTTAGAGCAGGAAAAAGAATGGTGCTAAACGTGACTTCAGACAATACTCAGTGTTAACACAGAAAGACTGAAACACAGTCTGCAAATTTATGAGGGAAACTCAGACTCACAGAAACATACACTTCTTCTTCTTGCCACTTTTCAACTAATTCAAGAAAATTAAGACCAAACCATCCAGAACTACTGCATACATGAAAGAATTCTAATATAGCTTTCTCCAGATTGCTAAATCTGAAATAGCCCATGGCATACACATGCATCAATACCTACCTTTCATGGTACATTAATTTCTGAGCAAAACGAGGCTTAATACATGGTTTAGAAAATATAAATTAATAATCTCAAATACATCTTCTGGAGAGAATTTCACGATTAAACTAGACATTATTAGTAGTATCTGTCCATTAGTGAAACTCCATATGTTGATGGATGCTGTGATAGACAGCAACTTTCTAAGCCAATTTCTTCAGATCATTTTAGTTACCTCCACCCAGCTCTTTGAGATAACAAAATCAGAGAAAAACTGAAGCTGGAAGGAATAGCTGGAGTCCAATCCAGAGCCGAACAGACTTCACAGTTAGACCAGGTTGCTCTGGACCTTGTCCCAAAGAAATTTGAATGTTACCAGGGATAGATACAACACAGCACTCTAAGCATCTGCCTCCAGTGCTTACCTGCTCTCAGCATAAGAAATATCCATAAATACCTCTGCTTTCTGATGCTTGAATGCATAACTGTTCAAAATTCTCAAATTCTGGAAGTGTTCAAGGCCAGGTTGGATGGGGCTTTGAGCAACCTGATCTAGTGGAAGGTGTCCCTGCCCATGGCAGGAGGTTTGGAACTAGATGATCTTTAAGGTCCCTTCCAACCCAAATCATTATACGATTCTATGATTCCATGATATTTGGATATCATTAAGTCAGTAGTTATAAAATAAAACAATTAATCTAAAAACAAAACTGAAACTAAGACTTTGTATGTCCACTGTCTTCTTAAAAGGGATTTTGAACATAGTATGATGAGGATTCTATATCTACTGTTCCTCTGAATGTCTCCATAGTACATATGCCTACAGCCAACCAAGCAGTCAAGAGTGTCTCCATATGTGAACTTGCTGTTTTCTTGTAAAAAATACTTTTTTAGAGTAATATGATTTCAGTGTTATTTGCTGTTGAAGGATATGCAATAAGAGGAAGCCTTTTCAGAATTGAGTATCATTATTATTTGCAACAGAATTCTTAATTTATTGCTATGAAAAAATGCTAAAGGCTTTTATGACATGCTCATTTTTTTCTACTCTTAAAAGAAAAATCTACTCTTCTACTCTTCAAAAAAAATTTTTCTATGATAGTAAGTAGCCTGCCTGTTTGGTTTCTTCACTATCTATGCTAAAATGTTTGCATGACTCTTGATTGAACTTATGCTGTACCTGTAAGTACACATAGCTGAAAGAAACAAAATTTTAGCTTTTCCTTTTAGTCATGCCTGTTTTCCACTCACCCTCCATGGTTTCTCTACCCACAGCTCACTATGCTATTTTGCAGTTCCTTCTCCATTACTTAAATTTTCTCCTTCCTCAGATTATGAATTTCAACATAATTTGGCTTTGAGGAGGGGGGGAGCTCGAGCAGAAGTAATCTTTACAAGCATAAACATCTAACACGGTACAAATATGTTTTCTTTACAATATTTTCTAGCAAATTAAATATAATTTTCAGTAGGAACACAGATATTTGCAGAACTCACATGAGAATACAAGAATAAAAATTGTTTATAGCAACATTCCTTTGGAGATGTTAGTAAATTTTAAAAAGAAAAATAGAGTAGCTCTGTAAAATGCAAAATTATTCCTGGGTCTTTTAAAAATAGGTATTTGGAACAGAAAAGATTCTAGATACTGTAGCAAGTCCAAGTCCAATTTGTCCAAGTAAAGGTATCAAGTGGAGTTACAACCCTGAAATGTATACAGTTTTGTAATTCTCAGCATATCTTTCATTTTTGCTGTGTGCATTTGTAAAGAGATCTGTTTCTGAGAATGGACACTTCAATGTATTTTTCAAAATATGTCTGTATCCCTGAAAGTCTTCAGAGGATATAGGAATTTCATCTCTAAAATGAAAATACTTAAGAAACATCTACCAGTCTGCATTACAAAGCAATACCAGTTATGTGGTATCTCCTTTACTGTTTCTTTTTATATGGTAGGTAAATATAAAAAAAACCTCAATAAAATATACAGAGAAACTATGAATATGAAGACTAAATCCCATTGATGGAAGTGAATTGTTTCTATGCATAATAGTACAAGCCTTGGTAATTTACAAATCTGCATGAGATTTAGATCAGCAATACACTGCTTACAAGCCTGAAGAACTGCATATCCAACAAAGTTCACTATGGTCCAGAACAGTATATGTGAATCACTGCAAATCTACTTCAGAAGAAAGAGTATTTTGATAAAGCAGTACAATAAAGTTTATGAATTTATCAAAAATGTCTTATTCTCTCCAGGTGGGCTGGAAGAGATATTAATGTTTTATTAATTTGTCTTGGGATTAATCTTAGAAATTTCTGTGGCGTAGAAATTTCACTTGGTCACTACAAATCTGTGTGTACTCACACCTGAAAAGTCTGGCTTAATTCTGGAGAAGAAGCTCTTGCAGACTTGCCAGAACATATTTTGTCATGAAAGAGCAGCAGGGCACCTTATGAAATTGCTGTCAGAGGCCAGACCCTGGGAGGAGCTCTCCTCCACTTTCCAATGACTCTGCATTGGGAATACAGATGTGCAGCACCTTTCTGTGATTCTATGAGATGCTTGCAAACTTCCATGTTTCAAGCTTAGGAACTATGTTGCAGGCTTGAAGAGTTTTCTTTAAACAGGAAAAGCCGATTTACTCTAACAGCTCTGCTTAAGAAGTCTTTCTGTTTAAACACACAACATAGTCGAAATTTTATCGTGCAAATTTCAAATGTGTTGTCTCAAATATTTTGAAATATGTGGCATTTGAATGTAGCTAGTTTCAATACTTATGACTTAAGTCATTTCAAACCTTACCACCCCATTCCTCAACTACACAATTTAGCTCCCTTTTCCTAATTATTACATAAGCTGTTCCAGACAGAGCCTATAACATGAATGCCTCCATTTTCAAGAGATAACTGAATATAATAATAGTTCTTACAAAGCAATGTTTTTATAACTGAGCACAGAGCTAAGATTTCTGTCACAAAGAGAGTAGAATAAACAGTTTATTTATGTTCTCCTGTGAATTAACCTTTTTAAAGACACTAACATTTTGATTATTTTAAAGAAGCAGGTTTTTTTAAATTTTTGTGAGTGTATATCTAACTAATGTCATTCTTCACTTTAACTCTAGAAATGCAATTTTGCATTATTTTGCCCTACTGAACATGAAATTTTGCTTAACAGCAGCATTTCAAATAGGATTCATTCTTGTTCCTAGAGATGGCAGAGGAAACAGATTTATGTCAAGCCTTTAAAATTTGAGAAAAAGCAGGCATAAAAAAATATTTAAAAGCAATGTCCTTTTAAACCAGTCCAGGTGAACAACTGATAGGAGGTACCTGAACTTGAGGAAAACTGCAGTAATTAATCTTCAAGAGCTCAAAGAGACTTCCCCATTGTATTACAAGACAGCTAAGGAACACTTAAATTGTGGGAAAGTTGAGTATAGGTCTCATGGTTTTAATGGACCAAAACTACTATTTGTATAAATGGTTATAGTTACACTGGCGAAATTTGCCTGCTTCAGCCCATGCTGAATTTGGCTACAGGTTTATAATCAAGAGGTTGCCCTCAGCTTCAGCCATGAACTATTTAACATATAAAGGCAACAGGCTGAAACTTACTGCAGACTCTACAGTGGAAAGGATTTTCACAAAGTAAGAGAGTCATTAACCTCTGTGTTCAAAGTGCAGGGTGTGATTACAAAATAGCAGGGCACAGTTATTTGTGGCTTTAAACTGTGAGCAACATTTACAGCAGAGCAGAGTGAATATAAAATATTATTCTGGCACAGACTAGTATGTATATTTGAAGTTGCAATTATTATAGAATTAAATTATATTTTTACTATGATTCATGGTAGGTCAATTGCAATTCCACTTTGTTGGACGTTTAACTGAAGCATGCAATATTTTGGAAAAAACACATGAAACTGTGGATTTGTTTATCAGCCTTCAACTTGGCCCACTGTTTTTACACATTGCTACATAACCATTTCCAGCAAAAAAGCTCAAAACAAACCAAACAACCCCCCTTCAATCAATTAAATTAAAAACACCACCACCACCACCAACAAAAAAACAAAACCCCAAACCAAACAATAGTATTATCTTTGTAATATTTTCAACTGTTTTATCATTAGATTTCAACTATATTTAAAATATAGAATCTGCCACTCCCCATGACTATTTGCACTTTGCAACCATAAATCCAAACAACAAAAGGAAACATTAACACCTCATATTTCTTTCTTTCAGAAGGTAATTTTGGGGAAAACAAATAAAGCAATGTATGGTAGCCCAAGAATAAATTTCCAGAATAAAAGTTTCTCTTTCTGGCAAACCAGAATGATACTTTTATTATCTTTGAACCAAACAATGGTAACAGGAGGTGCCTATATTGAATGAAATTTGATGTATCCATTCAAAATATACCATAAAGAATTTTATGTAGAAAATGCTCCTAATTTTTAAAAATCCTGATTTCAAAGCTAAAATAAATGGATATTAGTTTTTAAACAATTAAACCATAAAGGGATGGAATAGCAACTGAAAATGAACTATTCAAAGTCTTCAGGGCCTTCAGAAGTTTCACAGGTGAGGAGGACCAGGTGAGGACTACCTCCCCAAGGTGAGTGGGACCCGTTTTCTTCAGTATCATCAGAAACAGGATAGCAGGTTGGGAATTGACACAGCTGATGAACACACATTGAATATCTGGCACATTTTTGGCTTTATTTCCCCTAAAACTGCAAAAAGCAGCAGGATTTTACTCCTAGTATATTCACAGCTTTGACAAATTCAAATCATACATGCTGTTTCACTGAATGTTATCAGTTGTGCTACTTTAATGATCACAATGCAATTTTCCTTGCCTAATGAAAAGCAGAAATATCAGTTCAGCTAAATTACATTTTTGGTTATCTGGTATGTGGTTGAGTGTTTAGATCAGTCCTGGACGTAGCTTTCAAATGGTGAGAGTCTAACCAGCTGAGCAGGCAAGCAGCTCCTGTTAAGTTCATATAACGTTCTCCTGCAACCAAAGAGGCTGAAGTACCATGGAACTGTTGAAGTTTCAACTTACTAGGGATTTGTGTTCATAACCTATACACAGACCGATCTGTCACTACGTACAAACTTCAGAATCCATATAATACTTTTACATAACTGGTCATTGCCACTGTAAAGAATCTTTGAATCAATACCTCATGCTGAAGCTTCTGTCCCTACAGAAAATATCTGACATTTTTGCGAGTGCTTATCCTTTTACTAGATTATTACAATGTGGTTTAAATGGCAAAAGATTTGGATACAGCAAACATTGTTTTAAGTCTAATCAGAAACATTATCTAGGAAAAAACATTTCACATGTTCTAACCATAGGCAGTTGGGCACATAGCCTCAAATATGTATGAAAGTCTCAGTCCCATTCTGGACAATCTGCGTCATCTTGAAATAGTGATGATTTACCCAGAACGGTCCAAAATTCAAAGGTAGAGAATAAAGTCATTTTTAAAAAAAAAAGAAGAGGGAGAATTTCTATTGGGTGACAAGTAGTTGTTGATTTGTGTTCGGTAACAAATTATCAAGAGCTATTGGCAACAATGGCATCCCTCTACATGTTCTCCCTACAAAAGGGGAAAACATTGCTAGAAGTGGAGGAATATCATGGTTACGGAATGTATACCTTATATGAAGGCTAGTATGAAAGACAGCACTCAAACCAACGTGAAAAAGAGGAATCACTGGACAAATAAGTCCCTATATCTTACTATCAGACCCTCAAAATAGAATGGTATTTGAAGTGATACTTAGGTTACTTAACATTGGTTTTAGGAGATCTCTAGAAATACTGGTATAAAACTTATGTATCCATTCTTCAGAAACCGCTATGTATCACTGCAGTATCTGAACACATGGTGCATAGCTTTTAACTCAAAAACTCCTCATTTGTCTTTTAAAGTATACATATACACATATACTTTATATGTATTTATATGTAGGCTAAACCCTACTATTTCCACATCTATAATTTCCGAAGCAATACAACATGTCTTTATGCATACCCAAATGTATGTATTTTACAGATGCATGCACTCAGGAAGTCACATATTTTATATATACATAGTGCTAATGTCTTCCATGAAAGGAGACAAGAACCCCTAGAGGCAGTGAGGCTCCCTTCCCCCCGGTTTTTCACAGTTTGCCTGTGGGACGTTCCACACTGTCAAGTTGAACATTATTACTCATACTAAGGACACACAAGCTGGACTCCTATTTGTGCCACGCATCTGATGGCCATCTGATGACCTGTGTATCAGTGTTAGATACTGATAAGTGTTAGATAGATACTGATAGATTTGTGCCACGCATCTGATGGCCATCTGATGACCTGTGTATCAGTGTTAGATACTGATAAGTGTTAGATAGCCCAGAAAGCCAACCGTATCCTGGGCTGCATCAAAAGAAGCGTGGCCAGCAGGTCGAGGGAGGTGATTCTGCCCCTCTACTCTGCTCTGGTGAGACCCCACCTGGAGTACTGTGTCCACCTCTGGAGCCCTCAGCACAGGAAAGACATGGACCTGTTGGAGCGGTTCCAGAGGAGGGCCACAAAAATGATGCAATGGCTGGAACACCTCTCCTATGGAGAAAGGCTGAGAGAATTGGGATTATTCAGCCTGGAGAAGAGAAGGCTCTGGGAAGACCTTATTGCAGCCTTTTGATACTTAAAAGGGGCTTACAAGAAAGATGGGGACAGACTTTTTAGTAGGGTCTGTAGCGATAGGACAAGGGGTAATGGTTTTAAACTAAAGGACGGTAGATTCAGACTAGATATGAGGAAGAAATATTTTATGATGAAGGTGGTGAAACACTGGAACAGGTTGCCCAGAGAGGTGGTAAATCCCTGGAAACATTCAAAGTCAGGGTGGATGGGGCTCTGAGCTACCTCATCTAGTTGAAGAAGTCCCTGCTCATTGCAGAGGGGTTGGACTAGATGACCTTTAAAGGTCCCTTCCAACCCAAACTATTCTATGATTCCATGATTCTATAATTTGACTGATACACAAAGCAAGATTTTAAGAGACAGTATTAAATGCGTTTCAATATTGCCAGTTTACACCTCAGTGTGGCAGTGAATAAAAAGTACTCTTACAGACATCAGACTTCACCTGCACAGATCATTTTTATCTGAAGCAGCTACTAAGAGATGTCAATCTATCTCTCCCCCTCTTCTTGTCCCCTTGTGTTTTTCATCAACTGCTTTGCCCAGTAGCTACTTCATAAATGCATGATTCTAAAAATTCTTTCTGACATCTGTTTCCAATTCATCTTTTTTCATGCCCTTTTCAAGCTCCATATCCTATGATCAGTACAGTGGGCCCAATTCGCCCCTGATGTAACTAACCTAGCCACTGGCTCTAGGGATGGTTTTGGTCTTGTCTGTTCAGAGGGTTAATTTCTGTTTAAGCTATTTAAAATGACATTTCAATGCAATTCTTTCTTAACTGTCATGTTCTATAAGATGTATCTGTATTTCTATAATTTCCATTTACTCCCAGGACCACCTCTATGGCTTTTACGAAATGTTACCTATTTCACATTGCACTTCTTTTATTTGAAATCCCAGGAATGCTCTTAGGTTTCCTGTTGTTATGTTAGTCAGAAAAGTTCAAAAGAAAAACCTTCTGTTCAGCCACGTGGCTTCCAGGCATTATAGGAGTGAAAAAAAAAAAAAAAAAAAAAAAAGAAGTAGCAAACACCACTCCTTCCACGTTCAATAGAAAACCAATAGATGTTAAATACTTGTCATGTCATGCCATGTGGCTTTCAGGAAAGAAATTTTGTGAAGAAGCCACTTAGACATTACCTGTAAAACTAATCTAAGCTGGGATGTCGGACAGTGGTGATGCAGTCAGAATATTTTCTAGGCAGGCTTGCTGCTCTTGCATCCTTCTTTCACCCTTTCTTCTTCACCTCTACTTCACCCTCCGCTTTCCACTTCAGTGTGATCCTTCCTTTCATTGCCTCTTAATCTTGCCTATTCATCCTCTCCAAAGCTCTCCTCTTTTCAGCCCTGCAATGTCATGGCATGACTTTGACAATGATCATTTGGCCAGAGTAATGTCTGTTTCTTCCACACTGTTTCTGTGCTGTAAATTAAGGTTTGGACCTTTGGTGGGGGGACCAGGAGACAACTTCCCGTTGTTCTGTGCAGTACTTGTTGCAGTCAGCTGCCCTCAACAAATGTAACTCTCAGCAATGCTCCAGGTCCAGACAACTGATGCTTAATAACCTTTGACAGGTGTTAAAGAGACAGATCATAACTGCCCAATAAAATGTTATGGCTTAATAAGAGCAAGAAATAACAGCATAAGCTTGCAGTTATTTGCTACGACACTGTTATGTACAGGTATGCACACACATAAATGCCTATAAATGTTTTTAAAATGTTCATGTTTGAAACAGTAGCAAGCTCCTCCATTCAAGTTGGAGCTTTGGCTTTTATAAACAAATTATTAAAGCAGCATTCTAAAATGACGTGCCAGGAAAGAAGTCCTGTATTTCAAAACCTTGACGAAATAAGCATTTTCTCTTAGATTTTCTAATATTTTGTTAGCTACGTTTAAATATTTGCTTGCATATAAACATGGACATGCCATAATAGCTGGGGGAAAGAAAACACATTTAAAATTTCAACACTATGCCAAAATACTTGTTACTGAACTTGTTGTAAAATCTTCTAATGTAAAATGAATGTGGCACCTGTACAGTTTGGGTGGCCAAAAAACTCTCTGACAGTAAGCAAAAATGATGAAAAGTGAGTAGGTACAAATTCTTTTTTTTTTGGTAACTCAAGTCACTTTAAGCTCTTGGGTTCAGAAACACATGAATAAAAAATTAGAAATTAACAAAAAGTTCTCCAAAGGAAAGAGGCCAAACAAACTTTTCACTGTTGTACATCACACGAAACATGGTAAGTGATAAACCAGCTGTTGCAATAAATTGGATCCAAACCAAGAAACTAGGGAGTAAAGTGAACCACTAAATCCCATATACCTGTGACACATGAGCTGCTCTGTTCACCCAATAGCTGCGTTTCTCTCCTTTTCAGTTCCTCCTTGGGAAATAGGGCAGTGAAAATCTGCTTTTCATCACCCCTTCCCTGTACTCTTCTTCATCATGCCTTTGCGTCTCACTGCTACTTGCTTTTAGGTGGATCCAAATTGACCCAGGAATGAATTCTCCAGGGCTCATGCTGTCATTTACTGCCAGTCTTCAAAAAAAAAAGCCGTGAGGAAGATTATATTCACTATTAATCTCCCCACCCACATATTGTCTACAATGGTTAGCTACAGCAACAATATAGTACTGTTTATAAACTTAGTTTGTACTGTAGTATCTGCTCCATCAAATAGCAACTACCCTTGATTGCAACGAAAAATCATGTTTCGTTTGCTTATATTCAGTGCAATTTGTGAGGTTCCTCTGCAGATGTAAAAAACCCAAACTACTTGCTTACCTCATGTCAGTCAGCCCTATGCTAAAAGCTTTTAAAGCAAATTTCACCTCAGATCTCTTATTTAGAAAAGAAAGAGGCAGCTCTAGTTTTGAAAAGCCTTTGTTATTGCACCACAAATAAGAGATTATACAGTATATAATTTCATAATCAAGCCATACATATACTGAAAATTTTCTGAAAAATTATTTCCTGTGCTGTGTTCCTTCTACTTAGTCCTTCTAATATAAAATAAAATAAATTGAAAAGCATAACTATGTGAAAGTAAAACATGAAGAAAATGTTTCTTTGATTTTGTTCATGTAACATATTTTGAAAACAGATCCACTATAAACTGTTTCTCTGATAATCAGAAAATGGCTGTCAGTATCATGGTTTGATTTTAATAATTTCTCCCTCATTCTTCATGGAAGCATACAGGATTTATAAAAAATCAGAAGTGGTCTAATAAAAATATTATAGATTGCCAGAATAATACATAATTTATGTTTTGAGCATTATGAGTGCATATGAGATTTCACTCATGTTTCTACTTTGTATCAGTTTTTTCTTAACTAACATTCAACTTCTGTTTCTTGGAACAGACTCAGGAACCCTTCTTTACCTTAGATTCAAAGGTACTGAAAAAATAATACGTTACGCAGTGCAAGAATAGCGAAAGCTAGGCATAGGTTCCACTGTGGTGTGGTGGGTTGACCTTGGCTGGGCGCCAGGTGCCCAACAAGCCGCTCTATCACTCCCCCTCCTCAACTGGAAAGGGGGGAGACAATACAACAAAAGGCTTGTAGGTTGAGATAAAGACAGGGAGAGATCATTCACCAATTACCATCACAGGCAAAACAGACTCGACTCGGGGAAATTAGTTTAATTTATTGACAATCAAAGGTCAGAGTAGGATAATGAGAAATAAGGACAAAACTAAAAACACCTTCCCCCCACCCTTCCCTTCTTCCTGGGCTCAACTTCAATACCAATTTCTCTACCTCCTCCCCCCGAGCAGCACAGGGGGATGGGGAATTGAGGAACGGGGGTTACACTCAGTTCATCACACATTGTCTCTACTGCTCCTTCCTCCGCACGCTTGTCCCTTTTTCCAGCATGGGGTCCCACCCATAGGAGACAGTCCTTCATGAATGTCTCCAACATGAGTCCATCCCAGGGCTACAGTTTTTCAAGAACTGCTTCATCATGGGTCCTTTCCATGGAGTGCAGTCCTTCAGGAATGGACTGCTCCAACATGGGTCCCTCGTGGGGCCAGAGGTCCTGCCAGCAAACCTGCTCCAGCGTGGGCTGCTCTCCACAGGGCCACAGGTCTTGCCAGGAGTCGGTTCCAGCATGGGCTCTCCACAGGGTCACAGCTTCCTTCAGGGCACATCCAGCTGCTCTGATATGGGGGTCCCTCCATGGGCTGCAGGGTGGATATCTGCTCCTCTGTGGAGCTCTGTGGGCTGCAGAGGGACAGCCTGCCTCGCCGTGATCTTCACCACAGGCACAGGTTCTCTGCTCCAGCGCCAGGAGCACCTCCTCCTCCTCCTTCTTCACTGACCTTGGTGTCTGCAGAGTTGTTTTTCTCACATATTCTCACTCCTCTCTCCCAGCTGCTGTTGTGCAGCTTTTTTCCCCCCTTCTTAAATATGTTATCACAACGGCGCTACCAACGTTGCTGACAGGCTCAGCTTTGGCCAGCAGCAGATCTGTCTTGGAGGCAGCTGGAAATGGCTTTGTCCAACACAAGGACAGCTTCTGGCATCTTCTCACAGAAGCCACCCCTGCAGCTCTCTCCACTACCAAAACCTTGCCACGTAAACCAAATGCATGCAGTTACTCAGCCTATCTAAATTTGGGACCTAAGTAGCACTCCAAGTTTCCTAGTCTAAGTCTGTGTACCAACTATGCCAAATCACTACCTGGCAAAATCCAGGAGGGCAGCAGTGCCCCTCCTCTGCCTCCTATTCCCATGCACCAGTTTCTACACAACAAAAACATAGCATGCATAGGTCACAGGTGACCATGTGTGGTCTTATCAACACAACCAGGAGACCCTCTTCTTCCACACCAAGGCACAAACCCACAGGTCAAATTAGACAAGGGATGAGACTACTTACAAGTGTAGGCAATGGAATCAGATCTACAGTTCATAGTTTTTCCAGTCAATATAGACAAAGCAGAGTGGTGCAAGGTGGGTTTATCAAACAGGCAATTTCCTGTTAAACAGAAAACCAATACAATACCTTCCTACCCATAGTAATTTATAATCTTTATCTTGTGTCCTAGAATCTTACGGCACTATGATAAAGCTCCCTGCTTTGTATTTCAGACATTTAAAGCTTCCACACATACATCAAATTTTCCTTGAAAACACACCACACAAAACACTGTTGCTGAAAGCTCATGAAGTATTCACTTGAACACGATTTAAAAGATTCATTGTATGTCTGAGAGAGAAATAATTAATCTCCTGCATGTATGGTTAATGAGTGATAGCGAAACAAAATTAAGAGATACTAGTATATATAAATGTTTTTCTAATAGCTTTCCTGCCTCAGACTGTGAATACAGACTATAAGATCATCACTGATGCTTGTTATGTTGGCAGTCTTCTTTCTAGAAATCAATGAGTCAGTTGTAATTTATTTACAACCTTATTTCTTGTTCCCCTAGCCTTAAAGAAGTGACTGAACAGCATGTCTTTGTACAGTTGGAGCTGAGTATCAGGAAAAAGAAGAGGCAGAAAATGAACAATGCATGTAAAATGCATTAATACTACAAAATTTACATGTTGAGCCTTAAGTTCATGTGAAGTTTTGCTTACCATATTTACTGTTCTGCTTCAGCTTTTCCCTTGTCTAATGCTTATTCTGCCCCAGCAATGCAATTCAGGCTCTAAAAGCTGTTTCCCACACAGAAGAAGAGCAAACAGTTTTAGTAGACTTAGTCTCAAGTGTGAATGTGATCAGAATTGACCTCGGATTATACCAAATTATAAACTACTTGGAAAAGTCTTTCATCTTCTGTACTTTTGCATTGAACACCGGCATAATTGGCCTGTATACCACTATGACAAGTTCAAACCTAAATGACAATAAACCAAAATGTAAATATATGCACTTTAAGATCCCTAACAAGATGAAGTCAATGTTAACTACTGGCCTTCAGATGAAGACACTGCATTCTTATTTTTCTAATGTGAGTTTCTTACCTCTTCCTGCCATTAAGATAGGATATCCTTTTCATGCACATACATAATAACTTACTCAAAAAATTGTAATAAAATTTTTTTCTAATTAGAACAATGCTTTGTAATATCATAAGAAAAGGATTGTTTCAGTGTTTATGACTGTTTTTCCACATTTTGGCAAAATTTCCACATTTGGCAAAATCCAAGTTCAAATAGCTTTCAAATAGCACAGCTAGTCTTCAAGTAATGTATAATTACAAGTCTGCAAGTTAGACATACTCTTAAAATAGCACTCTTGTATTTAAAAACCAGGTCACCACAGGAAAAAACAATTAAAATCATCAGTCTCTAAAGTATTCAGGATCATATTCTGTTGTTTATACAGATTTCAAACATATAAATTACAAATTATGAATCATCATAGCTGTATTTTTTTCATTTATCATTCAGGAGGTGTGATTACTGAAAAGTTTTAAAGAAGTCTGTCACAGAGTGGTACACTTTATCAGTAACATATTATGACTGAGGTTGCAAAAATTATTATTAATAAATTTATCATGAAAATGGATTTATTACGAAAATTTATTATGAATTATGAAAATAAATGCATCATCAAAATTTGTCCTGTTGGCCTACACAAGCTTTCCTGTAGAGAGTTTTATGTTATCAATCAGTTACTACCTCAATGCAGGTAAAAGCACAAAACATTCCACATAAACTGTTGGAGGGGTCTCAGAATTTCTTTTTGCGAACTATGACCTTTTTGTCAAAAAACATAGGAGCACTGAATCTTTATCAGATGATTCTCTTGCCCAACCTTATTGACACTTATTGATATTATATATGTTATAAAAATTTCAGTGAATTTGTTGTTCTGTTGATCGCTACTTTCATCTTTTTGTAGGTCAGTTTTTCACTAGTATTTCAATTGTCAGAGTTTCTCAGAGACAATGTGAGAATTACTGATGTATTTAAAAATGCCTTAACATGCTGTGTTATATATCATAAAGAAACAAAAAACATAGCAGATATTTTTTTCTCTCTCTCTTCTTTTTTTTTTCCCTGGTTGGTTTTGGATGGAAAGAATCCAAAATGAAAGATTAAAAAAAATAAAAACCACACAACTTCCTCCTTATACTTGGTAGGATGAAAAGAAAAAAATCCCCCAACAAGTCCCTAGCAGAAAAAAGCTTGACTACTATCTTATTAATGCAAATTTGAGCGGTGCTATTTCTGTTGCTAAAAATCCATTTGTGTTTCATGCATATCTGCAGGGATTATGTTTTAGAAAATAAACATCCATGAGAAGTTCTTACGTATTCATTACTTTACTGGTATTATGACAACTTGGTGCAGAAATATGTTAGAAATGTCTTAGAAGTAGCACACTAGCTTACCTTAATTCTCATGAAAACACATATTTTACTAGAAGGATTACTGAAATCACATCAAAACACACCTCAAACTCCTGGTTTGGTTATATTTTCTCCTCAGTTACACTGGTGAAGCCCAACCACCTATTTGAAATATATCATGGTATGTATATATGAAAATGTTTCTCCTGCATCCTTGCATGCTTTTTAGGTACTAGTGAAGCCCAGACAAAAACCTGCATCCATGTGACAAAGTTGATTCTTTTCCTTCATTTAATGGTAAAATCAAATAGAAGCACACAGGCTTAGATGTCTATATTTATTTAAAGGGTTCACTAGGTCTTTGCTTAACTTCACATGGACATAAACTAAGTGCCAAAAAGCAAAGACATATAAGCATTAGGTGCCACAAAAAAAAAAAAAAAATCTCTCCTCTTTCATAGACTGCCTCATTGACTGACTCACTAATTTTGGGGACAAACATTTTTTCAGACAGCTTGGGTCACCCATCTCATTCACTGCTTCACTGCAAAAACGTCTGCAGTTGACTTATTCTAGGGATGACACAGGAATGAGCAGCAAAGGTGGGTTAGGGTTTTCCAAAAAACAGTTCAGGGTTAAATGTATACTAAGCCACATCAGCACTGGGAATTGATGAGCATTTGTCTGTGGCCACATCCGCAGACTGATTCTGAGGCTGATTCCTGCACAGCCAACTAGCACTTCAGCTGCCAAAGGATTTGTCACTATGGTTGGTCTGGAGTATGCCATTCAGCTGTAGATTTTACATACAGATACAGAAAGATGGTTTGTTCCGAAATCATAATTCGAAAAGATAGAGAGGCACTTCCATATATATCCATAAAAGGCATCCAACCCCTTAATTTCAAGTTACCATACAAGTAGAAGCAATTCATTAGCACTCTGCACAATTTGTACTGAGTTGTGCCTGTTTATAAAAAACCAAAGTTTGACATTTTAATTTTCCATTGCTTCTGGCACGCTTAACTGCTTTTTTTCATCTCTCTTCTTTGTCAAGTACAAAATTGCACCTGCTGGAAACATCAGAAAGATATATTTTTCATCTGTCTTTTAATGAAAGGTGTATCAGTTCTTTTAATGGCTAACAGGGAGCGTTTGGGTAAATTACTTTGCCCTCCTGCTTACCACTGTAGATCTTCAAAGTGATTTCCTCAGACTTAGTGTGTCTCTTTTTTTAAGAGACGTCATAGTGTGGATTACTGACTACTTTTCCAAGTAAGTTGCTCCAGTAGCTACACACGTCACTGTGAAAAATTTTTAGCTTATTTCTAGTCTGATTTTACCAATTTAGGCAACAATACCTTGTGTTTTTACTACATTAATGGGTCCTCTGCTATTGGAAACCTTATTTCCACTGAATTCACGAATAAGCTTCCTTGTAAACACTTTATTTGTTAAGTTAAAGCAACTCATATCCAGAAAATTTTAACTTCCAGGAAGGCTTTAGGAGTATGAAATAACTTTTTTTTTTTTAATTTTTCCTGAAATTTTTATTTGCATTACCTTTTCCGTAGATTGGTTATAAGGAAAAGACGTTTTCTGGTAACAGCCTCACTAGATCTCGGCACACTTAGACACTGCTTTTGCTGTTCAACTTGCTCACCAGGACTAGTAAGTCTTTAGGAATCACTGCTTCAACATACAGCCACTAAAGCAAGCAAGTCTAACTCAGGCGGCCAGGCATGTGGCCTGGACTGTACTTTACCACACTAAAATCTAATTCTTTATAGAGTGAATCCTCTTTCATACTCAAGCAGAAGAACTCTGTGTAAATACTTTCTTTGAAAGGCAGTTACAGAGAATGTTTGCCATCTGCAAATGTTTAATAACTAAACTGCCTGCTGCAGCAGTTACGCAGCATACATTTTTCTTGGAATCATAGAATATCTCAAGTTGGAAGGGACCCATAAGGATCATCAAGTCCAAATCCCTGCTCCCTGCAGGACTACCTAAAACTAAATCATTTGACTAAGTGCATCATCCAGACACCCCATGAACTCTGACAGGCTTGGTGCTGTGACCACTTCCCTGTGGAGCCTGTTCGTGACCAACCAACCTCTTAGTGAAGATCCTTTTCCTAATTTTCCTAGTACTACATATCTTTGCTCCAAAGCCTACAGAGTATTTTGCATGATAGCTAAAACATTCCTATCCTTATTTTAATCTATTAACCTTTGTATTGTGGTGGCTGTAATTTATTAATAACTTTCTCCTAAAAAGATGTGCTCTGAACTAGTAAAGATGGTAAAACATTGGAGATGTTCACTCACTGGAAGAAGTATTTGTTGATCTAACCCAAGAGTTACACTACCAGCTACCATACTACCACTATACAAAGATGTCCCTGTGTGTATACCATATGTGGGTATACCATCACTCATGTAAGATGGCACCAATATATCTTTGGGTGATCATGTAAAAGACCCTGAAGAGGAACCATTCACAGCTGTTCAGGGACATGAGCCAGGGCAACATTTATACTATGCTCACAGAAGCTCATTTCTTCAGGCCTCTGCACCAAACTGATCCTCCCTTCACTCTACTATGTCTTTCAAAGTTCTTAATCACAATTTAACTGCGTCTCCTGTCATCATACATCAAGTAAAAGTGCTGATGTGACTAAATACTTTTAGCAGCATCTAATCAAGTCCCTGCTTTCTGAAGTGTAAGAATTAAACAGTCCATCCTTTGGGACATGCATAGGCTAAGGGGAGAGGATCATAGAATCACAGAATCATAGAATCACAGAATGGTTTGGGTTGGAAGGGACATTTAAAGGTCATCTAGTCCAACCCCTCTGCAATGAGCAGGGACATCTCAACTAGAGCAGGTTGCTCAGAGCCCCATCCACCCTGACTTTGAACGTTTCCAGGGATGGGGCAGCCACCACCTCTCTGGGCAACCTGTTCCAGTGTTTCACCAGCCTCATCATCAAAAATTTCTTCCTTATATCTAGTCTGAATCTACCTTCCTTTAGTTTAAAACCATTACCCCTTGTCCTATCGCTACAGACCCTACTAAAAAGTCTGTCCCCATCTTTCTTGTAAGCCCCTTTTAAGTATCAAAAGGCTGCAATAAGGTCTTCCCAGAGCCTTCTCTTCTCCAGGCTGAATAATCCCAATTCTCTCAGCCTTTCTTCATAGGTCAGGTGTTCCAGTCCTCTGATCATTTTTGTGGCCCTCCTCTGGAACTGCTCCAACAGGTCCATGTCTTTCCTGTGCTGAGGGCTCCAGAGGTGGACGCAGTACTCCAGGTGGGGTCTCACCAGAGCAGGGTAGAGGGGCAGAATCACCTCCCTCGACCTGCTGGCCACACTTCTTTTGGTGCAGCCCAGGACACAGTTGGCCTTCTGGGCTGCAAGCGCACATTGCTGGCTCATGTCCAGCTTTTCAACCACCAGTACCCTCAAGTCCTTCTCTGCAGGGCTGCTCTCAATCCCTTCATACCCCAGCCTGTATTAATACAAGGGGTTGCCCTGACCCAGGTGCAGGACCTTGCATTTGGCCTTGTTGAACCTCATGAGGTTCACATGGGCCCACTTCTTGAGATTGTCCAGGTCCCTCTGGATGGCATCCCATCCCTCAGGTGTGTCAGCCACATCACTCAGCTTGGTGTCATTTGTAAACTTGCTGTGGGTGCACTCGATCGCACTGTCTGTGTCATTATCAAAGATATTGAACAGTACTGATCCCAATGCGGACCCCTGAGGGACACCGCTCGTCACTGATCTCCATCTGGACATTGAGCCGTTGACCACTACCCTCTGGATGTGACCATCCAACCAATTTCTCATCCACCAAGCAGTCCATCCATCAAATGCATGCCTCTCCAATTTAGAGAGAAGGATGTTGTGGGGGACTGTGTCAAAGGCCTTACAGAATTCCAGACAAATGACATCCGTACTCTTCCCTTGTCCACTGATTTAGTCACTCCATCACAGAAGGCCACTAGGTTGGTCAGGCAAGACTTGCCCTTGGTAAAGCCATGCTAGCTGTCTCATATCAACTCTCTGTCTTCCTTGTGCCTTAGTATAGCTTCTAGGAGTATTTGTTCCATGATCTTCCCAGGCACAGAGGTGAGGCTGACAGGTCAGTAGTTCCCAGGGTCCTCCTTTCTACTCTTTTTAAAAATGGGTGCAATGTTTCACTTTTTTGAGTCACTGGGGATTTCACCTGACTGCCACGACTTTTCAAATATCATGGAGAGTGGCTTGGCAACTACATCAGCCAATTCCCCCAGGACTCTGGGATGCATCTCGTCAGGTCCCATAGACTTATGTATGTTGAGGTTCCCCAGGTGCTCTCGGGCCTGATCTTCTCTTACAGTGGGAAGGACTTTGCTCCCCCAGTCATTGCCTTAAGGTCCATCCACTCCAGAGGTGTAGGAAGAGAGGTTGCCAGTGAAGACTGAGGCAAAAAAGTTGTTGAGTACCTCAGCCTTCTCCTCATCTGTTGTTACCAGTTTGCCAGCTGTGTTCATCAGGAGGGGTACGCTTTCTTTGACCTTCCTTTTTTGGCTGATGTACCTATAGAAGCCCTTCTTATTATTCTTTGCATCTCTTGCCAAGTTCAGCTCCTGCTGCACCTTGGCCTTCCTGACCCCATCCCTACACAACTGGGCAACCTCCCTATAGTCTTCCCAGGATACCTGTGCCTGCTTCCACTGCCTGTGCATTTCCTTCTTGCCCTTTAGTTTGACCAGCTGGTCTTGATTCAGCCACGCTGGTCTCTTGCCTTCTTTTCCTGATTTCTTACACATGGGGATCAAGAGTTCTTGTGCTCTATAGAAAAAGACCTTAAAGATCTGCCAGCTCTGTTCTGCTCTTTTGTCCGTAGGGCAGTTTCCCATGGAGTCTTATTGACTAATACCTTGAACAGCTGGAATTTTGCTTTCCTAAAATTCAGGGTCCTGACTTTACTCTTCTCCTGACCTGTATCCCTCAGGACTGTGAGCTCCACCAGTGCACGATTACTGCAGCCCAGGCTGCTTCCAATCTTGATGTCACTGATCAACTCACTTGTGTTGGTGACCAACAGGTCCAGTAACGCATCCCCCAGTAACGCATCCCCTCTGGTAGGGTTGCCTATTACCTGGCTTAAGAAGTTACCCTCGATGCACTCCAGGAGACTCCTGGATCGCCTATGGCTCGCCGTGCTACTTTTCCAGCAAATGTCAGGGTGGTTGAAGTCCCCCAGCAGGATGAGAGCCTCTGAGTGCGATGCCTCCTGCAGCTGGATTAAGGAGGCTTCATCAATAGGTTCCTGTCGTGGTTTAGCCCCAGTCGGCAGCTAAGTACCACGCAGCCGCTCACTCTCTCCCCCGCGGTGGGATGGGGGAGAGAATCAGAAGAGAAAAAGTAAGAAAACTCATGGGTTGAGATAAGGACAGTTTAATAGGTAAAGCAAAAGCCGCGCACGCAAGCAAAGCAAAACAAGGAATTCATTCACTCCTTCCCATGGGCAGGCAGGTGTTCAGCCATCTCCAGGAAAGCAGGGCTCCATCACGCATAATGGTTACTTGGGAAGACAAACACCATCACTCCGAATGTCCCTCCCTTCCTTCTTCTTCTCCAGCTTTATATACTGAGCATGACGTCATATGGTATGGAATAGCCCTTTGGTCAGTTTGGATCAACTATCTTGGCTGTGTCCCCTCCCAGCTTCTTGTGCACCTGGCAGAGCATGGGAAGCTGAAAAGTCCTTGACTAGTGCAGCAACAACTAAAATATCTCTGTATTATCAACACTGTTTTCAGCCCAAATCCAAAACATAGCCCCATACCAGCTACTATAAAGAAAATTAACTCTATCTCAGCTGAAACCAGGACAGTTCCCCTTGATCAGGTGGCCTGTAGCAAACACCAACCACAAGGTTCCCTTTGTTGCCTCAGTCTCTAATTCTTACCCATAAGCTTTCAATCTACTCATAGCTATTCTTCAGAGACAGCTCCTCACAATCTATCCAGTTCTTGACATAGAGGGAAACCCCTCTGTCCCTCCTTCCTTGCCTGTCCCTTCTGAACAGCTAGTAGCTATTGACAGCCACATGCCAGTCATGGGATTTGTCCCACCAAGCACTTCAGTTGAGCTGTCAGTCTTGTCACCTTTTTAGAGGAACACACCTTAATTCCTTTGAGGTATTTCACCGGTGTTCTCTGTTGGCTCCTCTTTGAAATACCTCCTATTTGAGGTATTTCACCGGTGTTCTCCTGTTCTCTCAGGAGCCCCTGGCTCATCTCTGTAAGAGTTCAAGTGTGCTCCAGTGTAGCCAGCAGGTCTCAGAGCAACAGGCCGAGGGCCCTCGCTAGCACCCCATCCCTCTAAACCTTGGCGTGCCATCCCATGGCTTGTTACAGGCAAGCCTGATATTATCCTCCCCCCACTTTAAGTCTAGTTTGAAGCTCTGTTTATCAGCCCCGCTAGCTTGGGAGCAAAGACCCTCTTCCTCCTTTGAGAAACATGAATTCCATCTGACGCCAGGAGGCCTGGTGCTGTGTAGACCATCCCATTATCAAAACCCACAAAATTCTGGCCGTGACACCAGCCATGAAGCTATGTATTAAGAGACTGGATCCGTCTGTTTCTTCCAATATCACTGCCCACAACTGGAATGATAGAGGGAAACTCTGAAGTAGGTCTACAGCAAGATCAGGGTTAACAAGAGACTCCTAAGAAGTCTTGTTTGTTCTATGAGAAACTTGGTTGTGTCCAAGCTGAGATATGAAAACAGCAGATAGATAGGACCCAGCAGTGCCTGGGATGCTCTTCCAAGACCTGACACTTCACCTGGGGAAGAATGGGCAGTGGGTAGCACCTGGTGCACTGGGCAATGGCAACCTGATTCAGACACCTAGAAACACAGACTAATTCAACTGAAATATCACCAGGCCTGCACACCTGCACCAGACCAACACTGTACAGCTGCAAAGCTGCCTGGTAGATGCATATCAACTGTAAACGATCACAGAACAACAGCCAAATGAGCAACACCTATCCCAATGGAAAAACCCAGAGAAGTCAGGATGTACCATCCATTTTCAGTTCCTCCGTCTAGTTCTGTTGCACAGGGTTGATCCCAGTATGTATGTCTACCTCTACCATCTTGCAGTAAAACACAGACCTTTGTATTTTTTAACACATTAATGTTGGGAAGCTAAAATAAAATGTGGATTTTGGCCAGTTGGTAAAATGTTTTTATGTTGCTTTTACTTTTTCTTCCCACTTTTGACTCCTATTCAGCAGCATTCATTAATCTGTTTGTCCTCCAAACCACTTGATTTTGCCTCAATACCAATGAAAACTGAGCTTTAAAATCATTGTATACATAGCTAAATGTGAGAAGTCTGTAATTTATCTCTTTGGTATCGTTTTATTCCTTTAGGTCTCTCTAAACTAAAAATGTATTTTATTGGAGGACTTCACACTATACAGTCCGCCCACTTTTAATACTTTCTTGTTCCTAAGTCAGCTAGTATAAAATTAGCTTGATGGCGTCAGATATTTCCTGAATCTAGACTAGTAAATTCTCTAGAGGCAGAGACTGTCATTACTCATTTCTATCAGGAGTATTACACACTTAGAGGTTAAAACTTGTACAAGTGGAAACCTTGCTGAATGAAAGAAACTCAGTAATTTTTTCCTTGAATTTTAAAATAGCAGAGTTAGGATATTTTAAATACCTGATTCCTGATACCTCATTCAAGGGAAGTTCTAAGCATATTTAAGCCCTATCAGTGAATATATTTTAGGAGATATTTGTTGATCATGTATTTGGGCATTTGGAGTATGCAAAGCTTGCTTTCCTACATTTTACTTCTTGGCACGAACCACACATTGAATATTACAGCTCTTTGGAAACAGATGAAAAAAATAAGGGTTTGATTTCCAATACAAAAAGAAAATTGCAATTCCAAATTTTTACACAATGTCCTGTTAACATCCATTAGGGAAATAAGGACTGATATGAGAGCAGCAAGCAATCCTATGCTCCACTAAACAAACACACAAGACACTTCTTACATTTGCAGCAGTCATTTTGTAAGATTTTCTTGTCCATGACATATGCTGCCTGGAAGACTTGACTGGACACAAGCTAGGAGTATTTGTATTGGTAGGGAATTAAAGCATTTTGATAGAAGTTTGATTTCACTTCAGAACAATAAAAAGTTATTAATAAATTAATGGAAACAAATATACCATTAAAATTGTTTCAGGATAGAAGTGTTTTATTTCAGTCTTTTGATAGATTTACTACTATGATATACAAAAACAGACCTCTTGAGCTAAGAATACTTTGGTGGGAAGTTGAGAGCCCTGGGGAACCTCAGCCTTTTAGTCTTCAGGCTAAAATTAGAGCCTTGAAGGCAAGGCCAGTTCTGACAAGAAACTACATAGGTTTCTGATGGAAAGCTTTCGGTGTTGCTCAAAGAGACGATAAAAAATGCCCACTCTTTTCTCTCTTCCAATATTCAGGCATGAAGGATGGTGTCAGAATCTTTATTCTGAATATTTAGGATGAAAAGCCCTGACCATAATGCTGTGCATATTTTCATCTGTGACAGACACATCAAGGAGCTCTTCAATCTGTGAAATACAACACCTTTAGTTTGTGACAACCACAGAGACCTTAGTTTCAATCATTTGCTTAAAAGTAAACTCAGTGATAGCATGGGGAGTCATACTGGCTGTCCGGTATCAGTCAATGCATGCTAAGGCAGGGAAGGTAAATTGTTTTCTCTCTTGTTCAATTCCTAGCACTGACTGCTCACGTTTCCAGTTAAAAGTGAATTGAGAGTATCTGAATATCCTTTATAAGCATTTTTATTGTCACATCTAATAAATTTTAGTAATATTGATCCATACTAAATAAAGCTAAACACTTCTAGGCAAACTTTATTCCATTCTTACGCTACTGTGCACTTGTGGAAAAAGAAAGGGAGGAGTAGGGAAGGAGAAGATACTAAAGGGTAGAAAAAGCCAGACTTTGAAACTACCCGAATACTATATAATTCTGGTAGAATTAAACCCTGGGCTGAGCAAATTGTGTGGTTTGTGTTTTCTGTAGTGCACTGAGGCACTGCTTTCTTACTGCACTGACCTGCAGACGCGTTTGGCTATGCAAGGGATACTGAGGTATAACGTCCCTTATATATGATTTAGCATCAGGTCTAGAAATGCTGCAGTGCTAGGAACACAGTCCCTCCAGGAAGAAGTTTGTCATTGCCTCCCAGTGCTCCTCCTGGGCAGTGCAGCTATGCATCATACCTTCTTTCACGCTGTATCTAAAGGACAAGTCCCAGTGATATTAAAGTCTTACTAACTCATTAGAATCTCCTTTTAAATTTATCATTTTCCTGTCCCACAGGACAGGATTTAAAGCACTTAACCACATTCTCCTTTCTTTACTGTATATTATTAAATCTCATGTTTTCTATGCATTGATTAACGGGTTCTACATTCACATGACAGCTAATAATAAAAGTCCCCTCAACCGCTAGTTATAAAAGTCATATGGAACGCCACTTAGCTTTCTGTATTATTTCTGTATCTTCAATTCTAGCACAGGAACTTATTTTTAATGAGGATATCACCCTTATTTTTCAGTTCTATCTTAAACAGCAAAAGTGACTTTTATTCCTTTATTTAGTCAGTGAGCTAAAAAGAGAAGCATTTAAAATACTTTGCATTTAAAATACTTTCCTGTCTTGGTAATGTAGTACAAGTTAAGATATCAGCAGATTTATTTATGAACATTCTTCAAAACTTCTGCACTTTAAAACTCCTGGAGTAAATGGAGGCAGTTTTCAAATACAGGTGAATTTTGCTGTTGCCAGCATGGACAGAATGGCCTGGCTCTATTATTTCTGATTCTGCCTGCACTATACCCACCGCTCCCACTGTGCTAGACTCATTTCACAAGCATAGGCATGTCCCATGCTTTAAATAAATAAAAAAATAAGCCTCTGTTTCCTACAGATACAGAAAGGCCCATACTGTCTTATAACCCAAAATAAAAGAAGGAAAGCAAACAAAACAAAATTAACTTTATCTGTTCATTTTGTTGGTACTGTTTCAGCTGGACTGGTTTAACAACACAATATGAGGAAGCTGGTCCACACAGATATGGATGAACTTAGAAGTTGTCTCTAGTCCATTTTCTTCATACATTTAATCAGTGCAGAGAGATGTATTGCTGTCCAATGTGAAAGAAATGCATTTTCATCTGTAACAATTACTTCATAGTAGCATAAGTGCCTTTCCTCATACATGTCTTGTTATACACTATCGAGAAATAACTGCTGTATAGTTTTCTCATAAAAGGAAATAGATGATATTGTGAGAATCAGCAAGGTTTTTCTTTTGCTTTGTATTATCTTCAATAAATCAGTATTTCCTAATATCAAAAATTTGCAAATCTAGCATTTACCAAGTAGATGTTACTGTGGAATGTTTTTTTATAAACAAGGAAGAAACTGACATACAAACAGCTTTTTATGTAGTACCAGAAAGATTCTGAAACCAATCGTTTTGTAGTGGGTGTGAGTAAAGTACACTGGCTTTGTTTCAAAAGTTGGCTTCCACTGGTGTTGGCTGTTGTTCATCTTAATGACTGCTAAACACAATGTTTTGTCTCACATGGGTCTGAAGCCCAAAATTAACATTATAAAGCTCAACCATGTAATCATGTTGAAATTGTGAAACTGAAGGAAAACAGTCATCCATTAAAATTACAGTATGTTAGTTACTCCTTGGTGACAGAAGATAACGTAATTTGTAGCTCCAGTACACAATCATCACTGTACTTGCAAAAAATAATAAAAAAAAAATTTTGTAGGCATTAGAGATTTATATAAAAAGATATTATCAACATGTTCTGTTTTTCACATGCTAATTTGTCCAGGAAGAAGACTGACATGCATTAATAACTTTTACTTAGCAAAGTCAACATTGAACTGGAAAGGAAATAAACACTTCTATGAAAAATTCTGCCACTGACTGGCTTTTTTCTTGCTCTCTTATGCTTAAAGTGATTCAAGATTAAGTTCAAAGTAATGATAATAACCCTACTTAAAGAAAAACAAACTGAGATTGATGTAGTCATCATCATGCAAGCACTGATGAAGAATAGACTTAAACATATTTGTTCCAAGTTCCTTTTTTTTCATAATTTACCTATTACTTTTTCCTTCTTATGTAAATTATTTTTTTCCATTATTGCTTGCAAGATTGCAAAAGAAGTCAGTCAAAAGATCAGGCAAACAACATAAAGGGTCAGATCAGAGATCAGAAAACTCTTATAAAAATATAATTTCTTATTATGAACATATTTTACAACCAACAGTGAAGCAGACTGTGCTCAGTTCCTTAAAAAGTCTTAGTACACATCAAATATTTCAGGATAAAAGAAAAAGCTCTTCTCTTGAGGAGAAGATACAGCAATTTCTGGAGCTACGCTCTTTATCTTCCCCAAGCAAGGCAGCAGAATGGTCCTGGTCTTACTTATTGTTCGAAGCACTGCTGTTGGCTGGCTATCGGGTGCAATTTACGTTCTACTTCTTTTACTGGATCAGACCTGACTTTTTTCTCATTTATCTACAAAAAGCATTTTCACACCACAAAAGATACATAGTCCTGCAATAACAAAAACAGTCCTGCAAAATATGAAAGGTTCTAGTTCCTCTTGGTCATATCTGCATGAGAGATTCTTACCTTATTTTTATAACCTGACAGGAGACTGATTATCTCAACAATAAGAAAACTCTGCCTCAAAATTTCCAGAGATTCAGCATCACAAAAGACTGGGCAACCTAAATACCATCGTGGTCCCACCTGCTTACACCACCGAAATAATGCAGCTCAGCTGATGGATACAGTGCACGGTGCAATTTCTTAACAAAACCCTCCAACCACATAGTAACATGGGGATTTTGCCATACAAGAACAAATGTGGAAAAACAGAGAGCAGTAGCAGACTTGCACAGGTTGACAAGAGCATGGGCCACTCTCCTGCAGCAGTAAGTCCATTTATCCCAGCAGGTTCAGTCTCAGCTAACAAGAGAGCTCTTTGGCCAACATGAGGTAGCCAGATGTCAAATCATTTAAGACCAGGAATGAAAGTTAACTTGCACATGCTCCCCAGAGCTATCCCAGGATGGATTACTACAGATACCTTGCCAAAATTATGACTGAGGAAGAAACTTGCTCTCTTGGGCTCTTCTGCACCACAAAACAGGCCAGTGAGATAAAATCCGTGCTAGTTTTTCCCATTCAAAACCCATGACCATGTAACTGCTACCAAAGATGAGGGTGAACTGCAGTTTGTATGCACTGTGCTGCAGTGTGCTGAGCCAGTAACACCGGCGCTGCCACTGCTGCTTCAGCTACGAACTGCACGGTCTGTGCTAATAGATTCAGAAACGCTAGGCTGCAGCATGTAACTATTGCATGCTATATATCACACATCGCCCTACCAAATACAATGGCTTATTCAATAGGTGCCAAGTATTTTTCAGATTAAGTATTCTAAACATTGTGCTTACCATGTTTTACCATAGATATTTCTTCTACCGCATGCCTTTGTGCATATCTCACTTATCAGACCTTACGGCAGCTCTAAGCCTGATACTTTCATTATTATTACTAGTTTGAACAGTGGATAACTATTTTGTTTCTACCCCCCCCCCGCCTCTGAAAAAGCATGCATCACAGCATATATACAAACCGGGAATGAGAAATGCTGCCTCTGTAAAACTAATGCCTGCTTTAAGTGTAAATCAGACAAATGACGGAGCAACCATAGCATGATTTTATCTCCATGAGTAAAATTACTGTTCATGGTATCACTGAAAGAAAAGCCATAATTAGGACATGGAAACAAAGAGATCTGAGCAGGTCCAGAGGGCATACACAACTCCATCTCATAATTAAAGAATTCACACTGCCCTCTGCTTCAAAACCAATAATCAAGTTATCTGAAGGAAGTTAACAAGAGCTGTAGTCTACTTCACTTACTTCACGTAACATTTTAAATAAAATATTGATTTAATAATAAAAAAGGAGGATAAAGATTTGGAATCTTTTCTTGTTTCTACGAACAATGGACGATGTGATGAAAGGTGTAACAATTCCAGAAGGCAAGAGAGAAGGAAGAACAGTGACTTTTACTAGGTGATAAAAAGATCCATGATCTTTTTGAAGATTCTTACCTTATGTCCTTAAAAAGAATTGTTATTGGATTTTACTCTCCTAGTGTTCCTTTCTTACAAACATCCATATGCTAGCTTTTATTAATCAATGCCATTACTACAAATTAAGCAATTTTCATTACTTATTTCAATTTTCCTAAGCTCGTCCCGTTCATTAAATTGATATAAACCACCTTTTCTTTCTATGTGCATTTGAGAAGTCTAGATCTGGACAGTTCAGACTTTAAAATGCCTTTGGAGAATCAAAACTGAGCAGCAGTCTGAACTGATGGCAAATGTTGAATTAAAGCTCCGAGTACTGTTACTGGCCTTTCAGTTTTTCAGGTACTAACATCTTTGCAAAACACTAAATATAATCTCAGAGATATTACATTTACATTTCAAAGGCAGACAATTCCTGTCCGGTTCTGGCTAGTTTATTGTGTTTTCCTCAGTAAAGTGTGAAATCTTACTGAGGAAAACACAATAAGTGCATAGGTGTTCAAAAATGCTTCACAGAGATTGCATTCCTAATATAAATGTAAAAACCACTGGTGGCTGAATATAACATTGCATTCTTTCTTATGCCATTCTTTAGAAGTTTCCAGACAGTGCCGCAAAGCTTATAGTTAATTATTTCCCATGCTTTGCAAGTTGACCTGTTTTAACCTGAATTTTATTCTGTCATGTTAATAATGTGAAATTGTTATACTGATAAAAATACCTTACAGGAGGCCACAGGCCAGAGATGTTCACATTAAAACAGAAGAATTGATTCAACATTCATAGCATGATTTAACAGAGACCTTGGAATACTTTGGTGCATTAAAGAAAGCCTGGGTTAGCAAACTGCACAAAAACAATGTATTTCCTTCACATTTGGAAACTGCATTTCTGGCCAAAAGCAGCACTGCATTTGAAAAGCTGCATCTTTTGTTTTTATAGCACAGCACTTTCCTCCACCCCACCCCAAAAATGCACAAAAAAGGGCAGTATTTTGTGAAAGGGTACTCAGGAGTCATGGGTGAGACTCATGACTCAGAGACAATAAAGTGCCTCTGAAAGAGGACAAAGTGCGAGATGGAAGATGTGGATACCAAAACTGAACATGAAATGCTCAAAGTCAGATACCACTTAAACTTTCCAGAGCCAAGAACTGTAAACTTAACACTGCAACAAAACTGAAATTTACATGTATATAAATGCACATCCATAGAGTACAGCATCTAATTTGGAGGTACTAAGATGTTCATGAGACTCTGACAAGCCCAGGGACAGAAACCAGAGGAAAAATACTGTGCTCTGCTATCAGAGATGAGTTTATACTGGAAAAATTGAGCCAACTGAGGTAAGACATGTGCAGCAGACCCTCCCCCCTAAAATTATTGAGTGTTATTTTCTCTAATTTAAGATGAAAAATAAATATTTTATATAAAATATGCAATGTTTGATTTGCATTATCCTATAATTTCTTGTACACAGTAGCTCTTTTAAGAAGGAAAAAAAATTAAACTAGCTTATATAACAGTTGATATATGATCTCCACAGTAGTGATAAAATCAAACAGACAGCAAAATTTTTCTTTTTAAAAGAAAAACCTGTAGATACACAATGTGGATATGTGGATATTGTTGCAGTGATTTTAAATGTAAATTTCAATGTGTAAGCAAGGGAGGTGCTGTGGAGTCCCAGGGCATGAGCAGAATCCACCTGATAGAAACTTCATTTGGGCAAGCAAAGATCTCGCGCAAATGCAGAATGAGTTACTGCCTCCTGCTGCAAATGCTAGGACTTCACTTGGCAACAGCTCTCGAGATTAAGTATAGTCAAACAACACAAAATATAAGGTGCATCACGAAAAGTACATGGGCAGCATCTGGGGAAAGCATGATTAAGCATTTAAGATTAATTCCGTGCTTTGCCACTTTTAGGCAGGGAATACAACATGAAGCTTTAGACCCTAAGTGTGTAATTTGCATAAAATACAGTCTTTGTTTACTGCAAAGGTTTTCAAAGGGTAGTTTTCTGTTAGAATTTTTGTTATGATTATTCTTATTATTTTGGTTTAAATACTATAAATGTACTATAATGTTTATACAGGGAAACTGCTTGAAGATTCGTCTTCAGTTTAATACCTATTACTGCATGTAAAAGGAAATTTAAATTAAAAATCTGTTTTGCCTAGTTTTGTCTGTTTTGCCATAGAGTATGTTTTACATTTCAGCTGAAAAAAGCATAGTGCTTATATATAGCATCTGCTGTTGGGGCATTTGAGATCAATTTGGCACAACTTTTGTAAATAACAGATTTATTATCAGATTTTCTTCACTGATCGGATGTTTTTTAAGTCTAGGTCTCTACAATTCTCTTTGTGAGAATAAAATAATGTTCTTTCATAAAATCATTAAAAACACGGAGGATTTTTTTTCAACTAGTAAGAATATTAATTGGGTTCACCATCAAAATGCAATAACATGTAAAATATCTTGTTTTGTATGTTAATGCTTCGTAATTGCACAGAGCTTTTCAACTTCAAAGCTTTTTACATGAATTAACTGGATGTCCCTGAAGGACTTAGGCAAAATTTTCTTTGCCTTCAAAAAGAGATTTGCATCAGACAAAAGCTTGGTGAAAAACGCAGGACTGCACTTTGTTGTTTTAATCTACCGCCATCGCACGTGAGATAAAATATTACTACCATTCTGCAAATGGAGCAGTGGAAATAGGGGGGAACTGAATGGGACTGTCCCTGCTCATCTGAAAACTCTGTACTTCACCTTGGCTGTGGCACATTGAGCAAGTGAGAAATAAAATGTGAGATAATTCAGTTTTCCAAAGCCGTGTCAACATACCTTTCAATTATTTCTTTACTTCCAAACCAAAGATCAAGCTGCCTGAAAGCCTGATGATTACGTCCTATTGCACTGCTCCACACACAATGCCTTTGCTCAAGCAGTCAGGCAGAGAAAAATGCATTTGCTAGAATTCAGTCAAAAGCTGTTATCTGGTACTCCACTTTGCTTCATCAAATGACATTTTAAAAGGTACTTGCTAGAAACAGGAAGTTTCCCAAAAACCAGGAGCAACAGTTATTCCCTTATGTCAGATAGACCGAAATCCATCACTAATCACCCCTCAGTATTTTCAAACTGAACTTTCTTTTTACTGTCTTTTGAACCACGCTACACACATGAAACTGCAATAGATGTTTACAACCTATAAGCTAAAGCACGAATATTTTTTCAGCATCCTTGGCCATGATGACATTTTTGGTGAGTACAAGTAAGATCAACAAGCATTCCTCTTTGTACTTACCATGTGATTTTTATGCCACTTCACTGGACACAGGGAGTAATACATTGGGTCTTTTTATTGCTCAAGTAGAAAGTGCTCATTACCTATTTATGTTTATATATAGGAAAAAACAAAGAGTTGTTTCAAGTGGCATACATCACACTGTTGTAGTGGTTGATTTCCTCAGGATGGTCTTCTGAGGTTTTGGTGCAGTTTGTGGAGGCACAGTCGCAGGTCTCAGAGGAGGAAAGCTATTACTGGGACTTATCCCCAACCCTCCATTTTCCAGAGGAAATGGAGGCAGTGGAGGTGGTGGAGGTGGCAGCGGAGGGCACTGATGCGACAGCTTTCCAACAACAGGGGCAGGCTCACTATGCAAGTGCACCTCCCTGTTTTTAATGTTATACCGAACATCGCAGTCTGGGCAATAGCCATGGTACTGCACTTTTTCACTAAATCGTACCCGTTCCCTTGCTCCCGGCTGAGGACACCGCTCTTTCTCAGGTCTGTGCATCAGAGGCTGCATCGCAACTTTCTCCAAATTACTGTTCGGTATACAGCATATATCTCCATTTGGGATGCGGTTGGGCCCAACTGGCAAACCCCCGTTTCGTAGCAGGGTACCATTAGTCTTGACAGGGTTGGCTGAAGGAGGCAGTCTTGGAGGCTTGTCGCACTTGACGGGTGTCAGTCGAGGTGGAGGTGGGGGCGGATTTGGCTTCCGCAGCACGGTGAGGATAGCGGAGGGGTGTGCGGGCGGCTTGATGAGTGGAGCGCTGCCCCGCACCTTGACTTTCTCCAAGCTGGAAGCTGTTGTGCTGCTGGAGCTGCTGTTGAGCGTGTCCGTTTTGGAACTGTCTGTCATTTCATCCTCCAGCTGCAGGTCAGACGTCAGCGTGTCAATCTGGTCAACCACCTGCACAACAGTCAGAGTGAAAATGGTGTGAAAAGCTTGCCCCAGTGAAGGCATAGAAAAACAAAAGCATTCTCAGCTATCAGTTTTGTTCTTCCCAGAACTGGAGCATCCAAATTTTTTTTACCATTATTTATTTTTTCTTGCCAATGTAAAATAATAATAATAATAATAATAATAATAATAATAATAATAATAATAATAGTAGTAAAGGCTAGTTTGCTAGTCATCACCTGAATACAAAAGAAATATAACTTGAAACACTCTGGAATTAAATTCCATTTCTTTCCCTCTAGGGTTTACTTGGCAATATCATTGTAAGTGAACTGTAATCCTTCAATATTATGCTTTGCCTTCCAGTGCAGGAGGAGACTGAATTATTTAATTTTAACTTCTACATGACAGCTTCTGAATCCAAATCTTCTGCAGAGTACCTTTTAGCTCTGACCTTTCACACAGTCCAGATTTAAATATGCATCTAGTTATAGGTGATATTATACACCTACAATCATAAGTTTGGTACACTCTTTCCTGGCAATTGTTTGACATAAATAAGGTAGTGAGAAGCAACTTCCCTCTTGTATTAGACTGCATTATCTCCCTTTATGAATATTTTCCTTAAGATCTGAGATCCTTTGAAGTAATCCTGAAATAGCATCTACTGCAAGAAAAGAGGAAAAGTAGCTTGGTTTCCAAAGTTACAAGCATTTATTAACTCATGCACTTTATTCCAAGATTTCCTCTACCTCTCATATTGCTGTTTGTAGTTTCTACAGTGTTATTCCAGACTCCTTTTTCTACTCAATTTTTTGTAGGACATGCAACTGATGGTGCCTTTACTAGGTAGTGAAAATTTGTCATACAACAATTAAAAGCCCTTCCTGAAAACTGTATTTCACTCAGTACCTAGTTGAACAACTGTAGTTATAATCTACAGGTAACTACAACATACAGCGCAGGAAGTAAGCACACATTTCAAAACTGTTCTTTATCCGTTACATCCTCACAGGATATACATAAAGTAATCAGCAGCTGAAATGCTACTAGCTAACTTTGGTTGATGAATAAAAAGCTTGTGCCATTGCTTGGCATCCCTATGGGAGATCTGTGACCTTCTGGAGGGAGAGCTGGAGGGGGCACCCGAGTATACCTGAAATGAAACTAGATGCCTCCAGTTGTGCCACTGAATCAATCCTTCTTACCCGTTTGAGACTTTCATTTCTACTTCCTGCTTTCTATAATTTGGCCCTAGTATTATTGATTTCAAAGTAAGCCTATTTTTGAGCAGTGTAAGCCATATGTTAACTGCAAAAAATAGTGGAAGTCATTACTGAAGGCAGCGAGTCTTTATTCGGTCAAACCAGTAACTCACTCATGTGCCCAGTGGTAAACAGTAAATAATGAAAGCAAAAACACCATAGAATGAGAGCACTTTAGCTTCCACTGCTCATACTGTAGCCAAGAGTTATGTAATAGAAAATTCATAAAAATTCGTATGCAACAATTCAGTTCAGTGCTTTCCTTCTAAAAAAAGTAAACACGCAGGTAACCATGATTCAGAAAGAGAGCTTCCAAACGTCTCTGAAAAAAGATTTACAATGCTTTTTCTCGCAAGACCAAAACAACTACTCATTTATTCACTATTCAAAGCCTAATACCATGTTGCATTTCAGTTCCTATTTTAGCATTTTGATTTTTCTCCAATAAAGAATAAAGAAAAATTATATCCTGAAAAGACAGACATTAATTCCACCAAATAATCAGGATTTAAAATATTAGTCTAGAAGTTGAAAGGTACAGTTGAACTCTGGTAACTGTCAGATCCCAAACATATCCTCCAGGGTACAGCATATGACTACTCTTGGAAATTTCAGAATAAAGGTAGATAATCCACATCTGTACTAAGACAATGCAAACTCATAGCAAGAAAGACAGTTTACAGGAGAAAGAACTCACATTATCACCTTGATTTAAATAAGCAAACCAAGGCAGAGAGAACTTCTCAAAATGAAACAGTGAATCTAAAGGAACAAGGAAAAGACAGTCATGTTCTGGGCACTAAGCCTGAAATTCAAGCACCCCTCTGCAAGTTTAGTGTGGATTTATGTAAATATTAGGGTTTGCCTACATATGGTTAAATATACTATTGAATCCTCTCCTGGAATCCAATATGTAATCTTTTAACAAACTATAACAGCTACAGACTGGATTGATGCACCATAAACCAAAGAAACTCCTGGCAAGCAAAGAAACAAAAAAAGAGCTGATAGCTGCAGGCAAGAGAGAAAGGAAAGACATATCCTTAAGGATGCTCAACACAGGAGCACTGCATAGCTTGTACAGGTGACAGTACATTGGACTATAATACAGTATTAGATAATAGTAAGTGATAATATTTGGTTGCTTCACATTGCTTAATAAGAGCAATATAATTATACTGCTCTATATTAAAGTGCCAGGAACAAAAATTTGTTTCTTTTGCAATTGGCTTATTCCAACAAAACCTAATTTTTCTTTTCCTCTATTTTCTACCATGATAGCCCCCTCAAAGGGTACCTATAATCATACAGGAACTTAGAAACCAACATTACACATGTAAGGGAAAAGACAGCCATGGACCACTGACGTGATTATAGCACACTTAGCTACGGATAAATCTCATGGAGATTATCCAAATAATATACTAAGTCTTCCTTACCTTAATAAAATTAACTCACAATTTCCAACATCAAATTCCCAGTAAAGAAGAAAATGAAATAACTAAATTGCATTTTAATGTTATTTTAAGACATACACAAAATTCTAGTTATTTTATGTATTTTTTTTTTCTGTGGAACCAGTCACAAATGATGGCTTCTTTGTTTTAGGCCTCATGTGCAATAAAGATCACCCCTGTTCCACACTGTACAAAATAAATGTACTCCATGCAATGTAATTCTAGAGAAACAAAGCCTAGCGTTTATTATTTTGAGACAGATACATTAAAGGTGATAGTCTACTGGTGCTGTGAGGATATAGCTGTAATTATGCAGCACACGTGTGACATAAAATGGCAGACCCTGGTGATGAGAAAATTTGTATCCATTCAAACTGTCCTTCTCACAGTGCAAAAATTTTCTCAAGAGTAACAGGAAAGTCTGTTATGAACTGTCCTTGAATTTAAATGACTACAGAGTTTATCTCTTGCCCTCTGGGCAAATGTGTAGTACACATTGTTATTTTTTTGTCACCTATCCATTCTTAAAACATAAAGCCAGCACAAAATGGCTCTGATATAACAACATAGTTTATCTGTCCAGATTCATTCCCACCACAAGTTGTGATTCTGTTTACTGCTGTTTTCTTTTGCTTTTTTTGTCCCAGAAGGAAAAATTCAAATAAGATGAAAAAGTAACAGAGAGTCAGTGACTAACACAGTGAAAGTGATGTAGTTAAAAAAAAAAGTTAAAAAGCAGGTTGAAAAGAATAGCCTCCATTTCACAACACACTTCCTATGGAAGTAAGAGAGAATATTTAGAAACAAAAAAGCTGCTCTAGTTGTGCAGAATCTGTCCATTTTTCAGTTCTGGAATAAAACAGGACTTGATTCACATGTGCAAGCATGGGGGAGACATCCTTTTATAGCCTGAGGAGCTCCTTAGCCATTAACAGGATTTGAGGTCTTGCAGAGATGCCCACTTCTCCCCCACTAGCAATATCCTGAGGCTTCAAGCTCTGTAGGATCCAGTGAGGCACTCCTGAATGAACCAGGACATCAGCTCATTCCTACCCTCCTTCTGGGTTGTTATCAGACAACAATATTAGGTGCCCAGTGGGGATGGAGTAGGATGTCTCTAGCTGACCCCAAGAAATTAATCAAAGTCTGTTAACACATGTACGGACCCAAAATATTTTATCCTGAAATATAAATCATTCAACAAGTCGAATCTCTGCTTATAGCATCACTTTATCCTTAGAAATATGTGTGGACCTTTTGGATGGTTTGTTTGTTTGTTTGTTTTATTTTGACAGCAACTGGGCATCTTTACCACAGAATGAGCAGAAAAAACAATTGTTTGGATAAAGCAAATTTAATGTAGATATTATGTTTAACCTTCACCTCCAGATTACTGATTGAAAATTATTTTGTATTTTCTTGTCCTTTTTATTTTTTATGTAGACACTCAAGCCTGTCTTTCCAGTAATGCTCAAACTAGACAGAAGATAAACAACAGCATCTCTAAAACATGTACATAAGAATTTATTATCACCATTTAGAACCAGCAATCAATTGGCGAGAATTAAATCTCATCTCTATCAAAACTCAAAACAGCAGGGGTATGTTTAAAAACCAACAGTAGCTTACAGCAATTTACATAATAATAATAATAATAATAATAATAATAATAATAATAATAATAATAATAAATCAACAAAAGTAGAATTAGAGTTATGATTCACAATTATTTTGCTTTTTCTGGTTCTTTTAAATTTTTATGTAGACACTCAAGCCTTTCAGTAGATTTGGGAAAAGAATCTTAATTATGAGCACTCCAATTAGGAAACAGTCAAGCGCTCAAATGCACCTGTGCTCCTAAATCACTTAACTCAGAAGGGCTGACTAACTCACCTTGTTAGCTGCCTCCTTGTTGAGTACCTAACTACAAGAACAGCTTCAAGGAGCTTCAGTTGTATGACTGCAGGAAGATCACAGATCTTTGCTAAAGCAAATGAATACTACTGCTGTTGAGTTCTTGCCTGGCAATGCACTAACTTTTAATACTTTTAAACATATTTTTTAGGGTTTTTTTTAAATCTCTATTTCAAAAGGTCTTCTCAAGATATCTAAAGTAATAACTTGAATATTTAAAGAGTGTAGAAATATATAATTGAAAAGATGGTAGGAAGGAATCAGGGGTACTTTCCTCATACAAGCAAAATCCAAATCTTTAGAGAATGCCATAGGTGCTTGAGATGTTTTACAGACAGGCAAAATAACACATTTCTCCCTGCTTCAAGAGCTTTCAGGTTTGGATTAGACACAGAAAATTAAAGAATGAGAATAAAATGAAGCCAAAAGGAAAATGACAGATCTGTGGTTAAATCTGAAATTTGTGCTTAATTTTGTTAGATAATTTTAATGTTAATTTTCTGCTAAATAAATGCTATTAATAGTATCCACCAAAGAAGTACAAATTAAAAGAAACAGAAAAATGGTTAGAAGCTCACTGAAGAGGACATGTGGAAGTGAAAACTCCACACTCCAGAGGACACAAATGAAATAAAGTACCTATGCAGGAGCTGACAAACAGCCATCTGGAAGAAGAAAAGCAAACATAGTAACCAAGGATTGCTTCATGCTGACAACTTGCCAGGTAGTAGTTACTAAGAGTAGGCAATGAGGCAAGATAATTAGATTTTAAGATGGGAGTGCAAAATAAATCAGTGATTGCACTCTGGATACACTTGAGCAATACAGCATAGAAGTTGAAGGAATCAGTGATGTTTTAGGTGAAGGAAATTCCTTAGATGAAGGAAATACTGCAAAGTGAATCAGTGGATGAATGTCGTTAAACGTGTTTCCTGACACTGAAAGAATAGTGTAAAGAAAGCTAGGAAAGAAAAGGCAGCCATGTAAAAGCACATCTCACAAAGAGCTGACAAAACATTTGAACTAATGGCTAAAGTTCTAGGAGCATTTGTGAGAAAGACTGCATGCAGAAGTTTATACATGTAACTTTTAAATTTATACAATATGTAAGATCTATAGTAACATTACATGAGTTTTTATTCCCACTTCACTAAGATTAAACATGAATATAATTGGCGTGACATTTGTAAGATAGAACCATAAGTAAACTGAGACTAAAGATTATTATTTGGAGACAACTTTCCTCCCTGTTCTCTCTCTGGGAGTGCACAGCATATTAAACTGTTAGAGAAAATGTAAAGCTCCTTGTTGTAGACAGAGGTAAGATTAAGGTATGTACTACTGAAAAAAAACCTTACCAATGTGCATTTAGACTCAGAAATTCTGTGCTGCAACCACCTGTATATGGAGAATATATCAATACTATCAAAGTAAGGAGGTCAAAAGGACATAAATACTACCCACCCCCAATAAAAAAGAAAAAAAATGGAAAAACAAAGGAAGACATTGAAGTTGCAAACAATTTGTAATGCAAAGATACCCTACAATTAACCCCATCCCTCAATGTTATCAAACTCTTACGTTAAACTGCTTAAAAATACAGAGCTAGCATAAAGTATTGCTTTTCCACTGAGGTCAAACTGCAGTCCCTGTTTAAAGTAACTGAGAATCTCATCCAAGGAAACATCTTTTGATTATCAAATGCAGCCTATGCTGGCCTAATACTTCCGCTGTTTGAGTTGTACTTACAAGTTTTGTCTGGTTTTTACCTCCTCTGCTAACGCACTTTTGTGGGTGAACATCCTAATTTGATTAGACGAATACTCAAAACTCCGTATTTCTTACTCTATGCTAGGGTATCATTATAAGAATCTGACTTGGCAATAATAAGAATAAAACATGACACAGAAAGTAACAGTTTCTTTTACTTCTTAATTGTATCCCTAAACTTCTCTGAAAAGCGTATCTACAATTAGTAACAAACACTTTTTGCAGTGCTTCTCTGTGTGTGATTATGTGACCCACATCCACAAATGTGTATGTAATCTATTGAGAGTTTTATTATTTCCTTACAATAAATGTTTCACCAGGTTTGTTTTTCTCCCTTTTTAAAGGCAGCGGGAAACAAGGCAGTAAGGTACTGATGTTCAATCAATATATAAACCACTAGCTGCACTCAATCCACCACAGACAACTGTTGTGCTTTTTTTTCAACTCTTGAATGAAGAAGCAAATTGCTTTTCAGAAAGAAAAGTAATATGCTCTTAAAGATTCATAAACTTTTAAGTTCACAGAACTTCAAAATTATCATTTTTCCTAAGATGTCCAACCATTTTCAGTGTTTTGTATGTTCTTCAAAGTTTCATGTGGATTTATAAGTAAGATTTCTTTTTTGAAATTACTTGCTTCTGTACAGAGTAGTACCTCTCAAAAAAGCTGCATAAGCAAAACGGAAATGGTACTTAGCTGTGATATTACTTCTGAGATGGAATAGTTACAATCCACGTATTACTATTTAGTACTACACCACAGCAGTGTGCAGCTATGAGATTGATTTAACAGTTTGCTGGAAGTTTTCTAGGAAATGAATAGTTACAGAGAGATACTGATCTTGATTTTAAATCAACCGAAATTAAGTCAGGTCATGAGACTAGCACAAGTTTTTGTTTTCTTACTTTGAACTAAAATTACTGGGAAAGGAACAAAATTATGTGCTATTTTTTAATTACAAATAAGTGCAACCAAAATGTCTTAATTCATTATTTTTGAAGCAATTCCAAAAACTTGCAAAGTATAGACATGGATAAATTTTGTACTGTACGTGCAAAAATTAACTACGTGACAAGCCAGAAGAAGAAACATGTAATTAACAATAAAACAGCAATCAGCTCTATCACAAAGAGGCTACTCTTGCCTTTAAGTAAGCAACTGGCAAACATGCTATGTCAGTAGCTCTAATATCTTATGATTGCATCTCTAATCCTACAAGAAATTGTTCACTTTCTATAATTACTACAGGAAACTTTAAGACAAGCTGTCAAACTATTTACCTTCCCATCATCTTAGCTCATTATTTCCTGTAGAGTTACTAGTCCTTTGTTGACAAAAATGAACATGCAATGTAACTACGGACACAAACGAAGCTTTTTCCTCACCAAGTGTTTGCCTGTAAATCCTGAACCACCACAGACCTAACAACAAATGAAAGGGAAGGTCCCAGTGCAAGAGCCAGTATTTCCCTCTACAGTTTAAGCTGCATGACATCAGAATAAGACCCTGTTGTCAGGTGCTTATATTCCAGCTTCAGTCATCCATGGTCGTATCTTTTGCATTTGCCACAGCTAACTTCTCTACACTGCTCCCCCCACATTCCCAGTGAATACAGCTTCCAGGTCAAGGAGAAATGGAACTGAATTTAGCCTAGAAACATGTTTATAAAGTTGTGCAAGCCAAAAAATTGCAAAAAAAAAAACCAAAAGAAGAGCGGTACTAGGAGAAAAAAGTCGTCTACTTACTTAGTACAATATTGTGAAAAATTACAAAAACCAGGTGCCCAGGCAAGAATATAAGAATAGAAAAGTCACACAGAAATATTTCTGTAGAATCTTATCCCAGTCTCAAACAATTTCTAACTCAAGGACTTCTTAACATTTTGCATTAAGTAGTCTTGACATATTTATCTACCATGAACATACCTATTTCTGCTTGAACCCATATAAGCTTTTAGCATCCGCAATATCCTGCAGTTTCCCACTTTCATTATACGGATATACCACCTACTCTTTCTGCTTGAGCAAAAACACAGAAGCTTTTATAGACAAAGTGCTTCATGGACTTGCATAATACTTAAGCTGTAACTATTTTGTAAAACCACAGCTATGCACGCCCTCTCAGTCTTAGAATTTGTGGGGTTTTTTTAATCAAATACACCATAAATGTCTGTAGAACAAAGAGTAATAACCTTACACAAGGAAACAAACACTCAAATAGCTGGCTACACCCAGCAGTCCTTTTGCCACTCCTAATAAGTTATAATAAAAGTTTTACAGTGTATCCAGCAGCATCGTCGTATCTGAAGCTGTATTAATAAATAAACATGTCTGTTTATGTTAAGATATTCTAGCATAGCACTAGGGATGAATCTGATATTTGAGTTAATACACACTTCCAGGCAGATTGAAAGTTCAGCTTTCAGGAGACAAGTCTTACAGTAGCATCTCAGACAGCTCAGTCACCCACACTGCAGCACCAGCAAAGGACAAGGTGAACATGAGACCTGTCAGTGTTAAGGTATCTAAAAGATCAACACCATCCTAAGCAAACTTAGACACATCCCAACTCGATAAATAACAGAAAAACCCCCACATCCAGTTGTTGTTGCCACCAGAAAGTTTTTGCTAAAGAATACGTTAGTAAATTCAGCAAACTAGTATTACCCTTTGGAGTACATTATACAGGTACATTGATTCAACCTTACCCTCTGTACATAAATGAATTCAGAAATACATTGTTTTCAATGAGAGGTTTTACTAAACTGTACTCTGACATTTGGCAGTAGACTGAACACCAAGTTAGGCTGGACATAAACATATAAATGGAAATTTAAGAATATGCTGGACTCTGGGAAATCTAATAAGGCTATGAAAGCTCAGTATCATCATCCTGACTTAGCATTTCAGGGAAAGCAAACTGGGAAGGCCATATTCAAAATCTTAAAAGAAAAAGGCTTCTTTTCCATGAAGGAATAGAAAAAGAAATAGAAAAGGCAGTAAGCTCTCGTGTTCTCCTTTAAGAACCTAACATAGCTGTGGTATTTCGTCTGTGTACCCTTTTGGATGAAGTCTGCTAGGGACGCTGCTTGGAAGATCAGAGAGGCAGACGAAGGCAGGTATGTGGCAGGTATTCATAGCATGAAGAATTGTACAATTATAGTTCCTGTCACACACAAAAGAACCCTGATAAAATTATGTTAAACAAACAGAAACCCTGAGAAAATAAAGTAAAAAACAAAAAAAACAAAAAAATCCCTTTCTAGAAAAGCAAGCTCAAAGAATATTTGTAACAAAAAAATAGCTGTTATAAAATATTAACTGAAATAAGTCAGCATTCCTTATGAATGGTAACAGAATTTCACACTTCCAGTGAAATACTCTCATCATCTTGTATTTGGCAATACAGGAAAGTAATAAATTTCACAATAGTAAAGGGGATTAAATCTGGTTTTATGTCACATCTAGAGACACAGAGAGATGACACTTGTCCTAACTCTGGCAAGGGAGTGCAATGATTTCACACGTAGCTCATTACCCAGGCTGAAAGACAAACTGCAACTCAGACTCAACACTAAAAAGAAGTCTCACGCTGAGTTATCAGTCATGCCTTTCCTTTGCTCCCCTCTCTTGCCCGAAATGCTGGAGTCACTAAAACTGTGTAAGCATGGCAAATCAAGCCACATATTTGAAATAACAAGTATGATGCATATCTCTATGGGCAGCAGTGTTAACTGAGAGTTGTTCAAGAACAGATTCCAAGAGCAGCAAATGAATCTGGCACAGCTTGTTCTGAGCATCAACAAAACACTCACAACTAGAAAAAAGGGCTTCTAAGTACTGGAGAAATGAATGAAGACTACATAATAAAATATAAAGAAAGTTTAATTTCATATGACTCAAAAAGAAAACTGCAATTTAATGGGAAATCAGCAATTTTCCCTTTATTGTTATACTGATGTCAATTATACTTATTTTTATTTTTGTATTCTTCGAATTTAGGTTTGACAGTGTAGATATAGCCTGTGTGACTATTTAAGCTCATGAAAGTAATGGAACAATGCTCATTTTTCTTTTTGGGGACACTTCATCCTCTCTCTGAAAATGCCTAATGTAAGACTGTAATAAGGAGAGTGTACGACTACTTTATTATTTGGGTTTTGTACATTTTCTCCTAAATTTGTGGAATTATAAATCACATTTTTTGGAAACACAAAGACTACAGACCTCTATTTTTATGCTATTAGATAAGAAAAGCATTGAAAAGGATGAAGGTGGACATGGTAAATATGCATTTGGTCAACTATTTCTGCATACATAATTTTTTAATTAATTGGCACAAATCAGATAATTTAAAAGACAAATTGCTAATCAGCATTCAATGCTTAAATTAACATATAAATACAAGTATAAAGGCTTCCCTGTAAAAAATTCAAGAGAATTAATGTGGAACCCTTGTGTACATATTTCAGTAATAGTCCCTGAAAGTGGACCTCTTTTTTTTAATATAAAGAGGCCAGAGAATACCAGAGCTGTGAGACTTTGGTGTGTCTTCTGAACCAAATGTATCTTTCTAAATCAACATTTTAGCAGCTGTGGCTTACTACTAGTTTTCTCTCTCAAAACAGGTAACAAAACTGAAAATGGTTGCATGTTGACAAAAACTAAAGACTGGTTAGTCTGTGCATTCTCATTATTTCTAGTGTTTTCTGAATAAAAGTGCTGTTAAAACAGCTGAAAATGCAGTACCATAAAATGTTAGAGATTTTAGTCCCTACATAACAACCTTTGCTATAAACATCAGTTTATAATGACTACAAATACAGTGATTTGCCTAATCAGACATCATATTAATTTAAATGAATGCTACATAGCTCGCCAAGCTCTTAACTATTAATGTGAACAGCATGTAGAAGTTCCTTAAACTATGTGCATCCCCAAACTATTAATAGTCACCATGGAGACTGAAAGTTCCTCTGTGGGATTAGAAAAAAATGTCCCACTAATCACATAAATAGTTTCCTAGATACAGGCTTCAGGTACATTAATAACAGCTATTGTGAAAGAAAGCCCTTATAACATTATGGCTCTGAAAAATAATTTAAAATATTTAGGACATCCAAAAGAATTTTCTGAGAAGTTCATAAACAACTCTATTGCAATTCTTTTGTGTTAACTCCAGTCTTACGCACGGGGTATACTTCTCTGATTTTAAATAAACCCCCTCACTAGGCAGAATATTAATCAGCATCCTTTCTTTTCCTCTGACAGTCTAAAAGAGACTCCAGAAATAAATGTTTAACATCCTTTTGTTCTAAAACCAAGAAGACGTTCCCCAAGAACAGCCAATATATCTTTTTGGAGACCACATGTTTGGTTGGTGGATTTTTTGATTGAAAGGATTTTAGTAGTGAAATACTACTCTGATTCTAGATGACCTCCATATTTTAATCTTTCAGCACCATTTCTGCTACAGCCCCAAAGCCACATTTAAGCCCAAACGAAATGTGCAATGAATTTACATTAATCTGGAAGTACTAATTCCAAGCCTGTTGGACAATTATTAAAATACAGTTTCAACAGAGCTGAACAGAACTGGAGGATTTAGCTTACTAGACACATTTCTAGTAAGACACAGTACTTTTGGCTTCAAAACATGACCCAAAATTGCACAATCCATTAAGTTTCATTCTAATTAAAAGTTTGAACAAATCCAAAGTTCAAAGCAAATTTTAGATGAAGTGACAGCATCATCTGCTTTTTACAGTGAAAAAATACTAAAGCAGTAGCATTTTTTTCTTCAGATGCACCTGCAATACTCTTTCTGTCGATATGGTTTCATGGAAAGAAAGAGCTTCTGTTTATGCAATAGGTTGAAGTATCTCCCTGGATAAAAATGTTATTGATAATGATGTTTATTATTAAAAAGTTGTATAACTTTTTCAGCTGAGAGGTCTTAAAATGGGTAAGCTGCCTTCTCCCCTTTGCTCCCCAGTGAGCTGCTGGTGACATCTGGAAGTAAGCATGCTGTAGATATTTTTCTAAGAAAGAGAGAACAAAAAAGATGTTGTAATATTGACCTGCTACTGAAGGCTTCTTGGGACTCAGTTTGACTTTTTCCATCTGGATGTAGTGGGCAGAACACATAACAGGAGATAGCCCATGGTGAGCTTACACCACTAATAAATACTAGTAATGAATCAGCCAAACCCTGCTGCTAGAGAAAGTAACTGCTATGAACCATGTAGGTTTGAAAAGAATATTTGGTTGCCTTTTAATTATTAGTTGCTCCAAGTTAAATGACTTCTGCTCACATTGCATCACAACATATTTAAGGAATTTAATTAAAAGTCACAGAATATTCTATCTTAATATTTATGGATAAGATTTTTTTCAGATTCCTTTAAATAAAATGCTACATGTGCACAAGGGAAATATAAAAATAAGGAGTTTAATCTCATCTTTGATTCTATACACATTATACATGTCAAAATGCTGTAAAAGTTTATTGACTCTCAGCTCTCCATGGCTTTGGCCTGAACCACATTTTTTATTCAATATGCTAATTATCCAAAAAAGCTAGTAACAATATAATCTAGTCAAAACTTTTGTTCTCTTAGGCAGATATCTAAATCTGATCCCTTCAAGTAATTAGTACAGCCTTATATGTATTTCAAACAGTGCGTAAGAGCAAACTGTAGCTAAGCATTTTTTTAATAAATAATATAATTAAATGATTTAGCAATAATTATGGTATTCACATTAGCATAATACGAACATTGCCAAGACAGATGTTTTAAAAAATTGAAAGTAAATAATGTAATATGTTACATGTTTACATAGATGGTTGCTTACTCTACAGTTAAAGCTGAATTTAATCAAAATCACTTATTTCAGAGCATGAACAAAGCCTTCTATCTGCCTTCTAGTCAAAAAAATTAACAAATACCATAAATTAAGGATGCATGGGTAGTAAAGGTGAAGGAGCAGAGTTTACAGATAATGTTTGCAATCAGATACATATTCTATTTGCTGAGCCTTAAAAATGCTTATCTAACATCCTTATGATGTCTTTAAGATTTAGGAAGTCTCCTGTTTTCAAATCTAGTATTTGTACTATTAATCCCCAACAGAAAAAAATCAGGAAATCTGTAGCTCAGATATTTCCAGCACTTTTGAAGGAGGTAATTGTTTCAGAGTGTGCCAAAACACAGTAACGTGGATGTTTTCTCAAGCAATGACTAATAAATCTTTGTCTTCATAAGACCATTAACTCATGTTTTTGGCACTGTTACCTGCTGTTCTAATTCTATTTCTGTTTATGCATCAAGTAGGTTATAATGTAAGAAAACAGAAAGTTTTCCTTTGCTTTTGCGCAATCTGCAAAGAAGCTGGGCCTGTTATGCCTGTAATGTACTTACACTCCAAGCACTACTGAACTATTAAAAGATAATTTGCCATCTCACATTGTACATGGTGTTGCATTCAGTACCACAACACTGTATTTTTACTGCTTGAGATCCAGTCCCTCTCCTGTGTATTCAGTTCAGATGACTCTGCATCTGTGGCATAGGTTTCCCTTGGGTGTACTTACTTTTGCTATTTTTAATGCAAGAGAGAGGCATGACTGTCCTGGTTTCGGCTGGGATAGAGTTAATTTTCTTCCTAGAGGCTAATACAGTGCTGTGTTTTGGATTTAGTATGAGAATAATGTTGATAGCACACTGATGTTTTAGTTGTTGCTAAGCAGTGCTGACACTAGTCAAGGACTTTTCGGCTTCCCCTGCTCTGCCGGGCGCACAAGAAGCTGGGAGGGGGCACAGCCAGGACAGCTGACCCCAACTGGCCAAAGGGCTATTCTATACCATATGGTGTCATGCTCAGTATAGAAACTGGGGGGAGCTGGCCAGGGGGCAGCTATCGCTGCTCGGGAGCGGGCTGGGCATCGGTCAGACAGTGGTGAGCAATTGCATTGTGCATCACCTGTTTCATATATTCTTCACGGGTTTTGCTTTTTTTTTTCTGATTCTCTACCCCATTCTGCTGGGGGGCGTGGGCGGGGAGGGTGAGCGAGCGGCTGTGTGGTGCTTAGTTGCCAACTGGGGTTAAACCAGGACAATGACTTATCAGAAGTATTAGTTAAAAGCTGAAGGTGAAATTCAAGAGGTCTGTTTCCCTCAGTAAATGAATAGTTGCATTACAGTAGGAAACTGCAGTAGTAGACTACATTGATGCAGAGAGTAGGAAACTGTTTCTGAACAGATTTGCAAAACACAGTGGTTTGTGGCGTCAGAGTGCAACCCCGTGCCTCAGTCATGCAGGATAGTGAACTGCAGTCAAGATTCAGCACAGCTACTGGAAATTTCCAACCAAAGATAAAGGCAAAATGATTCACTCCTTGAAACGAATTGTTGATACTTAGCCTTTGAAGCTTTGTTCTGGTTTTTGGCTTCCCTACAAAGCGTTTTGAGTTGAGTTAGCATGTTGATAAAAAAGCTGTGGAATATTTATTTGAAAATTATGTATATTAATAATTATTTCTATAGTGACTATGACAATATGTGGAAAATCTGATCCAAATGTCATGGAGAGAAGAGAAAAAAACCACTTTTCTATGTTTGCTGGACCTTCCTTTCACATTGTCTTCTGGAATTTACAAGACATGAATACTTTTTCCTTTCCCTCCCCTCCCCCCCCCCCCCCCATATATAATATGCAAGCAGCACAATCTCTGCTCAGGTTAATTACGCAGTCCCTCAAGTACTAAATCATTTATTTGATTGCCACCCACATTACTAATCCACTCTGTAGAGTCCTCACATCCAGTCCTTATAATTCCCAATCCCTTTCTGGTAATTGCAGTACTTGTGGCAGTAGGAATGAAATGTTTTGTACCTATTATGTTGAAGTGGTCCTTAGATGTAAAGAGTGGAATTTTTCCAGTGCTGCTGGCAGGATGCACAAAGAAGCGCTAGGAAGACAGATCAAGTGCCTGCTTCTGCTGCTATCCTATGGTCATCTTGGTCATCTTGGTTTGCTTTATTTCAAATAAAAATACAGTGCTACTGTTCAACAGAACATGGCTGGTGAAAAGAAAAGACGCTACATACAACAGACCTTTGCTATATACATTGACATTTTACCATAAATCTCATCTGCTATTGCTGTGTACAACATAAGCAGATAGCATTGAACAAATAATCATTTTATTTTCTGGGCTATTAGTGAACACAAAATTATATATATAAGCTTTATAGCTATAATTAATATTTTAATACTGAGACCTAGAATTTTAAAGCCAAGATTTGCCCTTTTAGCAAAGTAAATATAAGCTGCAAATGTAGATACTTGGGGTTCAGACCCATAAAACAGGCCTGTATACTAAAGTAAAGAGTATATACATCTAATACAAGAAAGTGGTTCAAACTCTGTGAAAAATATCATCTGTACTTGAAAAATAAAGCAATCCTGAAATGTCTAAAGAAAAAATAAGTACTGCAAATTATTTTAAAGTTTTAAATGAAAATTATTGAAAACCCTATGGAATTGCATTCAGTTTTTAAAAGGCATAAGAGAGGTTATTAGTTTTCGTCAAAACAATTATATTTATTTAAGTTAAAAGTGTAAGATCTGACTATAATTTTGTACATTTAAATTACTACTAGTTAATACTTTATTGGTACGACATCAGTACTATGTACTAAATACTGTTATTTAATATCTATGTCTAATTTCATCATTTATTTCTGTGCACCATGATTGTGACACACCCCAACTACCTTCTTGACAGAAAGTACTAGAGAAAATGTCAGGAGATGAAAAAACACAACTTGAATGTACAAACAAGGATCATAGTTATTTCTACTATTCTTAATGTCAGAACAGTTAAGACAAAAGCAGCTCTGCAAAACATCACAAATATTGATGTGTTTAATTTTTCCACAACTCTTCTCTCTTCTTTTATACGCATTATTATACAAGTATTGTTAAATGTATGTATGCAATATTATACGCATATTTTACACCTGCTATCAAATATTAATAATGTATCTGGTTAACCTGTTGATCACTGTATTTGGTTTGTTCTCTTCACTAGGTTAGTAACATACAAGGGCTGAATTACATTTTTAGCCTACCAGTTACAATAGCGGCCATTTTGCATTGATAAAACCATTACAAAGAAAGGTGTCCACTAACGATTCCTCTCCCCATGATTACAGCAAGTAGTTTTGTTGCTTTTGATTTTACCTCCTTAAGTATTTTTAAGGTCAAAAATTTCCCCCTCCTCCAGATCAAGAAGTGTAAAAACAACATAATGATATTGCAAAAACCCAACACCATTAAGTCATTGAACATGCTCCTATCCAATCGCATGTCCCTTTTTTTTGTTTGTGACAGAAAACAAAATCACAATTGCTTTGAATGTAGTTGTTACCTATTCAAATAATACATATACTACAGATTATCTTAAAAGAGATCACAGGAAATAGATGCATGCCCAGTGGCTTCTGATTTCTAGCTCTGCTATCGACATAACTGTTGTGTTAACTCAAGAAAGGAGCTCCATCTTTATGTGATGCCGTTTTTCTCCGTACTGTTTATCTCTCATCCATTTCCACCATACACTCTGGAACAACAGTTACATTTCTCTTGTGTGCAACCCTTCCTGCAAAATATGTGGTACTTGTTATTATTATTCTTCAACACTATTTCAGAGCAGAACATTGTTGGCTAATCTTGCTGGATAATTTTGTTGGCTAACAGGTTCTCTCTACAGCAGGATAAATAAAACACTTATAGTCAAGTTTCAAGTGTAGATGTTTCAAAAGTCAAATATGCCTTTCATTAACATTTCCTTGCAATGTATGCACTAGAACATTTATTGAAAAAAACCCACTCAAAATTCACTTCATCTAACTATATATTGTGGAAATTATGTTTCTGATATCATCTATTGTAAATAGTTGTGGAAATTACATATTTTCAAGAGCAAGGTGTAAGTGTATGACATATTAGGCTACATAACACTAAATGTCCCAATGGCAATTCTGAACACGTCAAACCATCCCTGACCACTAAGCCATGTTCTCACAAACAGATCATGTTCTCACTGATCAGTACGTTCATAGCACTACTTGGGGTCTTAGATCTTGCTCCCATTCAAATATTACTCATATCTGGCTAATTTCTCAAGAAGTGATTTAAAACACTTGTCCCAGAACTCAAATTAAGGAGAAAGCAATACTCCTTAATAAGAAATTGAGAAAGCAATATTTAAATATTGAGAAATTATTGAGAAATAATTTCTCAATTGAGAAATAATTTCTCAAATATTGAGAAAGCAATATTTAAATACTCCTTAATAAGAAATGAAAAAGCAATATTTAAAAAAAAAAAAAATCCAAAGCAAATATACTCATTAAATGAATGATTAAATATGCCAGTGCATGAGTTAAGAGTTGAAGTTCACAGAGGAACAGAACCTTGAAAACCTGTTAGAAAAGATGGATGTAGGGTGAGAAGAAGCTACATGAAGTAACAGCAAAGCAGCAGTGACCTGTCTTAGCAGTTGAGCCATGTTATATTTGGTATTGAAAGATAAAACTTTCTGATCACGTTTCAGGAGAATTTCAGGCTTCAGCTTTCACAGGATTACCCATCTCAAAATCACCACGCTTTGAGGGAAGACGACTGCAAAGTATCAGACTGCAGAAGTCCCCATCACCACACTTTTCACATTTTTTATTGATCTCCCAGGCTACTTCTGCTTCGTTATCAAGTGGCTTGGTGCTCCAAGTTTCCATGCAGTACAAGCAAGTTATAGAGCAAGTTAATAAAGTGATACACAATTTGTGTCAAAATCACTCAGACTTTCTGAAGCTATCATGTCTATACCCACTTCATTGTCCATTTGCAAGGTCACCTAAATTATACGCCATGAATTCTCTGGCTCTGCTTGTTCCTAGATCTCAGAAAACTGTGAATTCTCTCTGGTATCCATAATTGTTAATAAACTAGGACTAATAAAAACATGAATATCTCTTGACATAAAATTGTTCACAAATTCTCCATCAAGTAAGCTTTTCCTTACGTGTTAACCAACACAATCTCACCCATCTAAGCATGCATAGCTCTTCTCAGACATCATTCAGCTTCTGGCACTGAGTTCCAAGATGCACTGAGAGCCATGCACTTCACTGATTACACAGCACACAGATGATGCAGCTCCAACTTTATTAGCTCTTTTTAAGTCATTATAGAGAATACTACTTTTCCCACAAAGGACTATCAGAAGCTGTAGTGAGCTTTTTTTCCAATGAACAAAAATAAACACCAGGATGGTGTCTCAGTGACTAGCAGAAACAATGATATGTTGCACAAACATGCATTCATTTCAAAGTGGGTATTACATCGGATATTATAAAAAAATACACATATGTTGCATCAATATATACAAACAGTCATAGCAGAAAGGTAATGAAGCAAATGAAGCATAAAAATTGCTCAGCTTATTCATAAGCTTGCATTGTGTGGACTGTCTTATGCACAGGTATTGGTATTGCAAGAATTCAAAATTTCTAGCACCTCTGACACAGAAAAATATAAATCCCAGACCCAGTATAGTTTAATGTACCATAAAAGAAAAATGCTGGAGTGCTACTTCCAAAATGAGAAAAACATTTTCTGTTTGTATTAAAAATACATATAAAAAAGCAATTGAAAACTGGGCGCCAAGAAGCATTAGCTGTGGGATTTTTCACTTAGACCTTTAAGTAGACCAGTTTCACTATGAAAACTGGAAAAAAATAACTTTACATCTTTGAGATGGAAGTGATTGAAAAAAAAAAGATGGAGAGTGTCCTACTGATGGACTCACTTGAAGAAGTGAGGAAGGACATCTAATAACGTGGCACTAATATATGCACCAGTCTGAGACGGAAAAAGGACAACCTGCAGATCTAGGTAGGCATGGTAGTATAAAGTAAATGGTGAGTATAAGAGAGAGTTTATAGGTTTTTTCTTCCTTTTTTTTTTAAATTTATTTAAATAATAAAAGTGATTGAGGTAAGCAGTAAGGATGTTCCTTGCTTAGTGAGGCAGCCAATATTCAGGACTTTCAGAAGCTTAGCAAGGACAAAGCATAGTTATGTTCAGACTATCTAGTTGCAGTTTACAGGCTTCCTAGAATTATTAGGATAAATGGAGTTAATAGGCAGAATAGAGTCCTGACAGCTAAAAGACTGAATCTTTTAAGCATTGTGAGTGTAGTATGATTTCTGTAAAAAAGTACACCCACATTACACATAATGAAATAAGGACTTAGTTCCCTTCTTAATTAAATCAATGTGTTTCTATTCACTGACATCATATTCTGATTCCACAGATAAAACTAGGTTTCTCACAACCAATAAGTATAATCTGAACTGGTAGCACTGTTATCTAAAAAAAAGACAGAGAATAAAGAACACATCATGATGATTTGAAGGAGGCAATAACAAGGGGAATCCATGAGCCAAGATGTTGTGGAGATACACAACATGTTCATTCATGCTGACAGCTTTTACTGATGGAGTGGAAATGAGAACTGCAGAGCATAAGAATCTGGGCTGTAGTAAAGGGCGACTCCTAATTGGAAAAAACCCTAATAATACAGTTCTTTCCATTGCTACTAACAGCAGTAGAGTTACCTTTAACTCTTCTCTCTAAAGGCAGAGTTTAGATAAGAGAATTTGTGAACATATAAATAAATAAATCCGGGCTGTGGGAATTAATGTGCTGAAGAATACATACTTAAGGCAGGCTGTAATTATTTATTGTATTCATAATAAACCAGGAGAGTTTACTGAAAGCTATACATTAGACTTTAATTTTAAAAAAACCTCAGCTTAGCTGGACACCCAAGTGCATCTCACTATCAGATCAATGTGTTTACTTACAAAAAGAAGCAAGCAATACTGTCTTTATAAGACCAGCTGCTGGCTGGAACAAAGCACTCTGGCTTTCAAACACACAGGATCTTTACTAAGTAAAAAAAAAAAAAAGGAAAAGGACTTTAGATTTTACTTCTTTCTAGCCTCTGCCCAGGTCAACTCCTTTACACATCTATTTCCTTCCCTCAATGAAATTAAAACTTTGAAAAAGAAAGAGGAAAAAAAAGCAGATTGGCTCATCCAAATTCTTTACTAAAACCAGACACTATGTTCCAACTTTTCATTTTATGCATTCTACCAAAAACAGAGGTGAAAATTAATTCTTGTGATCTCAGGAGTCAGGGGAGAAATCATTTCTTTTCATTATGAAAAATGAAGACATAGCTGTCTTCAGTCCATGAGCTATGAAATATTTTGATCAAAGAAGCAACATTCAGTGAAAATCAAACTAAATTATATTTTCTGTTGACTTGCATTGCCTTGTCAAATCTTTTGAAATCTATTATTTGCAGATATTGGAACTGTCCATTACACTGTCCACTTCTATCACATTATTTTTAATCCTCCACCTTGTTTTGATTAAACATGTGAACAAAATTAAACACAGTTTTCATGATCTCAGTATCTGACATTTCATACACCTATTTGCTCTTCAGATCTTTCACTGTTATCTTTTGCCAAACAACTTTCCTGCAGCCATGGGTCCAGTACAAAATATTTAACGTGTGAGCCAAAGCAAAAATAAAACCATGTTAGTTCAAAGCATAACTGACATTTACATTGGTCAACTTTTAAAGCAGCTATAGCTAAACTGAATAAAAATCACTTCATTAATATGCAGTAATAAAAGAAAATTAACTCTTTCCATTGAGCTCATGTTCTGATAACTGGCACAAGCTACTACGTTCGTGTTCATAAAATCTGAACATGGTGATTTGCTAATTGCTACAGTTGCCAAGACATCAGTATTCCAGATTGCACCACTGTGAGTTACCAAAGTAACTATACTGACAATATTAAATTAGCCACTAAAATTTTCATATTCAATAGTACCATGCATGTGCAACATCCATGTAGCAAGTAAAAGTGTAAGAACAATTCAGATTCCTCAAATCTTAGTAATCATTAGTAGTACCCAACTCTAAGAAGAAATGTTATATGTTGACTGTCCTAATAGTGCTCCATGCTTCAAAGCTACACAAGTCATGACCTTCAAAGTAGTGAGTGTATCACTGAATGATAGATAATATTCTTGCTTTCTAATAGCCAATAACAAGAATACGCAAGAATGCATCTTTGCATGAAAGAGTGTAACGTACCTGCTTCTCTTGGATGTCCGATACCTAGAAACACTGAAATACGCAGAATGATTGAAGGGAGAAAACTGTCATACAGTGATTACAGCCATATGAAAGTAATGATACTACACAAATCAGCCACTTAACAATATATCCATATAATCCCTTTCTCACTTTTGCCAGTGCATTACCAACAATATGATAGAAGGAAGACTTTGGAGAGTAAAACTTCTACAAGACATGTTAATCTTTAAACATAACTTAATAAAGTATTTTAGGATTTTAGGAATTTTAGGAATTTTAGGAATTTTAGGAATTTAGGAATCCATTACCGTTAGAAATGGAAAAACCTGTTCTCCACCTGAATGTAAAGTGGCTGTGAAACATACTGTGCAGCCCTCACAGACCAAACCCTCCACCTTACCTTATTCACTGCTCCTGTACCAGCACTACTTACATAGGTCAAGTAGCACCACGAACCATGCAACAGCCATGCCTGAGCACCCTCCCTGTGTTGCCCACTCTGCGGCCAATGATGTAACACTGGGCATCACGTTTCAGACCAGCTGAATGCTGTAAAGTTTTGCTGGCCTAACCACATTAGCTAGACCTTGAGGACAAGTGGCCGTCTCCCTGACTTCTTCCGCCAGCAAAGCCGTGGATCAAGCAGCACCGTGCCAGCAAAAGGGTGCTTTTGTTGCCTTGTGGTCTCTGCTGCACAGGGTGCGCAGCCAGGCCTGTGGAAAAGCCTCCTGCGATGGCTTGTGCTGTGACTGCACTAGAAAAGTCTCTGCTGCCATCAAGACACCAGGCATAAAGAAGGCAGGATACTTTACCATAGCTTTGGAGCAACTTCAGATATCAAAAAGTCATTTGCATGAACTGAAATGTAAGTTGGCAAAATCTCCAGTCTCCAGGGTTCATGCTGGATCAGCAAGAGTAACGTAATGCTTGCAGACTTTTGCCCCTGACCCTGGAAGCCCCATCTCTGGCCACTGTCCTGCATTTTCCATTAGTTCTCCTGAGATGCCCAGGAGGTGGAACTGATATCCCTTACCAACTGGTACCCTACTAAGGAACAACACTGCAGCTTCTCTTGCATCATTGGTCTATCAGGTTTGGGGAGAGAACAGTGAATAAGAAGTTACTTTGCCCCTTACAACCCCATAGCTTGAGCCCAGGATTTGTTTTGAGGGAGGATTCTGTGAACGTGGTTTTTGCTAACTGCTGAATCTTTACGTGTAGAAAAGAATTTGGCTACCCTGAATAACAGAACTGTCTATTTAAGGGTAAGAAAAACTCTAAAAATATTGTCTGTCTTGAAAAATAGTGAGTCTTCTAATTTGATTTTTTTGAATGCCCTAAAAATTACATTGTATCAAAATGTAGGTATATAGGTTTGATGAACAGTCATCAAAGAATTTGAACAATTACAATTTATTGTGTTTAACGTACAAAATAACTTTTCTTACTTGCCTGAAGAGAAGAGTAGATATATTTCCATTATCTTGGTTTACTGGGCTCAAGTTCAATATTGTTTCTGATTTCTCTTCATCAGATATATTTGCACTAAGTACTATTTCTGATAAGATATTTTTTTACTGACTACATGAACTGCACCCCCCCCCCCCCCAAAAAAAGTCTCTTCTTGCTTGTAATTGCTTGTAATTCTTCCTAGTGCTGCATAATTTTGTTTTTTTAAGTTTATACCAAGTTTAATGACAATATGGTGTGTTCGGAGTGATACCATGTTACAGAAAGCAAGCTAGTAACTGCATTTTAGGGAGATTTTCTGTAGATAGAAAAGATGGCTCTAGAAAGTTGGCTGGGCTATGTAAAAGGTTTTATATAACACATTACTTGGATTATTTTTATTCACCTTCAAGGAGTGAGTAACTGCCTATAAAGAAGTCACAGAATTATGCAAGTTCACACACCAGTGAAAATATTTCTTTTGTCAATGTAAGTGTTTGGCTAGGTACTTTTCTTAGAGAATGAGAGAAAAATCATCAGTAGAATATTGTACTTCTACTCCTAGAAATGATGGCCTAGTACTATATTGGAAAATATTATGATCTGGGTTTATTTCTCTGCAAAGCTTCCTATGCATCAGAGAAGATTACATGAACACGACTAAAGAGTACTCAGAACAAGTCGGTTCAGATGCAAGTACTCAGAACTCAGATTACTATTTCCTTTGAGAAGGAGATATAGCCAAACACGAGTTAACTTTTTAATATATTTCATTGGTCAAATGGCATTTGTGAGGTGATTGAAAATTAAAGTGATTATCCAGGCAATTCACAGGAACGTCAGGGTGCTGGCACAAGGCTCAAAGCCCTTTTCACCAAAAAGGCCCCATGGCTGAGCAAGTGCTGACTGGCTGTGCATGTCCAGGGCTACGGTCAAATCCCAGGAATTTTAACTGCTTTCAAATTCAACAAAAGTGGGAATAAGCCATTTACAGTATTTCATCTTCACTGAATATACTGCCTCACCTCAAAAACATTAACCTGTACCATATTTCTACTGTGTATGACAAATGCACTTTGTCTTAAAACAGGCTTATTTTTCAATTTATAAGCATATTTTTAATATATATATAGTTTATTATGAACATTCACACAGACATACATATATATAAACACATCAAGTATCCTGTTAATTTCATGCAAGTACTTGTGAAATAATAGTCTATAGAAGCATAAAATGCATATAGTTATGCCAATTAACAAAGAAAGGAACATAAGGAAAAATTTAGTTGGTGGTAGTGATGGGGAACATATTGTCTTCCAGAAATTATTTTACTTCATTAATGAAAAACAAAATAAAACCCCCTCTTTTGAAGATGCACACTCTTTTCAGAGTATAGTATACATATAATGTGCTCACTGAGGCAGCATATTAAATCATTTGAGATTGCTTAAATTGTTTTTAGAAATTAATAGCTTCTGAAAAGTCTTTAAATTATTAAAGCACCAAATAGATCTAAGAATCCCCTTATATAGGGCACCACAGGTCTGATTCCCAGATGTCATCAATAAGAACCCAGGCAGCTGGATGAGTCCAAGGAAAGAATCAGCAGATTTGGAGAGAACAAGGTGGTGAGGGGGATATTGAAGTGCTTGGAGCAGCAGCTGCTCCGGGGAGGATGCCCAGGCTTTCACACATGCAATCTGTACCACCTGCAGAGGTTCCCCAAGTATACACCAAGGCAAACACCACCATAAACCTAAATAATCACCAGAAAACAAAAAATCCCATTGTGCCTTTCAAATTTAAACAGAAAGGGAGGGAATGAGGTGGGAGGAATTAGGTACTGTGAAGAGATGAGAAGAATGTGGACAGTCCCAGCCCAGAAAACAGGAAAATGGGAATGGAAGTCCTCTGCTCTGGAGAAGAGCTAACAAAATTAGAAAGTTTTCTGTGTTTCTCTATGTGCATCTCAGAAAATATGAAAAGCGTATGCAGCAAGGTCAGCCGAGGGGAATGCTTCTAAAAAGCACAGCAGATTGGGGCATTTAAAAAATAAGCTTGACAAAGCATTAACGAGATCTTATGCAGTAAAATTCTATGCAGGAACATCACAAATGACTTAATAAGCCTGATTTCCATAGGCTAAGGTCAGAGTTCAGTGTTGATTATTATATGACTACTTTTATGGTAACAGCATAAATTACTGCAATTCCATGTTTAGATCAGTACACTGAATTCACAAACAGGCATTTATTCATTCATAAGTACTTGTGATTATATATGACCTATTTACTCGTGAAAGTTTATGAAAAGAAAATCTGATGAGTTCTTTTCTAGAAATACTAAGAATATCAGTACATAAATTTTCCTATAAACACTCCTCTTGGAAAACAGAATAAAATTTCTTTGTTGCTCAGAATCAATGATAGATTATTGCCCACCATAAGAAAGACAACTCAGACTAATCTTTTATTTATTCTTGATGTTCCTTATGGCCACTTTCCAGCTAGAATGGCAGGCTGTAACACCAATTAGTTAGAAAATAGCTAAGGTTTACAGTAAGACAGACCTCCACACAAAATTCCTTAGCGTGGTCTGGCAGGTCTTCCTGGCAGAAACTTGCTGAGGGTGGAATCTTCCCTTGTAACTTCTGTTATTTTTTTTCTTCTTTTTTAATTTATTTTTTTTTTACCCCTAGGAACATTCAACAATGCCTGGAATCTTCCCAGAACAGGTAAAGAAAAAGATAACTAAAATTTCAACAGTTGTTACGTGATAAAAGGCACCACACTGCTTCTATTTTTTTCTTCAGTAAGATTTAAAAATCAGAATCAGAGCAACATCCCCCACCACTTTTTGTTTTGAGATGAATAAGCTCACTATTGCAGTAGCTATTTTCTAAATAAACTCTAACTGTACATGTTACAGAGAACATTAAACTCCCTGAATGTTTCAGTATGACTGCACCAAGCTGAAATGCACACATTTAGCCCTTTTCTCCTTTACTTTCTTCTCCCTCCTCTGTCACTAAAGAGGATGTTAGAAATCCAGCAAGGAAGCTCCCAGCACAGGACTAGCAAATCCCAAACTGAGTAAACTAACAAGGTAAAGAAGTTTAGCTGCAACAGGAATTTAGTTAATGGCAGCAGGAGGCCAGTGAATTAATCCAAAATGCACTGTATTTGGACTGATGTGTTCAGTTCTGGCCCCTCATCCCAAAGAGGACACAGTGGAACTAGAAAAGGTAGATAGAAGGGCAATAAAGGCAATGAAATGGCTTTTGCACAGAAAAAAAGAAAAACCCTAAATAGACTAAGATTATTCAGCTGGGAAAAGCAACAGCTCAAGGAAGATATAATCAAATCATAAACTGCTACTCACCAACACCTTAGTATGAGTGACTAATCTTTTTCCTATTCACCACTACCAAGGTAAAGATTAGTCATTCTCATAATGCAGAACATAAGGAACATTAAATGAAACTATCAAGAAGCAATTTCAACACACAGCATAACTGGAATTCTTGTCTTAGCTAAAATCAGTAATTCCTTTATATTTCCTACACTCTTCTTCAGTTCAGAAAATCCTTTAAGAAAGTTGAACTAGAACTTGAATGTTTTCAATAGATTATATGTTCTCCTCCACTAAGCGGTTTTTAGGGAAAAAAAAGACACATACAGTATTATGATTTAAATAATAATATTTAAATGCATTTAAATTATTACTATTATTATTTAAATAATAATATTAAAATTTCCTGGTGTACTCCTGCTTCCCTGTGCTGGTTTTGGCTGGGATAGAGTTAATTTTCTGCATAGTAGCTAGTATGGGGCTATGTTTTGGTTTTGGGCTGAAAACAGTGTTGCTAACACAGGGATGTTTTAGTTGCTGCTGAGCAGTGCTTACACAGAGTCAAGGCCTTTTCTGCTTCTCACCCCACCCCACCAGCGAGTAGGCTGGGGGTGCACAAAAAGTCGGGAGGGGACACGGCTGGGACAGCTGACCCCAACTGACCAAAGGGCTATTCCATACCATATGGTGTCATGCTCAGTATATAAAGATGGGGAAGAAGAAGGACGACGGGGGGGACGTTCAGAGTGATGGCATTTGTCTTCCCAAGTAACCGTTACGCGTGATGGAGCCCTGCTTTCCTGGAGATGGCTGAACACCTGCCTGCCCATGGGAAGGAGTGAATGAATTCCTTGTTTTGCTTTGCTTGCATGGGTGGCTTTTGCGTTACGTATTAAACTATTCTCATCTCAACCCCCGAGTTTTCTTACTTTTACTCTTCTGATTCTCTCCCCCATCCCACCGGGGGGGAGTGAGCGAGTGCCTGTGTGGGGTTTAGTTGCTGGCTGGGGTTAAACCATGACAATCTGCAACACCAGCACATTCAGAAAAAAAACTTATTATATAAATACTAAAAAAAAATTGCTGTTCAGATGCAAGAAGAGCACTACTTATAGTACATTTGCTTTATTTATCATAACATTCACTCATGTAAATTAAGTCACGTCTTAAGGGAATACAATTATTCTGGGTTAACACAGAGAGGTGAACATATGCTTTCATTTTTCACACACTTTTGATTGGCTGCCTTCAGAATAAGTGACCTCCTAGCACAAAAAATACCAATTTTCTTGCCTTTTTTTTTAATGGAAAGGAGGAAATGGGAAGAATAAAATAGTAAAAGAAGTGTTTTACTTAAAAATCAAGCACGTTATTAAATACTGAATACCAAAATTTAAGATACACGTACTTCTGTACATGCTGCTTTCAGAAGGTATTTGCTAATTTACTTAAATCCCTATGCACTTTCCTTTCAGGTTTCTGATTTTTCATGTCTCTCAGGGAAGACTTTAAATACAAAAATGGGCCTCAGAACAATTGAACACTGGAAATCTAAATCCAAGGCACTGTGCTCACTGCACTCAGCTCTTACTTAATGAAGGGAAATATTTAGAAATATAATGTCCTGGTTGAATGAAGACGAATCAGTCCAGTTTGAGACCCTTTAACTCTACATAGTATAGCAAAGCCTGAAATTCGAACAGGCTTCAGACAACAACAATCCGGAGATTATTTTATGCAATGTTGTCCTCTACTCTAATGCAATTCAAACACAGAACCCTCTACCGCTGTGTGTATCTCACAATTAGGCAAACCCACCCCATCATATTAATCTTAAAGCATCAGCTATTTACCTGTTTCTTTCAAAGCAATACAAAATTACTTTGTCTTCTTCCATAAAGAAACTAAAACAATACCTGCAAGTACATTAACAACCACTGCTTCTATGAGGGTGGGCAAAAGCAGTGTGCCAGTTCCCTTGCAGATTTGATTCCAAGAAACAATCAACTGGCACAATTCCCTTAGTAATAATAGTATTTTTGATGCAGCTCATGCATGTAAAGCAATAAGGAAGAGGCCTTAAAAATTTTAGCTTTGCTTGAAAGAAATGTCAGGGTGTAACAGTTGAAATGAGGAAAAAAAAGTATTTGCTTAGAAACACTGGAAGGCAATATTGTATTGGAGAGGATTTTAAAAAGAAAACACAGGAAGGCATCATATACAAAACCACTTTTTTGAATGTTCACCCTTTGTGATTATGTATTTCCGATACCTAAAAATATACACTGAAATATAGTATGTATAACCCTGAGTAAATATCTTGGGATTTTAATTTACATGCAAAAGCCATATACATCAAGCTCCAGAAGTGTTACTGAAAATGCGTTCTTGCATATATATTGCATAAGTTATTTGTGGAAATCTATGTGGTTTCCCATTTACCAATAGTAACTACAAATCAGAGCCAGTTTCAGCTGTGCAAGGCAGGGTTGACAAATCAGCAGCATCTTCTGCCATCTCAAACTTATGAATCACACTGGATTTAGTGGATTTAACCCCACACCTGCCACACTGGAACTTACAGAACAGTTTTAGAGAAGAGTAAAATTTTATCATAACTCTTTCCTTGTTAGATTTTGTGACAGAAAGGATGTCAGTGCTCTAACTGCCTATTTCTTAAAGCATCTGAATGAAAAAGTAAAAATAGCAAAGCTGAATACTAATGATGAGGTGCCCAGGGAAGATCAAGGGAGCATCCAACCCAGTTTACTCCTCTGTATTTTTCATTGTGGGCATTTTTAAATGCTGTGAGTCTACAGCTTGAGGATACAAGGAATAAGGAACAATTTACAGAGAACATAATGTGGCCTGGGATCACGTGGTGAGACTTTTGAAACACTACTAGAAAACTGCTATTTTTCTAAAACTTGATGAAACACAAGTTGATGACATGAAGAGATAAAGACACAGTAAGCATTAAGTACATTTAATTTTCTCTCCCAGGTGTCTTCTACTCTTTTGCTGAAAGGGCAATAATTTCCTAGACGTCATCTTACAGCTGGTGAGTTTCAAGCTATCCTTTCCACAGAACAGCAGTTCTATAAACACAATTTCTGTACTTCTTCCACTTCCCCTTTAGGCATTAGAAGGGAAGAAAAGTGTTCCTCCCAAAACTTTATCTATGTAACTTTGGCTAGAGAAAAAAAAGAAAATTAGTGATCTCGATTGCCATTTCATTTTAGCCTGAATTCACATCTGCTAAGTCTAAAGATTCTTTTTACAATTGTGTACTATGCCTTTTCTTGCCTAACTTGTTCTGAATTAGTAAACACTTTGCAAACTAGTTTTTAAGAAAAAAGTTATTCAACTCCATTTTAAATGCTATAATTGAGTAATAACACTATCTTCTGGAAAACTTCTCCATGAAAGGAAGAACAGGGTGCCTTGGCCCTAATGTACAGAAATTATCCCTAAAGATGATTCAGATTACAAGGCAATCAAATAAAAAACATTCAGATTTTAACTATGAACTCCCTGTCCCTCTCATATGGAAGAAGAAACTTTAAAATACTGCATTTTTACGTTCCTTTAACATGCACTTTCCTTCAGATTTGGGAAACATAAAATGAGTATCACTGATATCCAAACAATGCCTGAAAGCGAATACTGCAATAGCGTGATGGAAAGAAACACAGCATTTAATACACTTGGAGACTGCTATTTTGACCAGTGGTCTGTAGTAGGAAAAACGTGACATTTCCAATAATATGAACAGCACTGAAGTATTCAAACAAATAGAATGGATAACCTCAAACAGTACAGGCTCTGCTCAGATGGACTGACTTGAATTTATGAGCATCTTACTCCTTATTCACATCATGTTGATTGTAAGACAACAAATGTGATGTCTGCATGGCTGAAACCTCCCAAGAAAGAGCTGATCTTTCCCTATTGTCCTAGTTTTCCTGAAGCATTGCTTTCCTTATATAGTTGTGTAAGAAGGCACAATTTATTTTTTTATTTTTTTTAAATCTTTTAAAAAGAATGTACTTGAACTCAGGTTTCCAAAATAACACTGATTGGAAAGTAGACTAACGAGCCTCTCAGGAGTGCACCCTCTTCTTAGAAGCTGGCTGTGCATTCAGAAATGTGGATATTCATGTAAAGGACTATCAGACTAAACAGGAGTGCAATAATGGATAGTTGGAATTTCAAGTATATTAAACAATATAACTGAACTACAAAAGCCAAGAATTCTTAGCTTACATTAGAATCAACAATCTTTATATGCCATTGTAAAATTACCCAATTAATTTCTCATGCATTGAAATAAAATGCCCCATGAATCTCTTTACTGGAAAGGCATTTCTAATTTAAAAATTTCTAGTGATGTTAGCAAGCACATATATTTACAAATGGGAGCTGATAGCAATTATCATCCTTGACATGATTTATTATTTGGTATTATGTATTATTTGACCTCTACAGAGAGGTCAGCTATTCTAGTTTCTGGAATTGAAGGCATGAACTTCTCATTAAATAACATTAAAGAACTTTAATTTCTCCTCATAGCTGCAGGCTACCCTAACAAATGGATTTACAAGAGTAGAACCTAATTTCAGCCAGATGCCACAGGAAAACAGGCTGTAATATAAATTCAGATTATTGACTATTTGCTGATGTTTAATTTTACATGAATGGGAAAGCTTATTTTCAAGCCATAGTAGAACTCCCTTCAACTCATAGCCACCGGGCTTCTGCACTGTGGTGGAACAACTGACATTTCCTCTCATCAAGCAACCTGTTACTTAAGTTACCCTGCTGAGAAAGGAGTCTTTAAGTTCGAAAACCTCCTTGGTCTGCACAGTAGCCAACATTGTGACCAACAGCACTTATAGTTGCACAGAAAATAAATAAAATTTAGCAGCTTTTTATGAAATCTGTGAAATTTCAGTCGAAGACAGAAGACCAAGAATCAATGCATCTAACCAAGTTCACAGGCTGACAAATGGAGAAAGTCCCAAAACCACAAAGAAGCCAAATTTTGCAAAGATGCATTCACAACTATTGCTCATGACAAAACACAAGGTTAACCATGCAGCCAAAAAGCAAGTAAAAGAGGATGAGAGAGCACTTGAAATTTCAGGTGCAGGGTCTTAAACACATCCTTCACCTTTCTTCAAACTAGCATGAAATACCAGTATCCGTCCCAGCCTCCTAGGAGGCAAAGACAACAGGGAAGTTTTCTTCAGAGCACCTGCAGGAGGTGTGCACTGGTGGACCATCTATGCCACAGAGGAAGTCAGCAGCCTGGACAGCGTTAGAGGTGACAAGAAAGAGATGGAACGTATGGCTGTGGCTTTGCAGGCCTGAACCTCCAGAGATACCAAAAGTGGAGCAAGCAAAATCCGAGATTATCCAGGTGGGAGTCCCATGAGGAAGGGGGCTGGAAGCTCACGACTTCTGGCACCAGGTGGCTCAGCTGCTGGAAAGCAGCTTTGCAGAAAAGGACTTGGGGGTCTTGGTGAACACCAAGCTGACCATGACCATGACCAAGCAGTGTGCCCTTACAGCAAAGAAAGCCGGCAGCCTCCTGGGAGGTGATCCTTCCCCTCTACTCAGCACTCAGATACATCTGGAGTTTAGGGCCCAGTGCTGGGCTCCCAGTAGAAGACAGTGGGTCTTGCTGTGGGTTTTTGTTTTGTTTTGCTTAACTGTTACTGCAAAGGATTCACATCAACATGGCAGGAGATGTTGACTTGAACAGTAACTTGGCAAATGATTAAATTCTAAGTGTTTCAGCTGTAAGAACAGAAGATTGTTAAAAAATAATTGTTAAATGCTTTATTCTTCTAAATGAAGTTTTAATATTAACAGTAAACGTTCGAGAAACAATGCTGGTAAATGTAAGGGTTCCCATCTAAGTTTCGATTGACGGTACTGTGCTGCAATACTGCTAGAAGCAACGTGTCCCCTGGCATTATGTGTACATTCTTCCTTTACATACATTGCAGTAGGGTGAATGTGACCTAGATCCAGTGTGCCATTTCACACATGATCCTAACCAGCTCTGATACTCACAAGAGGAGAGCTCAGTAAAGACAGCAGGGGACAAGCCTACGTTTCATTTATACTATAGTGAGAAGAGATGGAGTTACCAGCAGAACGGCTGGTGAGGTTAAGGCATGGCTGTCTGAGTCCTGCTACAGAAACAAATCAGACAAATATGATATCATGGCAGTGACTTCCTCTCTGAACAATTGAGAGGAAAACACCAAGAGCATTTTGTACAAATAGACAATACTTCATAACAAAAATGGATGAATCTCACCTAATTTTATTCAAATGTCACTTTTCTAGACATTCACTGTTGGCTGCCATTGGAGGCAGGTTCTTGAGCGGCATATACATCCTTACCCAGTACAGCTCTTGTATATCAATTTAGAATGCATCACATTTGGATAAAATTTGGGTTACAATTTTGGATAAAAATGTACTAATTACCAGATCACCGTAACAAGAACCCACCTCCTTCCACTACATATCATACCCTCTAGATTCAAAAGGTGTTTCAAGTTAATCTGAAAAGCATCTTTGTAGTGCTGAAGTACTCAGCATCTAAAGTCAATCATAAACCTAATCACTCTTTAACCAACCAAAACTGACAAAACTCATTCTGATGGACTGGAAGGAGATTTTTTTTTTTTTGCAGGCTTACATTGCCTAGAAAGTTTTCGATATTGGACTATACATTTCTTGGACCTAACCCAATTTCTGACTTTGTTTCCTTATTTTTTAAATGATTGCTGATTCATCTTCACAACAAAAAACTATACTTTCATTTAAGACCACTATGCAGAATCCAAGAGACAATCAACCCATAGTAGGGTCCAGAAATGCCAGAAGGCGTCTAAATTCTGTCATAGACACAAATGTGACTGGAACATTCCTTTCCACCTGATGAATGAAGTAAAAAAGAAAAAAAAAATCATAATTTTTTTCTAACATCAATGCTATTTCATTTAGATTAATGACAAGACACTGTACACAGCAACTGGAGATGAGACGACGTCTCTTTTTAATTTTACTTGTCTTCTGTGGTCTGGCACAGAAACATAATGTAGCCTCTAAGTATAATTAAGCATTAATACGAAGGCCATAAATTATCTCTCAGCCCTGTGGATTGAAAGTCCATGTATGTGTTCAGAATTAAACAGAAAAAATCTCTGGGAGTCTGGGAGTATAATTGTAGACTCACATTTTAAGATTATTAAAGCATCTTCAACTGTGTGCTTGTACTGCTATTCCTCAAAATGATAACGTTCTCTCAATATTGAAATTTAATTCTTTACCATTTTATTTCAACAGTATAGGAACTTCCGTATGCCTGGAATATATCCACAAGCTTTTAACACATGACCAATATCCTTATTAGCAGATAATATAAAAACATCTTTCAGACATACTCTCTTCCTTTGAGTATGGTCTAATTTTGTCCTTATCAGAAAGCATTCAACTGGATTCCTACGATACAGGTTTTTTGAAAGACTGTCTTAACCCTAACTGAAAATCAACAGTCATAGAAAAAAATCCATTCTGTTTCAGAGTTACTAGTCCAGTTTAACAAAAAAATTGTTAACTTTTTTTTTAAAGAGAGAGGAGAAGGAACATGGATTCTACAGGCTGAATTAAAAAGCATCACCAAGGCTATTTCTTAATGAAAAAATTAAAAGAGCCTGTCAATCACAGAACCTATATGCAGTTTTAGTCTCTAAGTATACTGCTATAGGTATGGTAAAATTTTATTAGAAGTTGTCCAACTACCTTTGTTAAAGATCCTCATCAAGGATCAATTAAAAATAAATTTTAAGTAAATTAAATTTTAATTTAAAATCACTACTTGTTTGAGGTTGATTACAACATTCCTTAGATGTTTTTCATTCTAATAAATGTGGTTTTAAAAATCTGTAAGTATCCCCTGCCTTCTGGGTCCCTGCTCCAGTGTCTCACCATCTTTGCTGTAAAATTTATTTTCCTAACAATTGATCAGAATTTCTCTTCTTGCAATTTGCCTGTTGCCCCTGATCCTTTTGTTATGCATGTCTGAGAAGAGCCTGGCTCCGCTTTCTTCAAAATCTCCCATAAGGTAGTGGAAGACACTCACTAGGCACCCTCTGCCACCTTTAGCCTTCTCCTCTTCAGGACAAAGAAGCATGGTTCCCCAAGTCCTTCCTCACACCCCATGCAATCACCCAGAAAGCCTTCTGGGCTCTGTCCAGCTTGCCAACGTCTTTCTCATATCGGGGTACCCAAAACCAGACACAGGAAGCCCAGATGTGCTCTGACACACACTGCAGCACTACTAACCACTTCTAGCTTCAGCAGTACTGTTTGATACTGTTGGAAAACCAGCTTCCCTTCAGATAGCTGGCTATGATTGGTATCCAGCATTAAGTTTAGAAAAACAGTTACAACTGATGTGTATTAACAGAAGTAATTTGACAGAGTGAGAGAGGAGACTGGGAATTATGTCAGCAGTTGATTTTGAGAAAAACAAATAATGTATATAAAGGAGTGAGAAATACAAAAACTCTTCCTCAAACATGCCCGCCAAACTGAATTTATCAAAGTAGCCTTTGTCAAGGAAAACAAGAAGAACAAAAGTAAGCACCAAGTGCAGGAGAACCCATGTGATTTAGAGAGGCAGTCAGCTTTAGCCTCCCTCAGGTACAAGAGTTGTGATTGTGAGAGCAGAACTCCTACGGCTTCGAATTACTTTCGTGAGCAGAGACCTCAGCAAGTGCTGCTGACTAAACTGAAGACCTTCAGATGTATTATGAAGCCAAAAAGCGTTTCAGATGCTCAGCAACTAGATACTGTTTGTGACGTGTTTTGCCAGTATTTGGGATACATGATTCAAATGCTGAATAACTAAAAAACAATCTAATTGTCACATGCTCAGGACGTTTTAGCACATCACAATACTGTAACAACAGGTGGAGTTCAGGTGGTGTTTTAAGAAATACTGCAGCTTGCAAAGACATACAGTGAGGTTCACCTATACAACAAATAATCTCAAGAGCAAAGAATGAACTTTCTCTGCATAGATACAACAACCCAAAGCAGTAATCTAAGGGCAGCAGAGCCATAAAAGAATTTCACAAAGAGAAATTCCCAGATAGCAATGACACTTCAGTACATTGGTAGTCTGTTCAGGATTTTTTAGTAATATTATTTGATTATGTCTCATTTTTCAAAAGTGTTTCTTGGTTTTTGTTTGTTTTTACAATAGTATGATTTTCTGGGTTCAGTACATTCCAAACAACTTTAGAAACTATGCTATTAACAATTCACATCAATAATGTATTGAGTATTTAAAAAATATCTTGCTGATAAACTGGTTCATGTTCTATAATTTACAGTAAAATTTCTTTGTCTGAGAAGTTGATAGTTATTACTGGAATTTCAAAGTACAATTTTATACTGTCATAGACAAAGCACTTCTAACACCATGGCAATACCCATCTGTTCTTCTTTTTCCACTTAAAAAAAGTTATTGAGGACAGAAATAAATCTTTTATTTCAAGAAACTAAAGCCTGCTAGGTGCAGCAAGTGTTGAAATTTTTAAACATTTAGTGTTGATCAATTACAAACTTAAACTATTAGCACTGTTGACATACCGAAAAAAAAAAAAAAAAGTCAGTGGAAAAGTATTTTCCTTACATTTCAAATATGAATGCATGCAAGCCACTGACAGTGCCTCCATTCGTGAGCTTTGTGATTTTTCAAAATAAAATAAAAGAGATACTTCTGCTTCTCATTTCACTGCCTGCATGTCTTTCACTTTAATACATTTAATATTTATGGTAAAAAAAAAAAAAGTATTAGTGTTCACGATTCAAATAATACATAGTTTTTAATAGATCACCTTCAATATGCCCCACGAGAGCTAGTCTGAATTTCTTTTTCCTGATTGTCAGATGCATTTTATAAGGTCTCTAGCCATTTATATTCCCAGAAAAAAAGACAGTTTGAAACACAGCATATGGTTTTCAGACAGATTCTATTAAATACAGCTTCACAGGATGCTGGTATGAAGCACAAAATTGGCTAATTCAGTAAGAAGCAGAATGCAGCAGGTCAGCAACAAAAACTTCTGTGTTCAAAATAAGCATTTTTACATCTAAAACTCAAGCAAATACGGAAAAATACAAAAAGACTCTGAATGGGGTAGGATACAAAATTCTGAGTTTTCAACTGAGATATACTTCTTCCCTTATGCCTTCCACTAGAAATATGCTCTATCCTTTCTTTCTTTAGTCAGAGCCTCTCAAAAGGTCAGGTTCTCCCATGCCAATGTGATTCTCTGATTCCTTCCTGAAAAGCACAAGCTTCATTTTCAGCTGATATAAGCCAAAATATGAAATGCAGATTTTTCAAGGTAATTAGCCTTCCAAAACTCTTTGGCTTTTCATGGCAACTAGAATATTATCCCCTTTTAGCCTTTGATAGCCTCCCTTGATAGATGCTGATTTTGGGGCAGACAGTTTATGACTGGCTTGGCATCTACATGTTTTGGCACCTCTGATTTATCATTAGAAAATTATATAATTCCCAATTTACTGATAGTGAGACACCCAAGAAAAAATACTTATGTCATGAACATACAAAAGCTGCAGGACAGACTTAAAATTTATTTCAGTGATATTGAGGGATCTGGTATTTCCACTGAATTCTCTTAAACTTCCAACCCAGCAATCCCTAATTTGGAGAACTCTCACAGTTAACCCTACCACTCAGAACAGTCTGTACACAATGGCACATATGTTTAAATTATGCTTAAAGATCTTTAGGAAAACTGTTACACATATTCTTAGATCTCACAGCATTTAAATAGTTAATTTTTATTTAATATCTGCCTTCCAAAGCTTTATAATCAAGTTTTGTCATTTATCTTAAACTTTGGATAATTAACAATGACAGAAAAATGATAAGAAAATACACAGGAATTCCTGAGGAAAGCTAAGAGCTACCAGTCTTTAACTTCAGAGGTAGTATTTGATCTTATAGCAAGACTAGCAAGGCTTTTTATAACCTGAACTTAGACAAGGAACCATTAAATGCGATTACTGTCTGCTTTCCTATAAATTGCATATTTATAGCCAGCATCTCAGAAACCTAAAAATTATTTATCTAATCATGCAGAAAATGTTAGCTTCAGTATTATTCTGCTTTTTAAAAATGTTCTCCAACACTGTCCCCATATTAATATTTTAAGAAAGTGTTTATAAATAAAATAAACCCTTTTAAAACAAATATGTTGTGTTCTGATTATGTTTCCTGTTTTTATTGAGAAAACCATGAGTCAAAACAGCAAAACCCTTAACACTGGTGTCTCAAAAGCACTGAGAAGTCAGAACAAAGGAGTTCAGTCTGTAGAAATTCATGATGAATCACCTGCGAGACTTTCACAATTCATCCCATTGGTACAGGAAGGAGTCAAGAGACCTTAGGCTTCCCTCCACCATCAGAAAACCTATGGAGAACAATATTACTGCATTTCACTAATGTAATTTGTTTTCTATATTACATTCTTCAAACCCATACTCAAGGTCCTGTGCCCCCTTAAATGAATCCATATATTTGGACAAAAGATGACAATTTCATAATTGTCTTGTTGTATAATTGTCTAATTTGTCTGGGGATACAAACGAAGAGTCAATTCACAGGACATCAGCTAACCTAAAGAATACAGATACATCAAAACTCAGGGTTCTGGGTTAGACTTTTTCAGATGTGAGAGGTGTGAGTTTTATTTTTAAGTGGTACCAACTGTTTTGTATAAGTACGCCTGCCCCATTTACACTTGGGCTAAAATGTGACTCCTTTAGAGCAGTCTGGTTAGCTGATTCTCATCTGTAGGTAAAGAACAAACACGTGGCTCGCTCTCCCTTCATCCCCTAGCCCACGGTGATAAGCTCTTTCTGTAATATCTGTTAGTTGATCCACTGTTACACTGTAAATACAGGTTTAATGCACTATTGAATGCAACATTGTCCTATAATAACAGAGCTTCTCCCAATCCAGACATGTCCTATTTTACTGAAAATATGGTTTCACTGGAAGGCTTTCAGAGAATGATAATTTTAATATGCCTTATCTGCTAGAACACTAGAACACTATCTTTAAATGGGTTTATTCATTTCAGAAAGAAAATTCTGGTCTTCTCAACGAAAAAAAGGAGGGAACCAAACGTAGGGCTAGAGATACAGCAGGAGGAAAACAATTCAGAACTTCTGTATGTTGCAGATGGTGAAATAAGATTCAAGTTTCATCACATGTGTATAAACCCTGGTTACGAAGGATAGATAGAAAAAAAAAATCGTGAGAGTTTGTAATCAGCATCAAGAAAACAAATGAAATCTATTGCTTGAGAAAGTTACAATTTCAAGAGTACACATGCATATAAAAAATGGGAAACAGTATTCTATGAAGCACTGTTTTTGTTCCTGTGATACCATTATCTACTCTGAAGTTCAGAGATCCTTACAACAAAGGTGGTTTTGCTATTTTATACCAGATTAACTTAGCATAAGAAGCATATAAGATTTCCCAGCTACTCAACAGGAATTTCCTGCTCATTCCTATGCCACCTCTAATCTCTCCTTTCCAAGGCCCCTGGTTCTCCTTCCCCACAGAGTCGTAACAGCATCTATGCATTCCAGTACATAAAGAGAAATTAAGCCTACAGTTACACAAGACACACTTAAGAATACTTCCACCAGAGACCCAGTAATTTAATTTTGGTTTAACAGACTTGTGAAAAGACTGCAGCTGTAAACAAGTTACAAAAAAAACCATAAGGAAGATTAAGATGCGCAAAGTCACAATGAATGGAGACATACACATAAACCCATCATCAATACTTTTAATCCCTCTGGGGTATTAGAAAGATAGGGCTACTTAGGATTAGAAAATGTAGGGCTAATATGAGTATGACACTTGACGGTTTGCTTATGACTGCAAGGCTTTCTCTGTGCCATCTGCACACAGTACAAAAGACTCATTGCAGGACATAACTCTTCTCAAAATCCTAGAAACACTGATCACATTAAACTTTTCAACACAGCAGGAAACACGTCTGCTCTGGATCCATTTTCTCTAAAGAAGAGCACCCATAATGATCCCACTCGGACTCATTTGCAGTTTCAGACAAACTGAAGAGTAAAGACAAAGAAATTCCACAAAGTTCTAAGGTTAAGCTTCAATTATAAGAATGGAAACAGCGTGACAAAGTAACATGTAAATGCAGTCTTCACCTATGTTTTTCTAGCATTAAGAGTCCCAGCTTTCTCATATCTAAGGTCCAGCAGACATGGATCGGTCACCAGATCTCTGATTTTGTCTGCATAACTATCAGCTTTTTCTGAATCTTGTCCTAAAGCTACCTTGAAAGCTAGTGACCTACTCCCCACGCTCTGCTGTCCTGCCTTCAAGCATTTCTAGTCTCTGTGTATTCAGTTTTCTATTCTTTACTCTGCTTTTGTCTTGGTGTCCTGCTTTTGAGCCAATATTAATAAGTTTTTTTTAGATCTACTTCTTTTTATTTCAGATGGGGTGGTTGCTTCCTGTTTAATAAAAATATAACTTCGACGACGCTTATCTCCTCTGTCTATTGCCTTTGAAGTTGGGTTGCAAGCTGGAAAATGGCAGAGAGAGTTTTTGAGTCCTTCTCTTATTACCCAATCTCCATCATGTTTTCCAATTGCTTCACAGTTGGCTTTCATACTAATTTAAAAGATCTCCTGACTGCTAAGAATTCTTTAAGACTGTTATACAACAAATTACTCATCGTATGAAATATGCATTGCGTATGCTTTGTATTGTCATTCTGTAGCCTTGTGACTACAGTATCAACCGTTGCTAGTAATAGATTTCATACTGACTAGGAAAGGCCTCGGGACTTGTCAGGCTTTGTCCGAGTATGTCTTGGCTTGTGTAGAGATTTGTTTTAGCTGGTTTGTCTGGAAAAGCCTAGATGTCTACTGTCTATTTTGTTTTACTTTTAATTATCTTTGCATAATCATGTGGTATAACCATATTTTTTATACAACTAAAAGTAACAAGCAGGCAGACTACATAGAATTAAATACTTATGACCCTGCCATAACGATGTCATGTGCAAAAAAAAAAGGAAAAAAGTACAGTGTGACAACAGCAGCCTCAAAAGCAGGGACACAGGATGAAGATGAAATGCAGAGGAGTATGAGCACTGTATGATACGAGGGGGTAGAGGATGCCAATGGAGATGCTATGGCTATAAGCAACTCCCTAGCCATCAGTTAAAGGTATTGAAAACCTGGGAACTGGGGAAAGCATTTTTCTTAAGGACAGCAAAAGGAACAAAGAACAACTACCCAACATACAGAAAACCCACCACATACATCAAATTCCAATGTAAAGTGAAGTTACAGACCAATGAAAATGACTGTGGTGTAAAATGTGGTGGAAGCCTCCCTCAGACTGCAAGAAGGAGGAAGAAGATACCAACAACATCATGCTTCCTTGGCAAAGAGGAGGAAGAAACCTGCACTAGCAACACCATACCCCTCCTGGCACATGACAAACATGCTGACAGCTTGCTTATACCATTACCACCCACCCAAAACTGAAGCCAACCACCTTAGGCACCACCCACCCTGTGGTGACTGAAGTTAAGCATAACACCAGGGAAAGGGGCAGACAGGAGGAAGGGTGTCTATAAGAATTTTAACAGTATTCTCAAGAAGAATATATGTCGATTGTGCTGGCCTGCTACAGACCTCAAAGTTTATTTCTCCTACTGTACTGCACACTCAGTTTTGTTGATTTTGAATGGGCTAACTGCAAAGACAACCGTTTTTGAAGAGTTTGTGTGAAGTCATTCTCTTGCTATCTGGTTCCAAAATCTTTAAACTAGGGAAGAACTTCATACTGTTTCTGAAAGATGTAAATTTGTTAGGCTTTAAATAAAACTGGCAGCTGGACTGGTAAGTTACCACATAAAATTTAACCATAATTCAGGTTCTCAGTTGCAAAGGCTAGAGCAGACACACTATTGCTCTTAGCCAATCTTGCTAAAACTCTCCCCAAATTGTTGCACTGTGTGGGGAACAAAGGAGGGCCTGGCTGAAAATTAATCACTATACTAAATGCTAGCTTGTCAATGTCAAGTTTAAGGCTATATTTTGTAAAAGGTTTTCACTAATCATCTGACAGCTGCACAACTAAGGAAGAGGCCCTTTGCCAGCTAAGAACTACCCTGCAGTTACAATCTAAACATAAGTGTGATCTTTCAGAGAGGAAAACATTATGCAAAAAAGCTTGGTCTGGCTTACTGAGACTGGGATATTTTCCTATTCAAAATACATCTAAAAGATGGTGGAGCAAATCCTTGCTGGAAAGAGTAGCAAGATGTACGTACCCTTTTATTACTGTATGAGACATAGTAAGAATCACTAATAAACAAGGGACTTACCCAGAAGGCTACTACCCAGACAAAGTCTATACAGCCATACAAAATGAGTACTTCCATGAACAACCAGCAATTCAGTCTGATCAATAGACTAGATAATGGAAATAATAATACCAAGGGACTATTTGAGGGCACATACCCCACCAGCTGATGGGTCCAAAGCTGTTTGGAAACACAGAAAAACAGTAACAGTTGAAGTAGGGTCTCCCTCCCTCACCATACAAATCTGGCAGCGATTGCACTTTTTTAACACTGGTTTCCATCTGTGCATTTCAAATGTCTCTCAAAGGTGGTCAAGAGTTTGCAGATAATACCTACCTATGTACAAAACAAGCAAACTTACCTTACTACAGGCACTCTAAGCCAACTTTCTCTTTAAGAAGCAAAGAATAGTCCTAGTGAAAAGGCTGGGAATATCCTCTGGAGAGTCAAAATAGGTCACTTTCTTCCCTATGTACATCTTAGGCTATAATTCAGAGAGGTTCTTGGGCAGGTTTCTGTAGCTAGGAATAACGTCTGTGAACATGAGCCAGTATGACTGCTGCCAGTCTTGAAATCAGGCATATGAAACTGGGTAAGGGCTAAAATATCATGCAATAAGCATTATTCTTCATCAGCATAGCTGCAGGAGACCAAGGATGCGCAGGAAAGCATGTTACAATACAGAGATGCAGAGGTGAGGTGGCAGCAGCAGCTTGTCACCGAGAGCAGAGCAACCTATTCATGCAAAATTCCAGAATTTATGGGGACACAAACACTATTACAAAATACACTCCCCCCAGCATCAGCAAGAACTGAAGCTAAACATTTTTATCACTGTTCATTAAGAAGCTGGACAAAACTGCACTTAAGATTAAGGAAAATGAAAAATCCCATCATCTCTTCTTCAGGGTATTCTTCCCTGCAGTTACTGCTGCAACTGCAGCTCGCATGGATGTACCCAATCCAGCTTAAAGTTGCTAACAAGGTCTCCATGGTAACACGCAGCTCAGCCTTTGTGAACCATCTCCATAGTTAATAAATCAGTTGTTACATAAAACTTGGGTGGGTTTTGCACCTGCACTGCTCTCTGCGCTGGTATGGCAACGCTGCTTGCAGAGCCCAAACTAAAGCTAGTGCAAGCCAAGAAGCTTTTTAGACACTTACTAGAATAAAACCAGGAGAATTTAGATGCTGCCACATTTTAAACCATAAGAAAACAACTTGTCAACGTATTTTTGCATGACTTTTTTTTTTTTTTTTTTTTGGTGATGCCGTGCAGCTCTGCTGTCCTATGGAACTGGTGATGCTGCAGATACAAGCTGTGGGAGAGAATGAAGTCATGCCACACTGTGTGTTTTCCCACTGCTTGCAGATTCTATCAGAAATCAAGCCAAGACTGGTGTAGGCCTTCAAGTTATTCAAACTGCCATTTCCAGCTAAAACTTCTTTCCTGTGTATCATAAATGCAGTAATCAGATGCAGCAGATGTGGTAGCCTCACATGCTACCAGACCATCCAGTTCCCTGCTGCACCTCCCACATCTTGGGCATTTGCAAGCTCTCCTAACCTTCCTCTTACGCTCTGAGACCTCACAGAACAGAAACCATTGCCTGCCCCTAGCAGTGAGCTTGAGCTTCTTCAGGAGCTGAAGAGCTATTTAACTTGTATACAACAAGCAGCTTAATCATAACATCCAAAATAACTTCAGAACACAGTATTTTCCAAAGAAGAATTGTAACAGTTATACTGGAAATACCACTTGAAAAAGACTGGTTTGGCTCCTCTCAGAAGAGTATGCATGCTGCAGATGCACAGTAACATCCCCTGCTTCAAAGACGGTACATACCTGAATGACTAGAGGGTCAGAGAAAGCATATATAACTTTCTAAGGAGAAGCTATTTGCGGGATTTTTTTTTTTTTTACGCTGAAAAGCTACATTTCTTGCCCTCTTGTCTAGCAAAAGCAGTACAATTTGCTTCAAATGCTCATGTGATTATTTCAGTCTTCCACGGTTTCTTAAGGAAATTTACATTAAGCATTATTATCCCTCATGCCTTCTTTCAATTATGGCTACTTTTTTTAAGGTAATACGACAGAACCTACAGTGAAAGAACTGAGATTTGAAAGTAATCAGTACAGCCACAGCTTGTCAGTTAGCCAGTCTTTAGAAAATCATTAATCTGAAATTATTTTAACTTTCATACTTCACCTTTACATGGAAAACTATGATTTTGGAGGAAAAAAACCCAAAATATTAGTTATTTAATACATGACATTTAATACATGACTGCACTGTAGATAAGTACAACTTAAGAATCAGATTAATTTCTTTAAAGGAAGTTTGGAGACTATAAAAAAGCGGATGAAAACAATGTTCAAAATTGAACTATGTGCCTAGCTAAATCTACTCATCTTTTTCTTGTAGGAAGGCAGGTATGCTTATTGTTTTATGCGATAAACAGTATTCATTAATTAATCTGCAAGGTTTGTTGTCAATAATAGTGCTTTGTTTCAGAGCTGAATTAAATTTGGAATTTTCCCTTTTTCTGAAATGAAAATTGTGAAAAAGTTTTCAGTCCATTTCAGAAAAACTACAGTTTCTTCTAGTTTCTTGGAAACTAATTTATGTATTTTTGTAAGACTATCAAGCCATTTTAGTTCAATGGTTCAAACACAAGACAGAGTAAAGGCATGAAGCTGAAAAACTGGAGCCAGACCTCTTAACCACCTGGCTGAAAGCCTAGAAACTCTTCAGCTTAATTTTAGGCTTTTTGGTCTGATCCTAACAGTCCACAGGCTAAGAATGCAAACTGCTACAGCAGAGGTTATGAGACAGCTCTTACTCAGGTACCACCATCGACATCAAGTTGCTAAATATGCTGGTGCCAGCTTCCACTTTGTGTTGAAGTAACTTCTGAAGCATTACGTATCAATTTGTATACAAGGATACTGGCTGTACTGAAAACTATTTTCCATCTGGAAAACCTACGGTCTACTTTTATGGTTATATTTTCAACTCAAAGGTGAAACAGCTGCACATAAACGAAGTATTTTAACAACCAACTGGATCCTTACTTTAAAAGATCATTTAGCCATGAAACACCAAACTTGTGCATCTGACTATACATGTAATCATGCAGTTGCATTCATGACTTGTCTACGGGCGTAAGGACTCTGAGGTGTTTGATGCCTGGCCTGTAATTTCTTATTCTGGTTTGGGTTTGGGGTTTTTTTTCATCCTTGACACAAAGCATCAGCAATTTCACCTTCAAAAAATTCTCAGCATGAACTGAAGTGACAAAATAAAGAATATAACAGCTGGCTTGGTAAGTAGTAGTTACTGCCAAAAATGGTGGACAACCATATGTAATGCACAATTTATTTCTGCTGAGAAAAGTCTGACCCCAGTGTCTTGCCTCTTATGAATTATAACTTAATCTTTCTTGACTAGAAATAAATAATATAGCAACATACAACTGTCTACTGCACTTTGCTGTATTTTCTTTTGTTCACCTTCTGTAAGTCTGCCACTGTAAACATGCTGTTTACAAACAAGTGGCAGTAAATAGGAAGCTGAGGAACGTGGAAGAATGAAGAACTGTATTTCCTAGCAGGAGTATGTGAATCCCAGATCACTGTAGGTGAGTATGTTCGATCTGCTGAGTTGGTTGAAGCTTACAGTATGGTCAGGGCAGTGTTTTATAGCACACTAGAAACTTGCTACATGGGTAATTTAGGTAGCATGACAGTAACAGGTGAGATTATTAGCATGTCTGGAAATTGATACAGAAGGAAAGAGCATGGTCAAGACGGAAAAGCAGGAAACAAGAAGGAAGGCAACAATGCATCGTCTTACGCTACCCAAATCTATGGACAGAAGAGAAGAAAAAGAGCACTGTCCAGCAGTGACTTGCAGTCACCCCAGCAAGTGGGGAGCCATCACAGAAAAGGCTTTTCTTGAGCCACAGACAGAACCGTCTGGACCGTGGGACTTGACTTTAATCATTTAATGACACCTTTTCAAAAAGAATATGGCAGTGCATCCAGCATATTTCTGGAAATTTTTGATACAAAAGACTGAAAATAAAAGCTGGAATTGCTTTGCTAGACTTAACTCTGAATAAAAGGGAGGAGCTGGTCAAAATGTAAATGGCAGCTCACACAACAGGGAACACATTATTCTTAGGAAAAGAAATAACCTCATCTGAGAAACCTGACTGAACTTTGAAACTAGATCTGTTTAGAACAGGAGGTTAGACTGAATGGCTTCCACAGGCCTTTCAGACCTATTGTTTGGAGGTTTTTTTCAGGGTTTTTTTTAGTTAGTTAGTTAGTTTGTTTGTTTGTTTTGTGGGGGGGAGTTAAGCATAAAGACAATCATCTTCAGCAAACAAACTTCTATAAACTCAGAGAATCGATAAGCAAGATCCCCTGGGAAGAACAGATTAAGGAAAAAATATTCTTAATTTCTTAAACGATATAAAAGGTACAAGCACAATCTATCCCAATGCAAGGAAACAAATTATAAAGGGAAATCAAATGGACTAGAACATGATTCCTTTATTCAGCTGAAGCTCAAAAAACCCCTGTTAAAATGTGAACAATAGATTAAATAGTTATGGATAAGTATGAAAGCTATAGCAATAGAGGTGTATGGATAAAATCACACAGGCCAAAGCTTTTTAAAAAAAAAAAAATTAAAAAATCCACAACTGCCATGTAGGGTACAGTAAATAGAATGAAAAAAATAATTCCTGGAGAACACTAACATATAGAGACCAAGGAAATAGTTCATCTATTAGTCAATAGCAAAAAAAAATTAGAAACATGTGACCCTGAGAAGGCTAATATACGTCATTCTTAATAAATGTAATTAAACAAACAAAAAAAAGCAAGGAGTAATATTCCAATTTAGACTAGCTAGAGAGTCTGGAGCCTGCTTAGCTAAACTACAGGTTTTTGAGTTACCTGGGCCTGATGAAAAATCACTCTAGAGCATTCAAGGAATTGCCTGCACTAATGACATAGCCCTTCAATAACCGTTTTGAAAACTTGTGATCCAAGATGACTAGAAGGGGACAAAAATAATACCTACCTTTAAAAATGTACAGAACAGCAATCCAAGGAATTACTGAAAACCCTTCAATTGTTAAAGAACTACAGGAAGAAACAGTCAAACCAACTACTTGTAAACACAGACAAAACAACAGGGAGATAAGTAATAGCCAACACTGGCTTGTCAAGAACAAATCATGTCAAAACAAATCCAATTTGCTTCTGTGACAGGGTACCAGGTATAACGGATGGGAAAGACACAAAGATGCAATAACTCTTGGCTTTTTCCTTACGTGTCATCCTCCTAAGCTAGTTAGGAAAACACAGTCTGCAACAGATGCAGCTAAGTTTTATTACTTTTTTTCCCCCAATGTGCCTATTTGGGACTAGACTAATAAAGCTACTCAAAAATAAACTTTTCGTTAACCAATGAAGAGGGATACTAGGATATCTAAGAAAAAGAAAAATCCAGATAATGTCTATTGCATGACACTGCCACATGTGTTGCAAATACACACAGTGGTACAGAATTTGTGCATTATCTTTTCCTGCACAATACATCAAGGTCATGAATCCCCACTCAATACTGATCTTATAAGCCCCTGAGTTATGCCTATGCTCTTCTCCCCATTTTTCTAGGAGGTCTTCAATGCAGGCCTCCCATTTCAGAGGCTGGAGCCCCAGGTAAGAGACATAAGACATGAAGGCTTCTCCATGTCAGAAATACAGCCACAATCCTAGTGCCTTACAAAACCCTTCCCACTCACCACTCCTGCCCCACAAGCTGAAGTGTAGGATAAGCCTGAATACCAGACAGACCTGGGAAAATGATCCTTGCACCCTGCTACCACTCCCAAAGCATGCTGCCAAAAGGAAGCCTGCCTGCATGTATTTGCAGGCTCCAAACCACCTTGTACAGGGATCCCACTACACCACTAGCAAAACTCACTGGAACACAGTACCAAAATAGCACCTGCCAACAGGTCATTGTCAAACCAGAAAAATTGACCAAATGAGACTGTTCAGGTATGTGGCTGAGGTCTGCAGCCATTCAGTATTTTTACTAACACTGTAGAGAAAGGGACAGTATCCTTTTTAGATCTGCAGACACTGGCAACTGGGTTATTTTGTAGGAGAGTATTAGAATGCAAATCACAAGCTTGAGACGTGAGCTGAAATATATAGAATGCAAGCCAACTATGTGCTGCCTTTAGATAAGAATATAATCAGCTGGACAAATACAAGATGGGGAAGAACCAGCTAAATCTGAAGAAAGGATCTTAGATCCACAGTAGATCATATACTAGTCATGAAAACAGTATTTTACAAAAACAAAAAACAACCCACAACCAAAACCACCAAACCTCTCCAAAATCCCCAACATATCAAAAGAGGTTACAACAAAAAGTGTTTCTACTAACAGTACAAAAGACTTCATCAAAGCTACAGCAATTCAATGGATTCAACTTTTTTTAAAATTCTTTCCCAGTTTCTAATGCTAGCCAGGTTACAAATCCCTATAAAAAGCTACCTGTCACCAGTTCCTGAAGTAATGAAGCTCCACCTTCATAGGACAGTCCCCACAAAAAAAATTGCCTTCAGCTATTATAATACATTGAAGTAGACAGGAGATTTAGCAAAAGGATAAATATTTGTATTTCACGGAAGGTGTCACTGGACCAAAACCAAGACTGAATGTAGTTCAGAGCTACTAGAAAATTTATGCAGGAATACGATGCCTCTTTATCTATGAAAAGTATGGTGGTTTTTTTTTAATTTCTATTTCCAAAATAAGATACAGAAGATGCATCTGGCAATCTCCAAATATTTACAGAAATAGTAACCTCAGTTACCTCACAGCCTAAGCAACTTTTAAGTGCAATAAACTTTCATCAATGCTTAAAGATATTACAGCATTAAATTATACAAGAAATTTTGACATATAGCCATGCTGTATGAGAGAAAGATTTTTCTCCACTGTATATTCACCATTTCTGATACATAAGAAGTCATACTAACTAAAATAGTTCCCTAGGATACTGTGATATTCTGTCTTTTGCTGAGATTACTCTACTCTGGCAGACAGATTAAAGATTTAAGACAATTTCTGTATTAATCCTTAGAAATTCTTGTTTCCTAAAATCACCTCACAGACACTTGAATCCTGTTGCAAATTTCAAGCCAAGAGAAATATTAACATTTTATCTTACCTGACCTGGTTAAGTGCAGATTTACATTGTCTATATGCAGAGGGCTTTAGAAGATTCACTGAAAAAAAAATAATTTCAAAACAATCCAGGAGACTCTTGGCTAAATTCAGAGACTGTAAGAGATGGAGCACCAGATGTGAAGCAGGGCAGATGGGAAGAAAGAGCCTACTTAGATGGTCACAGGATGTACAGGATCACAGCAGGACAGCTGAAAGAGTTTGCAATGAACAAAGGGAAGTGTGCTGCACGGACTGAAACGGTAAAATAAAACCTATTTTTCATTTGGCTGACTTTGTTTTAATTTGAAACAGAAGAGGACAGGAGCCCCCCTTTGAGCATGGGAGTGCCATGAGCTGCTGTGTAGCTGGGATACTCCCACAGTGCGAAAAACCACTGCCTGAGTCATATTTATGCTCAGTTCAGACAATGGTTTAGCAGGCGTAGCGAAGAATTTTTGCCACCGAGTAGCCTCAGACAGAGTGCAATCACCATGCTTTGTCCAATGCTTCTGTACACACAGAGAAGCAAGGGTTCTGATGCCAGAATTAATATATACCAGCAGCAGGTCTGTGTTGTGGGTTCCCCCTTCCAGAAATCAAAGTGAGCTTCAGAGGCCACACCTGAAACTCAACTTTCTGTTCTCGATGCTGACGTTGTGCTTACTAATTCTGCAGGAAGCAGGGCATAACGCTTTAGGTGCTGCTACTTCTCTCCATCCCTGCCCCAAATCCAGGACAGGAAAGGAGATAACCCAAGATTTTGTAAATAAGAAACTAACTTTACTTAGGCATTTGCATCAGCTATAATTTTGTTTGAATAACAGAAATGAACGGATTGAAAAGCACATTCTCACGTCAGCATCTCCCAAATAGAACACTGTTTCTTTGCATGTCTGTATACACAACCTCCACGATGACATTGGCAGAATATTACATTTTCAGAGCCAGGAAAGACTGACATCCTTAAAAAACCAAATCCATATAACTTCTGAGATTGTTAGAGAGAACAAGAATTATTCCCAGAACAGAGGTACAGCTATCAAACTTAAAAACTAAAATCATGCTTATTTAAACAATTTTTTAAATTTCTATATGATTTTTTTTTCTAACAAGGAAGGAAAAATTTGCTATTCCATCTTAGAAAAGAAATATGGCACTTCTGCCACAGCAGTAAAATTTCAAAAGTGAGATGAGTGTCAGAATAGGACCTAATTCAGAAGAATATCTCTTGCATTTCATTACCTCTGAAAGGTGCATGACTGACAGATCCAGAAACAATATTGTATTTCTGCCCAATAGAAGTCTGACTCAGACAGAAGATGTGCCCTAGAAATTTCACTGCCAATGTATGTCAATCCTTACCTATGGAGAGGCAAATTGAGTCTTAATCTGCAATTCTTTGTTATCTTCATTAAAATTGCCAAAAGGGGAAAAAATTTGTACCAGAAAAGGACTAAATTCTCAGATATGGCCACCTGTCCACAATAAATTGAACAAAAATCATTAGGCTGTTTCACTAAAGCACCAGATAACAATTTCCAATCAGTATTAATCTAGATGTCATCCAAACTACCAATCCTTTATGCTGAATGATCAGTCACTAAACCCAGTAAAATTATAATCTCTATCTCACCATCTTCTTTATGCTTTTCTGCTGCATACTTTTCTTTTTTATTTTCTACAACTCTCTTTCCTACCAGTCTTGCATACTCCCAGTGTAGTACTCTGAAAAATAGAAAAAGGGATAAGAACATTCAAGAACATTTTTCCAAAGTTGCTGTGAGATGTCCCTGCAAAGAAAACTGGAGTGAATAAGTGCTCTATACATCAAGAAGCAGAGAAAAAGTAACCAGCTTAAAATGCAGCAAAGAGGACTCCATTAAGAAAACCTTTGTAATGGGAAGGACAATGGAACACTGGACCAGATCAACTGGGAATTTTGTGTAATCTACATCATTTGAGATATTCATAGAAGGCATGATTTTGATCCAGCCTTAGAGCATAGAAAGTGGAAAGGATCATCTCTTAATTTCCCTTTTGATTTCAAGACTGGAAAGCTAAATTATTTAATTACTTGGGCAGAATGGATCTGAGAAAATCAGTTTAGAGCAGCAAAAAGTTATTTTAAAAACAAAAATGAAAAAGCCTACAGTTTTGCATCTTACTACTTGTGCTATGCATTTTAACATTTTCTGGGTATGTGTGTGTACTGCATATGTTGTAACAAGTGTATCACAAACTTGAGCACATCTATTTTAGGTAAATACAGCTTGATATTGATAAATATGCAGACTTGCAACATCTTAAAGGTACTAAGAATAACAACTAATTAAAAGAAGCACACTAACAGATACTTAACAATACAAAAAGAAATGCTTGGTTGTTTCAATGATCTTTAAACATCAACACACATGCAATTCATTGGAGTCTTATATATTACTACCACATATCACCACTTGAGCCTAAATTCTCAAGCTTTCTTCAGTTTTATTCTTTCAGGCACTAATGCATAAAAGATGCAATAGGCTACGTAGACCGACAGGTCCTGTAACCTTGTCTATTCCTAGCACTGGAGTAGTGCAGATTAGTCTCAACCATTTGTCCTGTAATCCTGCAGACTAAAACGGGACACGTATCTCCTGATCTACCAGTTTTCCACCTACTCTCCCCCCCAACATTTCCAATAAACCTACCCTGATTCCCCAGTACCATTTGGGGTTTTTGCACTGAATGCTGCTCAGCACCCAACAGCAAACTGCTTCCCTGCCAACCAGCACTATCTGGCCTCTAGCTCAATGGCCAAGGGAGAGTGGTGATTTAAACAAAGAATGGCACAATCGTCTCCTCAGAGGCTGGTCAGCTATCCATGCTAAGAAATTTTACATCAAGTATGAACATAAGCAGTCAGCACTGAAAATATCCGCAGTAACTGAGAGGTAACACCAAATGGAGGCTAAGCCTGCTGCGGTTTCCCTTGGCTGCAGCCTTTCCATTCTTTTCTCCTTTCACTGTGTTCCAAAATAAAACCTCCCACCAGCAGAAAGCAATTATCACTGTTATTTTTAGATACCACCTCCCATACACTTCCTGACATTTTCTGTAACAAAGTGATGCCTCTGCTGTTTATGAAAGGAAGCACTCGCACTAGGAAGGAGTTGGACATCCAACCTGTGATCAGTGGCAAGATTAAAACACATGCAGCATCAAAAGCATTTTCTTCTGACCAGTTTAGCTGCCCTGTCCCATCTGTTGATTGTTGCAGCCCACAGTTAAATGTACCTAAATCTCCTGAATTGTTACACATGGAGCTTAACTACTCAGGTCTGTGGTTTCTTCTGTGTTGCAGCAGCTTCCTATCTACACTGTGTAGCAGTGCAGAGCACAGAGATCCTGAGGCTCCTTGCACATATACAAGCCCTACTTCTTCACACTACATGACAAAAGCTGAGATCAAGGCTTACACTTCAGCAACAGTCAGATGAACACAAATAATTGCTTACACACCTCATACAGCACCCATGGCGCACGTGGGTCTCTACATCTGTGACATCTTTAGTAGCCATATCCTTACTCACTGAAGTTGCATTTATACCACATCTGTGAAGATGAATGCTCACATGCATAGGCAGAACATCTTGAGAGACAATGAAGTGTAAAAACAACTTTAAATTTTTATTTAAAATCACAAACAATGGCATGTGTTTAGATGGGCATACCACCAAATAGAAAAGAGATAAGTCAATTTTCTAAAGAAAAATTGAGAACTTTATGGCCAGTATAAAATTCATTGTCAAAATTAACTGAGCCACCTTTTCAAACCATAATCTGTGAAGCCATTTTTTCCCTTCCATCATCAGTCAAATGACAGATAATACCAATGCTCTTTGAACAAAACCCAGGTTAATCAACAGGTTAACCAAAAGCACCACAGAACAATAAAAGTGAATCATGACATCATGCATACAGAGAGAAATATAGATTAGTGCACATAAATCTCTCTCCCCCCTTATGTCAAATTGAGAATCTCAAATTATTTCTTTTTAAACTTAGAAATCAAATATTAAGTATCTTCCATCTTCCAAATATTAAGTATCTTCTACCTACAAAAACATTGTGAGCTTTACTGTAACAGAATTTGACTCATTTGACTATTGGTGTTAATTTGAGCAAAATGTGAAACATTTTTAATTCCTCATCTTTAAATCTTATTCAGTACAGACCACTAGGATGCCCATAGCTGTTTAAGGGTTTACTGATCAGGGACAATTTGCTCAATCAGGTTGAAGTAAGGCAGTGAAAGAGCGCAGTTTTCCCTCCTATGCTAAAAATAAAGAGCCAAACCCCTCCTCTCCCAGCTTGAGCAAGCAGCTTTTCTCCTCAGCTTTCTTCCCTTCTTAGCCAAGCTTCCTTCAGCTGTTTCAATCTCCTTCAGCTAGTCCAGCAGGAAGAGTAAATACGTCTGCTGGTATAGATAACTAACCTGGGCATCCATGTTGTTCCAACTAAAGCCACACCTTAGACGCAGGCATGCACTACATGCATTTTTTCCCAGATGTTCCACTTTTAGAACTAGGAAAGGCTATAATGAAGCACCAGTAAATGCCTTGACACTGACATCCTCCTTTCCCTTTAATATTTATTCTTCATCATTTATATTCTTAAGTACTCTGCACCCAAACACACAGACTGGAAGCTGGCAAAAAGGGATACAAAAAAACCCACAGTTTTTGAAAACGGCTGTGAAACGTGGATAAGATCACTTATTCCACAAGTTGTGCTCGTTATCACACTCCAACAGTTGATAAAGATTATAAATTTCCTCCCTTTATTAACTTTGTGAAAGTTGCTAGCTTGGTTTCCGGGACTGCTGGGGGAGGGTAAGGATTAGATATGGGTTTTGTATTAAATTTAGACTTTTCAGCAAATGTAAAATGATATACCCATTTTAATGTCCTTGCGTTATAAAGAAAATTAAGGTTTCCAAGAGAAAGAGAGTGTCTCAGAGAAAACGGGTAGGAAAACATTAGAGACCTTTGTGAATAGTGTTGAACAAATGATGGAAACACTTTTGTTTCACTTGTCGCAAAGTTAGAATTCCATATATGAAGCAGATGGCCTGAATTTCCAGCACAGACTCAATACATATAGATATTGGCCATTTGCTGGCAAAAGTGACATATCTAAGGACAAAATCAAAACTAAATAGGATACCCTAGCAAAAATGTAAAAAACAGCCCAAGAAAACATATTTCTAACCTGATGATCCAATTTATGATTTACACTAGTATCATCTCCTCCATGTCATGATTACTTCTGACTGCCCTTTGTTGATGTCCTGTTTTGGCGTCTGTTCATGGAAGAACTATATTTTGCCCCAGTTCTTCTCAAACCCATGCCTGCTGCCTGTGACCACCTGATGGAGCTGCAGTTAGCTGATTCTCTGCTAGGGATGCAGGATCGGCTTGGGTTTAGCCAGCAACTCACAAACCAGCTTTACTTATATTTCACTCCTGTATGGGGAAGAGACCCTGAATGAGTGAGGGCTCCCATAATTCTGGAAGATCTTTTCAACACTGTTATACAGAACACCTTGTTCTGCTACACAGAAAGGGCAATTCACAATTTTAACAGAAAACTACATTTTATACCTGCAGGAAGAATAAGAACTTACCCACGTTGTGAGATATCTCCCACATATGCTTTTCCAATTTTATATTACAGTTTTCACATGATACCAAATCCTCACTCAATTTCTAGTTAGGTTGCTTAGAAAAATCTGATCACCTTCTTACAAATGTCTTGTAATTTACTATAATTTCAATATGAATTTTTCATAGGAATGATCTGAAACAGACCAAATTACCGTATCTTTTCAATTAAGAGTAGAAGATGTATCTATTTTTGAGCCTCTAACTAGCTGAAGAATCAGACTGGGCATTCTGATTGCTAACCTCAGTTCAACATTCATAATTCATTAGTAAAATACAATGCACTAGTTTCTTTTTGAAAAACATTTAAACTTCTACACAGATCTATCTATACCTGTAGAAGAATAACATGAAGAAATTAGCTCAGTTATTAGCAATGAATGCCTTGTTACTGCAGCTGAATTCCTATCAGTTGTCTCTCCCAAATGAATTACAGTTCTTAAAATATAGCAAGCACATGGCCTGGTTGTGATATCAGTGTATCATTTTTTAAATTCCAGATTATTTTCAACCAGAAAATGTGTAAAGTTACTCTTTTATTCCACAATATTTCTTAAAAAAAAAAAATCCTTTGATTGGCAGGCTCTTAGGAACAGGAGTAATAGACTGGTAGAATTAAATAAATAGATTGGTTCTACTTTAATGCCCTCTGTACTTGTACTAAAAAACAGAATTGCCTTGAGAAAGCAGCAATTAAAAAATCTATATTAAACTCATGGAAAACAGTTAAAGGTGCAAAGATACAACATGGTGACATTTCTTTAAATGTTCATTGCATTTGTTCACTGACAAGCGCAAAATACTCATTCATTTATTCTAACAAAAAAGGTTCTCCACTCTTAGTTCTTTTCTTAAAACAGCAGTTCATGCTTCAACCATTTTAAAATAACAATTTTACATGTTTTTACAAGGAATTCAACTTTGCAAAAACAAGCCAAGTGGTTTTGTTTATTTGTTTGCTTTAGAATATCTACATCATTAGCCCCAAATGCTATCAACCAAGTTAGCCATCTCGCAAAGAAAATTGTCCTTTCTTCAGTAAATCAGAGTGATAGTTCCACTCCACTGGTGTATTTGTCCTCAATAAATACAAAATAAAATCCAGCACCTCTGTTCCCTTTAGGTGCCTCTCAATAGGAATTTTTCCCTTCAAGCATTATGGTCTTACATATCACTTATACTGACTCTCAGTCAGCCCTCCCTGAAATTGGAAAGATCTGTGTGTCCTTTGTCCACATCTGCTAGAGCAGATAAACTGTGTGTCACTATCAGCAAGTTTGCAGAGTGAAACAACAGCCCGAGACCCTACCCCATCCCAGCAAACTCCCCACAAACTCTCTGTTAAACAAAAGCCCATTACAATGTTAGCTCTCATGTGCTGACAGTCCATTTTCCAGTTTCTTGTCCACCAGCTGAGACAATGTAAAATAACAGCCTTCCCCACTGGTTAAAATAGAGCAGGACTGCCTGGTACCCCCATGGTTTGTGCTGTGCGGGATTTCCAAGTGAGTCACCAGGGCAGATACAGTTATTATATAAGGTGAGTTCTTTAAGTCTTGCAATATATTTAATTTATGAAGCAGAAACATCTACTTTCTCATTTTAGGAAAAAAAAATGCTTATTTTAGACTGATCATGCTTGAGATAGGTTTCAATTTGGTCAAAAGGAGTCAGACCTAACTTCAGTGGCAACCCTGCTTCGTGAGTTTCACCCTCTTCTGAAATTTCATTAGGTTGGAGAGTTGCTTATTGGCCTTCAATCCAGTTCTGAAGACTCAAGTGCAGGCAAATCAGTTATTTAAAACCTGCCTCCCACAAACTGTGTTTCCTCCTTGCCAGCAGTGCTTTGTGTCCATAAAGCCATGCCCTGTTGTTACACAAGACAGAACAGGTCATCTTTCATCAGGCCTCTGCATCACAAATAATACTAAGAGGAGCCTAAGAGGAGAAGGGCATTCACCACTACTGAGACTCACACCTGCAGGCTAAGATTAGTATCTACAACTACCTAGGTTGCACACTGAGAATACCAAGCTTTTGGAAGACGTGCAGTACCTCTACACCTGGCTGCACCTATGAATTTCAGAGCCCATATCCTGGGCCTAATTTTGGTTTTGTTTTGGAGATGTTTAATATCCTACATACATCAAGACTCTTGAAATCAGGAAACGAATGAGTGTGTGTTTGGTGTTCATGCATTTCATTTCTGCATTTCATAAAAGGAGGTTTTCTTTTAATTATGCCCATCACCTATTTGCTGGCAATGACCTATGAAAGTGCAATCTAGATGGGTATAAACAGCCATCAGCTAACACAGTATTGCATTACACGCTCTACATTTTCTGCCAGTGATATTTGCCAGTCAAGAAACCCTTAAATCATCAACTTTCTTGTTTCTGAGAAGTATGACATCTGTTAGAGCATCTGTTCATACTAGGGCTCTATCAGCTAACCATGTGGAAGCTGAAAAGGTTCTCAAAGCAATTTATGTTGCTTTACATCTTCTCCTGGGCAATGGGTCAGTTCTCCTATCCAAAACCAAATTATCTATGGTGAAATTAAGTTCTTGATCAGGGAAGAAGGGGTTGAGTTAAATTACTGTAGACTTTTAGATCTGCTTTCCCAGTTTCTTGTATATTATGTGGACACAGTAACTTTGTCATGACTTCACTAGACTCTGAGTTGAACAGGGTATTTGAATTTGTGGCTTCTAGGGATGTATTTCTCAGCTCTTGCACTCAAATACCTGGTGCTGTTATTCATTTCTGGGAGCCCCACAGAGGGGAAAAATCAGTGAGTCCCTCTGCCAGTCAGAGCTGAATTTGCACTGTTCAAAGGAGTTTGTCTATTTCATGGGAAGGAGTCAGCTAAGAGCAGAACTGAGACATGAGATCTAGCTAAATCCTGTCTTTGCAACAGAGTCATCTTGCCTAGGTCACCAAAAACCCAAGAACAACAGCCTAATAACTTCACTGAGCTTCAGATCAGTCACTTTACCTTTATTTCTCCAACACCAAATACGTGTACGTATTTCATATGACAGAAGTTGCTGTGGAAATAAGTAAACTGGTAAGTACTTTCTTACTGATAGAAGGGTAAGGTAAGTAGCAATTTAAGTTATTAATTTATTACTGTGTTCAGCAATACAAATCATCCTAACACCACTCAAGGATTTTCATGAGAAATATTTGGAAATGTAACAATATTCTGTCAGTTCAGATAGTCATAAAGGAATTGGAAGTTGCTGATTCTTTTTCCTTCCCCACCATATATGCTCAACGGCCAGAGAAGGCTCTCCCATGTACGTAGGTGTCCTTCCCAGGGGTAATAGCTCTGGGAGCAGCAGGCACCCTGTTCCCACTCTGCTGGGGAACTGAAACACAGCCAACATGCTCACCAGAAGTATTCCTGAATCGCATTATTTAAACATATACATATATGTTGATCCAGATGCTGATCTAGATGCTGATCCACAGCCAAATTCATGCTCAACCCCCTACAGACAACAATGTCTACACCACACCTGAAAACTCACAGATGTTTTTTTCAGACACTGAAGCTATTGAGATGCCCAGGTACTACAAAGTCACATAAAACCCCAGAATCAGCAGATGTCCATAAAATATGCAAACCACAGTTTTGCCTTTTATGGCTTCAGATGGTGGCATATAAAACACTGGAATGCCTACCTCCAGCTCATCATTTATATCAAACAGCTTCCTACTTTCCCATAACTAGTGAATATATATTACAGAGGTTTAGTCAAAACCTCCCACTACATCTTCTCTAAATCTTTGTGTCTACTATACCAAAATATCAGGCTTTGCTGTCTGTGACAGATGCTCTTCATATTTCAGTCATGAAGTTTCTCGTTTTATAAGGATCACAAAACTTTGCTCAAAGTGTGTGATAAAGATAAGCCTATAAACAGAGATTTAATCAATCCATCTGATATTTTTTTTCCAAGTGTTTTTTTTCTTCAAACTGCCCAAGGAACTCAACTCTTAAGATTGAAATTGTCACAACATTGCCTTAAAAAAGCCATGTATGCTAATGCAAGCCTGACATTTTCAAATAACTCAGCAACTATCTCCTACCGTATCACTTAGTGCAATCAGTATTTTAAATATCTTTTTAATTTTGTATGTACAAGAGATGATGAGCACAAATGGCAGCACTTAGATATTTTTTTCCAAACACCACGTATAATCAGTTACATAGATGTCAATACATTATCTAACTTAAAAGTGCAATCTGCTAATTACAGGAGTAAATGCTATGGTTTACATTTAAACCACATGCCTTCAACACCTAGCTTCTCTAAAGTTACAGGGATTACAATTACTAACATAAATTAAGTTAAACTTTCACACAGCCCTCCCCTCATTTTGTTGTGCTTAGGTACTGCAACAGTTTGAGATAATCTTAATAGGTGTTTGCCAATTGTTTTTTTAGTCAATATAAAAGCTTAATTAAGAAATATAAAAGCTTTATTTCTTGCAAAATAAAATACATTTCTTAATAGATGATATACACTTATTTAACGGTTACAAAATACCTATCAGATTATTTATCTGGGGGGTTTTTTTCAGTTATTTACAGATGCTTTGCTTATAGACAATAATTTTTCAATCGTCCTGTAAATTTTTTTGCCCCATGGACACAAAACATATGCTTAGCAGAAACTGACAACATAAAATCTATCTGCAGACCACTAACATGATGGTTCAACTACTAAATTCCTTCATACCAATGTGCACAAGATCCTAGGGACCCTTAAACCACGGATTACTGCCATAACAGACTACACCAGCTTGTGTCAGCTCCTACTTATGTTGCTTTAATCAGGATTACCAACACAGGAAAAGCATCAGAGGTTCAAAATACTCATTATGTTCTATTTTGTAAATGAAACATTTTCATAAATGGTAATACTGCAATGTGATATGAACAAACTTTATGCATCACTGTCCACCTCCAAACTGAGTATAAATGATCCATATGAACAACTATTGCTATAAATATGTATATTAAATAATTTTAAGATACTATATGGTTGGGTTTTTTTACTTAAAGCAGTCACAAACATGAAAATTACCTGAAAATTACTCAAGAGCAGCCTTCTCCAGTTTACCGAAAAGAAATTAGGTATCTTTTACCACATAAAAAACCCCCCAACACTTCACTTCCTGGTTTAAACTTCATAATTAAGTTAGAAAATATGGAAATACTGAAATGGAATTGACTATGAAAATGGAACATGGAAATACTGAAACTAGTTTATAAATGTGTAACTCAGTTGTGCATTGCCTTTGAATAAATGACAAGCAGACCAGACACACCAATTTGCATTTAAATAATGTCACATTTTCTACAATATCTGGGAATGCTAACACAAGATGAGATAGGTGACTGCGTTACATATAAAATTATATTAAAATACACATTTGTGTGTCTTTAATGTGAATTACAATAAAATTCAGAATAGTGCACTATTTTGATCTTAATGTCAATAAAAGAAATAACAAAAGGTAGTTTGGGATGGTGGTTCTGGCAGCCTAAATTTAGAAATATCCTCTGCATGCTAAATTGTTCAAAATTTCAATTTTACCTCTGGAAACTAAATGAAAACTAGTGAATCTATCATGGCTGTAAAGCCTCTAATTCAACAGAAGAAAAATTAAACCATTAGAATTTGCCAATACTCTAATACTACATTCCTTTTTTTTATTTTTAAGTCTTGCATTTAATTTACCCTTTGAAACCAACTCCACCAAGGGGTCTGTTATCGGTTTAATTAATGACTCTACAAAACTTTGAACATAGAAAAATCTAATGTAAGTAATGAGCATTATTATCCTCCTAGAACTAGAGAAAAGGTAGTCAGTTTCCATCAGAATAAACACCCCAACAATTTAAACATATTAGTATTTAATATTCAGAGGAAAGATCTTAATATTCAGAAGAAACACTGCAACAAACAAAATGTCTTAAAGATTCAGATGAACAACAAAGACAGCAAGGGCTATCTTAGCATGTTTATTGCTAGCTTTTGAAGCATAGAAATAGTAACTTCTTAACTGGCTCTTATGGGTTTCATGGTTTACTGAGATATTTTATTCAGTGACTCTTGGCACTAGACAGAGTTAAAAAAAAAGTGGCTTTGGCCCATCAGCAGGCCTGTCTCCCTATCAGATCTCCGCTACAGCAACTCTGCGTGTTTCTTCTACTCTTTTTTTGTCACGAAGCTCTTCGACACAGTAGCCCCCAGTGCCTACGAGGGGCTGTCAGCCAGGCTCTTCTCAGCGGGACATGGCAGGAGGGTGAGGGACACGAGAGGCTGGGACTGGCTGTAAAGAAACCTTTCCCCGGGAGGACAGGCAAGCAGCGGCACAGGCTGCCCGGAGCTCCCTCCCTCCCTGAGCAGCCTGGTCTGACCCCATGGCTGATCCTTGCTGCAAGGGCAGCACCTTGCACCCAGCACCTCCCTCCCCATAGGTTATCCCATGGCCCTGCAAGAGGCAGCCAGATGGGTCTGCAGGTGAGACACAAAGGCACCCGGGCACAGCCAGAGGCTGCAGCAGGGAGAGGCAGCACCCAGAGCTGCTTCACCACAGCCTTCAGAGGTTTTAAAAACATGCAGGAGCCCAGAAATGGATTCCCTGACAAGTCTAGCAACGTGAGATGCCAACGTGAGATGCTTAGCTCAACACTGACGTAATGGTTAAAACCTACATTTGTGCTTTCACTGTTGTTAAAATTTACCAAAAAGTTTTAATATTTATAATACTGCCCTTCTACAGTGCATTGCTCTTGATCATACTATTTTACCTGATACTCTGCTCTCAGACACAGGTTTTGAAGAACTTCAGACAAACAGAGGAGGAAAATCCTGTCTTTAGAGCACCTCAACTTTTCAGAGTACCCCACAGTCTTCTGTTTATGACATGAATCATAGAAATTGATAAACCTAGTTGTTTTAAACTTCAGCAACTAGTCACATGGGTTAACATTGAAAATGAAATACCCATCTGTAAACCACTTCTCAGTGACCCACTGCAGCAGAGGCTGTTACAGACCAGGAGTGCAGATAAATAATTCTATTCCATAATAATTTAACTTCTTTACACAACGGAAGAAAAAGGAGCCATTCATTTGCATAAGTATTTACAATTTGAATGGTTTACCCAAATCCTGATTTTTTTTTCATTTATTTGTAATATCCACTTTCGTATGCAGTAAATCTCACCATGCACTAGCCATTCTAATCTATCTTACCTGATCCTATTAAGTCTGTTATTTTTTCCCTTTGAAAAGCAGCCTAAAATTGGACACAGTGTTCCAAACAAATAATTTCTAACATATTACTTTCACATTTTTTAGTTTCAAACCACCTTTTAACACATCTAAGAATCCTATGTGCATTGTCAACTCCTGTTGCTAGATGTAGTTAATGCTCAGATCAAGCTGTGATGTTTTCACTGCAGGAAACAGTGACCCTGTAAGTATTGCAATTATCACAGAGAATGATGCATGCATAGAAGTGGATGTCAATGCAGAAAGAAACACCTTTGTTGAATATATTTAACGCATCAGGTCCAGTTAATAATAGCCTGGTTTTGATAATATAAATACTGCATTTTCATTATTGTTGCCAGACTATGTTTTTCATTTACAACATAGGCCACATAGACAACTAGCAGGAATTGGGACTCGACAGGCTGAGCCTAACTGGCTTCCCCAGGAGGACACATAAGTGGTGGCAGAGGCTGCCGGGGGCTGTGCATCCTCGGGCAGGTCTCAGGCCCAGACAGGATGAAACCCTGAGCAGCCTGGTCTCACCCTATGGCTGACCCTGCTGTGAGCAGCTCCTTGCACCAGGCACCTCCCAGGCTTCTTCCCCAATGGAGTTGTCCTGCATTTGTGATTCCTAGTTCAGTGCTGGCAAGAGGGAGAAGCTTCCTTGACATCTTTTCATGCCTTCAGCAGTAGGAGGAACAACCATGCCAACAACTCCCCTCACAAATAATGGATTTCCACTGTATACCGTGATGCCCAGGTTGTTTTTATTTTACTTATTTAATAAAAACTTATCACTGTGGCACTGAAGTACCATTCCAGTTTACAAAACAGTATGCCACCTCTGAAAGAAGGACCTCATGGTTTTAAATTTAAAAAACCAAAAAAATTCAGATGCATTTTATGACTACATGAAGAGATTTGTCTAGGCTGAAGATTTCTCCTGTGGTACTCAGATGAGGTTTATAACTAATTAGAGATTCCACTGCCTCAGAAATCTCTGCACTGCACTCCATTTTGCAATACAACAATGTGCTAATGTCACAAAAGACCTGACTGTATGCCATTGCTCTCCTCAAAACAGCTCTACTTACATATACTTCAGATTACATCTAGTATGTCACAACATGCTTCAAAACTAAAAGAAAAAAAGGCTTACAATGATATTGACTTGGTCTTGAGTTAATTTATAGACAGCCTTTGTAGAGGTGTGGAATAGGAAAAAAATATACAAATCTAAAGGGGATTCTACAAAAAAAGACTGATCTATTTTCAACAAGTATTGCACCAAAAATATCTTCAGAAAGACTGTTGGCTAGATGAAAGTCATCAAGTATTAAAAAGAACAGAATACAGCAGTGAGAAAGGAAACATACAAGTAATTTGAATTATGATTACCCCTGGCATTATGTTAATTAATTATCATATAAACATCAGTGTAATATTTTGCTTTTTTTATAGAATCATAGAATCGTTTAGGTTGGAAAAGACCTTTAAGATCAAGTCCAACTGTTAACCTAACACTGCCAAGTCCACCACTAGATCATGTCCCTAAGTGCCACATGTACATGTCTTTTAAATACCTCCAGGGATGGTGACTCAACCACTTCCCTGGGCAGCCTGTTCCAGCGCTTGGTAACCCTTTCAGTAAAGAAATTTTTTCTAATATCCAATCTAAATCTCCCTGGCACAACTTGAGGCCATTTCCTCTCATCCTATGGCTTGTTACTTGGGAGAAGAGACGGACCCCCACCTCTCTACAACCTCCTTTCAGGTAGTTGTAGAGAGCGATAAGGTCTCCCCTCAGCCTCCTTTGCTCCAGGCTAAACAACCTCAGTTCCCTCAGCCGCTCCTCATCAGACTTGTTCTCCAGACCCTTCACCAGCTTCATTGCCCTTCTCTGGACACGCTCCAGCACCTCAATGTCTCTCTTGGAGTGGGCGGGCCAAAACTGAACACAGTATTCAAGGTGCGGCCTCACCAGTGCCTAGTACACGGGGACAATCAATTCCCTAGTCCTGCTGGCCACACTATTTCTGATACAAGCCAGGATGTTATTGGCCTTCTGGGCCACCTGGGCACACTGCTGGCTCCTATTCAGGCAGCTGTCGACCAACACCCCCAGGTTCTTTTCCGCCAGGAAGCTTTGCAGCCACTCTTCCCCAAGCCTGTAGCGTTGCATAGGGTTGTTGTGACCCAAGTGCAGGACCCGGCACTTAGCTGTGTTGAATCTCATAAAATTGGCCTCAGCTCATCAATCCAGCCTGTCCAGGTCCCTCTGCAGAGCCTTCCTACCCTCAAGCAGATCAACACTCCCACCCAACTTGGTGTCGCCTGCAAACTTACTGAAGGTGCACTCGATCCCTTTGTCCAGATCATTGATAAAGATATTAAACAGAACTGGCCCCAATACTGAGCCCTGGGGAACACCACTTGTGACTGGCTGCCAACTGGATTTAAATCCATTCACCACAACTCTTTGGGCTCAGCCATCCAGCCAGTTTTTTACCCAGGAAGAGTACGTCCATCCAAGCCATGAGCAGCCAGTTTCTCCAGGAGAATGCTGTGGGAAATGGTGTCAAAGGCTTTACTAAAGTCTAGGTAGACAACATCCACAGCCTTTCCCTCACCTACTAAGCGGGTCACCATGTCATATAAGGAGATCAGGTTGGTCAAGAAGGACCTGCCTTTCATAAACCCATGTTGACCGGGTCTGATCACCTGGTTGTCCTGTATGTGCCATGTGATGGCACTCAAGATGATCTGCTCCATAACAGACATGCAAACATCAGCTTTCAAAGTGTATGCCTTTCCTCCTGTATTTGTAGCAAACCTTCGACTTTTAATACCAGCTTTCATCCTTCCTGAACTCAGGTTTCCTAAAGGTCACAACTCCCTATTATCAAATATAAATAGAACTTATATTACAGTTTGTGGAACAGAAAAATAAGGGAACTAGCACTGGTGTGCTGTTAATTCTCAAAACATCTGAATTTCAAATACCTCCTTTTAGATGCAGTTTAAGCACAGACAGGTTGACAGCAACCTCCTGCCTTTCACCTAAACCAAAATCAATATTTTAAAAATTCTGTCATTCTTGTTAACCGGGTTTTTTTTAAAAAGAAGTGCAAGGCAAGTGACAGAGCAAGCACTTTATTCACTCTTCTGAGACATTTGCATGAACCTGCATGACAGAAATTCCCTGACTGATCCAACTCTGAGAAGCCAAAGGTTTATAGTTATGCAATGCATTTTAATACAGTTATGTATTAGTATCTTTTTTCTATTATACTTATTTAGTGTTAGTATTTTGAACGTCACACCCTGTGTATACAGCCCATAAGGTGCATAAATATACTCTCCTTTTCCTGATTGGTTTTAGGTGCTTAGGTAGTGCACAGTCAACTTAGTTTTATGCCTCAATATAATTACTAATAAATTATTTGCACAAGTTTCTTTTTGACAAAACCAAGAAAAATAACAAGCTATGGAAATACAATTACTTCAGGCAGAACTTAGTGCCTTATGCATATGTGTGTACATATAATTATGTGACATGATACAAAGATTTTACCGGAATAAATTTTATGTAGATGATTTTACACAAATGTAAAATTGATCAATGACTAACACAGGCCAAGCATTTATCTAATCGTTTTGCTTGTATAACATCTCTGAGACAAAGTCTTGTAAATCTGTACTAATTGATTTATAAATCAATACCATGTCTACATATATGGAGTAATTATACACATTACACATTACATGGGCAATTCTGTTCACTGAGGCTTGGTTTATGATTATTTTTGGGTAATAAGTGCAATCCATACTTTGTTGTATTTAGAGTAAGTATGGAAGAGTAATTAATTATAGAATTTAGGAACTCTACTACTGGTAAACGAGGAATGTCTGCTCTGCAAGCTACAGCTGTAAGTTTATCTATCTGCTGTGCTAGGTTGTGTAACTGCTGTGCTATCATGTGTGCCTCCACTGCTGTCCCAGATACAAATAGATATATTTGCAAGTGGACAAGAACTTTTTTCCTCTGAAAGTCCACCTTTTAATATACACATTGAACACAAGCCATTAAAGTAAGAGAATCACCCTAAGACATGAAAAGATATCTATCTGATTCACTTCCTTAATAATCAGGGGAGATATATATTAATATTCATCTAAATTGATACTTGTCTTGGCAAAGCTGTCATTTAGAGAAAAGGTGAAATTGAGTAGTATCTATTTTTAGAATGACTTTAGTAAATCATGATCGAAACAAAACACTGGGTAAAGCAGGTCATCTAAATCCTTACTATATTTTTCAGGCTAGCCTGACATGACCCACTTTCTGTCCCTAAATCAATCTCATGCTCAAGCTGTAGCATGGGTAATCCATTCAGATACTTGCCTCAGCATACCAAAAAGGTATAAAGGGAACCATCTGGGGAAAGACAAGTTGTCAAATGCAGATTTAAACTAAGATAAGTGATGTAAGGGTTAAAGTAAATCAGATTATAAACAAGAAGGTCATTAGCAAAACCAGTACCTGCTGAAGACAAAGAACAAGTGAGGAAGTTGCAAAATACTATAGCTGTTCATTTTAAATTTGTCTTCCACCACTGCTAAGTGGAATAATGCTCACAATGTGGATCCTTATGAAACAGCAATCTAACTCTCAGGAAGATGAATGAACAGGAAGGAAATACATTGTGGATGAGATGTCTAAAAAGATGGTACAGGTAGGTGTGAAATTGCCTACACGGCACGTTTTTATTTAATTTTCTTTTGCCACAAAGAGTGAGTCTGGAGCAAGCATCATACAGCCATGCCTGAATTAGGGTGCGCTCCCACCAGATGCATCATTTTCTTAACTGCTACCTAACTCAGTGGGTTGAGTGCTTTCAGTCTCAGTAAACTGTGCTTTAGTGAAGTACAGGGAATGCAAGATATGGTTATCTTATACCAAAGACTGCAACATTTTGGTAAAATCAGCAGTGTCAAATAAATCCATTCCACAGAGCTGCTACATCTTGTTTGGAAAATTCCCAGAAGGCTCAAAAGCAAGCCAACAAGACACGCTAAGTGGTGCAGCATCACGTAACTATAGTTGCTTCGGCCTGGACTTGGTTTGACCTTGTTCCTGTGGCACCTGCATCACAGTTAACATGTCCTAAGAGACTCAGCTCTTCCAAGTCTCTAGTGCCTCATGAGCCAACCTGAAATAAAGGAGAGGTAAAAATAAAATACAAGTATCAGCAAAAATTTTCCATGTGGTTTGACACTGAGCAGACTCATTGCAGAAAAGCCTGGTTTAGGCAGGAAGCTCTACTCTCTCTCCGTAATTTCTTTCATCCATTGCTGGGTTTGAATATCCTCATGAGTTAAGGCTGTGGAAGCTGTGTCAAGAATCCAGCAATTTGCACATATTGGAATGTGCATCAAGTTTTTGTCACTTCCTCACTTCCCTTCCCTTTTATTTTAAGATAAAAAGATATGTAAAACCACCAGACAAGAGGACTCTGAGGTCTGAGGTATTCAACCCCAGCTTAAACGTAAACAAAAAAGCCCACATAAAAAGGATTTAAAAATAAGTTTCATATCAACAAAATCACATTCATCATGAAACAATTTTATTTTGTCAGCTTTGAATATATTATATGTAATCTAATTTTAGATTTGCAACAGAGTGGGTCTTTTCACTTCAAGAGGCATTCACATCTTGGAAAGCAAATTAAGTTATGCTTGTTTGCCAAGCTTCCCACTGTCTTGCCTTATAAAAAACAAACGGGACTGAATACTTCACTAAAAAAGCTTGATACTCCATCTTTTCACACAAATACTCCAACAAAATGTTTTTGTGTACAGATTTTTCTAAAGAATGTAACATGTCAAGCCAGACATAAAAAGTAAGAAATAGTAATGAAATGAATTCACAAATATATCTGCTGAGTAAGAGAGGCAGTAAATACTGGAATCTATCTGCAAAGTTGGATCTGTATTGTGGGTGACAAACAAACCCTGAACAGAAAGAATTTAAAATATTTTTCAAATGGCATTTTGGTTTGCTCATTTATATTACCAAACCACTAAACTGAAACCACACTATCCTTCCAGAAGAAAGAAATAGTACTTCATTTATTTACAGCTCTAATCTCCTAGTTTAAAAAAAAAAAAAAAAAAAAAAAAAAGTGCCATTATGAAGTCTATATCCATTTTAGAGCTAGGAGAGAAAAACATTGGCTGAAGAAGCAAAACAGAGCATGAGGTAAGCAAGCTTCAATGATGAATGCTACTTACTGTTACCTTCTAATAAGGATATGCAGGTTACAAAAAAACCCAGAGAAAGTCCTCTCACTTACTAAAAATATCTTTTAATAACCTGCAGTTTGAATACTAACCTCTTCCCTCCTGAATTTCCATCTTGCAATAGAGAAAAATGGAAGGGGAAATATTGCATTGCTTACAATGGGTGGTGCAAAATGAATGACACTGTCCCCACAGACAAGTCCCAGGGTCAGGGTTTCCCATAAAAAAAACTTTCTGTGAAAGACCGTGTGGGATCCTGTAGAATGTGCAGTGCTATAAAACAGTAAAATAGTTTCCTCTCTTCTCCTAGGACATTTTACTCTCCCCCTCCTCTTAAAAATTCACTATAACCTTTCCCACCTACACTTGCACTAGCTTTTCATTGTTTAACACAGCTGTAGGTTTGCTATATATCAAGCTAGCTTGTTGTTGCTAGATCCAACTGAAACCTGAAAATGGCTGGAAACTATCCATATTAGCAATTTTGTAAGACGAGAGAAAAAGGGGTCACTCACCAAGAATCTCATTAGTTCTACTAAATGACAAGACCACTGCTTTACTTATGAGAGTGCACAGACCATTCTTGCGCATACCCAGACAATGATGTACTAGCGTACAGTAGATCCACTCCATGAACAAGTTGTCGAAGGAAAATCTATCAACCTCTCGCACAGCCTCTTCTGTATTAGAATTCACCTGGATTGTCATGGCTTTAAACTTGCATTAACATACATGCTGACAGTTACTAGTCTGCAGAGGAGTTTTTCTCCATCAAAATGTTAATTACCCAGTGTTGAAACTGTTACAAATAATGATTTAATAAGTTCCCAGGTTTGACAGCCCTAGTGTCCTCCTTGCCAAATGATTAAAATCTGCTAAATTTCACCTCATTTATTTTGTTTGCAAGACAGAAAATTGAAATTGTGCAGGTTTTTTAACACAATAGTCTTTTAGAATAAACTTTTAAAATAAGACACAAAGAATGACAAAGGAAAATTTTAGTGTCTAATTGGCATGTAAGATAGTATTTTCCAAGGAATAATTTTGCTCTCATACCATGAACCAAAATGTCCATTTCCCTACTGAGACACAGTATAAAGGATGCTCTGACTTGCTTCCAAAAAGGAAGCTCCGTTAGTTTTGTGATGCATTTTGTCAAACCCATGCATTTGTATTGGGTTTATATGACCAGGTTTTGGTAACAGGGTGGCTGCAGGGGTGGCTTCTGTGAGAAGACATGAGAACTTGTTCCCATGTCAGACACAGCAAATTCCAGCTGGCTCCAAGACAGGCCCGCTGCTGGCCAAAGCTGAGCCCATCAGTGACGCTGGTAGCACCTCTGTGATAACATATTTAAGAAGGGGTAAAAACCAGCACAACAGCAGCTGGGAGGGAAGAGCAGGAAAATGTGAGAGAAACAGCCCTGCAGACACCCAGGTTGCTGAAGAAGGAGGGGGAGGACAGGCTCCAGGTGCCAGAGCAGAGATTCTACTGCAGTTCAAGAAGACCATGGTGAAACATGCTGTCCCTCTGCAGACCGTGCAGGACCACACCACAGCAGCTATCCACCCTGCAACCTGTGGAGGACACCATGCCAGAGCAGGTGGATGTGCCCTGAAAGAAGCTGTGACCCCGTGGAGAGCCCATGCAGGAGCAGGTTTTCTGGAAGGACCTGTGAACCAGAGGGACCTGCGCTGGAGCAGTCCGTTTCTGAAGGAGTGCACCCCATGGAAAAGACCCACGATGGAGCAGTTCTCGAAGAACTGCAGTCCGTGGGAAGGACTCAACATTGGAAAAGTTTGTGAATGACTGTATCCTGTGGGAGAGACACCGCATTGGAACAGTGGAAGAGTGTAAGGAGGAAGAAGCAGAGGAGACAAACTGACCACAACCCCCATTCCCCTGCACCGCTCGCAGGCAGAAGGTAGAGTCGGGCATGAAGTTGAGCCTGGGAAGAAGGTGCGGGTAGAAGGTGGGGTTAGTTTTGGTTTTATTACTCTGTTATTAATTGGCAACAAATTAAATTAATTTTCCCCAAGTTGAGTCTGTTTTGCCTGTGATGGTAACTGCTGAGTGATCTCCCTGTCCTTATCTCGATCCATGAACTTTTCATTGTATTTTCTCCCCCTGCTCTTTTGAGAAGGGGGAGTGATAGACCTGCTTGGTGGGCACCTAACGGCCAGCTAAGGTCAACCCACCACAGTCAGGGATTAAAAATGCCTTTTCCATTCAGGAAGCCCCTCTGTTGAGATGCTTCTTGTTTCACTTTCAACATGCAGCCAACAGGCAAGTGAGAAAGTAGTCCCTACATTAAGTCGTTCCCATCACCCAGGCCCACAGACAGCCTTTCGGATCAATGCAGCCCCTCAGTTCTTCCCTCTAGCATAAAATCTACAAAAAGGGGGATTTGCTCACAGACTATACAGACTTCAGAACACTTATGAACTCTAAGTATCTGTGAATTTTAGATTGTATCGACCCATACTTGAACAAGTTAGGTATTTAGCGCACACGGGAAGCCCTGCAAATTAAAAGTTCAAGGTAAATTAATCTTTTTATTTTTCATGGTCAAAGAAGAGAATAGGGAAGAGAGGGAGTTAAAGATTACTTTATCTAGGTTCCCTAATTTTATACCTTTTGAAGTCTAATTAAGGTAAAGGTCATTTTCTGAAGTGAGATGAGCAAGTTTATTTTGTTTAGTTTGTTTTTTTTTTAAAGAACAAACAGGTTTTGCTAAAATATGATGAGAATGATGATGATGTAGAGGCAACTCACTGAAAGCCATCTCAAATTTCCCAAACCTTAAAAAGAATACCCCACAACAAAACCAGTCTCCAGGCATTCAGGCATTAAAAAACCTTTTCTTTCTCAGTATCTTTGGTCAAATAGGCCAGGACACTAGCCCTAGGATGTTTATTAAGCTACAAACAAATAATTTCTTCTCCAAAATAACTATTAACATTTTTATCTCAGAAACTACCACCATCATATACAATACAAGAAAGGAAGGCAAATCACACGTAGCTAGCTTTGAGAAATACTGAGCATACGGAAGATGCCTCCCTTTTACTTAATAGGAAACTGAAGGTATTCAGTATCCCTGACATAAGGTCAAGGGAAGGAAATGAAGAAATGAAACCAATGTTCAGAAAATAAAACCTTTTTAATTATTGCTGCTATCCTTTTCCTCTCTAACCTTCTAAATCAAGCACTGCACATCTGCAATACTCTACAAAGAGATTAAATAGTAAGGCACACATGGATAGCACAGACAAATGTCCTTCAGTTTGTATCTGCTAACCTGCCTCTAGTCATCTTTCTGAAAGAGAAATATATGTGTAAGCACATTTTCCTTCACAACCATCCTGCTCACACATACTCTATAACATATGAATTAAAGAATCAGTGATATCATCTGGAATCTTTGTCAATTTTATTCTACCTTATTTGCTAAAATAACCAAAAAACCACCCCAAAACAGCACTCCACGAATGACAATACAACACACTACTCCTTGGTTTATAACTCTTCATTAGAGCTGAGCAGGAAGTGGTTGCCAGGGCTTCCAAGCAAACCAGGAGGTCTAAGAGCAGCAGTTTTGGGTAAACTCTCTCAAGCAAACTGCTCTGGTTGGCCCAGGGAGCAAAAGGGGCCTGAAGGCAAACTGAAGGCTAAACAGAACCTACTTATGTGCATGTTTTGTAATGTTTGGAGTATTTCTGCCAAAACCACTCGCACTGTGAAGATGCAAAACTATAATGCTTACAGTTGTGTTGAGAAAAGTGCAGGCAACTCAGGAGACCTGAGAACCCACCAGGACATATGTTGTGCAAGGTCTGTCTGCTCTGCTCTTTGATTTGCAAGGCAGAAATTCCACATAGGAAGCCCCTACACAAGTCCCTACAGATTGGGTATGTCATTGCATCCTTTACAAATGAACAAACTCCACTAGCAGTGTTGAAGGGCACTACCAAGCCAGGCAGGTAAGAGGCAGAGGACAGCCTCAGGAACACCAGCCTGACCCAACATCATCTTCTGCAATAGTGGACAGACAGCTCCCTATGGACGGGACAACTTAACTCCTGGAAAAACTCCATACTAGTTTTATGAACATCAGGTCATGCTGTTCATCGGTTAAGCTTAGACAACACGCATGGGATACAAAAGAAATACATTGTACATCTGCCTACCTCAGCGAGTACCACAAGAAGAGCAGGAAAACATCATCAGGACTCATATTCAATGCTCTCTGGAAGCCAGCAGCTTTGTCTTTGGGGATTACACAAAGTATTACAAATTGATTCCTTTTTCTCCTCCTCTCAAATAACACTCTGTTTCTTTAGGCCTAATTACCCACCTTGTATATTGCGAGTTTGGAAATCTTGCTTCTGGAGTGCGAAGGACATTTGCATAAGGATATCTGCCTCAAGATAAATGCTTTTAACTATTGCAATAATTTAGCTTTTTTTGAGTAATGGAGAAGTAGAGCATTGTAGACTTACATTTTTTAATGTATTTCAATGAAATTTAGCATAGAAAAAAATAATGACATTTTAACAGAAAAAGGCAACTCGGTGATCATCAATAGGTTCCCATAATCTTGTTACAGGAACTTCCAACTGATAGGACTCAACCACTTCGACACCAGAGGGGGATTCACCAATCCCATAAAGTAAAAATTAGTGTTACTCAGCACTGTCAGTCATGTTAAAAAAAAAAAAAGTTGCATTGAAGAAATTGGTTAAGCGCTCCCAAGGGATCTTGCATTTCCCAAATTGCCCAATTGATATGCAGACGTGAAAGAAAACAAGGATGGAAATAAGAGAGTGATAAGCCTAAGATGGTAGTTTAAATGAATAAGATAGGTAGCTTCTACAAGTATTTATCTACATTGTCTGAAAATAAATTATATATTTGCAGATGGTACGTAAACTGAGCTTTCAAACACTACTTATTACAATATTAAAATTGTCAAACCACTCCAGCAAGCTGAAAAGTATTTCCTGAAAAAATGTTTCTTCTCCATTTGCAAGGAAGATGGGAGGAAGGGTAACTGAGGAAACAAGAGATGCCAGCCATGTGATAACGTGTATTAACTCTAGAGAGGGAAAGGGAGGCTTACCTCTGCAAAAACACTTGGACCAGTAAAAGCACTAAAGTTGTTTTCAAAGCTGTGTTTGCATTTTAGTCATGTTCTTCCATTTCCCCTTTCTTTTTCTCTCCCCGCCTCAAGCTAGATGAAACTTTTGGGGAGAAAAAAAGCACCATTTTTCACACATATATTCTGCACAGAGCCAAAATACAATCTGAAAAAGAACAATCACACTTCAAAATACTTGAAAAATAAATATTTCTAGGTGACACATTTTTATAGGTCTATGTTTTTTAATAGGGTTCTTAAAGGTATTTTTCTTCAGGAAGTCACTGGCTTGACACGTTGCTGATGCTTATTTCACAGAACCAAACTAAGCTGGCTACAGCCACGCTGAGAAGTCATAGAGAGCTCAGAAAGGATCATGTTCATAAGGGTGAAGAGTAACGGCCTGAACTTTCTGAGCTGCCAACTACCAAACAAGCAGCAACACAGCAAAAATAAAACACATCTTCCACCCGCAAAAAAACCAAAACTCTACTATAATACTGGAAATATAAACAAATCAGTGAGATTTTTTAAGCATGCTCTGATATATCCACACTGGAAGACTCCTCTCCAGGCTTCTAATAAGCACTGAAAAAATTCACCCACATGACATTGGTATGCAATTTGTTTCACCTTCCCAATCCAAAAGTTATTGACAATAACACCTTATACCTAAATTTGAGTTAGGTACATTTTCCATGTCATTTACAAAGGATTGGCTAAACATTAGCCCAAATGCATCCAGTTTTATTTATACAGTTCAATAAGATTTCTAGAGCTGACAATCAGCACTTGCAGTGTGTAAGTCAAAGGACCCATCTATAATATCAGTCTGAGATTTATCCTTAATAACTCTGAATTTATTTAAAGCTTCAAGGCAATTATTAGGCAATAATACACTAGAACTCCTTAAAAAATGGTAGGTAGCTGGCAGATTTCACTAACAAAAGATATGCTTACAGAACAAGAATCTCATCCATTGAAAGAGGTGACTCTTAATTTTTCCTGATCAGTCACATGCCTTTTAGGATATTAACTCACTTTGAATTATTTGAGAAAGGATGATAAAATAATATTAAGCCATTTTTTTTTAATTCCCCTAACTAGTAAATAACACGTTTAAATTACAGCACAGAAAGAAAATTGAACTGAAAAATATTTCTAATATAGGAACTCTTTTGTTAAGCTATGTCTTAAGTTTCCTGCTGTTCTTCCTCTGTAATTGAATGGCAACTAAGAAATATTATACAATTATACACTTTACAGTTAAACATATAATTAGAAAATGCTGGTGAGTGATATGTAATAAAAATTATTTTTCTTTTTAAATTCATGCTAGTAAAGTTCAAGCATATGAATTTTTAAAAATACAACAAAACCCAAACAAAACTTCATTTCAAATATTCACTTCTCTCATGATCCAATAACAAAAAATGTTAATGCAATCACAGAGTGACAGAATAGTTGAGGCTGGAAGGGACCTCTAGAGGTGTCTCTGTTCATTTGTCCCCCGTGCCCATTGCCTCTTGGAAGGAAGAGAATTTTATATATTCACACTGTATGATCCACAAAATAAGATCATATGCTAAACATATAATAGAGTTGGTTAGGGAATTAATACTACATCTCTTTAGGTCTCCTTTCCAGCAGTTTGCTTTTTTCATGCTGGTAGACTTGGAGAATCATTGTGTCTCTCCTCACCTCATACTCTCTCTTCCATCCTGAACTGAAAGTAGCTTGCTAAAATAATATAGCCCTCACTTTGAAGTCATGCTGTTACATATCAGTCTACTGTTAGTGGTCTCTTGTATTAGAATCCTACCTTAGTTCCTGCTTTTGATTGTGACGTTAAAAGCAGAAAGCCAGCAAAAATGATACTTAATACTAAGAACTAGGGCACAGGCTACGTTTTGAAACATGAAAACATGTTCTAGGTTGTGACTGTGTTAAAGTTTCTCTCTTTAAACACTTTGAGGGCTTGAAATAACTTCAAAAATGCTCCATATTTGTTTCCAGTATAACTAGCATTCAGATAAACTCACTTACCAAGTTAAATACAGAACTCAACTCAGTATAGACAACAGTTAGCAATCCTTTTATCACTGTCTTCTCATCTTGCCATACAAGAGCTTAGCAGTACCATCTCAGTAAACTAATTTTGTTCCTCAGTGTATTTACATGGTTAAATATGTATAAAATGATCGAATAGTTTTATTTGACTATAAAGAACATATTCTGATTTGTGCTTTATTTTTGTCTTCCACAAAGTTTATGAACAGAGACTTAGAAAATTAATTATAAAAGAAAATAAAAATTGAATGCTAATAACATGATCCTGAAAGGCTAAGCTACTGCAAATGGCTACTTCCAACCTTCAAATTACTGTAAGTGACTACTAAGACTACAACAGCATTTAAAATCTACAACCTTCATAGTTGTTTTGCTAATTATTAGCCTTCCTCCCCTATTAAGAGATCAATGCCCCCCCAAAAAGAGCCAAAGCAATACCCTCTATTTTTTTTTTCCTTTGCCTGATCACTAGAAAACAACCTCCAAATCCAGGATCTTATTTAAAAGTTTATTACTTGCCACATTTCTATTACCCAGCTTTTTTTCTTTAAGTGGAAAAGGAATAAGAGGAGAAGAAATAACCCATTCTTAAAAGCATGCGTTTTTCTTGCTCTGCTCTTAACACTGGTTTTCTCGGCATTGGCTTCCAGGAACTCACTTTTGTTTTCTCAGCTTTTTTCTGATGACAAGTCATGTTGTGATAAGTCATATCAGGCTGCATCAGTCATGCAGCAAATGCACTGAAATGCTGAAAAACATGTTTGCCCTCAAAGCCTTACTTACAGCAGTAAAGAATTCAAAAGAAGTTTCATAGGAAAAAATCACACCCGCATGGTCTAGAAAAAAAAATAGGTACAGCATTAATGGCCAATTTAATCCCTACTTTAATTCCAGTTATTCACTGGACCTGAGCATAATTCATTTCTGATGCTTGTCCAAGAAGGAAATTTCAGTCTGTTTGTTTTGGTTTGGTCTGTTTTTTTAAAGTCTTTGAATAAAGAGGAGACACCTTAAAAAAATGATCTGCAAAAGGCAAAAGCAATAGATTTGAGCAACAGATCTGTGCATACACAGAAGTAAACCCAGAAGACATACAGTTCTGTACATCACATACTTTAAAATATCTCTCCTGCTAGCTGACTGAGAGTAATACCCCACTGTGGCCACAAAGTAGAGCTTTCAGAGCTTAGCTAGTAAAAGTCTCCTTAAAAAAAATCAAGAGTGCAATTAACATACAAGATACTTTTAAACTTGGAGAACTACTATCAAACAACAACAGCCTTCATACAGGCAAGACAGCAATGATATGTTGGAAAAGTTTTATAAAATTAAAATCAGTAAAATACAGTCTTCCTGAAATAGATACTGCATACAACCTGATACACACCTGGAAAGGAAGAAAGCAGGAGAATTAAGGGCGCTTGCACCTCCAGAAGCCTTAGATGATGCAATACTCATTCCCGTGTGTGGTGGGTTGACCCTGGCTGGACGCCAGGTGCCCACAAAGCCGCTCTATCGCTCCCCCCCTCAGCTGGACAGAGGAAAGAAAATATGAAAAAAGGCTCATAGGTCAAGATAAGGACAGGGAGAGATCATTCACCAATTATCATCACAGGCAAAACAGACTCGACTTGGGGAAATTAGTTTAATTTATTGCCAGTCAAAGGTCAGAGTAGGATAATGAGAAATAAGGACAAATCTAAAAACACCTTCCCCTCACCCCTCCCTTCTTCCCAGGCTCAGCTTCACTCCCAATTTCTCTGCCTCCTCCTCCCAAGCAGCACAGGGGGATGGGGAACTGGGGTTGCATTCAGTTCATCACACATTGTCTCTACTGCTCCTTTCTCCTCACACTCTTCCCCTGCTCCAGCGTGGGGCCCCTCCCGTGGGAGACAGTCCTCCATGAACTTCTCCAATGTGAGTCCTTCCCACAGGCTACAGTTCTTCATGAACTGCTTCAGTGTGGATTCTTTCCACAGGGTGTGGTCCTTCAGGAACAGACTGCTCCAGCATGGGTCCCCCACAGGGTCACAAGTCCTCCCAGCAAACCTGCTCCAGCGTGGGCTCCTCTCGCCATGGTGCCACAGGTCCTGCCAGGAGCCTGCTCCAGCAGGGGCTCTCCACAGGGCCACAGCCTCCTTCAGGCGTCCACCTGCTCTGGTATGGGGTCCTCCACAGACTGCATGTGGATATCTGCTCCACCGTGGACCTCCATGGGCTGCAGAGGGACAGCCTGCCTCACCATGGTCTTCACCATGGGCTGCAGGAGAATCCCTGCTCCAGTGCCTGGAGCACCTCCTCCCCCTCCTTCTTCACTGACCTTGGTGTCTGCAGGGCTGTTTCTCTCACATATCCCCACTCCTCTCTCCGGCTGCAGTTGCGCAGCTTTTTTCCCCCTTCTTAAATATGTTATCACAGAGGTGCTACCACCATTGCTGATTGACTCGGCATTGGCCAGCGGCGGGTCCGTCTTGGAGCCGGCTGGCATTGGCTCTATCAGACATCGGGGAAGCTTCTAGCAGCTTCTCATGGAAGCCACGCCTGTAGGCCCCCTGCTACCAAAACCTTGCCATGCAAACCAAATACACCATGACACATGACGTGATCACAGCTGCATGTTCTGCTCTTGCCCTATCTGCTTGGGTCCACTCTGACAATTTCATTCAAATGGCACTGCTTTGAAACTCTTAAAACAATCCTGACAGAAGCTGTTCAGTTCCTTTTCCTCCAGGAAAACTCTTCACAGCCTGTTGGAATCGTTTATTGGCAAGGCAGGGAGGCCTCTGAGATCAGTGGCCATAAAACCTGGAGTGTGGCACTACACTAGACTAGGAACTGATAAGATCAGTGCAAAAATGTGCTAGTTGCCCTAACATATCCTTACCTCTGAATAAGGAGCTGAAAAAACCCCACTAAACAAACCAAGAAATCAGGTCCTCAAAATTCGCAACAGTAGCTTAAAAAATAGATTTTTCCAACAGTGCATTTGATATATTTACTCCCAGCTCTTTACACCCTTTAGGTCTTTGAAGCAAATGCACTACTGCCATGACAAGAGCTAGAAATCTTGAAATTCTTGGCATTGACCCACCATGAAAGGGGTGCCAGCATTTGACACAGGGTTTGGGGTTTGGAAATTTTAAGCAAACCAGACAAACAGGAATCACAAAACATGGTATTGCAGTGGAAACTTGTAAACTGGGAGAATCTGACAGTGCAGCAATGCTGAAAGAGAGCTGGCGTGTTTGGGGATGATGTTGCTTTGCAAAAACAGAGCATGGCTGGCTTTGAGAGAGGAGAAACTACTTATAATAAGTTTCTGTACTTTATAGTCTTGTGGTGGGTAAGTAGCAGGGGGGAAAAAAAGACGCAGTGATGTCATCTGTCCACTAGGATTTCTGGCTTCACCAGAGAAGGCTGTAATTAATCTGGAGCAGGTGAGCCATCAATACCACTTCTAGCATCCAGTTCCGGCTGTGTTGCAATCACTTGTTCTCAAGAGACAGGTTCTGCTGTCACTGACAAATATAGGCTTCCATTCCTCAAGACAGAATGATTACTGATGGAGAAAGAGCAGCTGTACAAGAAGGTAGTTATTCTGTGATCTATAACATCCATGTATTGTGCCAGGCACTCTTACTCATACACCCTGCTGAACAGTTTTTGTAATCATTACAGGCCAATAAATATTGTTATGTTCTGATGGTAGAAGTCTCTTGAAAAACATTAGCAACTGCTGAGGGAGAGGGTAGTCACAAGCAACTGTACAGATTATTGCAACTTCCTTTTCCCAGGGCTTGGGAAAGATAAACTTCTCTCATCCAGAACCATCCAGAATGCTGTTGCAAAGATGACTAACTTAACAAGTGTTTTTGAAAGAGGTACCTCTCTACTGCAAGACCTTTTCAAGCATCACCTGTTTTGTTTTCCCTTCCCCATCCTCCACTGTATGCTCTCATTCAGCCTTGCAGCAGGAACAGCAATAGCAGAGTATCCATGATTAACCCACAGCATTAAATTTTCAAGTGAGAATTTATGAGCTTTCTCCAATGATATCCCACAGAGGTAGGGTGGATATCACTGCAGAAAACCATTATCTTCCTTCTATCTCTTCCTACAAAATATGTGAAAAGCCATAGCTGAACTAATCATATTGATTAATACTGTTTTCCTGTGCTTCTAGTTAATACTCACCCATTGATTTTTGTCTTATCCTTACACGACAAAACACTGGGGATATTCTTCTACAGTATCTGGTACAATATAGTCTCAATAAATAACCGAATAATATAAATCATTCTGAATCACAAAGTACTTGTGGAAGTAACCTGTGGATTTCTTTCCCTTCACCACCCAATTACTGACTGAGTCTATTCCACTTTCTAGCCTGAGGCATTTTGTTCTAAGCAGGAATATAAATTGTGAGTCACACATAAAAGTTTATAATTGCCATTTCTTGTCTATTTCTGAAATTTCTGCATTGTACTTTTTTGACTTTGCCTTAGCAAAATAGGTTCTCCCCACCTCTGCTGCCCCAGATACTTGTCCCTTACAATGCTGATGTTAGGTGTCTTTAAAATCAGTGAATTATCAATCAAATTCACTTTGGGTCACAAAAATAGTTTAAAAATCACCTTCTTGGAAACAAGTGTGACATGACTGATTTAATATTGCTTCTCCTTCCTTTATTGTAAGCTGCCAGCTCTTTTCTTATAAAGACTTTGAATACGATATTGTTCAGGATGTTCACTTTAACAACTTACTACTATCAGACCTGTTAAAATAGTTTTGCACTAATAACCACAATCATCCTTCTCTGGAGACTGGATTACATTTCAGGAAAGTCAGAATAAGCTTCATGCCCTAACAAAGTCTCTTAGCTCCCAGGGTAAATGCCATCACAATGCATTGACAATTCAGTGCTCTTACTGAATGTCAGAACCGCAAATTGCTCCTGCAAGGAAACTTGAAATGTCCCTCTGGAGCTGCAACAAAGTATTCACCCAAACCTACCGTTACCTGTGGCAACCTAAACCCAAATGCCTCTTGGACTTGAAACTGGCATAACACTTAAGATGTCTAATGCTCTTTGAAATTAAAAAAAAAAAATTTAAACTGTTACTAACATTTTAATCAACAAACTAGTTATCATTATATCAAATTTCAAGAAAGAAACTAGTTATGGAAAAATGATCAAGTTTGCTATAACATTAATATGGTTGAAGGGGGCAGGGAAAAAAACCTTGAATCACACCCAAAAGAACCCCGGCAGGTAGCAGCCTAGCAGGCTGATCACACATCAAACTTGTGCTATTCAGCTACTCACCTAGCAGGCTTTCCATTAGAAACCAAAAGCAAAGCAAAGATCCTATGGCCTCCGTATTGCTTTGAATTAGGTCCAAAATACACTATAATAATGCAAACAAATAAGCATCTCATTGATAAGACATGATTCCTTTTTTTTTTTTTTTGCACATAAAGAGGGAATCCTTACACAAAAAAACAGAGCTTTGTCTATTCCAAAGTCATCAGTGGAACTTAAAGTCTAGAACACAGTTACGTGTTTCCTGAGCTATGACAAAGAGTTTGCACCACATCTTGCCTGCAGCATCTGGTTTTCCTATTTAAAAAAAGTCACCTGTTAATCAAAGGTGCACTCCATTTCTGTTGCACACTTCATTTACTTTCTGGAACAAGACTTCTGTGTTGGGTGCAGGCGCCCAGGTGCTGGCAGGGGGCTGCAGGGTGGCCTCTGTGAGGAGGGGCCAGGACTGCCCTGTGCCAGACACAGTCGTTCCAGCCAGCTCCAACAGACCCACCGCAGGTCACAGCTGAGCCCAGCAGCCGAGGTGGCAGCATCTCCATGAAAACATATTCAAAAAAGGGTAAAAAATGCAGTGCAACAGCAGCTGGGAGAGAGGAGTGTGAAAGAAACAGCCCTGCAGACACCAAGGTCAGTGAAGAAGGAGAGGGAGGAGGTGCTCCGGGTGCCGGAGCAGAGATTCCCCTACAGCCCCTGGAGAAGACCATGGTGATGCACATTGTCCCTCTACAGCCCATGGAGGACCACACCAGAGCAGCTATCCACCCTGCAGCCTGTGGAGGACCCCATGCCAGAGCAGGTGGATGTGACCTGAAGGAAGCTGCAGCCCATGGAGACCCCACACCAGAGCAGGATCCTGGCAGGAGCTGCGGCCTGTGGAGAGGAGCTCACGCAGGAGCAGGTTTTCTGGCAGGACCTGTGACCCATGGTGGGCCCATGCTGAAGCAGTCTGTTTCTGTAGGATGGCATCCCATGGTGCGGATCCAAGCTGGAGCAGTTCTTGAAGAACTGCAGCCCATGGGAGGGACCCTATGCTGGATCAGGGGAAGAACTGAGGAGGAAGGAGCAGCAGAGATGAAGCATTAGGAATTGACTGCAACCCCCATTCCCCATCCCCCTGAACTGCTCGGGGGGGAGGAGGTAGAACAGACAGGAGTGAAGTTGAGCTTGGGAAGAAAGGAGACGTGAGGGGAAGGTGTTTTAGGTTTTGCTTTTGTTTCTCACCATTCTACTCTATTTTTAATTGGAAATAAGTGAAATTAATTTCCCCAAGCCAAGTCTGTTTTGCCCATGATGGTAATTGCCGAGTGATCTCCTGTCCTCATCTCGACCCACGAGCTTTTTCATCTTATTTTCTCCCCTGTCCTGGTGAGGAGGGGGAGCAATAGAGCAGCTGGGTTGGGGTCTGGCAGCCACCCAAGGTCAACCCACCAAAGCTTGTTTTCTTTTGCTGCCAAGTAGGTTTGCTGTCATCATAACAATTATATCTGAAAGAAACCCCACAGAAAAACATCTTGTAGCATTCTTAGCATTTTAAGGTTTTTCAAAGGGAAAATATTTCATAAAGCACGGACTCAAGTTATTTTAGTATTTTTTTAAAACTGAACTGGCATTAAAAAGATAAGAAACCTCTAAAGCCATTGCAATTCTCTTATCTCAGGCAAGAGCCAAAGAAGAGTTAGAATACAGCTAAATCATCTAGGCAGTTAAATGGTCAGTAGAGACAAACTTATTCAGCACCTAATGAGATAAAATTAGGAAGATTAAATCTAATTAAGGATCTTTTAAAGAACAGTCTACAAGTAAATACCTCTTTACAAAACTTCTGGTTGTCATCAAAACCAAACAGAGAAACATAGATTTTGAACCATCAAAGACAACTTCTGACTGTAAAACAATTTTATATTTTTAATTATCTTCTCCCCAAATTAATTGAAATTATAATTTAAAAAAATACAAAGCAGATTTATACCTAATAAATTTACACTAATAAAGAAAAGGAGAATGTTGTCTTTCTATTAGCAGAAACCCAGACAATTCTAGCACCACCATTAGACTTTCCTTAGACTTAGCACCACCTGTTTTGCCTTTCCTATGCTGCTGGGGTCTAGTCAGCTTTTACAGACTTAGATTTAGGAAACTGTGTCTATTACTGACACATACCCACTGTCCTCTACTTTGATTTTACCTAAAAGCTTGAAATTCCATATGTGACAAACTGTAGCATTTTACCACTGTAAGAAATCATTCCTGCTAAGAACCATAAGCAGTTTCATATCTTCATTTGAATTAAGAATGAACTGCCTTTGAACCCAGCTTTAAATAAATGACAATCAATTTCTGAAACGGTGAGGGCTATGGTACAAAATTAAGACCCTTCTGCACAGCCAACGTTTCTTACTGTAGAAGAGAATCCTACTTTCCAAACACCCATCACAAAATCCTTTGTGTACTAATGGCAAATCAACACCTGAAGTCTTCAGTAAGAAAGTGTATATAGCAAATTTCCTGGTGTACTCCTGCTCCCCTGTGCTGGTTTTGGCTGGGATAGAGTTAATTTTCTGCATAGTAGCTAGTATGGGGCTATGTTTTGGTTTTGGGCTGAAAACGGTGTTGCTAACACAGGGATGTTTTAGTTGCTGCTGAGCAGTGCTTACACAGAGTCAAGGCCTTTTCTGCTTCTCACGCCACCCCACCAGCGAGTAGGCTGGGGGTGCACAAAAAGTCGGGAGGGGACACGGCTGGGACAGCTGACCCCAACTGACCAAAGGGCTATTCCATACCATATGGTGTCATGCTCAGTATATAAAGATGGGGAAGAAGAAGGACGACGGGGGGGACGTTCAGAGTGATGGCATTTGTCTTCCCAAGTAACCATTACGCGTGATGGAGCCCTGCTTTCCTGGAGATGGCTGAACACCTGCCTGCCCATGGGAAGGAGTGAATTAATTCCTTGCTTTGCTTTGCTTGTGTGCACGTCTTTTGCTTTACCTATTAAACTGTCTTCACCTCAGCCCAGGAGTTTTCTTACTTTTACTCTTCCGATTCTCTCCCCCATCCCACTGGGGGGGGAGTGAGCGAGCGGCTGTGTGGGGCTTAGTTGCCAGCTGGGGTTAAACCACAGCATCCCCACACACACTGCAGGAGAACTGGCACATCAGTGGCATCAGAAGATCTGATAACGTACAGAAGGATGGATCTAACATTTAATGATGTCCATGATTTGAGAGCCTGGAACTGAAGGGAGTGCTGTGGACTACATCCAACTGCAGACATTGATCACACAGTCAGGATTTTGTTCTGATGAATGAACTTTTATGTATTGAATGTATCAGCATTCTGCAATATTCTGTTAATGAATTACAAGTTATGAGAAAAGACAGCTGCTGAGGACAATCCCATTATTGCTCCCTGTGCTAGCCATTTAGCCCAACAGCCAGATGTTAATGGGAGTTCTGGATTAAGCTGTTATAAGATGCAGAGTGACTTATAAGGAGTGTCATTCCTCGTCCTCAATGTTACTCGGATTTCTTGCATCTACCTGTTTTGATATGTGTTGCTTGTTTCCTGCTCCATGTTTCATGTTTACCCAGTCTTGGAAAATGCCACTTTTTAGATTTAATCATCTTCCCAACAGTCTTGCACAGGTTATTCACATCATGTGTTTGAACCATCTGTAGTAGTTTCTACCACTAGGAGATGCGGGAACCAGTCAGCTTAGTTACACCCAACGCTGAGGGTAACTTCACACGATGTTTCTGCCATCCTCCATCTATGCCAACTGTTAAAAGCATTCTCCTTGCTTGGAAGCCTCTTCTCTCAGTGCTGCTTCTGCCACTTCTCATCTATTAATTTGTCTGTTCCTGTATAAATTACTAGCTTACAAAATTAATAAAATACTTCAATAGAAGCTGATTAAAATATCGTCATTCTGGATAAGAGTTCAGAAAGTACAACAAACCTTGTAACTTGCAGTTTTATTTATTTAAGTTTCAGGAGAACAACAAGATTTTTCATCATGACTAAAACCACAAGGAGCTGCTCTTTTAAACCCCTTGAAATGTGTGAATGAATGCCATATAAAGTACTGTAAGCAAGGTTTGCGATACTGACTATTCCATCACCAACCCGCAAGGACAGTGGAAAGAGATGGCTTGGAAGGGAAAGGTGATTTTGGGAGGGGGAGGAGTGATTTTTTTTTTTTTTTTAAATGACAAGTATAAAGAAAGGGAGAAAGAAGCAGTGGGGAGCAATTAATGCAAATCAACTGAATGGCTCTAGAGAAGAGAATGAGCATACACTACATTATAAACACATTATCCTTATACACACACAAACACTAAAAAGATCTTTCTAATGGTTCTCTAAGCAAACATTGCTTCAACCAGGTTTAGCAATTGCTAATGTTTAAATTATTTTTTAAATTAAAACACAGGTTTCTTACTCTGTAATCATCGTTTCATATCACGATGTAATTTATAACTTTAGGTGTATAGGTTGAAATTATTACATATAACACAACATTAGGAACAAAATCCTTATGAATAATACTTCAAATATAAACACTTGCTCCCCTCTTTTTTTTTGCTAGTGGTTAGATCATTATTTCAGTAAACACTTCAAGAAAAAAACTACAAAAAAGTTTTGTCCAAATTCTGGTAATCTTTTAAACAGGACCAGGCTTGTCAGAGAGGTATTTTAGAGCCAAATGCAGGGCAAGAGTGAATGTAGGACCCACTCACACCTGAGTGAACTCTGCATCAATCCCCATAGAGGGGATGGTTTGGGGCACATTGTCCCTATGTCCTGGTTTCAGCTGAGATTGAGTTAATTTTCTTTAGAGTGGCTGGTATGGGGCGGTGCTTTGGATTTTAGTATGAGAATGATGTTGATAACACGCTGATGTTTTGGTTGTCGCTAAGCGGTATTTATATTGGTCAAAGACCTTTCTTTTTTTTCCCTCCCCTAGGCTCCATCCGTCATAATAGTCCTTCAGGGCAGAAGAGATGCTGCGTGGTGCTGGATTGTTCCAGCTTAGTTGCTGGCTGGGGCTAAACCACGACACCCTACTTGCCCATAGCCCACCAAAACACTCTTGTTTTTACATATATCTGTTATCTTAAGGACCTTCTGATAAACTACCAGAATTTGACCAACACAAACCCTCCTTCCCTTTTAAATCTGTAGGTCTTGTCCTTCAAGGAGTCTCCTACAGTTGAAGACCTGATATTTTACCCTGTAGCCAATGGGGAATACTGAAGCCACAGTGGGGTTTGCAGCCAAAAACATTGTTCAGCCTAACTCATTACCACCGAGAAGACATGGCATATTAGTTTATGAAGTATTAGGGAGGATAAGTGTTACATTAAAATCCCAGTGAACTGTAACAAACCTTTGACAGAAGGGTGATGTAAGATGATGCCAATATCATTTCAGTCCAACTGCAATGACACACTCATCTTTTAACATGATTTAAAGTTTATCATCTTACATGGATCTTGTCTTTCTGAGACCATTCGTACAGCAATTTCTTCTTTTTATTTTGAGCACAACATGACTACATAATGAGAGAATGAGCCACAGAAAGAGTAAACCCTGGAAACCTTTAGAAATAGACACTGGCAAATTTAGCGCATTAAATCCTAGCACTCCTGTATATTTATTCAGCATGGTCATAAGGCTTCATTTCAAAAGCCCTGAGTACAGTGGACAGTCCCTACAGATGTGTCTGTTATGTAATACACTGTGTAGAAACACAATGCATTTGAACAAGACAAAGCAATGTGTTAATGTGTTATTTGTATAAACTCTCTGTTCGGTGAGGGAGTAGGTTCTAAACGGTATCATTTAAAAAGCAGACAGGGATGGTATAAAGCTACAGAATACAATCTTGCACATGCTGTAATGCTACCATTTATCTGGAAGACAGATCTGATGGATGCTGTAAGAGCAAAATTTCAAGCTCCTAGAAGGAAAAAAATTGCAATAATTATCCATAAAAGCTTAGTGGAAAATTTTCTTCCATTGGTTCTATTAAAAAGTAATTAGCGCCTGTGCAACTGCCAAAAATTGGCAATTAACATTGCTACATAGGAGAACACTGGCACTTAATCTGGTTAGTGTTCTCAAGGAACCCTCTAATGCACTAATGCTATCTGTCTATCCATCTATCTTAGGTACTTACATGGCCCCTATTACCATAATATATAGGCATTTTACAATCTTCAGTGAAGTTATTTTTACAACACCCTGGTGAGGTCAGGGAAATATAGTCAAACCAAGTGCACAGATGTGGAGCTGAGTTTAGACTATAATGTTACACAGCACTTCATTTTCAAAATCTTTTGTCAGAAGGTATTTCTGGGTGCACTATACTTGTAATAAAACTTACAACTAGGTCAACCAAGGAAAAGCAATTAACTTCAGGGTTTCATTTCAAATATAAAATCAATTTCAGATGTTAAAATGGTTTTCAAAAAGAATTTACTGCAGCCCAAGTTTAAAGCCTGAACCAGGGCTTGTTTTGGATGTTTGCTGCAACAACATTCTCCAGCTCCCACTGAATTTAAAACTAATTCTCATTCAGCTATTGAAACTGCAAAGATGGTCTTTCTAGCATCTGAACAGATGCACATTCAATGGAAGGACAGCAACAGTTGAGCAAGAAAGTTGACAAATGGGCCATGAACATGCCAGACCTTCGACACTGCCGCAATGATTATCTAGAGAGGTGACTAGAAGACCTAAAACAAACCACGTTAAAACAAAACAGGTAAGACAGAGACTGTACTTGTGCATGGGTGTGCATAAAGAACAGACAGCAGTACACTCAAACCAAAATTGTGCTAAACTTTTTTTTGCTTAAAAACCCTAACCTAAAAACACACAAGCTATATAAAAATCAACAAAAGACCAATATCAACTTTTTTCAGTTTCAACTGCTGACTTAGGCATAATTTTAGCTACATGTAACCTAGCAATTTGTCACCTCTAAATATAACAAAAACATCAAAAAAATTCCCCTTTCCTGTCTCTCCAAGTTGTGATGAGCCTTTCAACATATGTGAAATTAAATACATCACCGACTTCGGGTTTATGCTGCAACAAAATTCAGAAATGAAAAACATTTTGGAGTGGTAGCTAAACAGTGTCTTCTCTAATGGTGCATTATGCCAGAAGCTGTATTGCCTTGATAATAAGAAATAAAATGCTGACAATATCCAGTGAAAGAAATAAGGGCCAGAGACAGAAAGAGTGACTATTGTAAAAGATTCATATCTTCATTTTCAGTGTCCTTTTACTACATAAAAAGTACACTATAAGAAAGCTAAATGTGCTGTGGAAACAAAGTAGAGTGTATTACATAGTTCACCTATGGGAAGAATTTTCTTTTTGCAATATGCTTATTTTTTTATGGATTTCAATTTAAAATTTTAAAAAGCTTCTACCCTAGTTCCTTTACGGCTTTGCTTAATTAAAATTCCAGTGAAAAAATGTAATCAGTATGTTTTCACAGTACATATTATAATGAAGAGCAAGCAAATTCCACTTTCATTTTTCTTCCTTTTTTAAAAAAAAAAACCAACTTTCTTCTGAAAGTGAACAAGGTCATCCATAATTAGGGAATAAAAGATTCTCTTTGAGCATCACAGTATCTTTAAAGGTGATTATAGTTCAAGCTAACATGGTAAAAAGAGTGCACATTTCTTCAACAGCATGACTAATTTTTTAATGAAAATAATTTAGATTATCTTTGAGCAATAAGATAAAACAAGAGGGAAATTTAAACCAGGAGATTTATATAAATTTAGGTTTTAGGAGAGAAAATAATATCTCATAACAGGAGGACAAAATGTTGATTTAAAAACACTATGCAATTCATTTAAAATTAATGTTTACCATTACTTTAATCAATCATAAGTAAAAATATTTCCATAGACTGATTAGACTCCACAAATCCTGAAATACCTTTTAAATAGCTAGCTGCTTATACCTGACACCTTTGTGATCAGTGAGCATTACATGAGCACTAGAAGATCTTTCTGCAACACGTTCTGCAAAAGAGATTCTGAGAACACAGAATAATGAAAATGCAAGGCTGAAATCTCTTCCCAAAAACACAGCCAGCTTTTTGGTGGCATTTTCTCCTTTAATGCATACAGATTTTGATAGCACTTCAGCTGAAAACAGTTAACAGATAGACACACTATTACACTACTTCTTAATTCAGTTAGTTAATTTCAGCTAGCTGTTGATTCATTTTGCATAAACCATCTCAGAACCTACCATTTTTAGTGGCCCCATTTCAGTCAGGGATTTGCTTTTAGATGTTGGTTTCAATATATATGATTCAGTTTTCCTAGACCACTTAAATTAATGCAAACTTTGCATCCCTTTAGTGTCCTTTCTACCAAAGTCTAAAGCTTAAAAATTAGGGTAAAAATTAGGGTCACTGTGTCAAAATTGCCCCTACAATTTTAGTTGGAGCCCCTAGCACATATGCTTTGTGGTGCAGACTTGGATTGCCTAGTACTTTCAACATAAGTCTGACCTCACTGAATGGAAAAGGTCAAGCTGGCCTGAGACTAGATCAATTTAATTTGGTAAAAGAGCCCTGGACTACTGTGTTGGAAGGTACAAAAGCAACAGAGACTTTAAAAAAAAAAAAGGGGGGTGGAGGGCAGGGAGGGCAGGGAGAGATGATCCAGTAGCTAATTCAATAAATGAGTTTCAAAAATAGCCTGATTCTGCCCCTGCCTCTGCCACATAGCTTGGTGATACCGTAGGAAATCACTGCCATCAAAATTGTACCTACCTTGCAGACATGTATTCCTTATTTTCTGACCTGAAATACGTGTATCTGATTTGCCAAAGATAAACCTATTACAGGTGAAGTCAGTAGAGCTATAAAGTGCTTAATACACTGAAAAACGAGGTTTCTACTGTTTCACATTTGGCACCCTCCAGTCTTGTATCTGTGAACTGGAGGTAATACCCCCTCATCTCATAAATGTATTATGAAAATAAATTCATTAAACATTTATGAGACTTTCCAGCACCATAATGATGCTTATCACAGAAAAGCCCAATAGGAAATTAATTCTCCATTCAGAAAAGCTCTGAACATCATGCTATGTATCAGGCATGGGCTACCACACCAAATAACTATAACGACATAGTATCACACAGCTAATTACATAGCAAGCATGAACCATTTTAAAATACTCTAAGTAAGGCAGAATCTCATATAAAACAGTTATGAGAATGCAACTGAAAACTGCATCAAAACCAATAAAAAAAACATTTTAAGAAAACACCCTAAGTTTATGTTGCATCTCCTAGTTTAAAAGCAAACCAAAATAGGGAAAAAGATCAACTCCATCATTTGGCACCATACTGATAGTTGAGTCATGTAGATCATTACAAGATCCCTGGTACACAAAGAAACAAGATAATTGACATGATATGAAGGATCTAAGAAAGCAATGGACCTTTTACTAGAGGGCTTCACACATTTAGAGATGAAGGTGGGAGAGAGTCCAAGATCCTGGGAGCCTCTTCACTCTGAAGAAAACGGACCTCAGTACATGGATTCTGCTCAAGACTCTCAAAGTTGACATCTTCTTCCCAGAGCCCTCAAACATGCACATCTCTGGTCACAGCCTTATCATCATATTAGTTGTTCATTTATGGTCATTTTCCCATGCCCCTCTGCCAACCTTCCCTTATGCAAAGGTAAATTGTACATGTAGTTTATGTGCATTGCAGCATCCTCACCCCAGTTTACCCTCAACCTGCTGTTCAACCTTCTCCTTTCATTTCAGGTATGCATCTTACCACCAAGTTAGCTCAGCAGAGTGGCATGGTTTACTCAGGGGAGGAGGAAAAAAAAAAAAATCTTCCTCACTTACAAGTCGGAGTCCTGGACTCAGACTTGTTATAGCAGCTCAGAGGGGGCATTTATGTCCCCTGGTCGTGTCATACAGGCTTCCATGATAAAAAAACCCTATACTCTAGCAAAGGCTAGACTCCTTTGCTAGAGTAGAAAAAGGAAGAGGGGAAAAAAGTTTTCAAGCATGAAGATAGCAAACACGATCAAACCAATGAAGTTTTCCCATGCTTATTGCTCTGAAACAGATCAACCACTTAGTCTAAAATAAAGTTTGGTATTATGCAGAACTCAGCACTGAAAATTTCTGTCTGAGCTATTTGGCCTTAACAAAAAAGTTACAACAACTGAAGATGGTATTTTATAATGGAAGCACCTGGCAATCTAGTGATGTGTTACACTATCTGTAACATTATGTTTGTCTGCAGAGCAAAATAAAGCAAAATTAAATTAACAAGACCAAGTAAACTCTTCAGAATGGCATTTTATATGCTTGAAAATGTACCCAGATGTTTTGGACAGTGCTCATTTGACATTAATATACAGCATGCTATGGCAAATTAGTCCTTCAGACATTACTTTACTTCACTGATAGAGTAGGTTTGTAACAACATGTAAAGACAAATGCTTGATGTCACTCCCTCATAAAAGAACACCACTTAAATTGCTATCTTCAGCTGCTATTACTCTTGCTTTTAATTGGGTATCTTGAGATAACATTTCCCAGAGCCTGAAAGACCTTACCGGAAGTCTACTGACTGGAGAGAGGGGAGGGGAAAAAATCTGCTAGAGAGGACACTCCAGTTCCAACAGAGTGTTACTCTTTGGCCATGGTTTCACAACAGATGAAACCTAGCCCTCAGGGAAGACAGGAAACATTGAGAAAGTTCACTCCTCTGCTGAGAGATTTAAGGGGTTGCCACAAGACAAACCATGCCAGGACACCTAACGGTAGTTAATAAGAATTATCACTTTGTCTTAGAACACAGGCAGAATTTAAGTGATGTAAATAGCCTTCGTTTCCTGTAAGATGTAATAACAGAGGAGAAGATGAAAAGGTAGTTTGAAATATGCTTTTGGAAAATAATCATGGTCTGAGAAAACAGGTAGAGAAAAAGCAGAACCACAACATATGCTTTCTTAATCAAGCACAACACAAAAATACTATCATGTTCTAACATCCAAAGAACAAAATATTAACAACAAAAATCCCAAAAGAAATAGCAACATGGGCAAGTCTATAAATAACAATAGGAGACTACCCCTGTGGAAAAATCACAGTGGATATACTCCTTCATGAAAGTAAAAGCTGCAATTTAAGGTGACTAAGAGGATGCTTTTTCAGGAGGTGAAAAAAAAATAAAATTAAGAATAGCAAGGATAAAGAATAGCAAGGATAATTTTCAGTGAAAATCTCTCCTGAAGTTGTATTCCTGACATTTCAGATTTCCTTGCCAAACCACACAGACATTACTCAGACTCGGAAGACCAACACCAGTTTCCTTCACTTTGTGTCTTGCCTTCTGCAGCTCATCTCTTTGCAGTCTCAACTTCTGTCATTTAAATTATTGTAACAATAATTTAATAACACTACAGTGGTGTAACCATTGTTTCATAAAAATGTTTGGTAACTATTAGTCTTTGAACCTATCAGACCAACTAGACCCCCAGAATCTACTTCATTGTACAGTAAACTACTCATTCGCTGGCATTTGCCCTTCCATGTCCCCCTAACTCCGGTATGTCCAGTAACACACGCAACTATCGTTGCTATTTTTAATGGTAATACGCAAGTATTCCTGAGGGTGAAACCAGACACAGCCTTCTCAACTAGTTACTGCTTCAGTAAGAGATTATACCACTTCAGACCTTTCAGGCCCTGTAGAAAGAGCAATCATAGAAATAACCCTGCACATAATGACAGTAGATTAACATGCTTAGTTTAAAATAAAAAAAATTTAAAAAACCCAAACAGAAATAGGTCTTGAATTCAAAAAACATAGATGTTGACCGAATACAAGGGACTGATTAACAAGGTTAACTGAGAAGCTCATGAATCTGGATGCAGAGAAGGACTGCAAGTTATTCAAGTAAAAGTACAAAACCAATCAGAATTATCATAGCCCTTCAATTCCAGAACTAATTTGGTGCAAAACTACCTCAAAGAGCACACAGAAATAAATAGTCCATCAAGACTTCATGAAAATAAAGACTGTACAGAAAAGAAGACTATGTTGTTACAGAGCTGAATTAACAACCTGAATTAGACTTTGCAACTGATACGAAGTCGTGAAAGATCTTTCAGATTTGCTGAAGAAAAGTAAGGAATATCATTGCCAGTATACTTTAAAGACAGGTGGCCCTCAAATTTTAATTTGTATTAGCTTTCAAGAGTGCTGGTTGAACTACTTGGCTTTTATTCCTACACTGAGTATCAGTTATGCCTATCCAGCAGCAATATGGACAATGGAAATTAAACTCCAAGCATCAGACACAGAAATGAAAGCCCAGAAACTCAATGCACTGAGGTGAGCAGCATGGGATGAGCTCAGCTGTGCTGCTCTAGAAATGCTGACACAGTTATCTCCAGGGCAAGCACTAAGATGTTTTAATCTTGACGGTCAAATTAGATACCAGGTGACAGAGAAAAAGTATTATCTTACATTTATATTTAAATGGAAGGATGGCAGCTACAGGCTGATAAGCCTAAAATGAAACCCCTTGACTTTGGAAATGCCTGTGAGAAAGAAATAAAGACAGTAAATAAAATTGGCTAAACTATGATAATCAAAATACATAAAAATAGCCATAATGGGTTAGATCAAACCTCTATTTAGCCTATCATCTTGTCTTCAACAGTGATCAAAAACAGATCCTGAAGAGCACAATGAGTAGTCTCCTGAAGCCCTCTCCCAGGCTACAAACACCAGAGGCCCAGGGTTTTCCTGAGACATGTCCTTCATTCTATACATTTAGTCAGCTCCTAGGTTTTTCCATGCATTTAGAGAGATCCCTCTCACTAATTTTGTCCACTGACATGTTCAATGCATGAAAACTCATATTCTGCTTAATATATGGTGGCAAGATGTTCCCTAACTTAAGTACATACTGTTTGAAAAGCCACCTCCAGGTGGATTGCTGATTACTTTATAGTTAACTGTTTTTCTAGATATGCAAAAAGCAGTAGATTTGGGTCAGGAAGAAACAGCAATGAAACTCCTTAACCAGACTGGCTGATGTCATACAGTATTTTTATTAATTACCCTGTCACAAATGTAAATGTTCTGAGGAAATCTGCTGATCCAGCAGAGCTAGGAGGCAATACACAGGGAATGAAGTAAATCTCACCAACACTTGAAAGTGGAATAAAATTCCCATTGTGCAAAATGCAACATGCGTCATAACCATGACGATAAACTAAATAGCTTTGTGCTACAGACTGGAACTTCACTAATTCATAGACCTGTGTGGAAAAGATCCTTTGTGTACAAGGTGATCACAGCATGGCTGTCAGCTGCCAATCTGACACCAAAATGGAAATGCAACTTCAGGATGTAGCAAAAGAGAGAGCTCCAGTAAAGATAAGCAACATTGTGCAATGTTCTATGAAGATTAACTCAATCAAAACAGAGATAGAAAAGGTCTCTGTTTCATCAAATGGAGAGAGAGTCTATCAAATTAAGAAAAGGAGTAAGAATTTCTTTACTAATGTACCAACATACAAGTACAGGTAGAGGAAGAAATATTCAAGAGATACCTGAGCTAAGTGGCAACACTAGCAAAAACCCTGGGTGTTGGGGGGGGGGGGGGGGCGGTAGGGATAGGGATTAAAAGATTCCAAGCTGTTACATCAATTGTTATAAAATAATATTCAGATGGGAACAGTGGGAAGAAAAGAACAACAAAAGAAATTGATATATTTAAAACAGAGCTAGATAAACTCACAAAGAAACATGTGATCTGCCTCCAATAGAAGGGTCCTGGATTGAGAGACATAGTTTGCTCTTGCCAGTCATCTATTCATAAATAAAACACAGGCCACCACACAGAAAAGTTATGACATTTCAGATAATATCATAAGCTGGGTTTATGGCTGGAATCTCTTTTAGTCCAATTTCATCTTCCTTTTCTAACTGGAAAAACTGTCAAAGATTTTTTTCCACCATCTTCCTTCCTTCGCCATCAGCATTCCTCCTTTTTCTTCCTTTATTTCTTCCTGCATTGTCTCCAAGTTCTTCATTCTATGTCAACAGTTCCAGCACCTGTGACATCTTGAGGTTTTACCAAGACTTTAAAAGTTTCACAAATAATTCTTATTCCTACTTTTTATAGTTATGATTTTCTTCACACCTGTAGTGAAAATTACCAATCTTGTTACACAAGGCAAGGATGAGCAGCAGAGGCCCAAGGGCAGTCTGCAAATCAAGATGATAACGCTGTGTCGACATTAATCCAGAATGTATTATTTGAAGAATAACAACACAGGGCCTTTCTAAAAAGGAAACTCTTACATTCTTGCTGAATTTAATGCAACATGTTTGCCTTCTCATTTAGGAAAGTAGACTATTCACTTTCAAGATTTCTTTCCTGATAATGCACACACTGCAATGATACAGAGGGCCACACTATCTCATCCTGCAAATACTTCTACTTAGCCTGCAAGTCTCTACAGAGCTTTTACAGTTTCATTATTCCTCAGATGTGGTTCAGAAAACACTAAGGTAATTTGTTCCCCTTTGATGTCCTTAAAGAAAATCATTCCTTCAGAGAAATCTCTTTCTACAGAGCTAGAAACAAGATGCGCTTCCTAAAAACTAAGGAGGATGCCTTGTGTGTTATCTGCAACCATTTCCACTAGAGGACATACATGCATGAACAGAGAGAATTATGTAAAGCACATACCTATGTCACAGGAGACTAGTTCTGCAAGTAGTCTATCCACAACACAGTGCTCTGTGTATGTTAATTTATCATACATATATTTTGCATCTCAAATAAATGCCATACAAAAATCAGAAGCAGAAGGAAATCAAAGATAAGGGTACTGGTAGTGGGAAAAGACTTTGTGATAAACCTCCTCCTAATCTGTACTTCTACTAAAATTTTAACAAAATTTTCTTGTCACTGTTGATTTGTTTGCCTGTTGGGGTTTTTTGCCTAGATTAAACAGTTTACATTCACAAAAACATTGTACTATGCTTCCTGTGTCTGTATTACATGGCAGTCTGCAGTAGGAAGCACATGAAAACTCCAAGAACATGTCCTTCATTGGAAGAAAACCTTAAAGCCACATAGAATTGCTACTGCTCTGTTAGAAGAAAGCAAAATGCTGACGTCTTGTCCTCTAGCCATACAGGCTCCCAAAGTCTAACACAAAGTTCTTCAATGAAAAATTGTACTGAAGTGTTGCAAGACTATAGGTACTGTACAAAAAGCAAGGAAACAATTTAATCTGTTCAAAATAGACATTTAATTATCATAAAATTGACTTGATCAAGATTTAATTGCAGTATATTAGCATTTAAGTAACAAACAACTTTGTTTCATTATGTACCATGCATAGAAGGAAGACATAACATATCTGTAATTCACAGTGATAACAATGATGCCTCATTCTTGATTAAAAAATTAAGCTGAGAAATAATAGATGAACATGGGAGAAGTACTCTGCCTGTGCAAAACAAACAGTTTTTAAAACAAGAACTTGATTTTTAGAAAACTAAGGCTCAACAATGTTCCCAATTCCCTCTGAGCCTTGCCACTCTTTCAAAAGACAGCTATAAAAGAAACAAAAATCGTTTGAAAAGCTGTCACATAATACCAGGACATTAATGCTATATCATGAGATGTCACTGTCAGAAGTAGCGAAAACTAAACAGAAGCATGCTTCACATTTAGCAAATGATCCACAAGATCTACAAAAATATAGATCCTTCCTTCTGTTCATAATAGATTATTATTAACTACACCTGACTCTGTAATACAAAGCATCAATTCTAAAATAATTAATCCAGAGGGTTATTTATTAACTTTTTCTTTTAGTATATTATTTTATGCCCTTGGTTGACTAATATCTGTTAAACATTCTATCTCAGAAATAATTTATATTCTAAGTCAGATGTAAGTTTGCAGCAGACGACCAAATTATGGAGAAAATAACTGACTAGGTACATTTAATATTCTGTTGAAAGTATTATAAAAGTGACCCCTATTTCTAAGGTGGTATACACTGAATAAACTTTGACTGTGATTGAGCTGTTTGGTTTTTTTTTTAATTCATAAGAAACTTGAAGTAGACATTCATGATGCTAGCCAAGTGTTCATCTCCTACAAACAGTATACAGCAGTCACTCATTAAGATACAGTCAGGTTTTCTACTAGGATGCTACCTGTAATACTTACAATCTTGCAACAAACACTCAGAAAAGATTCACTAGTCAACAGATTATTTTAAAAGTCCTTTTAAGGACTTTTAAGATTTTAGAAGACATTTTTAGAGATTTTTAAAAGACATTTCCATCAGTTACCTAACATTAAATGTAAAATTCCTACGTATGTCTAGCTTTAATCAATCTTAGACCATAATTCTTCAGTATGCAATGAATCTAATACTTAGATAAAAGAATTGGAACCTCATCATTGCAGTTCATACACATTACTGTCTATACAAGTACTGGAGTTCTAATTTCTCCTGAAATGAAGAACATGAATCACGTGAATCAGACACCAACTTCACACACACACACACATATATATCAAATCTCCAGAATGACTGGCACCGCTTAAGGACAGCAGGCCAGTAAATACAAGATGGCACAGCTCTATCAAAGCCAAATTAAGTTTATTCATTATACACCACCTTAGAAATAGAAGGGGGAAAGTCATTCAAGCCACTGTTCTAATTGCATTACAGTGTCCTCAGTTTCACTATATCCTTCAAACGTTCCTCAAAGACAAACCTGAATATTTTCAATGTACCACTTTTTCTGTCTTGTTCTTGCTGTTTTAATTTGAAGAAAGAAACAGGCTCTGTAAAGTCTGTACTAAATAAGAAGTTCTCACTCCTGTGCAGTATTTTTTTTTCTAGTTCAGCATCCTCAGCACCTGAAGTACTATGACTTTTTGTTGTGCAACTCATCCTCCCATCCCTACTTTAAAGATTACTACATGTGGCAATATATTGCCTTGGGGGTTGGGGTTTTTTTTGTGCAGCTACATTGTCTCATATATCTTTGCAGCACACTATATTTTCCATGATACTAATCAAGTTAATTTAAAGTCTCAGCTTAGTCAAATACCTTGATGGTTACACTGTATCACATCAGCAAAGGCTCTGCTTGCTAAGATTTAAAACAGATAGTGAATATTAATTAAAGTGTTTGCATATGATTTAAAGTGCTTACAATCCAACCATTCAAATTCTATGAATTTTTTTTAATAGACAGAAACAAATAACCACCATCTGAAAAACAAGCACATGCAAATCTATTGTCAACAGGTAACAACAAACGCTATAACTATCACAACCTCCTCACCTCTTGCCTCAACATAAACCTCCCAGTTTAGTGAAACACTAGTTTTCTGTAAGCCTTACAGGTTCACCTTACCATCTGTACTTTGATTTCAAGAAACCAAAGTTATTACTTCAGCAGACATACATATGCTTGTATAGTTTCCTAGTCTTAATAAATTATGCAAACTACCAGACACTGTGTCCCTACACAGGACATTTCTTTATCCAAATTCCACAGCTTTACTGAACTTAAAACCGTCCCATAAAATTACCTATAAGCAATGAAAGTCAAATAAGCCTAGACTATACCACTCCAGCTATGACAGATAAAACTCAGTAGCACTAGCAGAGACCACCTGCTGTCATAAACTTATCCCCTTCAAATGGTCTCCGCAATCATCAGTAAAAACACTTAGAGAATGAAGTGCACTCTAGTTGGTAACTTAAAATCATTCATTTAAGAGAGTAGCACGGTAGTATTTTGAGAAAAGATGCAATGAATTCAAAACATTCTGGATGCTGGACTGGAAAGCTGGAAACCAGTGTTAACCTAACCTATCACGGACTTTAAACGAAAAGCTTTTGCTTGTAATAACAACCTGGATAACTTTGGAATTCAAACAACACAGCTTTCACTTGCTATACCAGATTGGAAATTGAGCTAGAAAAAAATACTAACAATGCTTCCAGGTCCTACACAGGAGAATCTCCTATTAGTATGCAAAAGATGCATAAGGATAACAAGTGTGTGTGTGGCTAAGATGGATGCCAGAGTCACCTGAAATTCTTAAGACCAATCTTAAAACTTTGATGTTGACATTCCTGAGTCAACATTCAAGAATGGAGAGACAAGAACTCTCATGTTTAACAAGCCAGACATCGTTTTGATAGCCACTAACAGTCAGGTAGATGAAGTTGCAGAAGCACCAGAAACTATTAGGAGGGAAAAGAGGAAAAAGGCTAGGAAAAGAGAACACAAAGCCTCGTAGAAATGGCAAGATTAGTACGATGCAACAGGAGATGAGAAATCAAAGTGAAAACTGACATCTACAGAGGTTGGAGCAGAGGGGCAAAATTAATCTGAATGGTTCACAAAGGTAATTTGAGTAATTACATTGGGTTTGCCTGGACAATTTCATTTGGAGGTGGGGAAAAGGATACATGATAGTTTCATGGAGAGATGTTAGGGAGGAGTGGCATTCTGTAAAAGCAGAAGGAGCTGCAGCCCTCTCTTCGCATCATCACTGCCTAATATCACATACATGCTCCAGTGGTTGCACTCACTTACAAACACCAGCTCCAAACCCTTGGTGTATGCATCCATTATATTCATACAGGGAGTTATACTGCAAATCTTTTATCTGTCTGAAAGTAAGAAAAATCCAGATTCAGATCACAGGCAGTGAGAAGTCCATAACCATTTGTTACTGCAACTTTAATGAAAAAGTAGAAAATACGTTTTTCAGCTAATTTAAAATTTTCAGATAAAGAAATATTTATTGAGGGAAGCTAATGTTGGTAACATAGCATTTTTACTGAATATATAGCTGATTATTTGATGCCACATCTGGAGCATTGTGCACAGTTCTGGGCTCCCCAGTACAAGACAGATATAAACATACTGGAGCTAGTCCAGCAAAAGGTTGGGAAGAAAACTAAGGGGTTGAAGCATCTGTTATATGAGGAGCAGCTTAGAGAACTGGGATTGTCTAGCCTGGAGAAGAGAAGACTCAGGGGAATCTTATTCCAATGTGTACAAATACTTGATTGGAAGGAGTAAGAAGACGAAGCCAGACTCTTCTCAGTGGTACTAAATGAGAGGACAACAGGCAACAGGCACAAATTGAAATACAGGAAGTTCTACTTAGACACAAGACAAAACATTTTTACTGTAAGGGTGATTCAATACTGGAATAGGTAGTCCAATAAGGTTGTGAAGTCACCATCCTTGAAGATATTCAAGAACAAGATGCTAAGCAACCTGCTCTAGTTGACTCTTGAATGGGTTGGACAATTTCCAGGGGTCCCTTTCAACCTCAACCAGACTGTGATTCTATAATTAAAAATAAATATATTTGTTTCAATTATTTGTCCAATAAGTACTGAACTTTCAGTAGTTAATTTAGCTGGACAATTACCCTCTCATTAGCATGTGCTCTTACAAGAATTCAAAGAACTAGCACAAAAAAAGTGTTATTTTTGCCTGGTTTTAACAAAAAGGCAAGGAAAAGCAGAAGGGATCTCACAAAAAAACCAAAAAAGAATCTCAATGACAAAGCATGCAAAGAAAGAATTATACTCGACTTTTGTTACATCGCAGTAAAGAAAAAACATACTGACCTTGATTTTTCACATTTTCGCATCAATTTTATAAAGAAGGACACAGTTACATAGGTATAAACCAATAAATTACAATGGAGAAGCAAGCCCAAACTGTTCATTTGTTTTCAGTTTGTTTGTTTGTTTTTAAAATCTGCATCTTTCAGGCCACATAAGCTGCCTGTTTTAACACAGTGCCATTTCCAGTAAAGTATAAACTGTTATTAGGTACCAAAATTTTGAATACTTCAAGCACTTATCTCACTTCCTGCAGTTGAATGGAAAGCCCAAATCTAGTTTTTGGTTCCACATCAAAGTCCTGGAGCCCCATGCAGATGGTCTCACTTTAAACAAATAATAAACATCTCACACTATTTTCAGAAGTATTAAATTATCTTCTTCTCTTACTTACAACACAAATGATTACAGTGCAAGTAAGGATGTCTTACTCTGCTTCTACCTTGAAACTGTTCACTGAAAGAACTGTAAACAGACTATAATACAGAGAAGAACATAATACCATCATAGGTGAAAGACTAAAATAATTACTGCATATTTATCAAAAAAGGTTTAAGGAGAAAAACTCAAAGGTGTTTTAAAATTGCAGGATTTTTCAGGTTACTGAGAAATAATCTACAATGAGACCTGGAAAGGATTCAACATCAGTGCTCTCAGTCTTCATAATGCAATGTGGCACATGCTGCATGAAACAACGGATGAGTTTGTTAACCTTTAAAGACATATGAACATACTATAATTTTTGCAAAAGTAACCACTGACAGTACTATTCCTGTTTGGAGGCAATTGCTCCTCACTGCTTCCATCAGCTGTAGTACCGTAATTTTAAACCAAACCAGAATGCCAGCAGCTCAGCCACCAAGCCCTCCCACCCCAGTCATTCAACACACACACATGACCTGACACAGGGAAGCTGTAGTGAGAGATCTGCTAGAGGATTTTCTCAGCCTTTCCACAGTGAAAGCAGGCTCTGCTTTTCTTCTTCCCCTGAGTACAATAAGGAGGGCATTTTGAAGCATTGCAGGTAGTTGCAGCAAGAATGACCAGAGTCAATGATGTACAGAGCTGGACATGAGCTGTCAGAGAAGGAGGCGTGTATAGGCTGTAGCCCTTATCATATATTCATGGCTAACATATTAAAGATTCAGTACAATTGATAATATGCACCCTACACTGAAATTTGAGTGAAACGCTACCTCAAGACTTTTACCTTAAGAAAACAACATACATTAGCTGCTATTTACTGTATGTATTAAAAAAAAAAAAAACACACAAAACCAAACACCAAACCAAAACAAAAAGCCCAACTACTAGCAGAATAAAACAAAGCCCTAGCTACATATAAGTAACTAAGCTAGTGTTAACCTGCATGGCTGAACGTCAGCCACAGGTTATGTGGCAAGGACAGCAGTATATATGCAAGATAGACCCCTTCACTCCATCTGCCTCACAGCGATAACCTCTACTGAAGAAAAAAAATGGGGACACCTGAGCAGGATATACATGAGCTACCTGTGAGGTCACTGACCATTTACTTCACTTGGCTTTCAAAGAACAGGTATAATATACAGTGAAGACGATAAGCCACAAGTATTTTGCAGCTCTAAAAGAAATGAAAACTAGAAGAGGATAGTGATGCTCTTCATAAAGGTATTGTGAAATAGGCAGTATAGGAAAGTACTCTTTAGACTCAGGGACAACATTTGCACCTCTCCCGCACCTCCCCCAAGAGGACTATTAATTAGTCGTGTACAAATCGACTGTGAGTAGTAATTTGGATGGAAGTTTTTGACTAGAAGTGGGAAGGCTATTCCAGAACTTTGTCCAATGTGAGTAATGGAAACAGAAGCATTGTTTCATTTCCAGAGGAAACTGGCAAAAATCTGCAAAACTTCAATGATGGTGCTCAACCAAGTCATTGTTTTTGTATGACGCATTCAGACATACACATGGCAGCAACTGATTCCTCTGAATTCTGAAGTTTTAATAAAATGAAGCAGCCCGAAACAAACTTCTGTCACCCTTAAACTTGCTTTTGTTCCTACTGAAGTCAATGGCAAAATCTGACTGTAACACACTGAAATTTCTGCCTCACTACTTTTGTTTTCCGTATCACAGTCAGTAGTGCACAGATTGTGTGAAGTTCAAACTTTAGCATAAGGATACATATTTTCACTGTGGTACTGTATTTATTTGAAAACTGAATTTATATATGCTCTATTTAGCTCATGGTTGCACAATACACATTACTATCAGGAGCTTAGTCCTGCATAAAAGGAATCAAGTAGCTGACATGAGTGTTTATAAAAACAAAATAGCTAGCATAAATTGACAGTGTGCTTCCCTCTGTCAAGCCTCTTGATATTAACAAGCAATGTTCTATATGTACACTAGATATTCTATTCATTGTGTTACACAATACAATTACTAACTCTTGGTAGCTTTGCTTACAAATCAGGTGTGGAGCAACCTTACCTTATCGTATATCAGCATTTAAAATGTCCTGACAACCTTAAAACGTGGTGGATTTTAAGGTTCACAGTTAGCCTTTAGCTCTATTAGCTTTATTGACACTACCAGTGTAAGAATTTTATCTTAATACATTTGCACTTTTTTGTTGTGTATAACTCTGTAAGTGCTTCATAGACCACAAGAAATAAATGGAAAGGAAAATTATGATTCAGTTACCTGCAATGGCTATTTATGGCCCTGTTTGGACCCCTGGGCAGATCACAATAAAGTTGCTGTGCAGTGCTTCTCTTACATAATGACTCATACTCTGCACTTACAATAAACATCCAGGTACAGTTCATGATTGCATTTGTCACTAAGGACTGCAATAAGAAATCAGACAAAAAGTCTTCTGCTGGAGAGATTAGCAAGTTTTGGAATGGACAATGCCATTAGTCATACAACATCTTGGTCCTGGTGCCTGAACTGGACCACGACCCCAGCTACAGCAATAAAAATCACAAGAAAGCTTCAGTCCCTCTCACATCTCACTGACCAGATCTGCATATACAGAGTATCCACTTAAGCAAGACTCCGAGAGAAACACTGTTAAGAGGGCCAGCATCCAGAATCCATATGTAGGAAGGGCATCTGCATTCATTGGATTTCTAATGGTAGGAACAACTATGCTCAAAAACCTCTTCCTTCAACTGCCACTACCTAGCAAAAGGAGCAGCAGGTCCTTGACCTCTGGAGAGAGTCCAAAAAGGAGACAAGGGAAGGGATCAGCAGAAGAAGGAGGAAGGGATTAAAATGTTTTGCTATTGTTCTACCTATTCTTAGGTTTCTATATAGTATATTCTATACCTATGTTGTAATACGTCCCCCCCTAGACTTCATGCAGCAATATGAACCCAAAACATTTTTTGTGTTCGTGTTTGTATTGCTGCCTGCACATCAGAGATACCGATACATGATTGATTGTTGCTGCTCTAATCCTCTTGGTGGATACAAACCGCAGCTTCCTAGTTTCTGGATTAACAGGCAACCTGAAGTGCCTTCCTGCCATCTGGATCGCTAGCTGAACACAAAAACAAAAACAGAATAGAAAACATCGGTGTTGAAATTGTAATATGCTCCTGCAGGCCTAATCGAGAAATGAAGACCATGGAATACATGACCACCCTCCACTTAAAAGAATGATGACTGGCCTGGTTATGGAATCAGGTCACCTACCCTGTGACAAACTTTGTCATGGTGTTTGCAGGGAGGCGGGGTGGCATCTGCTAGTTCATCATCACTTAGAAAACATTATTTGTTAAGTCATACCCAAATTTTATAGATTATATCTTTACGGAAAATAAACGTGTCAGTCAGATGAGGGTGGATTATTCACTTGTTCTGTCAGCAAGACATTTTTGGAAGATTTAAAGTAGAGGAGGTAGACTTGGAAAGACTGGAAATTTACTGATGCATGTGCAATGCCTATGAGGGCTTCTGTTTCTCCTGCACCTCCATTTTGGATTATTCTAAACATTGTCAATAGCTACACTGCTGCTTCCTTTCGATAAAAGGTTGAAGTCTATTTAGCCAATTAAAAGCTATGCAAATGTTTCACACATAACTTCCAGGAATTTGTTCTGCATGATGAATTCTTATTACTACAAAAAGTATTTATCAGATTATTTAGTTAAGTATTTCCTTAATGTAAACAAGAGCAAGGCTACAGAAATGTGCAACATTATCATAAAATGTGAAAGCATGGAATTATTAAAAATTATACTATCAGTATTAAGATGATACAGATCTCTGTGCCCTGCTGTCCGCAGGTGTGCAGGCACATCTCCTACAGTCCCTTCTGAAGTCATCAGAGAATTAGGGCTACATCATGCATTCTACATTGAAAATAGTTTAATTAGCACACGTCTTCTGGTTTCCAGTACTGTTGATCACCTCATTATTTAGGTACCAGAGAGATAAATATCATCTGCAAAGCAAGACTTCATAATAACCATGTTTCTAGACAGACTCCAGAGAAAAAGGTATTTTATCCAATCCTCTGGAGGAGAATCAAAGTTTAAGGCTTTACCAACTTAATTCTGAAATAGCCTAGACTAAAGGAATAGTCAGTCTTACTCAATCCTCTGGCACCCCTTTGATTTTTCTTTGGAATATGTAACAAATAACAGCCACTCAATCAATTTTAAATCCATTCATTTCTTGCAGCACAAAAACACATCCCACTCTTGGTACACACCCACCCTGTGTTTCTTTTTGGCAAGGAGACAAAAGGGGCCAAGTCTCTCCTTAGTTCATTGCACCCTAGAGAGCACTAGCCATACGTGTGCTCACACTCCGGACTTAGCACCACTCCATCCTAACATGTCTTCCAATTACCCCCCCTCTCCATCCTTAGTCTCTTGTAGTTACCCTAGCCTAAGCAAACCAGACCAATAAATAAGGGGGGGGAAGAAAAAAAAGGAAACAGATGTTCCACTTCTGAGACACAGTAACTCCTAACATGTACTTGTTTTAATCCACATGATTTAGTCACGTGTTTTTACAGAAAATTTATAACCTTCATGGTTTGTGCATCTGGATTTAACACCCCATCCTCTCCCCACTCCTCCCTTTCACATACAAAAAATGTTAAAGCATCAATTAGAAAAAGCTTTGGAACAAAGGGCAGATGCAAATATATTAACGTAACTATAACAAGCTAAATGTAACAAGACATACAAGTCTTGTACAGCCATACTCCTTACTGTTACAGAAAAGTTCACTTTAAAGCAATGAAACTATCTTTTAATTTGACAGTACTTTGAATATAAAAACTTACTAAAGAAACTGAAAGGTGCTAGGAAAGGACATCCAGTCTATCCCAATACCTAAAGTGCTACATTAAGTATAAGCTAATAAATAATTAAATAATTTATATTTAAGGGTAACAAATAGGTAGACATAAATAGAAAAAAAAAGATTCTACAAATGGCATATTTTCAACATCACAACTAAATATTACTGTAACTGCGCAAAAAAAGCCCTCATGCCGTACCACTACAGCAGAACTGAAGTCCTTTTTAACACAACAGTAATAAAAAGAATGAAAGGCTATTTTCAGAACACTATATTCCTAATGAAAAAAAAAAAAAAAGGAATGAACAACAGAAAGGCTGTAGCACAACAGTCAGACTGCAGCAAACACTCAATGAAAAAAAGGGTAGACAAAACATTTCCAGAACATAATTTGTAGTGAAAATGGAAAGTGCAAACTTACGTCCTCCAGTTTATCACTTTGCCTGGTCCAACAGTAAGGAACCACAAAAGAAGCACATGTATACTTCTGTGTATAATACTCCAAAACTGACTATAGACCAACTTCCTATATGCTTTAATGAAAGATCTGTCAACACTTTCTAACACCTACAAACAACCTATGAAAGAGACTGATTGTTAGCTTGTAATATCATCAAGTAACTCACTTTCACATAAAAAGGTACACATTGCAGCTGCATCGAGAGATCTTGCACAGATTTAGTCCATACTACAAAAGGCAGATAACTGGAAGTACTCAGATGGCAAACTTCTGCAGACTTTTCAAAATAAATGCCATACAAAGTATATTTAACACATCATGATAATATTGCAAGCAAGCAGATAATTGCATATGCAACCCTTGTTTGTCAGAGTATCGCAGCTATCATCTTTGTAAGACATATTTAGAGAAAAGCGTTACTCAAAAACTCGTGTGGTTACAAACAAGATTTAACTATCCTTTTTATAAAAATACTTATATTTTCTCAAAATAGATGCTCTTGGCAATCCTTGCACCCTTCAACAGGTACATACCTAAAAGAGTTACAGCGCCTTTTCTCTACAACTCCCCTTTTACATTTCACGCTACTTGGCAAAAGGAGCTCCACACAAGCCATTTCCCCATCAAGCAGAGGTAAACCCAGTTCTTTTTCACAGATGCAGTCAACCAGAACAGACAAGTTTGCTTAGATAAAACATGCCACAGTAAATGATGACATACGACCTCCATCTACAGTGATCTTGTTTGCTCACTAGAGGAAAGCTAGGACTGATTATGTGCAGAGAATGATTTACATTCATGGGACAGATCACAGTACATCCTCTCCAGGTCCTGAAAATGGGCTTCTGCAGCAACAGAAGCTACTTTGCTCTATCAGTCTTCAAAACATTGAAAGAACTGCCCTACAAACAATGTTTATTTCCACTTCAAAATACCTCAAAAAATGACAAAGCACAGACAGCAGCACGTTAAGGGAAAGAGAAATTATAGATATATTTTCAAAAAAGAAGGAGAAATCGAATTGTGGGTGAGAAAGAAGTCTTAACAGCTATGATTAGTGAGCCGTGTGTTTATACATCTTCCAACATTACAGGAAGCACTGAGTGAATTTCAGACTGCCTCAGATGGCAAAAGTCTGTTGAATGAAACTTGTTGACAATGTTGTTAAAATAGAAAACTAATATTTGATAGCAAAAAACCACAGCCTGTCATAAATGTCAAATACAGGATTATAAAGCAATGCACAGAGATTCTGGACTTGAATTTCAGTGCATAATCCAACCATCTGTCGACCAGTTGTGAGGCAAAACCAAGATAACGTGGAAATCTCCAAAAGGACAGCCAAATTTGCTTCCTTCAGCTACAGCATTTCCGTGCTTATGAACATGCCCGCGGTAATCGCACTCCGCCTGCAGATTAACCTAGGGGAGATGACACTCGCCACCGGCAAAAGGAAGATTGCAAAGGCAATCTTGCCAGATAGGCAAGATAAACAGGGCGCTCAGCTCCCGGTGAAGCAGCCTGCAGAGGCAGAGGCAGACTTCGCCGCGCCAGTACTGCCGAGACAGGCAGGGACCCTTCGCCCAGGGCGGCGGGTGCGGGGGGTCCGGGAACCCCCCGCCCTCACCGGCCGGGAGATCCGGGCCGGGCTGCTGCCTGGGGGTCAACATGGAGCTGCACCGTGCAGCCGAAAAGTTAAACCCGCTGCAGCGGGAGCGGAGCCGCTCCTGACGCCTCTCCCATCGTCGGGATGCCGGCCCGGCGCAGCCCGGGATCGGGCAGGGCTGCGGGTCCCGCAGCTCCGCCAAACACCCTCCTCGCCCAGCGGGGACCCCGCAGGAGAGGCACCCCCGGCCTCCCGGGAAAAAAAAAAAACTCCGAGGGGTGCGCCGAGGTGGGAAGTCCCCGGGAAGAGCCGCCTCGCAGCCGGGGGGGAGCACGACCGGCCCCGGGGACGCACCGCACCCGGGACAGGGGGCTCCAGCCGCGTCGCCCCGTCCCGTTCCGGAGCGCCGGGCGCCGCAGCAAGGCACAGCCGCCCGCCCCGGAGCACGGCCGGGGGCCGCCCCGTGCCCAGCCCGGACACCAGTTGCTGGACCTGGGGGTGAAGAAGTGGTGAAAGGAGCCTGGGGCGGCAGCGGCGCTTCGGGGGGAGCAGGGCTCCCGGCCCACGGGCGAGGGGGGCTCGCACCCCACGGGGGAGACCGGGGGCGCGTCCGCGCAGCCCTCCGCTTCTCACCTCCTTAAGTTCCTTGGCCACGTCTTTCAGGTCCCCCAGGACTATTTCCAAATCCTCCACGATGATCTTGATCTGCTCCTTCACCTTGGCTTTGGAGGCTGCCGGCGGCCCCTCGGACGGCGACGAGGAGGAGGATGCGGTCCCCTTGGACTGGGCGGACATCCTTCGGGGCAGCCCGGCGCGGCCAGGGGGGCACGCAGGTCAGGCGAGCGCGGCGGCCGCCGGCCGCCCGGCCCTGTCCCTCCGGCTCCCGGAGCTGCCGCAGCCGCTGCCGCCGCCGCCGCCGCCTGCCCGCCCGCGCATCCCGCGCCGGGGGCGCCGAGCCGCGCCGCGCTCCGCCGGGCGGCCGCGCTGTGCAGCTGCCATCGACTCCCGGGAGCGGCGCGGGGGCCCGGCTGCAGCCCGCCGTGCGCCGCGCCTGCGCCTCGCCCCTCCCGCGCCGCCGCCCGCTCCGGCTCCGGCTCCGGCTCCGGCTCCGGCTCCGGCTGCGGCTCCGGCCGGGGAGAGGGGCCGGGGGAGGAGCGCCCGCCGCCCGCGGCATCGCCCCCGCCCGCGCTCCCCGGGGGGCGGGGGAGGCAGGGTGACTCCTCCGGAAGAGGCGCTCTCCCCGCCTCGTCCCTGCCCGACAGCCCCGGGGGGCGAGCGTACGGCGCTGTGTCACTCCGGAGGCCCCCCCGGTGGTCCCCGGGCGCGGGAGGTGGTTGCACCAGCTCTGCAGGAGAAAAATGTTTACTCGCCAAAACAGCCCCCCAGGAAAGGAAACACTTATAGTGGCTGGCTCATGGCAAAATTCCCGTCGAAGGAGACAACAACAGTGCCTGTTTCTGGTGAAAAGGTCGTAATTGGGAGGTGACACTCGCACACCTCTGCACTGTAAAGTAACCGTCCTGGCTCCCTGGTGCTCGTTTTGGAATTTGGTGCTGCAAGGAGGCTATAGGAAGGATGGCGTTTTGTAAATGCCGCCACATTTGTAAAAGGCACTTACATGTCATTGCACTCCCCAATGTACTGCCCTGCAAACACACAGTGATCAGTATACCCTATTCTAGTCATAAAGTAAAGGTGGAGCATCTCATCAGATAGAAATAAAAATGTGCATGAGCCAGAAGAGCTTTTATGAGTACGCTACCTGGCTCTTTCTGTGGAGGCCAGTGCTGCTTTTGGTCACGTTATTCAGAGATTGATCTGTGGGGCAAAAGGGAGAGATTGCTAGATACCACTCACCTCTCATGGTTTTTCATCTTACTGCAGAAGGTGGCACATTCAGGTAAAAGGAATGGTTTTAGGTATTTCTACCTCCCACTAGCCATGAACAGCAAGAAGAGGGCATGCAGCCAAGCCCCACTTTGAGGATTGCCCTGCATGGTTGCAACTGACTTTGATGCTGTGAATGCTTCTGAGAATTTTGGCAGCCTGAGATGTTTTAACCTAGCTAAAGCAGGAGGGGAAAAGCAGAAACCTTGCCCAGAGCAGTGTGTCTGCACATGGTGATGCACATCACTTGGTGAGGAACAGTTTGTCTCTGGGAAGGGTGTGGGACTGGGATACGAATAGGCAGGGGCTGACAGCACCTCTTACTGTCTTGAGTTAGGTGTAATTACCTTTCCACTTTTTACCACTATAAAACCTGCAGTGTTTGGCTGAAATAGTTTGTTAGTGGGCATACATTGGAATTTCTCCCCCCTCTCTCCCGCCACGTGTCTCACAGACCTTTTAAACAATTTCAAGGAGGCCATGTTCAAGAAGAGCCCATGTCTTTCCTCTTGACTTTCTTCAAGTCTCATGGTAGATTTTTTTCATCTCACCAAAGCAAAAGCTCTTCCAACACTGACTTAAAAGCATTCCTGCTGGTTATTTTTGCTTAACTGTTTCTGTATGAGCAACAACATCATATGATTTTTGAAGCTAGCTAAGTAATACAGCTGAATTTACAAACTGCAGTCACCACTAAATTAGGAAAAAAGCAGCCCACAAGTTGTTGAGTAAGTTTTAATTAACATGTTTGAATACTATTCCTCAAAAGCGTTGTATGAACAGAAAAAAAGAAAACATTTATGAAAAGCTATCAGTGAAATTATCCAGCAGAAGCCAGCACATATCCAGTCTATAATTAGAGAAAAAAGTCTATTTTCTGACAGAAGTTAAGGATACTGTATGACAGCATACTGTATATACCTATACATAACATGGCTTAAATAGGTAAGGGATGTTTTCTACTACATTTCTGTAGAAATTGTCAACATTGTCACAAAATTACTACCAGATTTACTACAGACCCTCTAAATTTTGTCTAGCCTAAATTTTGTCTAGCCTAATTTGTGATTAGACATATTTTTCCTACACAATTACTTACCTTTTTATTGTCTCTGTATAAATCCCTGGCACCTCTCACTGCTAAATATTTTTACTTTAAGAAGGGAAAATTGATTCCTGTTCTATCTCATCAGTTAGTTTTAAGTCATGACAGGACTTTATCCATAATCCTGTGGTCATCAAGTTTCCTTAATCCTGTGGCCATGTTTGGAAACTTCCCAAACTTTTGAAGATATAGTTCATGTCCACTTCACCAATCCCTCCACTTTTGTAGTGACATTCTTCTAAGAGCTGTGCAGGATTATATAGTGGCTGATATTTTGTATTCATCCAAGTATCTACTGCTTATCCCTGAAAAAAACTGACAGCTTTTCTAAGTCCTGAGTAAAGTTCATTGTCCTATTGGTCTTGAAAGCAATTTTATGCCTTTAAAAAATGTGCTATACAATGCTAAACCATGTCTCAGTTAGCTAATAGGTAGTGTCCTATACCAAAGTTATCTATTAGTTGTTCCATTTCTTTTCCTTCTGTCTCTGCAAGTGAATGTTATTTATCAGTATGTTATCAGTTTATTCTTTTTGAAGTCTTTCTGTCTGTACCTTCACCAAACCTGAAGTGGCTAATCAGGGAAAAGAGGAGTAACTGCTTGCTGGAAGTCTGACCTCTGTAGGCCATTAAGCAGATGCAGAGGATGCACAAGAAGTGTCCCCAGAAATCTTGGGGAGAAGTTGGGGGAGAAAGTTATTTTGGAATTAAAAGCTTAAGACCTTCAAAGTGCAGTTCATTGATCTTCCACTAACACTTTTTAATAGAGAAAAAAGTACCCAAACAAAAACAAAACACACATTAAATGAATACTTAGTGAAGTAAAGTGGCACTCAACCATACCATTGCCAGCTATGATCTCATTAAAGCTCACAAGTTGAGTAAGGCTTGGCCTAATCAGTAATTGGAAAGGACATCTCTCCGGAAAATCTCTCAAGTTGCTGCAAAATTTTGTTTTGGTAATTCAGTAGATGGCACTTTTCCTTTTGGAAAAAACTATCCTATATCTCAGCCCAGTGTTACAAATAGAATGAACTGAACACACACACAAGGCAGTGATTTCATCATGCTGTTTTATTTATGCTATTTATTTTTTGTGTGGAGTCACAAAGAGAGTTGGAAACTATGCAGGAAATCATGAGTAATCGTAAAATGTACATGAATCACAGAAATAATTTTTCATGAGAATCAGCCAGACCACTCATATCAGAAATACAGAAATGTAATTACTTTTAAATTTAGTTACTTCTCTCTTATTAAAAAACCAAAATAATATTAAAAAAGCCCCAAATGCTTACCTGCTTGGGAGGGGCTGATACAGTACCGTAAAAATTTCATACTTATTCTTGTACGAGAATAGAAACCAAGTGAGCACTTTACAAATTATATATGTAGAACTACATCCCACTTTCCCCAAGTCATTAGTATTTCAGATAGATTAATTAAAAATTAATTTGCTATTGCCTGTTGAAGACATTTTGTTTGGGATTTGTGCTATTTATCAAAGGTAAAAGTTGAACAAAGTCTTCTAGGTCAAACAAAACATTTTTAATCTGAATATTCTAATTTATTTTAAACATTTTCAAACTTTCCAAACAAAATTAAAGAATTTACAAAGCAAAAAGATACCTAGCCAAACTAACTAATTTTGGGAATGATAAAATAAAGCAAAACCTTAATTTATTTTCTATCTCTGTTTTGAATTTGTCCCTAAAGGAAATATTCCAGCTACAAGGTAGGGAAACACTAAAACAGTAAACCTGTCTTTTTCATCCCAAATGAAATTGTGGAAGAAAGCCTAATTCAATTGCTGCAGGCTTGCATATTGGACACGTGCTAATTAAAATATTCATTGAAATCTTCAAAATCAATCATAAGTTAAATTACAACAATGGGTTAAGCTATAGTACAATGCCACTAACTTACTTGTTAAACACAGGTTTTCATCTTTTACTTTTTCTATCCGAAAAGAATAGTGCGCTAATCTCTTTTCAAAATGTTCCCATATTTAACTGGATATGTTGTTCTTTTCTTAATTCTTAAACAATTCCTTGACAGTTACACTGAGGAAGTCACACTGTCTGCTTGTGCTCCAAACTATAGAGTTGTAGTTTATTTGGATAGAGGCTGAAAGACTCTTCAGTTAAAGGAAAAAAATAAAAGCACTTTCTGAAGTGTGGTATAATTAAATGCCATTACGTTATTTCACTTCTTTAAAAAACACGAGTTATTCCCTTAAAAAGAAACTCAGGATCTCACAAAACAAACTACATATTTCTGAATTAAGTTGGCTCATTTCCAAACAGTAACTAGGAAACCTAGTGGAAGTCAGGATTAAGGCAAAGTCACCCTTTGCACCAAGTTCTTGCCTTACTTCTCCAACCTTTTTCTTCTTGATATTGATTTAAAATCAGGCTTACCATATGTATCGTATGAAACTAGTCATATCGTGCTTTCTGTCAAATGCACAATCCACACATATTTCTCATAAGGATTTACGTATTGGTAAAGATGGTACAGGGCCAATTATTTGTAGAGCAGAACTCTAAGCTAAGCTTTTAAGAAACTAAACAGACAGCTTAGAGTATGTTATTCTCCTTTAGAGGTAAAAGTAGAGCAGAGTTTTATGGAATGCAAATCTATTTTCATTGTATGTTGTTTGTAATGTGTATAATCAGGGTGGCAATAAAAGTTACTTTTCTTATCTGGCAAATCCTTTGTTGAGTGATGCTGTGGAAAGAAATAACTTAGTTACTTTGTCCTAAGTTAAAAAATATATGCAAGAATTTCTCTATTAAATGTGAATAAAATACCTCCCATGCATAATTCACGTTCAATTCCATCAATCTGCTCAGAATGGAGTGTCACATTAGTTAACACAGTTCAAAGAAAAATCTGTATAATGTCTCTATATTGGAATGCCAACTACCAAGATTTATTACCGCTTCACAGGGAAATAAGAAATACTACCTAGCTGGAAGATAAACCAGCTGAAACTGAGTCCTCTTTGAACCACTTGTGCTCTATCAGGCTTCTTTGGTGAGCTGTAAGACAACCATAGGAAACGAACCATCCTCTGTCTGGGATATTCCCCAGGCACTAAATTGCAGTGGGCTTTTTTCTGTCAAATTTTAACTAGTGATATTTCTCCAAAAATGTCAAAAGCTCTGAAAAGTACACAAGAGAAAGTATTTAAATTATTTATTTTCTACAAACTATTCCCTCAGTACCTAGATAAAGAAATGGAATATCTTACTAAAAAATATCTGTTATATCTTTGACTTAATTCAACAAATATTCAGTTTTCAGTGTAAAATTCAACAAAGTACAGCCTATGGATTTAGTAAGACAGGATAATAAAACCAAATTCAGTCAGAATACAAGTACCTAGAGGTGATGTGATATTATGAACTTTGTCCAAGTTATGTGAACTTTGTCCATTCATATTATACAATGGCTGCTAACATTGTGTAAGTAATTCTCTGTGCAATGCTTTGACTCGAGAATGACCCACTGGATAGGCAAGCAAAAAAAAAAAGATCTGTTAATTTAATGTGGGAGAAAATTGAACTTTATGCATACACATCCTTGAAAGATGCAGAAATGTATTTGCTGTCACAGTAAACACTCAGCTCAATGTCCACTCTTTTAGTGGAGAGAATTAACAAAAAAGGCTGTCTTAATGCAAATCAATAGAATATTATATATGACAAAAAATAAATAGGAAATGGGTCAGGGAAGGAAAAACACGATTATACCATGCTTATTGCATCTCTCTTGCAAATATCCATCAAAATGTTTTTAAACTATAGAAATAATGGGAGATAAAATATACTTTTTTCTCTGCTGAATACATTCTGTATAATTGCTTGGAAAGAGTAGAATTTTCTTTTTTTCTCTTCAAAACTGAAAAGCAAACAGGTGGCAAGACTGAAAGGAGAATGGTGGCTGAATAAGTTTCTGCAGTAATCCTAAAGCAATAGTTTATATTAGTCATTTCTTATGCTTGTTTTTCAAACTCCGTTACTGGAAGTTATATATACTTCCTCTAATTTTACCAAGATTACTTTTTTGTTTACTGGTTAACTGTCAGCTAAGAAATTGGTGCCTTTTTTTCCCTGAGGAGCTATTGGTTGGTGTCAGATGCAAAGTATTTCCTGTGGAGGAATATCCCTTTACCACTGTCATTCACTTCAGTAGTATATTATTGAAAACATCTGGAGCACACAGGAAAAACACTGTCTGGATTCTTTCCTAAAGCACCTCAATCAGAATAGTCTGAGCAAGAGAAATGCCAGATTAAATGAGTAACCCAAATATGGAAAAGGATTATAGTACAGTAGCAAGAATACAAAGGTAAAAAATGCAATTCTTTAACTTGCAGGCCTACAGTGGATTTATACAGCCTCTATCTCAAAGCCCACTCCAGCTACTGCAATTAAAAAACTATTTTTTCTGTGTCATACACTGTAAAGCAAAGGTGAACATTCACACATTCAAAGCTTTCATTTTAGATAGATGAATTATCTATGGATAGACAATGAATCTCTGCCACTTCCTCCCCTGCTCCCGAGATTCAAATTATGTTAAAAGCCATGGTACAAACTATGAGAAAGAAGCCAGAAGCATAAATGGGAAGGATCCATTACTCACTGATGAACATACAACTGGATTGTGTGAGTGCCAAGTAGTCCCTTGAGGTACTGACTGTCCTCCAAGTGATGGCATGAGAACACACTGGTTCTGTCCATACCTCGCTGAACTCGACCCATAACGTTACAGACCCAAGCACCCAGGGGCACCAGACAGTCATCCAAACTATAGAAAAATATTCCCATATTCCACTCCTAAATTCAGATAATTGTAATTGAAAATATGTGATCTTTCCATTATTCAGTGTTCACTAATTATTATATAATGTTAATGTAATCTGTTATTAATTTGGACATTAATACTCTCCACTACGCTTTTTTTATTTTAAACAATATTTTCTATGAAAAAAATCTCCTTGCAAATTCCCACAATCAATTTACCTGGAATCAGTCACATAATTTCTAGCAGTCTCTCAGGACCTATGACCCATCTTTAAAATGTCAGTTGCACAGTGACACATACCGGTATGTACATTTTATGTAATGCTTTGAGAAGTGATGCCAGGTATTTTCAAGGAAGTAGTATTTTCAGTGGATATCTGAATGTCTCATCCACCAGTCATTCAAAGTGGCTGTTCTTGCTTACCTCAGCTTTGAATTTGTTCAGGAGAATTTGCAATTCTCTGCAGCTGTGCTGGGAAAACTCACAACTCCCCTTCTCCCTAGGTAAGAACCATTACTAACAGAAATCTTCAGAATCAAGTGCATGCCATTTTCTTCCTTGGGAATTAACACCGGTCCATTTTTAGCTACTGGTTCAGAAAAAGGAGCTCTAGAGCCTATGCAGTAAGGGTTGTAATTCCAGCTGAACGGTACAAAAACAACACAGTGATAGAGCTTCAACTTTTTCATTACCTTAAATATTTGTTTTCTTTCAAAACAGTGGAATAGTTTCTGGTCTCTTTAGCAAGCATCAGGAAAAATTAGTAGCACTCA